>NC_133330.1:81690931-82890931 GCF_042186555.1 Aquarana catesbeiana | reverse complement strand
ATGTTGTTCATACCTTCCAATAGCAATAGTTGAACCAAAAAAAAGTTAATCAAAGCTACAGTGTAAAAAAATAAACAAACAATAAAAAAAAAAACATTTTTTTAAACTACCCCTGAGCTCAAGTCCTGTATGCATATGTAAACGACAATCGCACAACACATGTGAGGTATCGCCAGGAACATCAGAGCGAGAGCAAAAATTCTAGAACCATAACTCCTGTGTAACTCTAAACTAGTAACCTGTAAAGACTTTAAAGCTTCCCTTATGGATATTTTCTCATTTGTCGCTATTTCACAGGCATGCAAAATATTAAAGCATGGTATGTTTGGTATCTATTAACTGGGTATCATATTGTGTTGGTGTTCACTAAAATTCAGTGTATTTTTTCCCAAAAAATTTGCGTTTGAAAAACTGTTGCGCAATTATCATGTGACATAAAAAGTGCAATACCCATCATTTTTTTTCTCTAGGGCCTCCTAAAAAATGTTATATTTGGGGGTTTCTAGCAAAAAAATGCAGATTTTTACATGCATGACAGAAATGTCAGAATGGGCCTGGGGGTCAAGTAGTTAATGCAGTTTTGTATTTATGAATACATTCCTAAACTATACGGAACAGAAGGAGAGCAGCGCCATCTAAGTGCAGCAACTAATGTGACATTTATTTAACAGTAACAATAAAAACTCACAAGATTACAAAGATTTCAGCACATGTGGGAATGTATGGTGGTTCATCCACTCCTGAGGAGGACGAGCTGCGGTCAGGGGAGAAGAGGCAACTGGTTCTGGCTGTGCTGGTGGCTCCCAGCGCTTCCAGGGACTCAAGTAGGCTCAGGCGTAGGCACTGGCATCACACCCAGATGGAGGGTGGAGTGGGAGGTGCGTGCGTTCGGAGCATGCATGCTCCTTCATCAGGCAATTGCCTGACGAAGGAGCACGCATGCTCTGAACGTACGCACAAGCACTCACATGCGCTGAAATCTTTTTAATCTTGTGAGTTTTTATTGTTGATCTTAAATAAATGTCACATTAAATGTTGCACTCAGATGGCGCTGCTCTCCTTCTGTTCTGCATCTCCACAGAGTTCCTTCTAGCTTATACCAGAGCCTGTAGCCGTCCAAAGCCCATACCCTCTGCAACTTCAATTGCTTCAGAACTTGCATTTCATGAACTTTCATCTTATGAACCTTTTATGACAGAGAGTCTAATTGCCCACTCTCTCCCCACCCGGGCCAAAGTGCGCTATGAGTTAGATTTTATGCATAGTTTAGGGATAAAAAAAAACAAACAATGAATTTCTCATACTTGCTCTTTTTGGTCTATTAAATTTAATATTGAAAGCATTTTCTTATAGTCAATAAGTGCAAAAAATACTGTACCTGTTGATCCTGTGAGAAATATAGTTAAATTTTTTTGGCTAAAGCCAATTTAACATGTTCTCGTGTGCTTTGAGACACATGACAATTAATGCTAAGTAGGGCATTCACTAGAGACAAGAAAGTTGTCTTTCTGGGGTGGTACAGAATAACCCCTTTAAGTAGTGTGGCTGGACTAACATTTTCATCTTAGGGTCCAGTTGTAGGTGTATAGCAGGTTAAAAAAAAGTTTGGCACCAGTCACTTAAAGTGATTGTAAAGTCTCATATTAAAAAAAAAAAGAATAATAACAAATATGTTATACTTACCTGCTCTGTGCAGTTGGTTTTGCACACAGCAGCCTGGATCCTCCTCTCCTCGGGTCCCTCTTTGCTTCTCCTGGCCCCTCCCTCCTGTCGAGTGCCCCCACAGCCAGCAGCTTGCTATGGGGGCACGAGTCACAGCTCTGTGTGTCCATTCAGACACGGAGCCCCGACCCAGCCCACCTCCTCTCTCCCCCTGATTGGCTAACTGACGTTGATTGACAGCCGCAGGAGCCAATGGTACCGCTGCTGTGTCTTAGCCAATCAGGAGGATAGTCCTGAATGGCTTAGACACATCGCTGGAGAGAGATGGGGCTCTGGTAAGTAATCAGTGGGTGCTGGGGAGGCTGCTTCACACAGAAGGTTTTTTATCTTAATGCATAGAATGCATTAAGATAAAAAATATTCTGCCTTTACAACTCCTTTAAATCTTTTTACCTTTTAATGCTAAACTCAACTGCAGGAGAGAGGGTTTAGAGGTGTAGGCTACCCACAAATAGGACAAGTATTCTGGAAGTAGCAGTAGGCCCTTTAAAAACTTGGAAATTTCTGGTCCTGTGAGAACAACCAGGCTGTGATATGAGATGTGAGTGGTAGTGAATATCTCTTTGACCTTTTAGAATAGTCAAAGATACCCCAAATCAACCTGCGGCCTTCCTGCTGTTGCAGAACTACAAGTCCCATTATGCCTCAGCCTTTGGAAGTTATGTTTGTAACTGTTGAGCCTTGCAATGCGTCATGGGACTTGTAGTTCTGCAACAGCTAGAGGGCAACAGGTTGAGCACCCATGCCCTAAATGATAGGTGACAAATCAATTACAGTGTCCAGCCATTGCTTCCACCTTGCTCTTCTGTGATTTAATGCAAATCCAGCCACCTCTATATATCCACCCTAGCAGGCAACTAAAGTCCTTAGCCTCTGGCACATGCCCCAGGCTGAGGCAAAGCCCAAGCAGAGATCTCTCTATGCAGACACCCTCTAGGTGGTAAAGGACATTCTGGAAAAGTGACCCAAATATTTTTTTCCCCAAACCCTACCCCTGAGCAAAAACCTTAGGGATTGAGTCAGAAGCATATTCATTATTTATTGATTGTCCTTCCCACACTGATTACTGAAATCTCCTTCACAGTAACAGGCAGAACCAATCACCCACTGAGCTAAAGGAAGATCTACAGAGCCTATAAAAAAGTAAGCAGACGCTCAAGCTGGTCATAGCCTAGCAACCAAGACACTACATTTAATTAGGTGCACAACAGCATAGGGCAGGGTGCCTACATATACATTACAAAATATGCAATAGACTATACCTAAGAAATTCTGCATTGAAACAATATAACCCACATAATAAGCAGCTGTTCAATATATCTAATAGATATTCAAATGATAAAACTAAAATGGAAAGCGCTATAAGTAGGTGATGGTACCGGGTACATAATCTGCTGGGGGAGAGATGGACAGCTGTAATTAGGGTGTGTGCAATTTCCCAAATGAACAAAATTCTGCTGGAAGTTTATTGGGGAAAAGTGTTGATTCCTGCAATTTTCTTGTCACTGCGGTCGAAAACATTCTTTAATTTGCCCCATTAACTTTCTGAAAATCAAATGATAGTTCCCGAAGAGAAAGACCATACCTTCAAACAAAGTTCTTTTAGTGTATGGCCAGATTAAATCTACAAAGCAGGACCCTAAATAGCAATAAAACATGTTGGAGCTCCCTTACCCCTCCCTTCTCCAGGGCAAGTCTCCTCTCCCTTCTCCTCTTCCCTTTCCTTATTGTCCACTGGTAGCTCTAGGTGGTTACTCCCCACGCTGCATTTCCCTGCCCTTCAATACTGAGCCCTATCGTAGGCTTCATATCACACTTCTCTCTTTTCCCCTCTTAAGGATGCAAATGCCTTAATTGGTATTGGCAGCACTGGTGTAGCGCTACCCCCGAAAGAACCGCTTAGTAGATTGCCTGCATTCTTTCCCCAGTAGCTGCCCTGCAGCCAGGCACATAGTCAGTCTTTGCGAATAGTGGTACGGGGGCGCTAGCGCATTAGTTAATAAACTAAAACATATAATCATACAACCAGGTTAAATAAAGTGCTCAGTGCAAAAGAATATTACATTCCATATACAACAAAAAACATAAGTGAATATATTCATTTAAAAGTCCATAAGTTCTTATGTATCAAATTCCTCTGGTAAATTTCCAAAACGTGCCACCATCACCATAAACAGATACGAGAAGTTACACCTGATGTGTGTGGTAAGAATTCCTACTCACCGGAGGAACATGACCTCTTTAACTAAAAAAAGGTCAAAATAGGCTTTGTTTGTGGGTCTTTGCACTTGCTTGTGGGTCTTTGCACTGAGGATGAACCAGGGTAGCTTTCCAAATAGCAGCCTCCTCTCCACCGAGATAACCCATTGCAAACAAGACACTTTTTTAGATAGGGCAGGTTTTCACTACTGCACTAGGTGCAAGGCGTGCAAAACAACAAAGAGAACAAAGAGGAAAATTGATAGCTTTCAGTCGGTGGCCACACAACAACAATTCAAGGTCAAACCACTTATCACATGTGATTCTGAATATATCACATATGTTTTGGAATGCCCATGTCCAAGGCAATATGTAGGCAGAACAAGGCGGAAACTATGTACAAGAATAAATGAACATCTTACCAATATCAAAAATGGTTTTGTCAAACACAGTGTGTCGAAACACTTTAGACAATACCATAATAGAGATCCAACACAACTTACCTTTTATGGAATAGATAAAATTTCTAAACACTGGAGGGGTACCCATCTGAAACAAGCAGTATCACAAAATGAAACCCTATGGCTACACAAGTTGGGAACTCTGCAACCTGTAGGTATGAATATAGATTTAGACAGGGCTTTTTTTCTCAGAGAATAGGTGCAGGAACTCCCTCCTTCTGAGTGACCTCTTGTGTCCACCCCCTACCCACCTCCGAGCACCATTTCTTGGTTCCACCCCAACCCACCTCCGAGCACCATTCCTTGGTTCCATCTCCTACCCAACTCCAAGCACCATTCCTTGGTTCCACTCCCTACCCACCTCTGAGCACTATTCCTTGGTTTCACCCCCTACCCACCTCTGTGCACCATTCCTTGGTTCCACCCCCTACCCACCTCCGAGCACCATTCCTTGGTTCCACTCCCTACCCACCTCCGAGCACCATTCCTTGGTTCCACCCCCTACCCACCTCTCAGTAATGGATACAGAATCAAGTATCAATTTGTGGTGCTAAGTAATTTGTATGTAATTTGTTGAAAATGATAGCAAGTAAAATAGATACCCTGTAGCCAGCAACAATGGAGCACCCCTTGCAACAATAGACTCTGAACAGCTAGCAACAATAGACCTCTCCCTCAACAGTAGATGTCTCCCAGAAACGATTGTCTCTCAGTAGCATAAGAGTCCCCCAGCAACAATAGATCCCACACAAGCGACAACTGACCTCCCCAGCAACAACAGACTCTCCCCCTGTAAAAATAGATCCCCTCCAGCAGCAATAGATCCCCCAGCAGCCAACATCAATAGACCCTCCAGTACACCCCAGCACCCCTTGCCATTACATACATTCAGAGCTGAAGGTGCCGGGACTGCGTTCCCCCTCGTTCCTGCTGAAAAAAAGCCCTGGATTTAGATCTTAATTGTTTTCTAACCAATGATTAAGTCAGTGATGTTGGTGGTGACATCAAAATGTAAGATCGGTGAGGGCCAGACGGGTGGCTGCACAGCCAACATCACGGTGGGGGAATTCTCTACCACCTAACCATTGAGGATGCATAATATATCCATTTAACCAGGGGTAATCAAAAATATTCCTTTATATATCATGAAGTAAGGTCTAGTGCATGAACTGCTAATACACAATATTTTATTTATTTTTTTTATTTATTTATATTTATTTATTTATATTTTTATTTTGTATTTTATTTACTTTTATTTTTATATTTATTTTCATATTTATTTTTATTTTAAGTAAAATTTTTATTTATATTTTTTATTTTTATTTTTACTTAATTAAATTCTACATTGTTTGATATTTTTAATATTTTTATATTTTTTCATATTTTTCCTATTTTCTAAATTGCATGTTTGCATTTAATTAGGTTCCTCTAACATCTTTAACAAAAAACAAAAGAGAAAAGAGAATTCTTCAACGAGGAACGCGCAATAATCAATATTATGAATATAAATGCTAATTTTATTGAAAAAATCACAATAATCACCAATCCAAAAATATACTGTAAACACAGGTACCATCACCAATTAAAAAGGACAACATTGTCATGGACAGACGCAGATGGCCACCTCTCACAGCCAAACTCTCACACCAAGCAATTAAACTTCATACAGAAATTGTGCATGAATAGTTACAACAATGAATATATATGCACTACTATGCTGAAAGTCCTTAATGATCAGGAGAGGGCAGCAGGTTGATGCAGATGAGTATTGCTTGGGATGAATCCACTTACCGGAAGCTCCACTCCAACCCCTTCACTGCCATTGTCAATGCCCTTAACCACCTTCTTAGCCTAGGCTTGGAAGAAAAATTGATCACCAAAAAAGAGTTCAACTATCTACAGATACAACAGTTTAATATTCCAACATTTTATATTATCCCCAAGCTCCACAAATCCCTGCAGAATCCACCCGGAAGACCCATAGTCTCCGCTGTCAATGGTCCCCTTGAGAAAATCGGCAAGTTCGTTGATGCCCTTATTAAGGATCTTGTATCCGAATTGCCTTCATTTGTGCAGGACACAAGGGACGTACTGCGACGACTGGACACTGTGGTCATGCCACCTGGGGCCCTTTTGGTGGGGATTGATGTTGAATCGTTATATACATCAATACCCCATACATGGGGCTTACGGGCAGTCCAGTTTTTCCTTGAGAGGAGGTTCCCATCTCTTGGGCAGCAGAATGAATTCATCGGCGAGATTCTCGCCTTTTTACTCGAACATAACTGCTTCCAATTCCTGGGAACCTTCTACCAGCAAATAAGGGGGACTTCCATGGGAGCCCCCTGGGCGCCCTCATATGCGTGCCTACATCTTGGTATGTGGGAGGAGGAGATGGTCTATCCTACATCAATGTACCTCGGCCACTGCCATATGTGGCTGAGGTACATTGATGATGTTCTGATGATATGGGGGGGCTCCGAACATGAGCTCCAGATGTTCATGGATGAGTTAAACACTAATGACAGGAATATTAGACTCACTTTTTCCTCTCATCCCCATTCCCTTCCGTTCCTTGACCTGACTATACAAGTAAATAATGGTATGATCGAGACTAGAGGTCGACCGATATATCGGCCGGCCGATATATCGGCCGATATTTGGCGTTTTTTACTTAATCGGCATCGGCCGATTGTGCTGATAAAAAAGGCCGATTGTAACTTCAGCCGTGACTTGCAAATGACTTCTGTAATAGAGTCAATGCAAGTTGCCTGAAAGTTATCTTCTCTCCTCCTCTGGGCAGCCTGCCAAGTCTGATAAGAAGATACATTGTATCTCTTCAAGTTCTTTTTTATCAATAGACTGAACTCCGTGTAGGAATTCTCAGTTTAACCATTTAAAGACTAAATCTTTTCTGACACTTGTTGCTTACAGGTAAAAATCCAGTATTTTCTGCTAGAAAATCACTTAGAACCCCCAAACATTATATATATTTTTTTTAGCAGAGACCCTAGGGAATAAAAAAGCGGTTGTTGCAATATTTTATGTCACGCGGTATTTGCGCAGCGGTCTTTCAAACGCAATTTTTTTAAAAAAAAATACAGTAATGAATTAAAAAAAAAACTAAGCAGTAAAGTTAGCCCATTTTTTTTTCGTCCAAAAGTTTTGATTACCTGTTTTTGTGTATTTAATATTTAAGATAGTTTTTTTTTTTTTTTTTTTCTAAATTATACATACAAGTGAACTGATTGGAGGTTTGTTTTGTTTAATGTTTAAATGTAAAAAATTTTCTGTATCACTTATCACTTAAGGTTGCTTTCACACTGGAGCGGGCATGTGTTGACGGTAAAACGCTGTTAGTTTTAGCGGCGCTTTACCGGCACTATTCGGCTGCTAGCGGGGCGCTTATAACCCAGCTAGCGGCCGAGGAAGGGGTTAAACGCTTTGCAGGCGCTTCGGCAGCGGTGCGCATTCATTTCAATGTGCAGGAGTGGTGGAGGAGCGGTATACACCGCTCCAAAGATGCCGTTTGCAGGACTTTTTTTTTTACATCCTGCCAGCGCATCGCCTCAGTGTGAAAGCACTCAGGATATCACACTGAGACTGCAGGGGAGCCGTTTTACAGGCACTTTACAGGTGCTCTTTTTAGCCCAAAAGCGCCTGAAAAACGCCCCAGTGTGAAAGGGGTCTAACTGTTAGATTTTATGAGATGAAGGGAAAAAAAAAATCGGCCAAATATATCGGCCCAAAAAAAAAATCGGCATCACATATCGGAATCGGCCACCGCGATTTCTAAATATCGGCATCGGCCAGAGAAAAACCCATATCGGTCGACCTCTAATCGAGACGAAGACTTTCAGAAAACCTACAGCAGCAAATACCCTCCTCCAGGCCTCTAGTGACCACCCGAGATCGTTGATAAAGGCAATTCCTGTAGGCCAATTTCTTAGGGCCCGTAGGAATTGCTCTAGTCAAGATGATTTTTCTGTTGAGTCAAAGGAGCTATATAATAGATTCAGAGAGAGAGGCTACTCTCACTCCTGTATTAGGGAGGCTAGAAGGAGGGCGAATCAGACAGATCGGCCAACACTCCTTGAGAAAAGAGATCATAAGCTCCCAAAGGGGTCACAGGGACCTCTGAGGATTATCACCAAATATGGTGCGCATTGGGACCAAGTTAGGTCCATACTGAATCAACATTGGCACATTCTGTCTGATTCGCCCACCCTGGGCAAAATAGTAGGCACAAGACCTCTCTTGACTGCCCGCCGTTCTAGAAATTTAAAAGACAGCCTTATCCATTCAGAGTATAAAAGATCTCCTACTCCTAATTGGCTCACTCAACTCCCTCCACTGAAGGGGATGTATAGATGTGGCCGTTGTTCGGTTTGTAAATACGTTGAGCGTACGGACATGTTCACCGATTCTGAAGGCAAAAAATGCTTTAAAATTGATAACTTTATCAACTGCAACACTACCAGAGTGATCTACATGCTCACTTGCCCTTGTGGCAAACATTATATCGGTAAGACTAAGAGACAGTTGAAGGTAAGAATCGGTGAACATGTCCAGAGCATCCTTAGTAAGGATGACGAGCAACCGATCCCACTACACTTCCTCCAATTCCATGGTGGAAGTCCTGTTGGGCTCACGTTCAAAGGTATTTACAGGCTCAACCTTCCACAAAAAAGAGGCGATTTTGACAGGATACTGTACCAAAAGGAGAAAATGTGGATATATAACACTAACAGTATGTATCCACAGGGGTTAAATAATGAATGCAATCTTGCTGTATTCCTTACACCATAAACTCCTGTGTTACAGTAGTAGTAAGTTCCGTGATATCCACTGAACCCAAGCTCTAATATCAATACTAGATTAATTTTTTATCATTCTCTCAAGTGTCCCCATGACGGTGCACTAACCATGTTCCCGTTTACCACCACCCTTTTCCCCCTCCCCCACTATCTCTACTTCTCACGTGGCTCCTTTCCTCCCCATTTCCTAACTCCCATGCTCCTGGCTTTCTTCCGCTTTATTTATCTACTTTCTGCTTCGGTGTGTAGGTTATTACCTCATCTTTTCCCCCCCAGTGGGTTTTGGTATTTATGGTTTCTTTCTGCCATTTATGTTTTTTAATTCTTGTTTACATGTGTGCGTGGCTGTCAGTGAAATTACGCCGTAGCTATGAAAACCAGACGCTGAAGCCCTTGCGGGGTTCCGTTCTGACGCTATATAAGACGACACTACCTGCTACTGCGCATGCTCTGATGAAATCCGAGTCACGGATGAAACGCGTCAGCATGACGCCATCACGCTGCCCATAGCGTCTCGGCAGCTTCCCAGATCCACCCACTAGCCCCGTAACCACCGGCCTGAACCACAACGGCTGCCCGCACATACTCGGGGATACGGAACAAGAGGAAGTACATGGTTGCCAGTATACCCGGTTCCGGTGCGGTACCCAGTCAGGCTCACCACCATCCCTACCTTCACGGGACCGCCAACGAAAGTGCACATTACAGGACCCTGTGGAAGATACAGCAATCTGCAATCGTATCAACCCACCTGCTGGAGATGGTGACAGCTGTAACTCCTGCCCCCTGAGAGGACTGCAGTCGACACTGGGTGAGATTTAACCTGTATACACCCCAGCCTTGGGATAGCTACTATAATTAAGCACCTTGTGTCCACCATACTGCATCCAGTCAACAGAGATAGTCACCCAGCTCAGCTCCAAGTTATGTGCACTTGGCCTCCAACACTTTGAGCCATTACAGCCCCAGAGAGACATTTAATACACAGGTGTGTATACGCACTACAGTTGCTGTTGAAACAGCCCTGGGTTCCGCTGCTGGTGGTCTTCCTACCATAGACCCTCCACACTTCCCGTACCTCCCCTCCTTCCCCGCTCTGGGTCTCCTGATCTCAGGAGTTTTTCACTTTGATAACCAGGCCGTTCTCTACACTCCCCCCACCACCCAAGCAATACTCATCTGCATCAACCTGCTGCCCTCTCCTGATCATTAAGGACTTTCAGCATAGTAGTGCATATATATTCATTGTTGTAACTATTCATGCACAATTTCTGTATGAAGTTTAATTGCTTGGTGTGAGAGTTTGGCTGTGAGAAGTGGCCATCTGCGTCTGTCCATGACAATGTTGTCCTTTTTAATTGGTGATGGTACCTGTGTTTACAGTATATTTTTGGATTGGTGATTATTGTGATTTTTTCAATAAAATTAGCATTTATATTCATAATATTGATTATTGCGCGTTCCTCGTTGAAGAATTCTCTTTTCTCTTTTGTTTTTTGTCATATGCCATTTGAATTCAGAGGAACACACCCACATACGGTCGGTGTTAGCAACTATCTTTAATTTATACAGACGTGGTTAATTCCACCTTTAGTCTGTCCTAATAATATTTAACCGCAGAGTCTTTTGGTTCTTTTATCAATTGTTTTCTTCCTCTACATCTTTGCAATTATTCCAATTCATATTCAAGCTTCCCCAGTTATGTATATGTTGCCAATTTGATTGTATCATTATTGTTAGTAAAATTTATGTGGACTTGCTCCTGGCAATAATGGGAGCATGAGGTCCACAATTTGCGCATTAGTAAAGGGGTGGGTCCTGGTCTCAGAGATGAGGTAGGCGGAGAGTAACATCACTGCCAGTCACGTGTCGAGGCCAGGCTATTTAATGTAACCTGCCTAGTGACAGCAATTGCTTCCTGATGACGTCATACAACGAAACGTACTTCGAGGTGCATTACGGTCAGGTCACTTTCGGGTCCCGAACTCCTGGTTTTCTGTTTACGGCAGTGGAACGCATGCCGGCTCGAGGCTTCACAGCGGCTTGCAATCCCTGCCCAAGCATCTGCAAGTTTTCCTAGTGGCGGGAGTAGGCACTTCTTAATGTAAGCAGCCAGTTGGCAGTTAACCACTTCAATACAAGGCACTTTCGCCCCTTCCTGCCCAAGCCAATTTTTAGCTTTCAGCGCTATCGCATTTTGAATGACAATTGTGCGGTCATGCTACACTGTACCGAAAAAAATCTTTTTATAATTTGCTTTCCACAAATAGAGCTTTCTTTTGGTGGTATTTGATCACTGCTGGGGTTTTTATTTTTTGCGCAACAAATAAAAAAAGACAGAAAATTTAGAAAAAAAAAAAAGTTTTTTTTGTTTCTGTTATAAAATTTTGTAAATAAGTACGTTTTCGCCTTCACTGACGGGCGGTGTTGACGTTAATGCCATTTTACAAAAGCAATTTTATTTTCTGCTTATGTAAGTGCAACCTGTATATTTTTAGTGTTGAAAATATTTTTATTGAAAATTTTACAGAAAACACGATGAACATCAGGAAAATACACATTCCAGGGACAGTCATAATAGACATAGGGAGTCAGCCTAATGGCTATCGCCCACAGCTGGGCTCCTGCTCTCTAGTAATGTTATGCTAACATGGAAGACCGTCCTCTGGTACAGAGGAAAGTTTTGGTCAATAAGCCTTGGTGTTCACAATAAAAATTAACATACATAATTTTTAAACATAAAAGGAAAAAAGAAAAACCAGATCGAGTAGAAAATAGAAGGAGAATAATACATTTTCTAAATGGTACTGCACTATGAGGAGCTTCTGTTCTTGTCTTTTTGATGTATATGCCATTTCCATTCGGTGATTGTGTCAAACCCTGAGCTGCCGTTTCTTTGGACATCCATTTGTCTTTGCTGTTTTTGACTACCTGTCATGGGTGTCAATTTCATCTGGTGAGTAGGACATTTTCCTAGAAGTTGGTGGAAGGAGATACACTGGAGACATTAGCCATATATGTTTTCTTCACCATCACGTTTAATGTATACTTGTAGAAGAAGTACCAGCACTTTATGTAAAACGAACTAATCGGTGGTGGATCACTGGACTTTTTTGTTGATTATGATATAATCACTTGATATTATTCATAAATACATGATTATATATTTATTTTTAATGTTTCTAGCGTGGTATGAAATCACAGTTGTTTTTCTTTACACATTGAGGCTTTGAGCCTAAAGCCCCGTACACACGATCCGATTATCGGATGAATGATCGTCCGTTTTTGTTTGCATGCTAATCTCACGTCGAATCTGATGAGTTTACTAAAGTCCCGAAAATTCCCGTACGAATAAAAATTCGGAAGTGATGTCATGTGTTGCAATGCATTTGTGTTGCATTTTCAAACAATAGCTGTACTGATTAAACAAAAATCGTACGATCTGGCATCGTACGGAAAACATTTCCGTGCATGTCTAATAGAATAATATCGGATGAACTGTCCTGATCAGCTCTCGAAAGCTCTGTACTAACGATCTGATTATCGTAAGATCGATTTGAATGCGGTATTTTTCGGACGATTTTCAGATCGTGTGTACGGGGCATTACTACCTGCTGCTTTGTTTATACAATGATTTTGATTAATATTTTGTTATTACATTGTATATCACTTGTATATCACTTTGTTTACACTCCAGGGTGCGCAGATAGAAGGCGTTTATGAGATCCCCTTTTTACTTTTGCCTCTGGTACACCTGGTTGAATAAAATTCAGCACAAGTAACAACACAAGTGTAAAATACCTTTCGTCTGGTTGTGAGGTATTGCCAGTAATGAAACACACATTCCTGGTTAGTGATAAACGCACTTAATCTATTAATGTGGATTAACATAAGTCATCACATCAGGCAAGTTAGCAATAAACAATGTATACAAAATGTACGCGCAGCAAGGATATTTATAGTCCTATGCTGGGTTTTGAGTGCACTCAAATTAATGGACATGGGCTTTGGGTCCGCTATGATTAATGGGACAGTCTTTAACCTGAAGTCTTCACTGGATAAATGTTGGAGCTTATTGGTGTGCATTGCACCAGTCAAAGCCTGTAGGCAGTTTAAGAACTATAGGATAGCAAGTTATTCTAGTTTTCAATAGCTTAGTCTATAGCAGTGATAGCAAATAATGAGCGCAAGGCCCTCTCACTAGACCTAGCAAACAGCAGTAGTTGTCTCTCCGATCAGCGTCCACTCGCTTGGGTTACTTAAGGCAACTTAAGGCAACTCTGGCAGGCAACACAGCAAAGACAGTGTCCCAGCAGTGGCTCTGTCTCTCCTTGTTCAGGTCACAGATCTGCTTCCCCACACTGTAGTGACTTCCAATAGTGTGGTCTCCCTCTGTCTCTGGAGATGACCCTACTCCTCATCCTCTCCCCACACTAGCCCCGATAACACTCTGCAGCCTCTGGAGTTCTCTCACACAGCTGTGGGCTTCCCTTGGCTGTCTCTCTCTCTCATGTCCTCCCAGAACCATCTTCTCGCTCCTTTCCCTTTGGTAGCACCTGACACACCTTTTCCTGGGCTCCAGTTTCATCTCCTCCCTTTTTCAGGCGAGCATGCCGGGGGCCGAAGTTTGCCCCCTGTGGTCCACAGTGGGAAAGCTTTTTACCGGGACTACATGTCCCATGGCCCTGTGATTGGTCCTCCCCTCTGCAGCCAATGGGGTCAAGAACAGAGTGGGTGGCTTGTTCTGACGAGTGCCATTCTATGTAGCTGCATTAAAAGGGGGGTGGGGGAGCCCGCAGCTGCTCCAGTCTCCTTTTGTTCAGCTTTCCTCCATGACAGAAGGAGGAGGGGTGGGCAGCAACAGAGAGCCGCTCCTCCCACTGCTGACAGCGGCAGCTGGCCAAGTGGGGGGGGGTCGGCACCGGATATGCAAGTAAAAAGACTCCACTCCCAGATGGTTGCTGGGAGCCTGTATAAATACTTTGAGGCCGGGTTCACACTGGAACTGGCTGCGGATCGCACAGGAGCGCTGTGCGTCCCTGTTACCTTGTTCAGGGACGAATCAGGGCCGAATCTATGCCTGAATTCGGCCCCGAACCTGAGCCAAAGACGCACAGCATTTCTGTGCAGTGCGCTCCACATCCGCAACAGAGATATGTGAACCGGCTCCATAGGGAGCCAGTAACATTCTCCTGCTATAATTTGCATAGGCGTGAACCCGGCCTGAGACAGAATATTTATACAGGCTCCCAGTAACCATCTGGGTGACCTTGCCTAGGGATTGGCTAGGTCCAGGGCCAGACTTTCCATTGGGCTTGACTGGGCTCAAGCCCATGGGCCCCAGCCAATAGGGGGCCCCGTCCGTTTCGAAAGCCGCCAAAAGCCGCTGAGAGCCGCCGAGATACACAGGACATCCGGCTCTGTCATTAGAGCAAGGCTACACTGACAAGTCTGCAAATTACACTGGGGAAAGGCTACACTGACAAGGCTATACTAACACTGACAAGGCTGCAATGACACTGACAAGGCTGCAGATGGACACTGATAAGGCTGCATTGATGGGCGTTTAAATGTAATTTTTTTCCTTAAACTTCCCTCTAAACTTGGGGTGCGTGTTATACGCCGGTGCATGTTATACGCCATAAGTACTTATCATTTTATCCATTTTTATTGCTTTTATTAATCGTGGACCCAGGACGAATACCAGTACAGTATCCCCCACTTATACGCTTATATATTATCTACTTTTGTGAGTATCCATTTGGATGTTTTGTCTTATCCATTTAAACAGAAGTTCTTTAATACTGCACTGAGTCTGGCGCACCTTGTCCTTTTCTATTTCTGTTTTATAGAGCTGTGCATATGTATAGAAGGTAGGGCCCGAAAGTGACTCAAGCCCAGGGGCCCCCACCACCCCCTAAGTCCTGCCCTGGCCAGGTCTGTATGAATATTTAGCTGCTGATTAGACTCTTCCTGACCACTAATTTGCAGAAATTTCTGGATTAATCAGGGAGAAGTAGTCACTACTGAAACATAGAACAGACCAAAACAATTACCACAGCACACTGGTTACAGTGTGCCAAAACTAAATTTACCTAACAACAAACTGCAGCTCCACTGGATTCAGTGAGCCAGAACTAAATTTACCTATTCACCTAATTCTAGCACCTATTCACCTAATCCTAGCACCTATTCACCTAATTCTAGCACCTATGTAGGAGTGTGCTACATTGGTATGATCCCTGAGCTACTTTGTTGATGTAAAAGTGCATTTATTTGTACCTTTTTATAACTTGAGATGTAATCTTAAGTGTTATCTTCACGTACTAGGCAGACTTGTGCCTCTGCTACCTTTTTCATGTTATTCTACTCTTCATGTGATTGTATACAAGTCCAAAAAAAAACTAAAATCCAATGAAATAGTGTTGGAGGTTCTAATCTCTCCATCTCTACCCAGGACTAAAAAGACATGTTTTGGTTAAACCTGTAATTTCATAATTCATTTGTAGAACCATATGCTGGGACAATCTGGTACCACAGTCCCTGCACTCTGGGCGACTTTTAATGATTATGAATTTATTATGTAGGACAGAGAAGACTTGGGCAGCTGTAGGAGAGAGATGGATCCTTTAAAGTCCATTTCCGAAGCACAACTCCAATCAATACTGGACTTCTCCTTTAACTACCAACTTCACAGTCAAATCCGCAAGCATTACACATGGTCAGTTATATACTGTACTCAATGAAACAGTTAATTAAAGCTTATACTTTTTTTTGTAACATATTTATATGAAAAGAATGCTAATTAGCTAGTATTTTTCTCCTTGAGCCCTGAGCATTTCCGTATGCAAGTGTTTGTTATCATTTACAACTTAATGGTTAGGAACAAAAACCTAAATCGCTGCACGACACCTGAACACAGACAGCGCTCATGGAACTGTAACGGAATAAATTGACAAACCCATCAAGTCTGGAGCTTAATGAATGACAGACTGCGCAGCATGATATTACACGGTGGTCACACATAGAATATTACACAAAAGCCATTTCATTCACTTACACCCACACAGCTGCAGAGAATATCGCACTACTCACAGCCCATTTTTGTTATTGTGTCCAGGAGAATGGAAAATGGAGATGCCTACGTCAACATTACTAATGTCATTTAACATGCTTGAGTTCTGCTATTGACTTTACTTTCTCTAAAAAAAAGGTACACAGTGGCCAGAAATAAAAAAAAAATCCATTCTCAAAAGTGACTGCATTATGTTTTATAATACAGAAAAGTGGAATAAATATTCAGGTGGCAACACAATGGTTGAGGCAGGATGTGACGCAGTTTATAAAAAGTGCTCCAATCAGGAAAAAAATAATTGCTATCCTTACCAAGCATGAAATTAAAGTGTTTGTCAGGGCAAAAAAAAAAAAATAAACTTTTGAAGTACATCTCTCAATACATGCAAATATTCCACTGTATTATCACTTTAAAGACAAGTACAGAAAAATGCCAGCTGATATGCCAGGAAAGCGCTCAGCTCCCAATTGCTGTAGAGTTAGTGCTGTCAGCCATGCCCATTTTTTTTAGTTGAATAAAACTACTTATACCCAGGGCTGCTGATAAGGCAGTACAACTGGTCCTGTTGTACTGGGCCCAGGATTTATCAGGTAAACAGGGAGCTTTATTGGTTATTTCTGCCTAAACGAATACATTGATTTTACTAGACTACACCCCCACTTCTACTTGCTTAGCAGGACTTAAATTACATTTCCCTGGGCCCATCACGTCAACAGAGAAGTGCAGGAGGAAGGATTTTTTTTTTTTTACCTCAGGGTATTGGAGGCGGGGTTGGGGGGGCCCCCGTCAGGAAGGCTATACAGGGCCCCATGATTTCTAACAGCAGCTGTGCTCATACCCACTTTTCCACAACATTGATCTGTAGCTCTAATTTAAAGAACTTGGGGGTAAACTAGATAGGACAGCTCTGAAAGCTGAAAAGGTATTTCTTTGCACTATGACAAAACACCTAAAATGGTATTAGCAGTGACAGGCAGAACTCCTTCACTCACTAGGCATCCTTCTAGTACTCACAAATATATGCTACAGGAAAACTATAACATTAGCAGCGCTAAACAATCACAAGAAAGGATTGAAATAATAATGTCTGATTTAAAATTTAGTGAATAATGAATTGTCCAAAAAAGGTTCATACGGGGTTAACTCCAGCTGAATACCGTCACCACACCACGTGTGCACCAATCCCCTGAGGTAATGAACTTACCAGACAACCATAGGTATTACGCTTTTAGGTGTTTTTAACAATCTCTGTTAGAAGGCACTGCGTCTCTCCATCTAAGTTTTGCTCACAGCAAGCAAGAGAAAAATGTACACATAGCATAATCCAGTAAAATTTATTAACAATAAAATTCTCCCCCTTACAAATACGCACTTACAATGTTTAAAATACACAAAAGCATGTAACAGGCATATAAAATATCCAAATCTCTCATCTCAATCATATGTCCACCTCCCACCGCCAGTTGATTTCTCACAAAGCGATGTTTCCGGGCCGGGTAAAAAAGAGTCCGACGGCGTGAGTAACTGCGTGGTCACGCACTGCCACGTTTCGTCATCACTTCGTCAGAGAGCGTGGCCACACAGCGCAGCACCCATTCTTATATACTCCTACGAGCGCCAGGGTATTAACCCTGCACATGCTCGTTCCTACTGGTTTCATGCGAACTATCCGTCACACCAATCCAGAAGGCTTACGCTTCCTTTTAAGCACATACGGGTGCCGGGGTATTACCCCTACACATGCTCATTTCTACTGGTCTGATGCACAGCATCCACCGCAACACATCCAGACGGCTTGTGCAATCTAACAATGCCCAATCCAGCAATACGTGGTAAACCAACACTCACTGAATGGCACAATATACACCCGTCATAAACTGCCGGAAGGTATGCTAGGCTCCCACCATATGTGTTTATATTCGATCGGTGAAATCGCCCTTGTTATCACCCGATCGTTCCATGTATGGTGGCACTATTTATAAAGAGATACTGATCGAAGATGAGACTGGATGTTAAATTCAAGACACAGTTCATTCCACCATCAATCTTGTGCTCACCATGGCCCTATTATTGTTTTGGTTCAACATATATATAATATTCAACTTATATTTCCATATATGTTAAAATCATATTAGACATTACTTAATCAGTATGACAAATCAAATTCACTTTTTAAAAAAAAGGGGCTTTCATCCCATACATATATCAACACAACATAATTGCTTAAGAATATCTAAAATTATTGTCAGGGATCTACCAGCACCAGACCGGGGCGCTTGCATGTGCCTATGCGCTGGCGCGCCCCTGTTCAGACACGGCAGCAAGCTGCTGCTGTTGCTGTGCATCCGCGTGGCGCTCGGGCGCGCGCGGGTGCGCGGCACGGGTGCGTGCGCGCGTTAGCGCCGGTTTGGCGCCATTTAGCACATAAAAGTTCTCCTGTTCCATGGGAATATCGCTGCTTCGTCTCAGCTCTGTGATTCTGCTTGAACCTGTATCCGATTGTCTGCTACCTGATTTGACCCGGCTTGTTTGACCATCCGACCTGCTCCAATCCCGACCCGGCTTGCCTGACCATCCTGCTGTCTGTATCTGCTACCGTTGCCGACCTCTGCCTGCTCCCTGACTCTGCCTTTGCCTGCTGTGATTACCTGTGCCAGTTACCTGCCGACCCGGACTGTCTGACTCTGCTTGTGCCTGCCGCTCTACTTGCTGTTGCACCTTCAGCTTCAGCTCCTGTGATCCCTCACCTCCAGTGTGTCAAGTCTGCTGCTGTTCCAGTCTCCACTCACCTGCCGTCCTGCCATCCCAGGAGGGATCTCTGCCTCTTCATCAGAGCCTATACTCCAACAGGCACTCCTACCCCACTGCGCTCAGGAGACCACTGTCCCCACTCCAGTGGCTCCTGAACCAGCGTTGTATGAGAGGTCTTCTCCTACAGTCAGGCTCTCCTACCAGGTACCTAACAGTACGAAGCAGCCATGACTGAGCCTGCAGGAGATACCTCTCCCTTGAAAGAAATATGCACCCACCTTGCGGCCCTCACTCAAGCCGTGCAATCCCTCCAGGATAACTACAACAGATTGGAGGGACAGGTCCAGAACCTTGCAGGGCCTAACCCCTTGGCCTCCTCCTCAGCCGCAACCCCAGCACAGACGACTCCTGGTCCTTCCGTTGTAATGCTTCCACTCGAACCAAAGGTTCCCACTCCTGATAGATTCTCTGGAGATCGGATCAAGTTCCGGGCCTTTCGCAACGCCTGTAAGCTTTTCTTCGCATTACAGCCCCGGACTTTCTCACTGGAAACCACTAAGGTGGGGTTCGTGATCTCCCTACTACAAGGAGAGCCTCAGACCTGGGCCCATCGTCTACTTGAGGGGGACTCAGCACTAACCCAGTCCTTATCTTCTTTCTTTGAAGCTATGGCGCAAATATACGAAGACCCTCAACAGACTGCTACAGCTGAATCAGCTCTGTTCATGCTTCAGCAAGGCCGCAGACCTGCGGAGGACTATATCATGGACTTTAGACGTTGGAGTGCGGACACTCAGTGGAATGATGCGGCCCTGCGTCACCAGTTCCGCTTGGGTCTATCTGAAGGATTAAAGGACGAACTTGCCCGAGTGGGTGTATCAGATACTCTTGAGGCTTTGATTAACTTGACTCTTCAAATCGACCGACGTATCCGGTAACGTCGATCTGAACGATCTACTTTACAATCCCGCCCGATTTGGATGACAGCCAGAGCACCACTTCCAGCAACACGCTACGTACCCCCATCCAGTTCAAATCCAGCTAATGCCACGCCTGACTCTGCAGAACCTATGCAATTAGGACTGATGCGACCTGCCTTATCCCCTGAAGAACGGGCCCGACGCCGGCAACTCAATCTGTGCCTCTACTGCGGTGGGACTGGGCACTATGTCCTGAACTGTCCAGTCAAAATAAGTAAGTGCCCGTCTTCTGTATATACCAGTCTCTCTGCTCTGTCTGCGAATTCTACCCACATTGCCATTCCTCTGTCTTTGCAGCTGCAAGAAGGGACAATAACGATCAACGCCATCATTGATTCCGGAGCATGCAGTTGCTTTATTGATTCAAACTTTGCCAGCCAGCATAACATCCCATTACGAACCAAGACCCATGGACTCGCTGTATTTCTAGCTGATGGATCCCGCATCAGATCAGGACAAGTAACCCAGGAAACCCTGCCTCTGCCTGCTTCTACTCCCTCCCAACGCAAGGAACTGCTGGTTCTTGATGCCATCTCCTCTCCTATGTTTCCCATCATCCTGGGCATTCCTTGGCTGCAGGCCCACAATCCATACATTCATTGGACATCTGGAGAAGTGAAATTCTCATTTTCTTACTTTCATGAACACTGTTTTAAGAAAGATTCGGATTCCTCATCCACCCTACTTTGTTTGGACACCGACCAGAAACTTTGTCAGGTCATACCTAAACAGTATCATGAATTCCTTGATGTCTTCAGCAAGAAGGGGGCAGGCTCTCTTCCACCGCATCGCCGCTACGATTGCCCCATTGAATTGCTGCCAGGATCCGAAATACCATTCGGACGCATTTTTCCATTGTCAGAGAAAGAACAGGAAGTACTAAAGACATATATAGATGAGAACCTGGCCAAGGGTTTTATACGCCACTCTACCTCTCCAGCTGGTGCCGGAATATTTTTTGTCACCAAGAAGGACAAGTCTCTCCGTCCGTGTATAGACTATCGTGAACTAAACAAAATCACGGTCAAAAATCGGTACCCTCTACCCTTGATACCTGAACTCTTCCAAAAATTAAGGACTGCCATCATTTTCACTAAACTTGACCTGAGAGGGGCGTATAATTTGATCCGTATCCGGGCTGGGCATGAGTGGAAGATAGCATTCCGAACCCGATTCGGGCATTATGAATACCTGGTCATGCCCTTTGGACTCTGCAATGCCCCTGCAACCTTTCAACACCTGATTAATGATGTCCTCAGGGACTTCTTAGATATGTTTGTAATCGCATACTTGGACGATATTTTGATTTTTTCAGAATCCCGTGAATTGCATCAAGAACATGTCGTGTTGGGTCGTCTCCGCTTACACAGTCTGTACGCAAAAGCGGAGAACTGTGAGTTCGAACAACAGAGCATTCAATTTCTGGGGTTAATTATCTCTGCAACGGGCATCAAGATGGACCCACAAAAAGTTTCCACTGTTCTGGACTGACCGGTACCCTTGGACAAGAAGGGAATTCAGCGGTTTGTGGGGTTTGCGAACTTCTACAGAAAGTTCATCAGGGGGTTCTCAGCCATAATTGCACCCATCACGCAGTTAACCAAACAAAATACCCGTTTTTCTTGGAACCAATCTGCCCAAGACACCTTCGAAAATCTCAAAAGATTATTTACTTCAGCACCTATCCTCAGTCACCCTGAACCATCTCTACCGTTTATCTTAGAGGTTGATGCCTCCGAGATTGCGGTAGGTGCGATTCTTTCACAACGTAAAGGTAGCAAAGAGATAATGCATCCTGTAGGGTTCTTCTCCCGTAAAGAATTATGACGTTGGTGACCGAGAGCTTCTCGCCATTAAGACTGCACTGGAAGAGTGGAGGTACCTGTTGGAGGGGGCTATGCATCCAGTGCTAATTTATACTGACCATAAAAACCTGGAATACTTACGATCTGCCAAGCGGTTAAAGCCTCGTCAAGCCCGCTGGGCTCTGTTTTTCTCACGTTTCTCTTTCCATATCACGTACCGCCCAGGTTCAAAAAATATTAAACCGGATGCATTATCACGTATGCATGACAATCCTAAGGACTTATCCACTCCTGACACCATCTTACCCGCAAACAGTTTTTTACTGCTACAAACAGATTTACTTTCCCTGATTAGGGAGGAATCCTCTGAGTCAGCCAGGCCTACTGGGATTTCTTTAGTAAGAAGAGATGGTCTGTTCTGGAATGGAAGCCAAATTTTCGTTCCTGAAGATATTCGGGTCAGGGTTTTGACACTTCTCCACGATCATCCATTGGCGGGCCACTTTGGAGTTCGTAAGACCCTGGACCTAGTACAGCGTACATTCTGGTGGCCCAATCTGAAAGACTTTTGTGAAAGGTATGTCAGTTCCTGTTCCATCTGCATTCAGAATAAGTCATCCAGGAATCGAGCTTGGGGCCTATTGAAACCGTTACCTGTACCCGACAGACCTTGGAAAATGATTTCTATGGATTTTATTGTGGAGCTTCCATGTTCTGAAGGGTGCTCAGCCATCTTTGTAGTAGTGGACCGTCTAACCAAAATGGCTCATTTTCTACCGTTAAGGGGAACCCCGTCTGCCACCGAAACAGCTCGCATATTTATCAAGGAGATCATCAGACTTCATGGAGTACCTGTAAACATAATTTCTGATAGAGGGGTTCAATTCACCTCTCGTTTCTGGAGATCCCTGTGTGAAACCCTAAAGATTGAATTGGCCTTGTCCTCGGCCTATCATCCTCAAACGAATGGTCAGACAGAAAGGACTAATCAGACCCTGGAACAATATATCAGATGTTTCACATCTTTCACACAAGATGATTGGGTATCTCTACTACCCTTAGCAGAATTTGCGTACAATAATGCCAAACATTCTGCTACCGGTCAATCTCCTTTTTTCGCCAATTACGGCTTTCACCTAACCTTTCTACCTGATTTCCTTTCAGAGTCTTCGGTTCCAGCAGTACAAAGTACAGTGGAGTTCCTCAGTCACAACAGCCGGTTGTTGCAGGAAACAGTGTCCAAGGCTCAGGCAGATAGTAAGAGAATCTTCGACCGGAAAAGAAGGGGGGAGCTGAACTTACAAATTGGAGACCAGGTATGGCTTTCTACCGTTAATATCAAATTAACATGTCCTTCTAAGAAGTTGGCACCTAGATTCATGGGACCCTTTCCAGTTAGAAGGAAAATCAATGAAGTATCTTATGAACTGACTTTACCTGATTCATTTAAAATTCATCCGGTATTCCATGTATCTCTGCTCAAACCTGTTGTACCTGATCCCTTTCCTGCTAGAGGGACAAGACCTCCTGAACCTGTTGTAATTAATGGCAGCGAGGAAGTTGAGGCTATCCTTGATTGTAGAAGAAGGCAAGGGCAAAACCAATTCTTAATCAAGTGGAAAGGCTACGGCCCAGAAAGTAACTCGTGGGAACCGGACAGTAATGTGCATGCTAGGCGTTTAGTACGCGCCTATTTTTCCACTCACCCTGAGAAAAAGAGGTTGTTGGGCATCCGGAGGCTGCCCCTTGGGGGGGGGGCAATGTCAGGGATCTACCAGCACCAGACCGGGGCGCTTGCATGCGCCTATGCGCCGGCGCGCCCCTGTTCAGACACGGCAGCAAGCTGCTGCTGTTGCTGGGAACATCGCTGCTTCGTCTCAGCTCTGTGATTCTGCTTGAACCTGTATCCGATTGTCTGCTACCTGCTTTGACCCGGCTTGTTTGACCATCCGACCTGCTCCAATCCCAACCCGGCTTGCCTGACCATCCTGCTGTCTGTATCTGCTACCGTTGCCGACCTCTGCCTGCTCACCGACTCTGCCTTTGCCTGCTGTGATTACCTGAGCCAGTTACCTGCCGACCTGGACTGTCTGACTCTGCTTGTGCCTGCCGCTCTACTTGCTGTTGCACCTTCAGCTTCAGCTCCTGTGATCCCTCACCTCCAGTGTGTCAAGTCTGCTGCTGTTCCAGTCTCCACTCACCTGCAGTCCTGCCATCCCAGGAGGGATCTCTGCCTCTTCATCAGAGCCTATACTCCAACAGGCACTCCTACCCCACTGCGCTCAGGAGACCACTGTCCCCACTCCAGTGGCTCCTGAACCAGCGTTGTATGAGAGGTCTTCTCCTACAGTCAGGCTCTCCTACCAGGTACCTAACAATTATGTAATGAATCTCAAAACATTTTACATATATAAAATAAAATTTGATTAAAAATCCAGTTATAAAATTACTTAAAATTCAATAATTACTGATAAAACAATTTAAATCCAACTCAACGTTCATTCCCTTGGGATATTTAAAGTGTCAGTCAAATAAATCTATTTGGTCTCACACTTTGATAGTTCCCTTACCCTATTGCTCCCTCTCCATTCTGGGTAAAAGCATTGTTAGATTGCACAAGCCGTCTGGATGTGATGCGGCGGAAGCTGCGCATCAGACCAGTAGAAACGAGCATGTGTAGGGGTAATACCCCGGCACCCGTATGTGCTTTAAAGGAAGCATAAGCCTTCTGGATGGGTGCGACGGATGGTGCACATTAAACCAGTAGGAACGAGCACGTGCAGGGTTAATACCCAGGCGCTCGTAGGAGTAAATAAGGATGGGTGCTGCGCTGTGTGGCCTCTGACGAAGTGATGATGAAACGCATCAGGGCATGACCACGCAGTAACTCATGCCGTCAGACTATCTGTTTACCCGGCCCGGGAACATCGCTTTGTGAGAAATCAGCTGAGCGGTGAGAGGTAGACATATGATAAAGACGAGAGATTTGGATATTTTATTTGCCTGTTACATGCTTTCGCGTATTTTAAACATTGTCAGTGCACATTTGTTAGGGGGGAATTTACTGGATTACGCTATGTGTACATTTTTTCTCTTGATTGCTGTGAGCAAAACTTAGATGGAGAGATGCAGTGCCTTCTGACAGAGTTTGTTAAAAACACAAGCGTAATACCTATGGTTGTCACACGTGGTGTGGTGACGGTATTAAGCTGGAATTAACCCCGTAAGAATTTTTTTTTGGACAATCCATTATTAACAAAATTTTAAATCGGACATTATTATTTCAATCCTTTCTTGTGATTGTTTAGCACTGCTAATGTTATAGTTTTCCTGTAGCATATTTTTGTGATTATTGATTTATTGTTATAGTGGCTGCTTATGTTGTTTTCAAACATTATCTGTGATTTCCTGAGCGCTAAGGGGGAGGTATGGGATATCCTTCTATTACTGTCTCCCAGAACTTGAGTGCTGGCGTACTCCAAACACATTTTAAAGGAAAGACTAGACAGCCATACATCGATGATGTATCCAACATTAAAGGCTTTATTCCTGCAAAGATCTTGGCCTTAATTCCTGCCAAGAGTCTTTACTTAAAATTGTATATTTAGCAGAGAAAATAAGAAGATCATTGTTAGAACTTACATACACTTTAAAGGAAATAATTCTGAGAAAAACATGGTGGCTGTTATTAAAGGTAAAATAATATAAAACTGTGATTTCACTCTTCTTCTAATAGTGAAAATAAAACAGTCAGCCTGGGACGTACGTGCACCTTTTCTTTAAAAACCCTAAGAGGAAAGCCATTTGATTCTAAGCCTTTAAGCAAAATCTTTATTAGGAGGAAATACTAACATGCACCACAACAATATTGCAACTATGTAGATGTAGTGCCCTGCACTGGGCTGACTAAGTTTAGTATTTAGCTCTACTGTAGTCAGCTAAGCTGCAATTCATATTTCAGGTCTTTTTCAGGTCTTCTCTAAGCCTGGTGGTTGATTGATTCTGCCTGCTGCTGGAACAAGAAAAAAAGCAGAGGTGGCCTGAGCCTTGCCGTATTCGCACAGGTACTCCTTAACGGCCCTCTGCTGCATGTATAGCCACTGCAGCATTACAAAGTTGAGTTCCACCTGGTGGGTATGTCACAGATCAGGCGGTTTACGGGCAGGTGGAATTCCTGCTGAATTTCAGCCAACCAAGCACTGGCTGTGTATGACTGCCTGAAATGGCTACAGACTCTTCTGGCCAGCTTTAGCACCTCTTGCAACCCTGGGTACGTATTTAGGAAATGCTGCGCCACCAAATTGAGGACATGTGCCAGGCATGGCACATGTGTAACTTTCCCTGTCCAAGAGCGGACAGGAGGTTTGAACCATTATCGCACACCACCATTCCTGGCTCCAGCTAGCGTGGTGTGAACCACCTCTGGGCCTGTCCCTGCAGAGCTGCAAGGATCTCTGCTCCGGTGTGGTTCCTCTCCCCTAAACACACCAGCTGAAGCACTGCATGGCACCTTTTAGCCTGACTCATGGAATAGCCCTTTGAATGCTTAGGGGGTACCTGATGTTCATAGGACAATTCTGCAGAGGAGGGCATGGAGGTGGCAGAGGAGGAGGAGGGGGTAGAGCTTACAGGTCTGGCATCATCACCACCAGCTGTATGGAGACGTGGGGGCACAACAAGCTGCAGCACCGAGCCCTGACCTGCATCCTATTTGGGTTACAAGCAGCATTACCCAGTGTGCTGTGAACAAAATATATCGTCCCTGCCCATGCTTGCTGGACCACGTGTCAGAAGTAAGGTGGATTTTACAGCTGACCGCCTTGCCCAACAATGCCAGAACATTCCCTTCCACGTGATGGTAGAGAGATGGAATGGCCTTACATGAAAAGTAGTAGCGACTGGGAACCTTTCCCTTATGGTACAGCACATTGTGCGAATTCACGGAAGGGGCAGAATCCAACAGGCTGAAAGGAAGAAGTTGGAGAGCCAACAGCTTTGACAAGCTTGCATTTAGAAGCTGGGCATGTGGGTGGCAGGGACTGTATTTTTTTTCTGCTGCAGCAGATGGGGCAGAGAAATTTGCCGGCTACAGTCTACAGCTGGTGGTGTGCTGCTGGTAGATGTGCTGCTAGGACCTGGGACACCCTGTGCTATAACATCATCCCTGTCAGTGGAGGCTGCTGCGAGGTAATGACTCGGCAGTATAGCAGGGCCGGCTGAAGTGGGTAAGGAGGAGGGACAGATTTGTGCCCCTTTTGTGTGACTTTTAGATGCTCTTGCCAACGGGCTGAGTGGTTGGACGTTAAATGCCTTGTTAAGCATGTGGTACCCAAATGGCTGGTGTTTTTGCCATGTTTGATGTGCCTGAGACACAGTTTGCAGATAGCAACAGTGCGATCTGCTGCAGTTATGCTGAAAAAGGCCCAGACAGCTGAGTTTTGGCGGGTGGGCTGGGAGGTAACAGCTGCAGAATGTGATGGAATAGGGTGGCTGCTCTCTACTCTTTCTTGATGTCGGCCTCCCTGGGATTGTGCCGCCTCACCTTCAGTTTCCTCCTCTGCTCTATCTGGCACCCAAGTCGCATCAGTGACCTCATCATCATCATCATCTCCATCTCCTCCATCTTCAACATTACCACTGGAGACAACTTGGCAATACTCTGCGGCTGGGGGAACACGAATGCCAATTTGTCTACCAGTGTTCTCCCCTCTATCTAGGCTCATGTTCCTGTCATCCTCTACCTCAGAACCAACATCTGAATCCAGTAATGGCTGGGTATCATCAAGGAGCAAGTGGCTGACGCTGTGGTCAAATAACTCAGCAGACTCCTCCATGGCTGATGTTGGGGCTATGGCAGGAAAAGATGTGGACAAGGAGGCAGGTTTATCCACTATGGCAACTGCAGGGGACTGCACACTGCTCTGTCTCTGCTTGCGTGACAATGGATGAGAAGGATGAGGAAGGTTTAGTAAGCCAGTCCACCACCTCCTCTGCATGCTGTGGCTGGATAGCACGGGCAAACTCACGAAACAGAGGAAATGACACCCTCCCTGAGGACTGACCACTATGTCCACCTTTGCCTGTGGACACATTTGTTTCTGGCCCCCTTACAGTGCCAAGGGAACGTCTGCCTCTCCTTGTTGTCCTCCCAGACATTATTGGGAAGGAGGTGGCGGTGCTTATAAGCAAATGTAAAGAAGAAGTGGAAATCTGTACGTAGATGCACTTTAATCAATGTAAAGTGGTGTTTTTGGTGCACCTTAATTTGAGTACTCACACTACACAGACACACTCCATGGATACACTATAATATACTGCAATATAATGCGCCAAACGTACAGTAACGCACAAAACTATATGGTGTTAAACTGTCAGTAACGCACACAGAACTATATGGCGTTAAACTGGCACTAACGCACACAGAACTATATGGCATTAAACTGGCAGTAACGCACACAGAACTATATGGCGTTAAACTGGCACTAACGCACACAGAACTATATGGCATTAAACTGGCAGTAACGTACACAGAACTATATGGCGTTAAAATGGCAGTAACGCACACAAAACTATATAGCGTTAAACTGGCAGTAACGCAAACAGAAGTAAATGGCATTAAACTGGTAGTAACGCACACAGAAGTAAATGGCGTTAAACTGGCAGTAACTCAGTCAAATAGACGGTGTTCAACCGTCACTACACTGACGCTATTTTAACTGTCCCTACTCTAGCTATACACTAATGTCAAGATTACTGTCACAGTCTCACTACACTACACTGAAACTATCTGAGCTGTTCCTACTCTACACTAATGTATGTAAGAATGACACAGTCTCACTACACTACAGTGAAACTATCTGAGCTGTCCCTACTCTAGCTGCACACTATGCAAAGCTGAATGATGATCCTCCTCACTACCCTCACACTATCCCTAGACTGACACTAAACTAATATTCTACACTGACAATTGAAGCTAGCACAGTATAGCACACTAACTAATAGCACTGAACAGAGCCCTGTTCTATCTCTCTCCACACCGAAATCACACTGAAAATGGCTGCCATTGAATGAATACTTTTATACTGTGGGGTGGGAGTGAGCCATGATTGGATAAAGTCATGATGACAGTGTCCAATCATGACTCTGACAGGGCTCTGTGCCCTGATTGGCTTGGGAACTTCATACCCTCAACCAATCAGGGCTTACAATGCACTATTCAGCGCCGCAATGCATCGTGGTCAGTTCGGGGAGCCGAAGAAACAGTTGAACGACCCATTTGTTCGGACGTTCGCTGAACGTCCGAACAATGAAAGTTCAGCCTGATCTAATGCTCAGGCCGAACCCGCTCACCCATCCCTAACTTCCATCACTAAATTTTACCTTTAGGTAAGTCTATAATAAGGCTTACCTATAGGTAAATATCTCATAAACATGCACCGTTTTGGAGATATTTACTGTACATGCAGCCAGTGACATCATCTCGCATGCGCTCTGAAGGAACAGCCACCCCTGCCATTTCTTCAGAGCCCTGTGCCGTGAACGGTGTATGCGCAGGAGTGACGTCATCGCGACTCCGGCCAGTCACAGAGCTGGAGTTCGCGAATCCGGAAGCAAGATGAGTAAAGATGGAAGCAGCCTCCAGCAATGACATCGTATTGCTAGAATGCTTTTTTTTTGGGTATGTTTCACATAATGTGTTGTATGCGATGCATACTAGCATATTGTGACATTACCTTGCAGGTAAGAAAAAAAGAGAAAAACGTCCAGCGGTTTACAACCTCTTTAATGAGGCACAGTATTTCGTATTGACTATGTGCAAAGTTCAGTAACGTACAGCAACCAATTTAAAATTCCTGTTAACAGTAGCCAGGTCAGTAAAATTATTGAACTTTCATAGGTTCATGTAAGTTACTGTAATTTACACATAGTTATTGCAGCTTGCACTGCCTTATTTAAATAAGCCCAAAAATAATATGAAGGCATTAAAATACTTTATTTAATACCAAGATGAAAAATGCATTAACACACTTTAATGAAGCCAGGTTAATGAACACTGATTAATAATCTGTTGCTATGCATTACTGCACATCAATGCTCTTTGCACACGGCTACGAAATTATTGGCCTAACTGCCTATAATCAGCCATTTGTTACACACAGTCAAAGTGAAGCCTAATGACTAGCATCTTAGCTTTCTCTCTCTCTGGTTTTTTCTCTACACAGTACCCTCCATCACTGTTTAAGACACCATTATTGCTGTTTCCTTTCATGGAAGGTTCACATTAAATGGCTGTGTGGTAGTTCATTTGTGCTAAAGAAATATATATGGTTATTGATGTTTATGGTGCTGCAATTACTACCATACATACAAGGCAAAGTACAATGACCTATCATAGAGTTTAATATAATACCTAGTGATCTAGCTGTAATTGCAGCTGAAATGGTTTCCATCTCAACCTATTGTATAGCTCAGGCTACCATAAATACAGTATGGTTAGAAGCATAGATGACTATATAAAGAACACACATTAACACGTATAAAGTCATCACAAAGACTAAATCTCTCGTATAGAGCCAATTTCTGCAGCCTTTCACAATATTAACATTGACATTCGCATCCTATGAAATACTGCGTTTTGCTGACCTTGAAAACCTCCCTTTTTGCCCATGAGAACTTAAAACATTGGTGTACATTAGAACAGTGGCGATGGACTTCAGTCTACCCCAAACTGATTTTTCAATTTTTGTGAGATTCTGGAATGTAAAAGCATATCTAAACCTAAGAACAAAGATTGTATGTATTGCAGCTTACCTTTCCTTAGAAGCGGTGGCTGAGGTTTTTCTAGGGGTCTTTTTACCTTTTAATGCAGATCTTGAGAAAAATATAGAGGGGGTTGAGGGTGCAGGATACCCAAAGGCACTTGCAAATATTGGAGGACAGCTTCCTGAAAAAAGCTGCCCCAGCAGTATTAAGCTCTATAGTTGCAGGCCCAAAAATAATGTTGAATAAAGAGGGGCCAGTATATCTGAGACCCTATGAGAACAGTCACAGTCAGCAGCAACTTCTGGTGTCCCACCTTCAAGAAATAATTTCACACTTGTAGCTTCAGGAAATAGGCACCCACCTCTCCAACAGCTTCCACAATCAAGTTTCCTTCAGACAAGTCTTATTTAGCCCAATTTCCTTCAAGCCCTCAGCCAAAGCACCTACTTAAGCCTAGTTGCAATGGCTTCTCTGGAACACAGACACACATGCTTCCTCATGGGGAAAAGCCCTAGGGGAAGAGACTGATCAGATCCTCCCAAACATGTATCTTCTCCTCAACCACACCTTCTAGTTCAGCTTCTGAGGGAGGTTCAGATAGCTATTTATAACAAAGGGATTGATCATCCCACTCTATTGCTGGAACATCCTTCCAATAGCACGTAGGGTAGGTGTCTGTGGTGATTGTCACATCCTCCATGTTCTCCTCCTTGTTGGTCGCCAAAGCAAGGGTCACATGACATCCCTACTCTGGGGTGGGTTCTTCTGGGCTATGCAGGGCACTTTGGGGAGGGTCACTGCCTTACGCAGGGGGGTACCTTTACTGGAACAACCGCTTGATCTCTAATAAACTCTCTCAATGTTACTGTACATCACCATGATAACTTGTGCAATTAAAGAGGGTAATGCAGAGGCCTTGCCCTCACTACCTATCCAGTATATCACCTCTACCTCACTCCCAATTAAACATGTGCAGAACGAAAAAATTAATTTTGTTTCGTTTCGATTCGTTATTTACATAAATTCATTTAGTTACATGTGTTTAATCTGTTTAATTCGTTTTTGGAATTCGTTTAGTTTATTCGTATTCTAATCAATTTGAATTTTCAAATTCGAATTCAGGTCGATTCGAATAGCTTTCAAATCGATTTCAAATAGTTTTCAAATTCAAATAGTTTTCCAATTTCCAAAGAGAATAAAATAGAATAGAAAATAAAGGAATAGAATAGAAAAAAATATAATAGAATAGAAAAGAATATAACAGAAAATAAAATAATAGAATATAATAGAGTAAAACAGAACAAAATAGGATAGGAAATAAAAGAACAGAATAGAATGGAATATAATAGAATATAAAGGGATAGAATAAAAAAATAGAATTAAATAGAGAGCACATAACCATCTTCTGAAATTCGATGAGAATAGAAAAGATTAGAATTAAAAACAATAGAATAGACCAGAATATAAATAATATAACAGTTTCCAAAATTCAATTAGAATCAATTCAAATTTTAATAGAATATCATAGAGTAGAATGGAATATAACACAATAGTAGAGAAAACACAACAGAATAGAATAGATCAGAATGAATATAACCATCTTCCTATTCTAACATATTATTTTCTATTCTATTCAAATTCAAATTGATTCTATTTGAATTTTGGGAAATTCTATTCTTTTTTCATTCTATTTTTTCAAATTGTTTATTCTATTCTATTCTATTCTATTCTATTCTATAAAGATGGTTATATTCTTTCTATTCTATTTTATTTTGTTTTTTTTTTCTATACTATTTTGTTATTTACTATTCTATCATATTCTATTCTTTTCTATTCTATTCAAATTTTAATTGATTCTATTTGAATTTTGGGAAATGGTTACATTCTTTCTATTCTATTCTATTGTTTTTTTTCTATTCTATTATAGTCTATTCTTTTCTTTTTTTCTATTCTATTCTTTTCTTTTTTTGTCTATTCTATTCTTTTCTGGTTTATTCAAATTCAAATTTATTCTATTTGAAATTTGAATTTCAGAAGATGGTTATATTCTTTCTATGTTATTCTATTCTCTTATTTGCTTCTGTTATATTATAGTCTATTCTGTTCTTTTATTTTTAATTCTATTTTGTTTTGTTTGAACTTTCACTGCTTTAGCCACTTAACTATCACTCATCTCTGCCTCTCTGCTTGCTATGCTCATTGACAGTATTGTTTTGAAGGTAATCCTGGTCGGCTTCATTAATCTCATCTTTTCTGCCACATGTTACATTCTGCTGCAGTGTAAGATAACACTTCTACTGTGGCAAGGGGACTGCTGTAATAATGTGCAGTAACCTCTAGCAACCATTGAGCAGTATTATGTGCAGTAACCTCTAGCAACTAATCAGTAAGCGGCAATGATGTGCAGTAACCTCTAGTAACCAATGGGTGAGCGATAACGATTTGCAGTTAACTCTAGTAACCAATCAGTGAGCGGGAACAGTAAGAATTTGTAGTAACAATATTGATGTGCAGTAACTACTAGCAACCAATCAGTGAGGGGTATTGATGTGCAGTAACCTCTAGCAACCAGTGAGTAGTAAGGATGTTCATATGTTAAACAGGATATGCTGCACTAATATATATAACAAATCTCTTATCTCTTAACGTGTCAATCATATAAAACATGTGCCAGTGTTAAATAAATTTAACATAAAATTAAGTAATCTTCATATAATAGTCCAAATAAATAGGTCCAGTGTTCCAGTGCAGTCAGGTGTCAGATAAATGATGATCAAATAAATGTAAAATAAAAAAAGAAAAGACTCGCTGAATCTTCATAAATCCTCAAGCATACCTTATACTAATTCACCACAGTGCTCCCGCATTAGATATGCGCTCAGTTCATGGAGTGTGACCTCACAATTAAGTTTGGGCACAAACAGCCTTTTAGTCACTTTGGACTAACAAATCATGCTTTCCTCCTTACCGCCCTGCCAGTATTTCTCCGCCATTGCTCGATATATATCAGTGGCGGCCAGTCAATAGGGGCGCATGGGCGCCCCCCCCCCCCCAAGCGTTTCACAAAAGCAAAAAAAAAGGTCACTTTAAGACTTTCCAGGCGCCTATGGGAAGCTGGCCCGGTCCCCGCCATGCAATTTTACACTCCAGCTGCTCTGAGAGCAGCTAGACTCAAAATCAGTTTACTACAGCAAATCAGGCAGTGATTGAGATTGCCAGAGGATGCAGCATATCATTATCACTCATTGACTGGTTGCTAGATGTTACAGCACATCATTTCTGCTTGCTGAGTGGTTGCTAGAAGTTACTGCACATCATTACCATTCACTGATTGGTTGCTAGAGGTTACTGCACATTGTTACTGATCACTGATTGGTTGCTAGAGATTACAGCACACCATTATGGCTCACTGATTGGTTGCTGAAGGTTACAGCACATCATTTCCTTACTGCCTGCACACCATGGACTAGGGAGGTGCAGTGTAACTGGACGCAATTAACCCTTTCATTGCTGGCAGATGAGATCCCAGTTGGAAGTGCATGATTAACCCCTTCAGATCTGTGTTGGAAGTGTATGTTTAACTATTTCTTTGCTTGCAGAACCCCAATGGAAATGCATGAAGTTTCGAGCAGGGATCTTCTAGAATTGAAAGGGCCATCATGTGCTTCCCCTGGGATCTACTATCTCCACTCAGTAGCTACCATGGCACATACCTCTGTCCAGTCCGCTCTGCAGCCTGACTTAAGCTGGCCATGGACGGTTCAAAGCTCAGCTGGTTCAGTTGATCGATTGATCAACTTGGGTACAACCAGCTTGAAGGATTTTACATTCAATTATTCCTAGCAGTTATAGCTGCTGGCAATATTCACTGCATTCTCCTGGCAGGAACATCTTCCCCCACCCCCTGCTGGAAAAAGACAATGGCTCAGCAGGAGGGATTCCCCCATCAACACTGACTGTGTAGATGGGGGAATCAAGTGACTTTGTTTTCTGCAACCAAGGGTTGCAGGAAAGAAAATTGCTCTGTCTATGGCTGACCTAAGCCGTGTTCCCTTCAATTAGGTGTCTGGGGTTGCCCATGACGACTCCAGTAGGCAGTGCAGCAAGGTTCATATCCTGGCAGTGGCTCAGTAACATGATCTTCTTGCAGTCCCCCCACATGGTACTTGCTTAGTGGTTTTTCAGCAGCTCAGTCTCTGGGTGGAACTATACCACATGTTCCTTTCACTAACTCCCGCCCGCCGTCGAATGGCTCCCCTGCGCGAATCGCCGTAGCTGTACAGTGGCCGCTTTAAGGTGTATAGGGGGCACGCGCCGCGGTACTTAGGAGCCAATGCGCGTACCCGGCGGCCGCGATGTCCACCGGGCACATGTGATCGCTCCTGATAGAGCCAGAACAAGGATCTGTGTGTGTAAACACACAAATCCACGTTCTGACAGGGGAGAGGAGACAAATCGTGTTTTCCTAGTATATAGGAACACCGATCAGTCTGCTCCCCCAGGCATTCCTATCCCCCCCACAGTTAGAACACACAGTGAGGGAACACATTTAACCCTTTGATCGCCCCTTAGTGTTAACCCCTTCCCTGCCAGTGACATTTATACAGTAATCAGTGGCTATTTATAGCTTTGATCGCTGTATAAATTGTCAGTGGTCCCAAAAAAGTGTCGAAAGTGTCCGATCTGTCTGTCGCAGTTGCAATAAAAATCGCAGATCGCCACCATTACTAGTAAAAAAAATAATAAAAATGCCATAAATCTATCCCCTATTTTGTACATGCTATAATTTTTGCTCAAACCGATCAATATACGCTTATTTGCGATTTTTTTTACCAAAAATGTACATTCCATATCGGCCTAAACCGAGGAAAAAATTTATTTATTTTTTTTTTAAATTTGGGGATATTTATTATAGCAAAAAGTAAAAAATATTGTGTTTTTTTTTCAAAATTTTCACTTTTTTTGCTTGTAGCGCAAAAAATAAAAACCGCAGATCAAATACCACCAAAAGAAAGCTCTATTTGTGGGGAAAAAAGGATGTCAATTTTGTTTGGGTACAGTGTCGCTCGACTGCGCAATTGTCAGTTAAAGCAACGCAGTACCGTACCACAAAAAATGGCCCGGTCAGGAAGGGGGTAAATCCTTCCGGGGCTGAAGTAGTTAAAATATTTGCATACAACTCACATTTATTAGGTGCTACAGTGCACCAACTTTGTACAGCATGTAGCATTTTGAAATCCACAGTACTGCAACAAATTTGTGCCTCTCCTAGGCAAAGCAAAGTGTCTTGTGTACTCATCAGGGGGATTAGTGCATAACCTCTAGCGACCAATGGGTGAGAGTTAATGATGTGCAGTAACCTCTAGCAACCAATCAGTGAGTGGTAATGATGTGCAACAACCTTTAGCAACCAAAGAATGAGCAGTAAGGATTGCAGTAACCTATAGCAACCAGTCAGTGCGCAGAAATGTTGTCATGTAACCTTTAGCAACTAATCGCAATCGCTGTCTGCTCTGCTGCAGTAAAACTGATCTTGAGTCTAGCTGCCATTTTTTGTATGCCTCAGACCAGGTGGAGAGCGAAATTGCATGGTGGTAGGCCATAGGCCAGGGAGGGCAGGGGGGGGGTGCTGCTGGACTAGGGGGGCCCAAGAAAATTTTTGCCCAGGGTCCAATCAATATTAAAGATGGCCCTGGCTGTAACTATTTGTGTAACTGCAGTTAAAGCTGGAGTTTGACTTTATTTTGTTAGTGTATCTAAATATGCTAGTACATCTAACACTCCACCCAGATTAACAATGCTTCTGTACAAAGATGCCCCTTGTGCCCCCATTATGGATGAACGAGCACAGGGGCCAGGTGACAACAGAGGGAAAAAAAGCATAAAAAAGAAAAACAAATGCAGCCACCACATCTAATGATTAGTAAGCTGCAATATATTACATTTTTGGTTTTAGGTTAAATGCTGCTGTCTATATATTTGTACACTTCTGCACAACATGACTGGTAAAGGGGGAAGCAGCATTCCATTACAATACACAAAGAGGGAAATTTATCAATCAAATTGGTGGCAAATTTAGATGCATGACAGGCCATCTGCCAGTTAGCAAAATCTATGCAACAGTTTTTACTTGTATTGTGACCCCATCACCTGGTGTCCTAGGCAGCCAACTGAGAAAAACTTGCAACAGAAATACCACTGGAGATTTTCACTCCAAGCAGATGCACAGTTAGGAAGTGGTTAGGGTCAGATTTGATTAGAATGAATTGTTTCTTTATAGGACTTGAGGGGGGATTTATTACCAAAGCTGTCTAATTATCATAAATCTATTTTTTTAATCTGGCTTGCTGCTACTGAGAAAATGTTTGCCTGTTTTAAAGGACAAGCAGTTTGTCACAGAGTACACTTTACCCCTGATGAAGCCACAAAAAATGGCAACACATGTATGGTTGGGTTTATATGAAGCACTTTAGGCATGCAGTTAACTCCTTGATTGCCCCTAGATGTTAGCCCCTTCCCAGTCAGTGTCATTACTAGAGTGTCAGTGTACAGTATTATCACTGATCACTGTATTAGTGTCACCCATCCATGTCAGTGTCAGTTAGTGACCATCCCAGATAGTGTCTTTTAGCACCAGATTGCCCGCCACCCTATCACAGACACACTATAAGTCGCTGATCACCACCATTACAGTATAGCATCTGCAGCTGTTTAAATTCCAGTATATATACTGTACTGGGGGCCGCTCTGTCACCCCCAGCCCCGCACCTCCCGCCATTCGCCGGATGAACACTGACACAGGATTTGAGGGAGAACTTGCCTGCCAGCATCTGCGAGGAGGATTCCCCCCTCCCTCTAATCTCACACACAGGCAGCTGCTCGCTCTACACCCTCCCCTGTGTTCCTATTGGCAGGAAGAAGAAAGCCAATTAAAGGGGCAGTTACAGGAGTAAACCAATGGGACTTTAACAAGCAGCAGAAGCAGCAGCTGCAAAGGACTCTGGAATATGAAGTCCCAGCACAAAGCGGCCTCACTCACTACAAATCCCAGTGGGCTCTGCAAAAGAGAGGGCTGGATAAGGACTCCATTTTGGAAACCTGAGAAAAATTCTCCACGAGGCAGGGAAAAAGACAGATGTGACCTGAGGGGCTGCTGTTACCCACAGAGGCGATCCATCCAGCCACAGTACCAGAGGTCGGTGTGCTGATCCTGCCACAGTTCCAGGAGTCGGATGGTGATGGAACCCCATCCGAGAGAGATCCTGGTGCATCTACAGGTGTTTCTGAGGGCGTGGGCCGATCCGGTTACAAGGTGGCCAGTCGGGCCTTTTGGGGAACCTGTTGCTTGATCCTTTGGTCGCAGGACAGGTGAGCAGGCGTTTGCCCATCTTTAAAGGCATGGTAGTCAGGCAACATTGCCTTACCAGTGACCACATTTTTAGGAACACTTGCACCCTGCTGAACAGTCACTACATTCCACGTACCTACCAGGATACTGCTAGCATCCTACATTCCACTTTGCCATACCAGGATACTTTCAAGTACACTTTGTTTATCCTGCTCAACAGGACACCAAGTGCACCAATGCCAGGCTTGCCGAAGATCCTGGATATCTCCATTGTGAGGACCCTTTCTGTTACTCTTTCAGCATTAGTAATTCCAGTGACTACCTTTAAAGGGGAACTCTCACGTTAATTGTTAAAGCGATAATTTGCATTTGTGGCTTGTTGTCTCACATGTTCATTACCTGGGTCTGTGATTTCAGGATTTGAGGGAAACAGACTGACCGTTAAGCCAGCTCTGCTCCCCTTTATGCCTGAGCGCATAGGCCACTTCAGACCTATTTAAGTTGTTTGACTGTGCTATTTTGAAATCTGCATTTGGTTTTTATTTACACCATTAAAGATCACAGTTTGCCATTCTTGACTATGGAGTTTCCAGATCACTGTTTGTTTAGTTGTGGACAGTCTCCCAGTAAACTTCCTGTTCACTACATTTGTGTCTGTTTTACTGTGTTTGCAAGTACACTGTTTGCTAGGTGTGCCAGAGGGGCTGGGACCGTTCCTGGGGATTGGGAGGCAGAGTACGGAACATACTCAAGCGGCTCCTACGGGGGTAGTGCTAAACATGGAGGCTCGTCCGGGATACTACTCTGCAATCAACTCTCCCAGACAGTACCCCTACAAGCACCAGAATGGACCCCGCCTCTGCGATCCAGTGGTGTGAAGAAGAAGGCATTCACTCAGATCGAGCTCCCTGGGGAGACCTGGGCTGAGGAACAAATCAGCCAAGCAGTGAAGACGTTGTCCCCAGACAGGAAGGTGTGGGTGATTGCTTTCAGATCAGACCTTGGAATCCCCCGCACCTATGCGCTGTTATGCCCTGTACACATGATAGGATTTTCTGACAACAAAATCCATGGTTTTTTTCCAACAGATGTTGGCTCAAACTTGTCTTGCATACACACGGTCACACAAATCTTGTCGGAAATTCCAAATGTCAAGAACGCGGTGACGTATAACACGTACGACGAGCTGAGAAAAATGAAAATTCTATCTTGTGTACGGGGCATAATGCCCCGTACACACGGTCGGATTTTCCGACGGAAAATGTTCGATGGGAGCTTGTTGTCGGAAATTCCGACTGTGTGTAGGCTCCATCGGACATTTTCCGTCGGAATTTCCATCACACAAAATTTGAGATCTGTATCTCAAATTTTCCGACAACAAAATGCGTTCTCGTAAATTCTGATCATGTGTACACAATTCCGATGCACAAAGTTCCACGCATGCTCGGAATTAAGCAGAAGAGCCGCACTGGCTATTGAACTTCATTTTTCTCGGCTTGTCGTACGTGTTGTACGTCACCGCGTTCTTAACGTTCGGAATTTCCGACAAGATTTGTGTGACCGTGTGTATGCAAGGCAAGTTTGAGCCAACATCCGCCGGAAAAAATCCATGGATTTTGTTGTCGGAATATCCGATCGTGTGTACGGGGCATTAGAGTGGAAATAAGGAGTCCCTGAAAGCTTCAAAGGCGTCAGGGAGCAATTGGCCAACAAGACTGAGCTTTGGTATAATCCATCCGAAGGTTCCAGATGAGGGTCCTACCAGTTCTGGTCAAGCTGAGTTAACTGAGGAAGAAGTACCCTCCCCGTCACCCCTGGCCATGATTGGGCCAGGATTTCTGACCGCTATGGGAGAATTTGTATTAAAATGCCAGAAGGGCAATCCAGTGTGTTCTGGGGCTTGGTACCGGAAGCTGAGGATCTTCTCGGGAAAGCAGCCCGTGCCCACTGGAGAGGAAGAGTATGAAGATTGGATGGAACAGGCCATGCAGGCCCTAGAAGAATGGGACCTACCATAGGCCCAAAAGAAGCAACGCATCAGTGAGAGTTTGTGAGGAACTGCTGCTGAGGCTATCAGGAATTTGAGATTTAGTAACACGTTCTGTATGGTTTATGATTACCTGGCCATGTTAAAGGAGGAGTTTGGGCAGACAGAGAAAGCAGCTGACCTGATCTATCAATTCAAACATGCCCCTCAACGCCAAGGTAAACGCCTGTCTGAATACATCAGAGGGCTGAACAAGATGCTATACCAGATTGTGCTAAAAAAAGGGATGATGCCTTCTGCCATAGACCAGACCAGAATATAGCAAATCCTAAAGGGGGCCCTATGCTCCGACCCAGTCTGGCTTCAGCTGAAGACCTCTGCAGGTGTAATGTCCCTTATATACCTTGGACTGATCAAAGTAGTGAGAGAAGAAGAGGCTATGTTCGATGATAAGCGTGTAGTTGTTCGTCCAGCTTTTACACCTCTGGCTGAAGTTGGGTCCATGGGGGCAGTGGAACAAAACTCTGAAATAGCCACCCTGAAGTCTCAGATGGCACAGATAATGGAGATGCTGACCTTGCTGGCGGCAAAAATCGCTAAGACCCCCCGACAAGTGTTACAGAGTGCCTCCAACCCCACCCGCTGCCTCTGGCAAGATCCGATTAGCAATGAAGTATGCTGGAGGAGTGGAACATTATCAACGGGTGTGTCCAAGCCCAGCGAAGCCTGAAGCACAGTGCCAGAAGCCAGGGGGAAACTTCAGAGGGCCCCGGGGAAGGTGCCCACTTACAGCAGCTAGCTCCAGAAGCAATGACGCGGGGAGACCACGGTGGGAGTCCCAACTCTCTCTGAGGGCTCCCGTGGTTGTGTCCCGCTCCCTTTGACACATGCTACCTGGGGTCTGACAGTCAGTGCACACCAGACTCTCAGAGCTCAACAGAGACTCAAGCTGGATCAGAACTTCTGCAAGAAAGGATTAAGCGGGGGGTATGATCTGTCTCAACCTGAAACTACACACCGACAAGCCTCCATCCCTGCATATATGTATATAGGAACCGAAAAAGGGGTAGGGTTGGGACTTTGATTGAGGCCTGTGGGTGTAATAATAAATATGGCATGAAGGTAACCTGAATGTCACAGACCCCTAGGGGTAATTCATGGTAGTGATCTTGGTAAACATAATTGAGCAATATAATAAGGCATTTATGATGTAGAAATACAATCATAAAAATTCAACATAAGTTGATATAATCATAATACATTTATTAATAAAGAGTTAATCACTAAAACATGATTTGTGACAAACAGTGAAATGCATGACAGAAAGTAAATACAGTTCAAACATATATAATGTATACATAATTAACATGATTAGTACAAACAAAGAACATTATTGGTTGAGATTGTTGGAGCAAGAATGGCTTGGCATCCCTGGATGAACACTCAATGCGTTTCATGGCCTTTTGCCAATCGTCAGGAGTTGGATGCATGCATTATACTATAGTAGTGAGCAAACCCTGCGAGCCACTTACGGATAAATGCCTAACAAAATGGTGAGTAATTAATCTTAGGTGGAGACCAGCTGCAAACACTCAGTCACGTTTCATAATCGTGCAAAGTGGTAAAAATAAAACAATGTGTCTGCGCTGGAAAAAAATCACATCAATCAAAAGTGCAGCAATAATAAACATAAACAACATAGGTATTAACAAATAGTACACTTGAGTGAAAATACCCCTAAGTGCTAAAGTATAAAGTGCACAGTGCTATATAAAACGCACAATGTGAGTGGTCAATCAAAAAACATATAAATATTGGATCAAATGAAATATAAAGGGATATAACTACTAGTGAATGAAATAAAGTCCAAAACAGTATATATCCAGAAATATAAGAGTGCCCAGAAAAAACATAGTCCGAAGATTTAGTGAAATCCGCATATCCTTCCTTCCAAAAGTGTGTCACCAAGAAACATGCTGTAGTGTCTTCCAGCCACCCCCACAGGTATATATGCTCACCTTCCTGTGTGTGACACAGTGATTAAACTATGTCAAACAAAGCTTGGAGCCACTCCTGTGCTCTTTAGGAACCAGCTGTGCAGACCTCCAATGCTCTCAAATGAAGATAATATATGCAAAAGAAAAAAACTCCATAGCGCAATATTGCAAGGTGTAATAAAAGGATTTTAATAAAAAGTTCTCTCCCCTTGCTGGGGTACTCACATACTGTGGGTGCGTGAGTACACCATCCTTAACAAACAGAGAATGGACAATCTCGCGGTGTGGAGTGCGATGCGGTGTGTGTATCGAAACTCTCCTTCTCCCTCTCTGCTGACAGCTCCGTCCAGGCCCCTCCCCTACGCGTGTTCGGCACCGGGACCACGTGCCTTCATCAGGGGGAATCTGATTGGACGGGAGCTCCAGAGTAAATTTATAGCTCCGGCGGCCATTTTGCCTGAGACCGCGGACAATATTGTTCAGAGGCTACAGCTGCGTCCATAGCGGCCATTTTCCCTTAGACCATGGACCAAGCTAAGATAAGTCATGTCAATCATGGCAGCCATTTTGCCTAGGACCATAAATATAACCCCTAATAGACTGTAGAGACGGCTCCAGCAGCCATTTTCCCTAGGACTACGGATCTGCTAAATAGCAAGATGTACAATACTGATAACACGATCGTACGATAAGCGATCAAATAAAGCATTGTGCAGATAATTAGGGATTTTATATCATGTGACACAGTAGGGGTGGTCTATGCCTTGAAGTGCCCATGCGACCTGGTGTATGTGGGGCGCACTACTAGGGCTCTTAAAGATCGCATGGAGGAGCATGTGAGGCACATACGCAATGGGTCCGATAAACACGGCTTATATGTGCACTTTAAGAGGGTACACAATCAAAGCACCGTTGGCATGAAGTTTTGGGGGATTGAGGCACCCAAACGCCACTGGAGGGGTTCTAATTTTGTCAGAGAGATAAGTAAAAGGGAATCCTGGTGGATACACCAGCTTGGATCTTTGGTTCCTGGGGGATTGAATAGAGAATTTGATTTGAGATGCTTCCTCAGTAATTATTGATATTGTTTACTTCGGCGGTATACTCTATTATCATTCCTGTTTTTTTGAGTTGAAATTGATGACTCGTCCATTGGGCTGAGTTGGGCATTGATTATAGATCATATACTTATGATGGTTTTTTATTCCTCTTGATAGTTCGATTACCTCTCTATAGTGATTCTATTAATATGTTTGAAGATATACTTAATATACATTTTTTAATATTAGTATTCTAATAATAAAATATATTTTTATTTTATTTTAATATTTTAAATAATATTTTACATTTCAATTTTAATTTTATCTATCTATCCTTGTGGTTAGCTAATATAATTATATTAAATTATTTTATTATGTTTGTTTTAATACTTATTAGGTAGGATACTCTGTGGTATATAATTGTTGTGGCTATCTAAGCGTGTGGGGTGCGTGGCGGTGCTCTCTTTGCTAGACCGCTCTGCCCTGTATAAAATTATTTATTTTAATGTAGGTTTTATATAATTATCTGCACAATGCTTTATTTGATCGCTTATCGTACGATCGTGTTATCAGTATTGTACATCTTGCTATTTAGCAGATCCGTAGTCCTAGGGAAAATGGCTGCTGGAGCCGTCTCTACAGTCTATTAGGGGTTATATTTATGGTCCTAGGCAAAATGGCTGCCATGATTGACATGACTTATCTTAGCTTGGTCCATGGTCTAAGGGAAAATGGCCGCTATGAACGCAGCTGTAGCCTCTGAACAATATTGTCCGCGGTCTCAGGCAAAATGGCCGCCGGAGCTATAAATTTACTCTGGAGCTCCCGTCCAATCAGATTCCCCCTGATGAAGGCACGTGGTCCCGGTGCCGAACACGCGTAGGGGAGGGGCCTGGACGGAGCTGTCAGCAGAGAGGGAGAAGGAGAGTTTCGATACACACACCGCATCGCACTCCACACCGCGAGATTGTCCGTTCTCTGTTTGTTAAGGATGGTGCACTCACGCACCCACAGTATGTGAGTACCCCAGCAAGGGGAGAGAACTTTTTATTAAAATCCTTTTATTACACCTTGCAATATTGCGCTATGGAGTTTTTTTCTTTTGCATATATTATCTTCATTTGAGAGCATTGGAGGTCTGCACAGCTGGTTCCTAAAGAGCACAGGAGTGGCTCCAAGCTTTGTTTGACATAGTTTAATCACTGTGTCACACACAGGAAGGTGAGCATATATACCTGTGGGAGTGGCTGGAAGACACTACAGCATGTTTCTTGGTGACACACTTTTGGAAGGAAGGATATGCGGATTTCACTAAATCTTCGGACTATGTTTTTTCTGGGCACTCTTATATTTCTGGATATATACTGTTTTGGACTTTATTTCATTCACTAGTAGTTATATCCCTTTATATTTCATTTGATCCAATATTTATATGTTTTTTGATTGACCACTCACATTGTGCGTTTTATATAGCACTGTGCACTTTATACTTTAGCACTTAGGGGTATTTTCACTCAAGTGTACTATTTGTTAATACCTATGTTGTTTATGTTTATTATTGCTGCACTTTTGATTGATGTGATTTTTTTCCAGCGCAGACACATTGTTTTATTTTTATGCATTATACTATAAAATAATGGAATGTTAAATAATTTTAATGGTTATCTAGGTATTTTGTCCTGAAGATGAAGAATAAGGATAGTTGTTTTATTACTTACAAAGTGGCCCATAGATGAATAGCAGCAAGAAAGGAGCGCAGATAAAAGCCACCGAACAGGCCAAGGTAGTGGGACCTTCTCCGGTTGTCTCCATCCAAGTAGAGGGAATCTACACCAAGGCCAGCCAGGATCCTAGAGCTCAAGTGACACTCCTCTACAGAGACTTCTATGACAGGCCCCTCAAACACCTGCCATTGCAGAAGCTGGAAGAGCTAGAGATATGAGGCATTGGGACTCAGAACTTCCCCAATGATGGCTATCTATGAGTCAAGCTGACATTCAAACCCTCCGTAGCTGGGAAAACTGAGACCTTTGACACTTTGACAGTGGTCTGTCCTTGACCACCAGGGGCCAGTAAGACTTTTATCATCGGGACTAATACTGATCTTGTCAGAAGACTTTTGACACCTCTTGTCCAAGAGCTGGACACTTCAACTACAAGTGTGCACCCCATGTTGAGACAAGCCTATCAGCGCCTGGTACAAGAAAAGAAGGCCCCAGCTGAAGGAGTGGGAAAGATCTGGCGCTTGGACCGAAGTTAGAAGGTGTTACAGCCTGGTGAAGTGGCCTGCTTACGGGCATCTGTCAAACTAAACTGGAAACAACCAGGCCCTTTCATTGTCCTTGAAGCAGACAGACAGAGGACAGAAAGGACATGGGAGTGGAGATGATTCCCGAAGTGGTTTCAACCAAAGCATTGCAAAAAAGTCACGGGAGGATCTCAGTCAGTGTCCGCAACCTAACAGCCTCGCCAGTGAAGATGCCGGCTCGGATGTTGCTTGGACAAGTGAATCTGGGTACCCCAGTCTCACCGTCTGAATTTGTGGGAGGAGAAACGGATGAGATCCCTATCGAGGAGTTCTATCCGAAGAACACTCCTCTCCAAATGGAAAGAAAGAGCCAAGACTCAGCACCTGAGATGGCAGGCTGCATTGTCGAAGAGTGAATTTGGCGTGGGGTGTGAAAAGAGTGCCAACATCGGATCCGTCTACAAGAAGATAAGCCGTTCAGAGAAAGAGTCTGATGGATTCCTTTAGGGGACTTGGAAGACCTGATTGAACAACTGACAGAATTGAAAAGAGCAGGTATCATCTGAGAGTCCCGAAAGACCATACTCTTCTCCGATAGTGGTGATACGGAAGAAGAATGGTTTGCTGAGGCTGTGTATCGACTACAGAACGCTAAACAGAAGGACCGTTACTGACCAGTACACCACCCTACGGATAGAAGACGCCTTGCAAAGCCTGTCAAGGGCAAAATTGTTTAGCGTGCTGTACCTGAAGAGTGGGTACTATCAAATCCCCATGCATCCTGAAGATCAGGAGAAGACCACTGTCAGAAACCATGAAATCAGACCGAGACAGAAGTACAGTTAAATCACACTTGTTTAATAATAAAAGTAAATAGAACAAATATAGTCAAAACATAGCCAGAGTTCAGGAACCGGAATGAATAGCCAGACAAGCCAATCGTCAGGGGGCCAGAAATGAGCCTAGTAAAACAGCAAGCAGGATCTGGAGCCAGAAGGGATGTCAGCCAAGCAAGTCTTTTAACAGGAATGCAGGAGGATCATCTCTGTGATGTTGACTAATGCGAAGGCAGAGATCCTCTGGGCTGGGACGGCTTAAGTAGGCAGAACTGACAAGCAGGATATCATCAATAGCTGAGTAACTGTGGAGAGATAGGAGCTGGCAATTAGCTGACAGCTGAGCGGCCAGCTCAGAGAAGGAAGGGCTGAGCCCAGCCCTGACAGTACCCCCTCCTTAACGACCCCTCCCCTCGGAGGACCACCAGGCTTGAGGCGAAAACGTCTATGGAAATCACGGAGGAGGACAGGCATGTACGCCCGAGGATGAGACCCAAGAGTGTTCCTCCAGACCGTACTCTTTCAAATGCACCAGGTACTGTATGCGCCCATTGAACCTACGGGAGTCAACAATGGACTGTACTTCATACTCCTCATGGTTCTCAACCTGTACAGGGTGAGGACATGGCAGCGAGGTGGTACAGCGGTTGCAGACTAAAGGTTTTAATAAGGAGACATGAAATACATTTGAAATACCCATATTAAAATGAAGGTCTAATGCGTAAGCCACTGGTTAATCCTGCAAAGAATATGGAAAGGCCCAATAAACCGAGGTGCAAACTTCAGTGAGGAAACACGAAGTCGGTGGTTGCGAGAAGACAGCCAGACCCTGTCCCCAACCTGGTGGGAAGGCGCAGGCAGGCGTCTGCGGTCAGCATGGAGTCTGTACCTATTATTAGCATGTCACAAAGCCTTCTGGACTTGTGCCCAAGTGGAACGAAGACCACAGAGATGCTCCTCTAACGCAGGAATACTCTGCGGAACAAACTAGTCAGGCAACATGGAAGGTTGGAAACCAGAATTCGCCATAAACGGGGACAATCGGGAAGCAGAATTCAAGGCACTGTTGTGAGCAAACTCTGCCCATGGCAATAGGTCTGACCAGTTGTTATGATGGTCAGAAACATAGCAACTTAGGAATTGCTCCAAGGCCTGATTGGCTCATCCTGCGGCCCCAATAGACTGCGGGTGATACGCAGAGGAGAAAACAAGCTGAACTCCCAACTGTGCACAAAAGGTTCTCCAGAACTGGGACACAAACTGACTACCCCTCTCCAAGACAACCTTGGGTAGCCCATGAAAGCGAAAGCTCTCCCAAGCAAAAATGGAAGCCAGTTCCTTAGAAGGGGGCAACTTCTTTAGTAGAATACAATGACACATCTTTGAGAACTGGTCAACCACCATAAGGATAACTGTGTTGCCCTGGAAGTTGGGTAACTCCACAATGAAATCCATAGACAGGTGGGTCCAGGGCCCCTCTCCATTGGGTATGGGTTGTAGTGGAGTCTTACTCTGAGCACACACGGAACAGGCAGCTACGAAGGCAGTTACATCAGCACGTAGACTAGGCCACCAAAATTGTTGGGAAATGGCCCAAATGAGTTGATTCTTCACAAGGCATCAGCCCTTACATTCTTAGTACCGGGTAAGAATGAGAAAATGTAATTGAAACTTGACAAGAAAAGAGCCCATCATGCCCTTCTGGGAGAGAGGCGTTTAGCCTCAGACAATAATGTGAGATTCTTATGGTCAGTAAGAATGAGAACTGACACAGTGGTACCTTCCAGGAGATGTCTCCATTCTTTCAGGGCTAAAATGATTGCCAACAGCTCTTTGTCACCAATCTCATAATTGCACTCCGCAGGTGACAATTTCTTGGAAAAGTAGCCACAAGGATGCATAGCACTCTCAGAGGGATGACGTTGATACAGAAGGGCGCCAACACCAGTCTCAGAAGCATCAACCTCAAGGATAAAAAGGTAACGTAGGATCAGGATGTGCCAACACAGGAGCAGAAACAAAGACAGCCTTGAGACTTTCAAAGGCCTGAATGGACTCCGGAGACCAACTCTGTGGGTTACCGTTCTTTCTGGTCATATCGGTCAGGGGCTTGACCAGAGACGAGAAGTTACGAATAAACTTCCGATGATAGTTGGCAAAACCCAGGAAACGCTGCAGAGGACGTAACCCCATGGGTCGAGGCCACTGTAGGACTGCCGAAAGTTTCTCTGGGTCCATCGAAAAACCAGCAATGGAAATGACTTAGCCCAGGAATTTAACCTGTTCCCGATGGAACTCACACTTCTCCAGTTTACAATAGAGATTGTTCTCTCTTAATTTCTGAAGCACACGACAGACATCTATGTGGTGGCTCTCCAGGGACTTGGAAAATATGAGGATATCATTGAGATAAAACACCACACATAACTGCAACAAATCTCGGAGGACATTGTTAATAAATTCCTGGAAAACTACCAGGGCGTTACAAAGGCCAAAAGGCATTACGAGGTACTCATAATAGCCTGTTCTGGTATTAAACGCAGTTTTCCACTAGTCGCCCTCCTTAATCTTCACGAGATTGTAAGCCCCTCTCAGATCAAGCTTAGTGAAAACCGTTGCTCCCTTGAGGCGGTCAAATAACTGTAATCAACGGGATCGGGTAGGCATTCTTAATCGTGAAACGATTGAGACCCCTATAATCAATGCAAGGTCTTAGTTCACCGCTCTTCTTCTTCACAAAGAAGAAACCAGCACCAGCAGGAGACGAGGATTTGCGGATGAAACCTCGAGAAAGTGCGTCTGCAACATACTCCTCCATGGCTTTATCCTCCAAGACCGACAAAGGGTAAACCCGACCAGGAGGGGGAGTGGCACCAGGTTGAAGGTCAATTGCGCAATCATACAGCCGGTGTGGAGGCAAACCACCGGCTTGACCTTTGTCAAAGACATCACTAAAATCACGGTACTTCTCTGGCAGGGAGGAGAGTGAAAAGGTACACAGGACCTTGGCTACTTTTCGGAAGCATGTTTCACTGCATTGTGGTGACCAGGAGAGAACCTCAGCATGGAGCCAATCAAAAGAAGGGTTGTGCCTCTGTAACCAAGGATAACCAATAACCAGCGGAAACTTAGGAGAGGAAATCACATGGAATTGGACTAACTCATGATGAAGAGCCCCTACGACCATGGACAATGGAACCGTCTCATGAGTCACATGGGCAGGCTGTAGAGGTCTCCCGTCAAGAGCCTCAATGGCAAGTGGAGTGTCACGCAGCTGCAGTGGAATCGAGTGCTTTGATACAAAGGCAGCATCAATGAACAGGCCTGCAGCCCCAGAGTCCATTAGAGCCTGTATCTCGATAGACGACTTAGCCCAAGAAAGGGTGACCGAAACCAGGGGCTTATCCTTCTGGATAACTGGGGACAACACAACACCATCTAAGGTCTGCCCATGACAGGACCTCAAGGTTCGGGTGTTCCCAGGATGGGTAGGACAAGACTTCAAAAAGTGACCTGCCTGGCCACAATAAAGGCACAATCTCTCCCTTCTCCTAAAGGCTCTCTCATCCGCAGAGAGACGCGTGAAGCCCAAGTTCATGGGTTTAACTTCACTGACCGACTCGGTACCAGGAGGCATGGGAGGTGAGGGAGGCAGGGGTGGGACTGCAAAGCTCGGAGGCAAATGTACAGGAGGCTTTCGCAAGCGCTCCTTAAAAGAAAGTCTTTCTCTGAGTCTGGAGTCAATGAGGATGGTAAACGAAATCAAGTTCTCCAGCTCAGTGGGTATATCCCGGGCTGCTCTCTCATCCTTGATGGAATCTGAGAGACCATGAGAAAAAGCAGCCACGAGGGCCTCATTGTTCCAAGCAACCTCTGCTGCCAGAGCACGGAACTCAATAGCGTAGTCGGCAACAGTTCTCGTACTCTGTTTGATGGACATGAGGCACTTGGCAGCAGAAGCGGAGGGTGCGGGAACATCAAAAGATGTTGGCACTGTAACCATCTGTGTGCCTCTGTCAGAAGCAGTTCGTTTGCCTCCCCAGCCAGATTCACAGTCCACACCCATGGCTTCTCTGAGATCCCGACCAGTGACTAGATCTCAGTCTGTGCCCCTTGCTAAAGAGGATGAGAGCAGCCAGGATGAAGAAATTGGAATAGATTGGCTGTGGCCATCTCAAATGTCAGGGCCTGCCACCTCCCCTTCTTCTCCTCCCAAAAAGAATGACAACGGGATTCTTCGGCCAGATACTCCTGAGTTTGTGCCTCAAAGCTTACCTTCTGAAGAGTTGGAAGACCCTCAATCTTTCCTTCTGACAGCAGCCCCCAAAGACATCCCATCCTTCATTGAAGAGGAAGCTGATGTGGAGGAAGAAGGAGAGACCAGTATGCCTGCAACCCCAAAACCTAAAGAACAGCGAGAGCGGAGGGTTATTCACCCGCCCAAAAGACTGAGATATGGGCACTTTGGGTGAGAGCTCTGAGGAGGTCGTTCTCACTGCAAACAGGACTCATGTAGCACCTGATCCTTCCACCGCAGATTTAGTGGAGGACAATCCCAACTCACCCCCTGGCACATCTAACTGAGCCATACCAATTCAGGTGGCCTGTAGGCAGGAGAAATTTTCCTCCTATGCTAATTGATGGGAAGTTCCTCTGCCAGGGTTTTATGCAGGTGCAAACTGTCTTATATCTTGTGCACACTAACCTGTTTTCCTCCGCTTATATATATATATATATATATATAAAAATATATAATGTAACAGGTCATGGACTCTTTACCTCCTTTTGGTGACCAAAGGTTCTTTGGTGGGGGGGAGTGTGTAGCGGGGGATGCTCTGTCCCGCTGGCCCCGTACCTCCCGCCATTCCCGCGGATGGCCGCAGGATTAACACTGACACAGGATTTGATGAAGAACTTGCCGCCAGCATCTGCGAGGGGGATTTCCCCCCTCTCTCTCTTTTCACACACAGGCAGCTGCTTGCTCTGCACTCTCTCCTGTGTTCCTATTGACAGGAAGAAAGCCAATGAAAGGAGCAGTTACAGGAGCCAATCAATGGGACATGAACAAGCAGCGGCAGCTGAAAAGGACTCTGGAATATGAAGTCCCAGCACAAAGCGGCCTCACTGACTCTTAAAGAGGCAGGACTACAAATCCCAGTGGGCTCTGCAAAAGAGAGGGCTGGCTAAGGACTACATTTTGGAAACCTGAGGAAAATTCTCCACGAGGCAAGGAAAGAGACATACGTGACCTGAGGGGCTGCTATTACCCACGGAGGCGATCCATCCAGCCACAGCTCCAGAGGTCATGTGCGGATCCTGCCACAGTTCCAGACGTCAGTGTGCTGATCCTGCCACAGTTCCAGGATTCGTATGGTGATGGACATCCCACCCAAAAGGGCTCCTGGGTGCATCTCCAGGCGTTCCTGAGGGCGTGAGCTGATCCGGTTACAAAATAGCCTGTCGGGCCTTTTGGGGAACCTGACGTTTGATCAATGGACACAGGACAGGTGAGTGGGCGTTTGCCCATCTTTAAAGGCACTACATTCCACTTGCCTTACCAGAATACTTTCAAGTACACTTTGTTTATCCTGCTCAACAGGACACCAAGTGCACTAACGCCAGGCTAGCCGAAGATCCTGGATATCTCCATTGTGAGGACCCTTTGGCCTCTTTCACACAGGCTTTACGATCAGGTCCGCCTGTAAGTTTTTCAGACGGACCTGATCGGACGCTCCATGCACCTTTATGGCACGGCGGATGTCAGTGGTGACATGTCCGGTTTTCGATCCGATCCTGTCCATGAAATCCAGACAGATGGAAGCCCTATCTTGTCTGTGTGAAAGGGGCCTTTCTGTTACTCTTTCAGTATCAGTAATTTAATTATTCCAGTGACTACCTTTAACCGCTTGCCGACCACCTCATGACGATATATGTCGGCAGAAGGGCTCGTATAGGCAGAATCACGTACCTGTAGGTTCCCCTTTAAGAGGCAGCAAGCTCCGTGAGTCTGGTCACGGGTCCCACGGACTTGATCGCCGCGGGGATACCCGCGATCGCCTCATGAGGAGGAAGAACGAGGAGATGCTAATGTAAACAAGCATCTCCCCGTTCTGCCTAGTGACAGTGTCACTGATCTCTGCTCCCTGTCATCGGAGCAGAGATCAGTGACGTGTCACACACAGCCATGCCCCTCACAGTTAGAAACACGCCCCTAGGACACACTTAACCCCTACACTGCCACCTAGTGGTTAACCCCTTCACTGCCATTGCTGTATAAATGACAATGGACCCAAAAATGTGTCAAAAATGTCCGATGTGTCCGCCATAATGTCGCAGTCACGATAAAAATTGCTGATCGCCGCCATTTTAAAAAAATAAAAAATTATTAATAAAAATGCCATAAAACTATCCCCTATTTTGTAAACGCTATAACTTTTGCGTAAACTGATCAATAATCCCAATTATTAATCCCAATAAGCATTTTTTTCAAAATTGTCGCTATTGTTTTGTTTATAGCGCAAAAAATAAAAACCGCAGAGGTGATCAAATACCACCAAAAGAAAGCTCTATTTGTGGGAAAAAAAAGGACATCAATTTTGTTTGGGAGCCACGTCGCACGACCGCTCAATTGTCAGTTAAAGCGACGCAGTGCCGAATCGCAAAAAACGCACTGGTCAGGAAGGGGGTAAATTCTTCCGGGGCTGAAGTGGTTAACAGGGAACTCTCATGTTAATTGTTAACCACTTCAGCCCCGGAAGGATTTACCCCCTTCCTGACCAGAGCACTTTTTACAATTTGGCACTGCGTCGCTTTAACTGCTAATTGCGCGGTCATGCAATGCTGTACCCAAACAAAATTTGCGTCCTTTTCTTCCCACAAATAGAGCTTTATTTTGATGGTATTTGATCACCTCTGCCGCTTTTATTTTTTGCGCTATAAACGGAAAAAGACCGAAAATTTTGAAAAAAAATGATATTTTCTACTTTTTGTTATAAAAAAAATCCATTAAAATCAATTTTAGTCATACATTTAGGCCAAAATGTATTCGGCCACATGTCTTTGGTAAAAAAAATGTCAATAAGCGTATATTTATTGGTTTGCGCAAAAGTTATAGCGCCTACAAACTAGGGTACATTTTCTGGAATTTACACAGCTTTTAGTTTATGACTGTCTATGTCATTTCATGAGGTGCTAAAATGGCAGGGCAGTACAAAACCCCCCCAAATGACCCCATTTTGGAAAGTAGACACCCCAAGGAAATTGCTGAGAGGCATGTTGAACCCATTGAATATTTTTTTTTTTTGTCCCAAGTGATTGAAAAATGACAAAAAAAAAAAAAAATTACAAAAAGTTGTCACTAAATGATATATTGCTCACACAGGCCATGGGCATATGTGGAATTGCACCCCAAAATACATTCAGCTGCTTCTCCTGAGTACGGGGATACCAAATGTGTGGGACTTTTTGGGAGCCTAGCCGCGTACGGGCCCCGAAAACCAAGCACCGCCTTCAGGATTTCAAAGGGCATACATTTTTGATTTTACTCCTCACTACCTATCACAGTTTTGAAGGCCATAAAATGCCAGGATGGCACAAACTCCCCCCAAATGACCCCATTTTGGAAAGTAGACACCCCAAGCTATTTGCTGAGAGGCATGTTGAGTCCATGGAATATTTTATATTTGGACACAAGTTGTGGGAAAGTGACAATTTTTTTTTTTTTTTTGCACAAAGTTGTCACTAAATGATATATTGCTCAAACATGCCATGGGCATATGTGGAATTACACCCCAAAATACATTCTGCTGCTTCTCCTGAGTACGGGGATACCACATGTGTGGGACTTTTTGGGAGCCTAGCTGCGTACGGGGCCCCGAAAACCAAGCACCGCCTTCAGGATTTCAAAGGGCATACATTTTTGATTTTACTCCCCACTACCTATCACAGTTTTGAAGGCCATAAAATGCCAAGATGGCACAACCCCCCCCAAATGACCCCATTTTGGAAAGTAGACACCCCAAACTATTTGCTGAGAGGCATGTTGAGTCCATGGAATATTTTATATTTGGACACAAGTTGCGGGAAAGTGACAATTTTTTTTTTTTTTTTGCACAAAGTTGTCACTAAATGATATATTGCTCAAACATGCCATGGGCATATGTGGAATTACACCCCAAAATACATTCTGCTGCTTCTCCTGAGTACGGGGATACCACATGTGTGGGACTTTTTGGGAGCCTAGCCGCGTACAGGGCCCCAAAAACCAAGCACCGCCTTCAGGATTTCTAAGGGCATAAATTTTTGATTTTACTCCTCACTACCTATCACAGTTTTGAAGGCCATAAAATGCCAAGATGGCACAAACCCCGCCCAAATGACCCCATTTTGGAAAGTAGACACCCCAAGCTATTTGCTGAGAGGCATGTTGAGTCCATGGAATATTTTATTTTTTGACACAAGTTGCGGGAAAGTGACAATTTTTTTTTTTTTTGCACAAAGTTGTCACTAAATGATATATTTCTCACACAGGCCATGGGCTTATGTGGAATTGCACCCCAAAATACATTCTGCTGATTCTCCTGAGTATGGGGATACCACATGTGTGGGACTTTTTGGGAGCCTAGCCGCGTACGGGGCCCCGAAAACCCAGCACCGCCTTCAGGATTTCTAAGGGCGTAAAGTTGTGATTTCACTCCTCACTACCTATCACATTTTTGAAGGCCATAAAATGCCCAGATGGCACAAAACCCCCCCAAATGACCCCATTTTGGAAAGAAGACACCCCAAGCTATTTGCTGAGAGGCATGATGAGTACATGGAATATTTTATATTTTGACACAAGTTGCGGGAAAGTGACAATTTTTTTTTTTTTTTTGCACAAAGTTGTCACTAAATGATATATTGCTCAAACATGCCATGGGCATATGTGGAATTACACCCCAAAATACATTCTGCTGCTTCTCCTGAGTACGGGGATACCACATGAGTGGCACTTTTTGGGAGCCTAGCTTCATACGGGGCCCCGAAATCCAATCACCGCCTTCAGGATTTCTAAGAGCGTTAATTTTTGATTTCACTCCTTACTACCCATCACAGTTTTGAAGGCCATAAAATGCCAAGATAGCACAAAACCGCCCCAAAATGACCCCATTTTGGAAAGTAGACACCCCAAGCTATTTGCTGAGAGGCATGGTGAGTATTTTGCAGCTCTCATTTGTTTTTGAAAATGAAGAAAGACAAGAAAAACGTATTTTTTTTTCTTTTTTCAATTTTCAAAAGTTTGTGACAAAAAGTGAGGTCTGCAAAATACTCACTATACCTCTCAGCAAATAGCTTTGGGTGTCTATTTTCCAAAATGGGGTCATTTGGGGGGGGTTTGTGCCATCTGGGCATTACATGGCCTCCGAAACTGTGATAGGCAGTGAAGAGTGAAATCAAAAATTTACGCCCTTAGAAAGCCTGAAGGCGGTGCTTGGTTTTCGGGGTCCCCTATGCGGTTAGGCTCCCAAAAAGTCTCACACATGTGGTATCCCTGTACTCAGGAGAGGCAACAGAATGTATTTTGGGGTGTAATTTCACATATTCCCATGGCATGTTTGAGCAATATATCATTTAGTGACAACTTTGTGCAAAAAAAAAAAAAAAAATAATAATTTGTCTTTTTCCCGCAACTTGTGTCACAATATAAAATATTCCATGGACTCGACATGCCTCTCAGCAAATAGCTTGGGGTGTCTACTTTCCAAAATGGGGTAATTTGGGGGGGGTTTGAACTGTCCTGGCATTTTATGCACAACATTTAGAAGCTTATGTCACACATCACCCACTCTTCTAACCACTGGAAGACAAAGCCCTTTCTGACACTTTTTGTTTACATGAAAAAATTATTTTTTTTTGCAAGAAAATTACTTTGAACCCCCAAACATTATATATTTTTTTAAAGAAAATGCCCTACAGATTAAAATGGTGGGTGTTTCATTTTTTTTTTTCACACAGTATTTGCGTAGCGATTTTTCAAATGCATTTTTTGGGGAAAAAACACACTTTTTAAAATTTTAATGCACTAAAACACACTATATTGCCCAAATGTTTGATGAAATAAAAAAGATGATCTTAGGCCGAGTACATGGATACCAAACATGACATGTTTTAAAATTGCGCACAAACGTGCAGTGGCGACAAACTAAATACATTTTTAAAAGCCTTTAAAAGCCTTTACAGGTTACCACTTTAGATTTACAGAGGAGGTCTACTGCTAAAATTACTGCCCTCGATCTGACCTTCGCGGTGATACCTCACATGCATGGTGCAATTGCTGTTTACATTTGACGCCAGACCAACGCTTGCGTTCGCCTTTGCGCGAGAGCAGGGGGGGACAGGGGTGCTTTTTTTTTTTTTTTTTTTTAATTAATTTTTTGATTTTTTATCTTATTTTTAAACTGTTCCTTTCATTTTTATTTTTTTTAAATCATTTTTATTGTTATCTCAGGGAATGTAAATATCCCCTATGATAGCAATAGGTAGTGACAGGTACTCTTTTTTGAAAAAATTGGGGTCTATTAGACCCTAGATCTCTCCTCTGCCCTCAAAGCATCTGACCACACCAAGATCGGTGTGATAAAATGCTTTCCCAATTTCCCAATGGCGCTGTTTACATCCGGCGAAATCTAAGTCATGAAATGCTCGTAGCTTCCGGATTCTTAGGCCATAGAGATGTTTGGAGCCATTCTGGTCTCTGATCAGCTCTATGGTCAGCTGGCCGAATCACTGGCTGCATTCTCAGGTTCCCTGTTGGGACAGGAGAGCCAGAGAAAAACATGGAAGACGGTGGGGGGGGGGGCATTTCCTCCCACTGCTTGTAAAAGCAGTCTAGAGGCTAATTAGCCGCTAGGATTGCTTTTACATGAAAGCCGACCGCTGGCTGAAAAGAATGATACCAAGATGATACCTAAACCTGCAGGCATCATTCTGTTATAACCACTCAAAGTCCAGCAACATACCAGTACGTTGCTGGTCCTTGTTGGGCATATATTGTAAACTTTTTTTTCATGCAGCCTGTGGGCTGAACGAAAAAAAGATATTGATCGGTGGGTATGCCCACCATTAGAATACCTCCCTTCATCCACCCACTTCTAATGATGGGCATACATGCACCATTTATATATGCCGAAGCATGGGGGCATCCTCCCGCAAAAGGCAGGAGCAAATTGCTCCTCCACCCACTGCCCCCACGCTTCGGCATATATGCTGAAGTATGTAACTGTGGTGGTGAAATCACCTCCGACAGCGCTGGAGTCACGGCTTTATGTATCGTGGGAGCAAACGCTGTTGCTGTCAAGATAAATAAATCCGCGCTGCAACTGAATGGCGTGCCTGCTAAGCAAATGATGGTTAACAAAAAACAAAGTAACATTACAGTATAACAGTAATACTTACCATACCTGCAAAGCAAATACAAAAAAAAACCATAGTAAAAAATAAAACATTTAACGCAACCTGTGCCTACCTAAAATATATATATGCCGAAGCATGGGGGCATCCTCCCGCAAAAGGCAGGAGCAAATCGCTCCTCCACCCACTTCTGCCCCCACGCTTCGGCATATATGCTGAAGTATGTAACTGTGGTGGTGAAATCACCTCCGACAGCGCTGGAGTCACGGCTTTATGTATCGTGGGAGCAAACGCTGTTGCTGTCAAGATAAATAAATCCGCGCTGCAACTGAATGGCGTACCTGCTAAGCAAATGATGGTTAACAAAAAACAAAGTAACATTACAGTATAACAGTAATACTTACCATACCTGCAAAGCAAATACAAAAAAAACACCATAGTAAAAAATAAAACATTTAACGCAACCTGTGCCTACCTAAAATATATATATGCCGAAGCATGGGGGCATCCTCCCGCAAAAGGCAGGAGCAAATCGCTCCTCCACCCGCTTCTGCCCCCACGCTTCGGCATATATGCTGAAGTATGTAACTGTGGTGGTGAAATCACCTCCGACAGCGCTGGAGTCACGGCTTTATGTATCGTGGGAGCAAACGCTGTTGCTGTCAAGATAAATAAATCCGCGCTGCAGCTGAATGGCGTACCTGAAAACAAAAAAATGTTTAAAACACAGTAAACTATAAAAAAATTACATACCTGAAAAGCAAACATGATAAAACATAACAATAAAACATTGCAGAATAGAATACAGTAAAAAAGAGCAGAACAATAGAGAGAAAATAGAGAGAGAGAGAACAATAAAACGACAACTATTTTTGGTTTTTTTATTTTATATTTTTTTGTGTATTTTTTTTTTTTTTACTTTTTTTTTTTTTGTTATAACTGTAACTTTTAAAACTGTAACGGTTCCAGGTTTGGGTCTCTCAAAATGCGATGGCATCTTGGGAGACCCTGTGGAAATGTGTCCTAGTCTGTGCAGTGCTGTACCCTACGCTAATACTCAACTAGTGTATGGTAGCGTTCAAAACATTCACCAATGCAAAGACCAGGATTGCCAGGACAGGAGGGACAATAATACCGGGTGTCACGCCTAAATCCGCGCTTTCTGCAGACACGACATTTTCTTTGGGGGGCTCGTTGGGTAGGGGTACTCTGGAGGACATAAGGAAAATGCCTCTCATGCAGCCGGCCTACTGCATTTGGATTGGGAAGGTGAGGTGGAGCACCGTCTGGAAACGGAAGGGCTCTGACGATCTCTTCCTGGAATTTAAGGAAGGATCCAGTCCGTCCTGAAGCTCTGTATAGCACATGAGCGTTCAGCAAAGCCAATTGAAATAAATAAACAGACACTTTTTTGTACCAGCGTCTGGCCTTACGGGCAATTAGGTACGGCGCCAACAACTGGTCGTTGAGGTCCACCCCTCCCATATTAAGGTTGTATTCGTGGACACAGAGGGGTTTCTCCACAACACCAGTCGCCGTAGTAATTTGGGTCGTCGTGTCTGCATGAAGGGAGGTGAGAACGAAAACATTCTTCTTATCCCTCCACTTCATAGCGAGCAAATTATTATACTTCAAGCAGGCTCTCTCCCCCAGCCTAAGACGGGACTCTACAAGCCGCTGGGGAAAGCCCTGGCGATTAGGTCGCACGGTGCCACATGCTCCAATCTGCTGATCAAACAAGTGACTAAAAAGTGGCACGCTCGTATAATAATTGTCCACGTACAAGTGGTACCCCTTTCCGAATAAGGGTGACACCAAGTCCCACACTATCTTGCCAGCGCTTCCTATGTAGTCAGGGCAGTTTATCGGCTCTACGTGACTATCTTTTCCCTCGTAAACCATAAATCTACATGTATAGCCTGTGGCCCTGTCACAGAGCTTATACATCTTGACCCCGTATCTGGCACGCTTGCTGGGAAGGTACTGTTTGAAGGACAAGCGGCCAGAAAACTTAATCAGGGACTCATCAACGCAGACAACTTGATGGGGGGTAAACAAGTCTGCAAAACGTTGGTTGAAGTGGTTTACGAGGGGCCGAATTTTGTAGAGCCGATCGTATGCAGGGTCTCCACGAGGACGACAGAGTTCATTGTCGTTGAAGTGCATGAACCGCAAAATCTGCTCGTATCGTGCCCTGGCCATTGAAGCAGAGAACACGGGCATATGGTGAATTGGGTCAGTGGTCCAATATGACCGCAACTCACTCTTTTTGGTTATGCCCATGTTGAGGGAAAGGCCCAGAAAGATCTTAAATTCGGAGACCGTAATTGGTCTCCAATCTCTGGCAAGGGAGGACTGGGGATTAGCGGCGATGTGTTGACCAGCGTATAAATTGCTTTGGTCCACAATAGATCTATAGAGATCTTCGGTGAAAAACAGTGAATAAAAATCCAGTGGCATAAAGTCAACTGTTTCCACCTGAATTCCGGGTTGGCCAGTGAAAGGGGGAAGTACGGGTGCTGCAGAAGTGGTGGGTACCCAATTCGGATTGGCAAATGCAGCAGGAAGGGCACTATGGGCACGACGGGCCTGTCTTTGTCTTATTGGTGGCAGCGGGACACTAGTTGTGCTTGCCACCTCGCCAGCTTGAGCTGCACTTATGGGACTCGCCACGTCACCACGTGATACTGCAGTGCTGGATGTACGACCAGGGTGTACTAGGCCGCTGGTGCTTGCCAGTTCACCAGAAGGAGTAGCGGCACTAGTACCTCTCTGCTCCATACGAGAGCCCTGCGGTTCTTGCACTTCAAGGACAGAAGAAGAAGATCGGGGTCTGGTACGCCTGACCCTAGCAGGGACCACAACTCCGTCGTCAGAGCTATCTGTCATGGAGCCGCTGTCCTCTACAGGTTCGTATTCTGAGCTTGAACTTGACAGATGAGTGACTTCCTTTTCACTATCTGTCATGCTCAGAAACGTGTAGGCCTCTTCACTAGTGTACCTTCGATTTGCCATTTTGGGCTCTAAATTTAGGGGTACACTAGTGAGACTCACAGGCAAAAAAGCTCCTGACTGTCAGCGACTGATTCAAAGCGCTACCAAAAAACTGTTAGCGATCGCAGGGATCAGGCCTGACTCTGCGAACGCTACAGTTATGTGTGCTTAGTGTTTTGTGACAGTTATCGATCGATACTGCACTTGGGTGGGCTGGGCTGGGCTGGGCCGAGGAGCAAAACGCAGGTGCTAGCAGGTATCTGGGCTGATCCCGCTAACACTGCGTTTTTTTGGGGGACCCTAAACTGCTGGGGAGTATAGATCTGATCGGATCAGATATCGATCCGTTCAGATACTATAGCACTAAGGGAGGTGTATGCTGCGTGCGTGGGTGTTAGCGGTACTGGCGCTAACCTGACGCTGCCTGGGGCGACGCAGACCTTATCTGATCCTAAAAACTTAACTTCTATCACCGCCGGGCAATTAGGGGGTTAAACCTTTATAGGGTAATAAACGGCGGGTGCCCTAAAACTGTAATAAACTACAATAAACTACAAAAAACAAACCAACTAACCAGCGTCACCTGTAACAATTATATGGTGATCGCTGGTGAAAGGGTTAACTAGGGGGCAATCAAGGGGTTAAAACCTTTAGTAGGTAGTATATGGGGGTCCCTGTCGCTATAAAACACTGACAGCAAACCTATATACTTACCTCCCTAACTAGCGTCACCTGTGTCACTAATACAGCGATCAGAAAAACGATCGCTTAGTGACACTGGTGACGGGGGGTGATCACGGGGTTAAAACTTTATTAGGGGGGTTAGGGGGGTACCCTGGACCTAAAGGGGGGTACCCTAGACCTAAAGGGGGCTAACCTAACTGCCCTAACACTTGTAACTGTCACAAACTGACACCAATGCAATAAATCAGAAAAAAAAAAAACCTGCTATTGGTGTCAGAGTGACAGGGGGTACAGGGGGGTGATCAGGGGGTGACTGGGGGGTGACAGGGGGGTGACAAGTGTGCCTGCGTGTTCTACTGTATGTGTAGTGTTGGTGCACTTACTTGGATGTCTTCTCTCCTCGGCGCCGGACGAAAAGACCGGCTCGAGGAGAGATGACATCACTTCCTCCGCTTCTGTTTACATTCACAGAAGCCGAGGAAGCTTGTCATTGGCCAGGAGCGATCGCGAGGGGGGGGCACGAATGAGTGGCCTCCCCCTCACCTTTGATCGACCCTGACCTCGATCCGACCGCCGCTGGCACCGGGGGGGGGGGGGTCCGATCGGACCCCCCACCCGCGGGCAGGCAAGGACGTACAGGTAAGCCCTTTTGCCTGCCCGTGCCGCTCTGTCGATGTACATCGTCGTACGGCGGTCGGCAACTGGTTAAAGTGATATTTTGTATTTGTGGCCTGTTGTCTCACATGTTTATTGCCTGGGTCTGTGATTTCAGGAATTGAGGGAAACAGACCAACCGTTGTTAAGCCAGCTCTGTTCCCATTTATGCCTGAGCGCATAGGCCACTTCAGACATATTGAAGTTGTTTGACTGTGCTATTTTGAAGTCTGCATTTGGATTTGATTTACACCATTAAAGATCACAGATTGCCATTCTTGACTATTGTTACCAGATCACTGTTTGTTTAGTTGTGGAAAGTCTCCCAGTAAACAAACTTCCTGTTCACTACATCTATGTCTGTTTTTTCTGTGTTTGCAAGTACACTGTTTGCTAGGTGTGTCAGACGGGCTGGGACCGTTCTTCGGGTTGAGAGGCAGAGTACAGAACCAAACATAATCCGGTTCCTATAGGGGTAGCGCTAAAATACCATAGTTTGAAGATTCTATAACTTTTCACACAAACCAATTAATATACATTTATTGGGAAATGTAGTAGAATACATTTTGGTCTAAATTTATGAAGAATCTTGATTTGATTGGATATGTTTTATAACAGAAAGTAGGGAATATTGTTTTTTTTTTCAAAACTTTCAGTCTTTTTTTCATTTATATAGTAAATGATAGAAAACCCAGTGGTGATCAAATGCCACCAAAAGAAAGCTCTATTTGTGCGAAAAAAAATGCTAAAAATGTAATATGCATAGTGTTGCATGACGGCGCAATTACCAGTTAAAGTAGCACAGTGCCGAATAACAAAAAAATTCCCTGGTCATGAAGGGAGTAAAACCGTTCAGAGGTCAAGTGTTAAAAAAAACACAGAAAACAAAATCATTTTATTTAGACTTAGACTTTCATAAAAAGTTAAAGTGGTTGTAAACATTTGTCTTTTATGTTTTTTTTTTAAATAACAAACATGCCTATACTTATCTGCTCTGTGCAATAATTTTGCACAGGGCAGCCCCAATCCTCTTATTCTGGGGTCAACCGCCGTCGCTCCAGGCCCCTTCTATTCATCAGGTGCCCCCTCGGAAAGCTGATTTCCATGGGGGCACCCATGCAGGCTTGCTCCTGAGTCCTGCTGTTGCTGCTATTGACACAGACAGCGGGTTTTGGCCCCGCCCCCTGCTCCTGTGTCACAGCTTATGATTGACAGCAGCCAATGGCTCCTGCTGCTATCAATCTGTCCAGTGAGGAGAGCAACAGCAGCTGGAGCCGCTGCGCTCATGCACATCACTGGTTCGGGCTCAGGTAAGAAAAAGGAGGGGTCTGCAGCACATAAGTTTTTTCACCTTAATGCATAGAATGTATTAAGGCGAAAAATCTTAAAGCTTAACTCCACATTTGTTGAGAAAAAAACATTCCCCCCTGGGTGATCTATGTACATTGCAAGGGTTGCAGATTCCTACCTTTTGTTATTCTGAAGAAATCCCTGTTTGTTCCTCTGTACCCTTGTGCCAAGTGAGTCTAATGGGAGTGGTTTCATAAAGATCAGTCAGCTGCTGCAGAATCAGGCCTCTAATGAGGAAAATTGCAAGGTCTGCATCCCTTTAGACTTTTTTTCCTATTGGGAGTATCTTACCAAAAATGACATTTTTTGTTGCAGTGGATGCGAAAAATCTGACTTGTATCTTAGTGCAGACTTCTGGGAAACTTAGTGAGCCAATCACACCAACAGGAAATGACGTTTCTGGGGGGCGTACTGTAAACATTCTGTGTACAGAACACCTCTAGGTAGACATATTACATTTCACTTTACAGAAAATTACAGCGCTGCAGATTGAAAAGGAAAGGTATTTTTTAACAACATTCGATTACAATATGACTTGTGTTGCAATTATATATGCTATATATATTTTTTTTATTTGCTATTTTTTTCCCCATGAAAGTGGAGTTACCCTTTAAGGCTTTACAGCCACTTTGGGATGTTCCAGTAGGTAATCTTGGTGCATCTATTCTTGGAAATTTATTAGAATAATAACCTCCCACAAGAATAGATTTGAAGGAATATATAGGATCATGGATTTAAATTCAATTTTTTTTTCTGCGGGCATGATCCTTCATTTTGTGGTCAGTAGGCTGGGGAAAATTTGGTAACCAAGTCATATTGCTTGAAGCTGAACTACAGCCAAACAATGAAAAACACTGATGAAATTCATATATATATATATATAAATATATATATTTATCTGCCAACATTTTTTATTTGTGTCCATCCAGTCCTGAGATTTACACAGCTCTCTTACACAGCACAGTACTGGCAGGGCAGGAGACCTTTTGGCTTCATGGCCGGGTCCCTACTGCGCATGCGTGAAGTGTGCTGCACTCTCCTACTGGCCCGACGGCTGAGGAGGAGGGGGCTGGATCTCTGAATTTCCTCGCTATGGCAAGGTCCAACAGAAGTGGGAACAGGGAACCTGTCAAAAACAGGTCCCCCCCCCCCCGAAAGGTGCCAATTGTGGCACCAGAGGGGGGAGGAGACAGATAAGCATAAGTTCCACTTTTGGGTGAAACTCCACTTTAAGTAGCACAAACAGGTCAAGTTCCTCCCCCAGCCTTTAACTGGGCAGTGAAAGGAAAATCAGCACACCGAGAAGCACATCTCTTTGTCACTCTCTCTTCCTATCAGTATGCTTATTGTGCTTTTTCTACCTCTCCAAGATTGAGCTCTGTTGTACAGTGAATGGAAAAATAAATGGAATTAGAATGTATGCTGTTCCTATTCTTCCAATATGCACATGGAGAAATATACAAATGTATGTGTGACCACTCCTCCACTCGGTCATACCTGATTGGCCGTGAACCAGAAAATAGTGTTCCATGATACAATAGGGTCTCTTTGTCTTGCTCAGGGTAAGGATGATCATACACAGACTAAAAATATATCACTATATAAATACAATACACAATCATGCTACAAACTCTCTTTGTATGGACCATCAGTGATCTATCTAGCAGAATTCTGGAGGCCAACATCAGCATCATAAGAGATGTGACGATATGAGATGTAGGTGTTTTGTCTGTTGTTCCTTTTATCTCTGCTAATAAAGCACAGATGAATGCAGATGACCTTGCAGTCTTGATTACAGCGTCATAGTTAGTACTCAAATGATTGTTCAGTTATGCTCTGAATAGAGGATATGCTAAAAAGGTGATGGGGAATTATCTGAAGGTCTGGGTATAGTAGCAGATGGTCATACCTGCCTATTAACTGCTCCTTCACATCAAGAAAGGGAGGTAAAAGAGATAAAACTGAACTAACTGTTAATATAAATTCAAACTTTTTAAGAATATTTTAGGAATATTTACATTAGGAAGCAGGTCCAGAACAATGATGGGTAGCAGAAGCTGGAATGAATACATGTACCCAGGGAGTGGCTACAAAGAGGTTAGAAGAGATTAGCAGATATAATCCAAAAAAAAAAAAACCAGAACAAAATGTGTGAAAGCTGTATTTTATGACAATAAACACGGCAATTATTTATTATACACAGTTGGTTATATATGAGGATTTCAGCAGTAGGTTCTCATTTTATAACAGTATCAATAGCTCCCATCTGCCCCTCATTTGGAGGACTGTACCTCCTTTGGAATAAATCCCTTTGTCCTTCTTTCCATCTCACATACTCCTCTTTTAGATCTGATGTTTGTATAGTGGAGTGCCCATTTACTTACAATGCTCAGATGGAGGTGCAGGTCCTTTTAACTTTTTGCCACACAACTCCCCGGGCTCCTGCACAAGCTCAGGGTAGATAAGTTCCCCAGTTTTCCTCTTTCAGCAGCTCAGAGACCACATCTGGTAAGGTAGAGGTAGCTGGGCAAGCAATCTGCAGCCAGGTCAGAGGCCCCCCACTGTCAGAATTGGTGTGCAGGCAGCCAGGCAGAAGTGTAATAGCGCACAGATTCTCCAGAAGACTCAGCTACTGTGAGAAGCACCTCTCCAATTGCCATCAGAGTTCCACCCACCCTGCATCACTGCAGTTCTGCCCTCACTGTGCAGCCTTTATGATGTAATCTCTCTGCAGCCTGCCTTCACTCTGGGACACAGTAAGTGACAATCCGCAATGTGTGGCAGGTGAAGTCGTGCCAAGTGACAATCTGCTATGTGTGGCAGGTGACGTGGCAAGTGACAATCCACAACGTGTGGCAGGTGACCACGTGGCAAGTGACAATCCATTATGTGTGGCAGGTGATGTAGCAAGTGACAATCCTCTACGTGTGGGAGGTGACGTGGCAAGTGACAATCCGCAACGTGTGGCAGGTGATGTCGTGGCAAGTGACAATCCACTGCGTGTGGCAGGTGACTTGGCAAGTGACAATCCGCAATGTGTGGCAAGTGACAATCCGCAATGTGCGGCAGGTGATGTGACAATCCGCAACGTGTGGCAGGTGACGTCGTGGCAAGTGACAATCCGCAATGTGTGGCAGGTGATGTCGTGGCAAGTGACAAACCGCAACGTGTGGCAGGTGACGTGGCAAGTGACAATTTGCAATGTGTGGCAGGTGACGTGGCAAGTGACAATCCACAATGTGTGGCAGGTGACGCGGCAAGTGACAATTCACATCTGAAGGCAGGTGACGGTGGCAAGTGAGACGCTCAGGACTCCCACTGATTCTGCATTATGGTGACAAGTGACAATCCGCTACGTGTGGCAGGTGTCGTGGCAAGTGACAATCAACAACATGTGGCAGGTGACGTCGTGGCATGTGACAATCTGCTACATGTGGCAGGTGACGTGGCAAGTGACAATCCGCAATGTGTGGCAGGTGACAATCCACAATGTGTGGCAGGTGACGTGGCAAGTGACAATCCGCAACGTGTGGCAGGTGACGTCATGGCAAGTGACAATCTGCAACGTGTGGCAGGTGACATGGCAAGTGACAATCCGCAACGTGTGGCAGGTGACGTGGCAAGTGATAATCCGCAACATATGGCAGGTGACATCATGGCAAGTGACAATCTGCAACGTGTGGCAGGTGACATGGCAAGTGACAATCCGCAACGTGTGGCAGGTGACGTGGCAAGTGATAATCCGCAACATATGGCAGGTGACGTGGCAAGTGATAATCCGCAACATATGGCAGGTGATGCGGCAAGTGACAATCCGCATCTGAAGGCAGGTGATGGTGCCAAGTGACACGCTCAGGGCTCCCAATGATTCTGCATTATGGTGAGTTGAACTATTTAATTTTATATGACAATGTAATAATAAAATAATGCACTTCAATCATTGTTTTTTGTGATACGCACTGTGTCGCTTTAACTGACAATTGCGCAGTCGTGCGACGTTGTACTGAAACAAAATTAACGTCCTTTTTTTTCCACAAATAGAGATTTCTTTTGGTGGTATTTGATCACATCTACGGTTTTAATTTTTTGTGCTATAAACAAAACAATGCAACAATTTTGAAAAAAAACAATATTTTTTACTTTTTGCTATAATAAATATAAAAAAAAAACAAAACAAAAAAAAAAACAAATTTAGGTTTAGACCAATATGTATTATTCTACATATTTTTGGGGAAAAAAAACGCAATTAGCGTACATTGATTAGCTTGTGCAAAAGGTATAGCGTCTACAAAATAGGGAATAGATTTATGGCATTTTTATTATTTATTTTTTTTACTAGTAATGGCGGCATTGCGGTGGACAGATCGGACACTTTTGTCATATTTTTGGGACCATTGACATTTATACAGCGATCTGTGCTATAAAAATGCACTGATTACTGTGTAAATGTCACTGGCAGGGAAGGGGTTGAATGTGTTCCCTGGGAGGTGTTTCTAACTGTGGGGGGGGTGGGACTGACTATAGGAGGAGAGAGATCTCTGTTCCTAATCACTAGCAACAGCAGATCTGTCTCTCCTCCCCTGTCAGAATGGGGATCTGTCTGTTTACATTGACAGATCCCTGTTCTGGCTCTCTGTGGCGCGATTGCGGGTGGCTGGCAGACATCGTGGCTGCCGGACACGCACAGGTCCTTTCACACTCCTATATACATGTATAGAGCCATGACAGGTCCTCTTTATATTCCTACATACATGTATAGAGCCATGACAGGTCCTCTTTATATTCCTACATACATGTATTGAGCCATGACACGTCCTTTTACACTCCTATACACATGTATAGAGACCTGACAGGTCCTTTAATACTCCTATATACATGTATAGTGCCATGACAGGTCCTCTTTATACTCCTATATATATGTATAGTGCCATGACAGGTCCTCTTTATACTCCTATAAACATGTGTAGAGCCATAACAGGTCCTCTTTATATTCCTTTACATGTATATAGCCATGACAGGTTCTCTTTTTTTACCCCTATATACATGTATCTCAGAGCCATGACAGGTCCTCTATATTCTCCTATATACATGTATAGAGCCATGACAGGTCCTTTTTATACTTATATATACATGTATAGTGCCATGACCGGTCCTCTTTATACTCCTTTATACATGTATAGAGCCATGACAAGTCCTCTTTATACTCCTATATATATGTATAGTGCCATGACAGGTCCTCTTTATACTCCCATATACACGTATAGTGCTATGACCGGTCCTCTTTATACATGTATAGAGCCATGACAGGTCCTCTTTATACATGTATAGTGCCATGACAGGTCCTCTTTATACTCCTATATACATGTATAGAGCCATAACAGGTTCTCGTTCTACCCCTATATACATGTATAGAGCCATGACAGGTCCTCTTTATACTCTTATACATGTAGACCGCCATGACCGGTGCCCCTTTAGTTATTATGATATAAAATAATGAACGTGGGGGCCTTTGGTGGGCGTGATTTTTTTTTTTGGGGGGGGGCAGCACTTCATTCTTGGTCCCAGGCAGCACAATCCCCTGATTAGGGGTGTACCTCATGCACGGGCCGCCACTGGAGCACACCCTAATGTAATGAGCTGCGCACATCTATGGTTACCGTGATTGAACCGCAGAGACGTTGCTGTGAAGAGTCAATGTTTGCGCAGCTTTCATTGGAAGGTCAGTATAAAGAAAAAAAGTGCTGAAAAAAGCTCTGGGTTTAAAGTGATTGTAAAGGCCCAAGACTGGTGGGGTTCTGGTCTAGGGTTTTTGGCTTACTGCAGACCCTTTTCCATCTAACAGTCCGTAGGGACGCTAAGTTAGCCCTAATTACATCCAATACCTGGTTTATTCGCGCCACAGCAGAAGCTGCCCGCTTACCTCTTTATAGCAGCTAAACAGACTATTGCTCAAGCCTGGAAGACCCAACGCGTAGCTTTGCAAGGGGTGAGGACACGTATGACTGCTATGTTGCTTCAGGAATGAATGTCCAGTATTGTGAATGACTCACACACCAAATTTCTCAAAATTTGGGAATCTCTTATGAATTCCCCACACTCCAAGCGTCCTGTTTGGGCCTTGTTTGATTCCCATCTGTGGGGCTCCTGAGTCCGAGTGCTCCCTTTCCCCCCTTTCCTATCTATGGCCCTCTCTCTCTGCCTTTTCGCTCTTCTCACTTTCTTTCTGGTTTCTCACTATCCTGGTTCCTGCCGTTGCGTCATATGGAGGGGGGTTGCTGGAGAAGAGCCTTCCCTTCGGCAACGATTTTGGGGATGTGGCATTTTATGCAGTATTCATTTTTTTATACAATCCCTATTTTCACTCATAGGATAGGATGTCATAGATTAATTGTGAACAATATTGATCATTGGTAATTTTTACACATTTCTAGCCCCTGCACGGGCAATCAACAAGCTTGGTTATGAATCTCTTGTTTCTCCAAAAATTCAATAAACATATTGAAACAGAAAGTGATTGTAAAGGCTAGTTTTTTATTTTTTTAAAATAACAAACATATCATACTTACCTCCACTGTGCAGCTCATTTTGCACAGTGTGGCCCCGAACATCCTCTTCTGGGGTCCCTCGGCGGCTCTCGCGGCTCCTCCCCGCATCAGATAACCCCCTTAGGAGAAGAGCTCTCCTGGGGGGTTACCTTGAGGGGGCACTCTTGAGTCGAGAATTTGCATCCAAAGACATGAATGCCAGACTCGGGCCCGCCCCCCGGCGACCCCGTTATTGGATTTGATTGGCAGCAGCGGGCGCCAATGGCTGCACTGCCATAAATCTATCCAATCAAGAGCCGGGACAGCGTGACCCTGCCGAGGGAAATACAGGGCTCAGGTAAGTTAAACAGGGGGGCTGGGGGGGCCGGTCGCTGCCAGGTGTTTTTTCACCTTAAAGCGGAGTTCCACACAAAAATGGAACTTCCGCTTTTCTGAACCCTCCCCCCCTCCGGTGTCACATTTGGCACCTTTCAGGGGGGAGCGGGGTGCAGATACCTAAGACAGGTATTTGCACCCACTTCCGGCATAGACTCCCATGGGAGTCTACGCCTCTTCCCGTCCCCACCGTGCTGTCTCCTGGGAAACACACAGCTCCCAGGAGAGAGCGGGGACCACTTACGATGCGCAGCGCGACTCACGCATGCGCAGTAGGGAACCAGGAAGTGAAGCCGCAACGCTTCACTTCCTGATTCCCTCACCTAGGATGGCGGCGGCAGCTGCCGAGAACCGAGCGGGTTCTCGGCGTCGCCTGCCGACATCGCTGGACCCTGGGACAGGTAAGTGGCCATGTATTAAAAGTCAGCAGCTGCAGTATTTGTAGCTGCTGGCTTTTAATTTTTTTTTTTTTGGCGGTGTGGGTGGACCCCCGTTTTAATGCATAGGATGCATTAAGATAAAAAAACACGAGGGTTTACAACCCCTTTAACCAATTGCTAAGTATTTCTTCTTCGTCGTCCCCAAAATAGAGATATAAAAGGGATTTTTTATTGTACTTGATACATGGCTAATCTCTGTATGGGAAAAAACTTTGATTTCAATAAAATGTTTTTGGATTAAAATAATTATGCAGTTGAACAAAAATAAATAAAATAAAATAAAAGGGGATGTCCTTTACATACATACTTTTATGTCAAATGTTGTCCTTTTTTCTCATCTCTGTAGGATACAACTAATACGGTATTCCTCTCCTGCAATTAAAGCATGCTGGTGCTTGCAGTTCCACCATAGCTGGAAAGCAAATATAACCCCCTAAGAGCCCAAGTGTGCCCATTAAATGGGCACACTTGGGCTCTTAGGGGGTTAAATTTGCTTATACCATATCTAATTCAAGAAAATTCGAATTTGGCTTGATCACCTCCTTTTTCCCATTTTTGTATTTCTATCATGGGCAGGTAAACCTTTGCATATAGTATAGGTGGATTTGATATTTACTAGGAGCAACAGGCAGTATTGGACACCAAAGAATGATATAAATTACTTGATCAATAAACCATTAAAACACTCCGCTGTGCATTTATTTCTACACATATCTTGTCAGAATAATTTGGAAGCATGGTGGTTGCAGATCAACAAAGATATCAATCGGTGAAACAGAGCTAAAGTAAATGTGGCTACTGTTCACATCTCCAGACCAATAATATGGCTTTCCCTGTGCTAAATTAAAGTGGACAGTATTATTCTGTGACCAGTACAAAAACCTTATAGAATTAATATGAAACCAGTACCTCAGTCCTATAGGATATGTGGGTGACGGGCACAGCAGCCCCATAGCATCAGTCTGACCAGCACACCCTGTGGCCCTATAGGATGAGTCTGTGACCAGTGCAGAAGCCCTATAGCATGTGTCTATGACCAGTCCAGCCATCCCATATAGGCACCATATACATACCTCCCAACTTTTTAAGATGGGAATGAGGGACACCTATCAGCAAACGTATGCAGGCTTAGGACTAACCCATGGACAGGCCCCCTTAAAGGAGAATTATACAAAAAACAAGATTGGTTAAACCCACAAGTGCTTTTTTTACCCCTACTATTACTTTATATTGACTTTTGAATTTTACAAATACAGCAATTTAGAAATCAGATGAAAGGTTTAGTGCTGGAAAACACTTTTTGATAGATAAAAAGTGCATTTTATATACATCTATATAGATTAGACCAAAATGAGGGAGGAATGAGGGACAGAGGGACATTGCTCCAAATCAGGGACAGTTGGGAGCTATGCATATACCCAGCAGGCAGGAATGTCAATTGCAGAGCACAGCTATGCTCTATAGGTTAGAAGACTTGCTGTATGCAGATAACATTTCCCATAGAATAGTGTGAGCTCTCCCTTGGCATGTCGTGTTCAGAGGTTTGCTGTACATGCTGGAACTAATTGCCTTTCATGAAGTGTGACTGTGGATTTTTGCTGGGGTTGTAATGTGGTTAATGCTGATGTGAGTGCAAGTATGGGTACAGTACTGCAGTTTTTAAAAAGGCTTTATGTATGTACTATATGTGTGTGTGTATGTATAGATGTGTGTGCATGTATGTATATGTATGTATGTGAGTTTATATATGTGTGAGTATGTATGTATGTGAGCTTATGTGTGTATGCGTGTGTATATGTATGTGTATTTGTATTTATGTAAATATGTGTGTGTATGTATGTGACCTTATGTATGAATGTGTGTGTATATACTGTATGTGTCTATGTGGGTCTATGTGCATATATGAAAGTTTGTGAGTTTATGTATGTGCATAGTTGCCAACAGTCCCTATTTTCCTGGGACAATCCCGATTTTGGGACCCTCGTCCCGATCGGAGGCTGTCCCAAATCGGGATTTTGCCCAGGGAAATCGGGAATGTTTTTCCTTTTTTCATTTTTGGAGCAGCTGGCTTCAGCAAAATGGCCGCGGCGCAGCCGCTAGATCGTTCCCCCTTGTGTTCAGTGGAGAGAGGAAGGGGGCTTGATCCGTGCAGCCAATGAATCAGCTTCTCCTTTCACAATACTGAAGCCGGGGTTAGCTGCACGGATCAGGCCCTCCCCTCTCCACTGAACGCACGGCGCCAGCCACTCATGCCATGTTCCTTCTGCTCTAATGGGCATGTGCTGGGAGGGGAGGGTCTGCACTGGCACTGATAGAGGGAGTGGTCTGCACTAAGGGGGCCTGCACTGATAGAGGGGGTGGTCTGCCTCGAGGGGGGTCTGCACTGATAGAGGGGGGTCTTCACTGATAGAGGGGAGGTCTGCACTGAGGGGGGTCTGCACTGAGGGGGGTCTGCACTGAGGTGGCCTGCACTGAGGGGGTCTGCACTGATGGAGGGGGGTCTGCACTGAGGGGGTCTGCACTGAGGGGGTGTGCACTGAGGGGGGTCTGCACTGATGGAGGGGGGTCTGCACTGAGGGGGTCTGCACTGATGGAGCGGGGTCTGCACTGAGGGGGTCTATACTGATAGATGGGGGACTGCACTGAGGGGGGTCTGTATTGAGGGAGAGGGGGTCTGTACTGATGAGGGGGGTCTACACTGAGGGGGTCTAAACTAATGGAGGGGGTCTGTACTTAGTGGGGGGGTCTGTACTGAGGGAGGAGGATCTATACTGCTGGAGGGACATCTGTACTTAGTGGGGGGGGTCTTTACTGAGGGAGGGGGGTCTGTACTGAAGGGGGACCATAGTTGGTGGAGGGGGGTGACACCAATTTTTTTCCGCACCGGGTGACACCAGCTGTAGTGACGCCACTGGCTCTTGTCTCTGCACCAATTTAACTTTAATGTACAGGAGGGGGGTTAACTATATACAGGAGGAGGGGGGTAACTATATACAGGAGGAGGGGGGGTTACGTATATACAGGAGGGGGGTTAGCTATATACTGGAGGAGGGGGGTTAGCTATATACAGGAGGTGGGGGGTTAACTATATACAGGAGGGGGAGGGTTAACTATATATCAGAGGGGGAGGGTTAACTATATACAGGAGGGGGGTTAACTATATACAGGAGGGGGGTTAACTATATACAGGAGGGGGAAGGGTTAACTATGTACAGGAGAGGGGAGGGTTAACTATATACAGGAGGGGGGTTAACTATATACAGGAGGAGGTTAACTATTTACAGGAGGGGGGTTAACTATTTACAGGAGGGGTTACTATGTACAGGGGCTAACTATGCACAGGGGGGTAACTATGTACAGGGGGTGACTAGGGGGAGAGGGGAAACTATGTACAGGGGAGGGGGTAACTATGTACAGGGGGGGTAACTATGGCTCTGCCTGTGACACTGATTTAAGGACTGAGGCTGGGAACACTGGTGTAAAGACTAACTCTGCTGGGGGCACCTGATGCAAGGAGGGACTCTGCTGGGGGCACCTGATGCAAGGAGGGACTCTGCTGGGGGCACCTGATGCAAGGAGGGACTCTGCTGGGGGCACCGGATGCAAGGAGGGACTCTGCTGGAGGCACCTGATGCAAGGAGGGACTCTGCTGGGGGCACTTGATGCGAGGACGGACTCTGCCGGGGGCACCTGATGCAAGGAGGAACTCTGCCGGGGGCACCTGATACCAGGACAGACTCTGCTGGGGACACCTGATACAAGGACAGACTCTGCTGGGGACACCTGATGCAAGGACGGACTCTGCTGGGGGCACCTGATGCAAGGACGGACTCTGCTGGGGGCACCTGATGCAAGGAAGGACTCTGCTGGGGACACCTGATGCAAGGACAGACTCTGCTGGGGGCACCTGATGCAAGGAAGGACTCTGCTGGTAGCAGGCGACGTGGTTAGTGACACGCTCAGGGATCCCACTGATTCGGCATTATGGTGAGTTGAATGATTTTATTTTATATTACAATATAATAATAGAAATAATGCACTTCAATCATCCTGACACCATAACAATCATGGTGCCGGGATGATTGAAGCGCTAACACCAGGTGTTTGGAGTATCTTTATCTGCTGATTGTTAAACTTTCTAGAATACACATATTTCTATTGTTGTGTAGGCTCTAGGGCTCCATCCCTCATTCATCTCAGACTCTAACCAGACTCTAACCACACCCCTTTGAGCCACGCCCATTTAAGCCACACCCACTGTTTACCATAAACCACGCCCATTTTTCGGGGCGGCGCGCAGTTTTCTTTTTTATTGCTATGCCCTGCCTACAAGCGCATGCCCCGCCCCCTAATTATTATACGGCTCCGCCTACAGCCAAAAAAGCGTCCCACAAATTTTTTTTGCTATGTTGCAACTATGTATGTGCCTATATATGTATATGTATGTATGTTACTTTTAACTGATAGTGCCGTTGAATGTGACGGGGTATATTTCCTGCTGTGACTGAAGCATGTGTACGACCTCAGCCGCTTCTTCTACAGGTAAAGGTGGTGCAGCTGGGGGTGGTAAAAACATAGCTCAACCGCATGGTTTCACTGTCCCCAAACCTCATGTGTGATTGAGCCCCTAGGCTTGGATCACATCTGTGTATCTGTGTGCTGGGTATATAGCTGTCCTACCCAAAGAAATGCAGGAAAGAAATCCCTGACACTTAAAAAATCTCAGCACATCAACTTCAGGGACAACATGTTCACTTGCTGCCTAAAATATCCCACCGACTTTCAGATGCCATTGTAATCAGATACACAGTATTATTCACAGATGGTTGGTCAGTGGTTATAATGTTATGGCTGATTGGTGTATGTGACTTGTGTGTATATACATTGTACATATATGACTTTTGTGTACATACAGTAATTGACTTGTGTGTTCATTGTATACAATGTACATATGCAGTATACGACCTGTGTAGATACATTGTACATAGAAATTACCTGTGGAGTATACATTATACACATATATATCTGTGAGGTATACATTGTACGGATATGACCTGCGCTATATAGCATGATTTGTGAGACTGCGCTAAATACCATGATCTGTGAGGCTGCGCTATATACCCTGATCTGTGATGCTGAGCTATTTACTCTGTCCTGTGATGCTGAGCTATATATTCTGTCCTGTGATGCTAGGGCTGTATACTCTGTCCTGTGATGCTGGGGCTATATACTCTGTCCTGTGATGCTGGGGCTGTATACTCTGTCCTGTGATGCTGAGCTATTTACTCTGTCCTGTGATGCTGAGCTATATATTCTGTCCTGTGATGCTGGGGCTGTATACTCTGTCCTGTGATGCTGGGGCTGTATACTCTGTCCTGTGATGCTGGGGCTGTATACTCTGTCCTGTGATGCTGGGGCTGTATACTCTGTCCTGTGATGCTGGGGCTGTATATTCTGTCCTGTGATGCTGGGGCTGTATACTCTGTCCTGTGATGCTGGGGCTGTATACTCTGTCCTGTGATGCTGGGGCTGTATACTCTGTCCTGTGATGCTGGGGCTGTATATTCTGTCCTGTGATGCTGGGGCTGTATACTCTGTCCTGTGATGCTGGGGCTGTATACTCTGTTCTGTGATGCTGGGGCTATATACAGTCAGGTCCATAAATATTGGGACATCGACACAATTGTAATCTTTTTGCTCTATACACCACCACAATGGATTTGAAATGAAAATGAAATCCCTACACTGTTCACCTGATTTGGATGTAAATACCCTCAAATTAAAGATGAAAGTCTGCAGTTAAAGCACATCTTGTTTTTTTCATTACAAATCCATTGTGGCGGTGTATAGAGCCAAAAAGATTAGAATTATGTTGATGTCCCAATATTTATGGACCTGACTGTACACTGCCATGTGATGCTGAGCTGTATACTCTGTCCTATGATGCTGAGCTATATACTCCTGACACTATGGGTGAAAGTAAGTTGAATACAGGGGACGGAGTTGGTGGCTTCTATAAGGGGTGGGGCTTTTGAGAAGTGGGAGGAGTCAAAAAGGAAGGGCAGGGTCTGGCGCCCCCCCCATCCTAAAACTTCACCAGCTGCCACTGTTACAGACAACCAATTCTTAAATGCAGTGTTGCCAACCTCCCACAGCGTTTTTTACTGACAAAACATGGGAAATTTACTGATGGAGCACATTTTTTACTGACAACCTTAAAAATGGCAGAACTCCTATGAGAAACTAAGACAACTGTTATTTAAACAGTATAAACACAATATGGAAACACTGACAATGCCCATAACAAGCAATTTGTCTGATTTACACTTAAAAAGTCAACACAGCATGACAAACTATCAGCCCCTGATATTTACAGACAGCTGTAACAAATCACAGATTTTTACAAACAGTCTGTAAATTTATGGACAGTTGGCAACCCTGCTTAAATGTTGTGGCTACATACATTTTCTTTTTTAGGCTTTCTTCCTTTTATCCTTTTATCCTTTTGATCCTACCAGTAAGTCTGTCTAGCTCAAGCTACCTTGCAGATGTAGCAGTTAGAGGGATGAGACAAACCATATACCGCTGCTGGGGGTGCTTACAATGATCAGCTTTTGTTTATGTAAAACATTTATCCCAAAAAGAGAAACTGTTGCTGAAACTCCTTATAAAGCATTAGCTGGAGTTTGGATTCATTTTGTCTGTATATTTTAATCTGCTAGTGCATCCAACATTCCCCTCCCCCTAGACTGACAATGCTGCTGTCCAAAAGTGTCTCTGCTGTTCCACAATGTAGGCACTCTACAGGAGGTGTGTTACTGGCCAGATCACCAGGTGAAAAAAAATCCTAAAAAAAGAAAACAAATGCAGACACCACATCTAATGATTGGTAAGCTGAAAATAAACTGTGTGTGTACTACGCTTTAGGTCCTGGCCTCCTAATAGAAAGCTGCTGGGATTATTAATTTCTGTACATCATTATTTTACATCAGTCTGAAACTGGCTATACACTGGCCAGGCCATCAGGCACCAGGTGAATGTCAATCAGAGTGTGGGCTCACCTGCTTCACAGATGTCAATCTGCTTGCCAACCAGCCGCCGTCATTATACTGCAGCAGGAGGGCACGTTCCCGCGATCCGTCGTAGCTATACGTCGGCTCCTTTAAGTGGGATAGCAGGTGCGTGCTGTACTGTGGGGGTGCCGATGCTCGTGGCCATCGCTCACAAAGACCGCCGGCCACAAACGATCGCGGGCACCAGAGGCAGAACAAGTCCCTGTTCTGTTCTGTGAGGAGAAACAGATCGTGAGTTCCTAATAGCTAGGAACCATGATCTGTCATCCCCTCTAGTTAGTCCCCTACCCCTACAGTTAGAACACACAGTCAGGGAACACAGTTAACCCCTTGATCGCCCCCTAGTGTTAACCCCTTCCCTGCGAGTGACATTTATACAGTAATCAGTGCATTGTTATAGCACTGATCGCTGTGTAATTTTCAATCGTCCCAAAAATGCGCCTAAAGTGTCCGATGTGTCCGCCATAATGTCGCAGTCACGATAAAAATTGCAGATCGCCGCCATTACTAGTAAAAAAAAAATAATAATAAAAATGCCATAAATCTATCCCTTATTTTGTAGACGCTATAACTTTTGCGCAAACCAATCAATATATGCTTATTGGGATTTTTATTACCAAAAATATGTAGAAGAATACATATTGGCCTAAACTGAGAAAAAAATTAGCTTTTTTTTAAAAAAATGGGGATATTTATTACAGCAAAAAGTACAAAATATTGTGTTTTTTTCAAAATTGTCGCACTTTTTTGGTTTATAGAGCAAAAAATAAAAACCGCAGAGATGATCACATACCACCAAAAGAAAGCTCTATTTGTGGGAAAAAAAGGACGTAAATTTTGTTTGGGTACAACGTCACATGACCGTGCAATTATCAGTTAAAGCGACGCAGTGCCATCGAGCACCCAAATCTTCTGGGGCTGAAGTGGTTAATATAGTAGCTTGTCCCTAGATTGGTAGTGACTCATGACACCGCATCCCAAATTTTCCAAATTGGACCACTAAACTTAGTACTGTAGGACATTTAAGGTGTCAATTATTTACAGTAAGATATAAATACTTAAGTACCTAAAATATCAATTTTTATTTTCAATTACATTTCAAAGCAGTCAATTAATTACTGTATTTACCATCTTTATGTTTCTTGGACAGAACATATTTTATGGATTTTAATGGATTGTTTATTAGATGTAATTAAAAATAAAAATTGATATTTTAGGTATTCAAACATTTATGACTTACTGTATACAACTCACACCTTAAACGTCCCATGATGCTTTGTTAAGTGGTATTTGGAAATTTTGGGTTGCAGTGTGCAATACATACAAAATAGAATACAATTATATACAGAACTTACAAATTTCCATTAGTCTCCTCTCTTTTGATCAATGTTTTGATCACTAACCATACCTGCTATCACCTTTAACCTGGAACCTCCACACGCTTAGGTGGAGGGAGTCCTGACCAAAGAGGCAAAAACTCCATTGTGGAGAAAATAATAGCTGAGCAGCTTTTTCATTACAAAATGACTTTTCATTGTGAAAAACAAATGATTGATAAGACATATTTACAGAGTACTGGCCGTACATTCATGTGGCCAGAATGGCCTTCTAGCTTAATTGTTGGCATATGTAAACACAGACAATTCTACATAAAATGGAAGTCTTACAAAAGACAAATATAACTTCAAAATGGCTGAACTACTTTTCAAATCACATTTTATATATATATCCCTTACAATTAAAGTAATTGAATCAAAAAGTACCCTAGACTGTGATCACAAGAGGGAAACAAATCAAACACAGAGATTTCTTTAATTTTGTCATTTTTGCAGTGTCTGGTGTGGATCCAGGTGACTTTTCCTTCAAGTTTTCCACAACTGTACATGAAATAGATGCTGTATTGAGTCTCCAAACATTTCCTTATATATAAATGTCTCTTAACAATCCACAAGTCACCTGGCTCTAGTTTTAGATCCTTCCAAACTTTTAGGATCTGGAATTGGGGAGAAAACACATAAATGAGTTTGTCAAAAACCTTAAAAGATCAGCAACATTTTCTGTGAGATCCGAATGGAGGACTTCAGCTGCTGAGACAAAATATAAGCAAGTGAGTAACACACTCCCAAACCGAATCCCATAGGGAGAGAATCCAACATCCCCCTTAGGGGCTTGATAAAATATAAGAAAACATTCAGGAAAAAATTTTCTAGTTCCTTACTCTACTTTGTCCGCTACATTGTAGACAGTAGGGGGGTGTAAAAATAAAACCTCAAAACTTCTAGTAAGGACTCTCCTATAAAAATGATTTCCTCTGTTACTCTCTGTAGATTCTGCACTCTGTACTTACAAACTACTTCTGATAACACTTTTTACTGTGGCCTTTGCAGTAGCATTTGCCACTGGACATCCAGAAAACATGCCCATACAGACAAAATGCATACTTGTAAGATCCTAACTTGGGCATCTGGATATATCTTTTTGTAATCTCTGGAAGGGATGTTCAGCTTTTGGTACCACCTTTTGTAAAAAGAAGTGGTATGTTATAAAAAAAAACAACTGTGGTGAACCCTGGCTCTATCCCACGCTCATTTACTAAGGCAGCCATAACTGCTAGTGACTGATGACACGGTCCATGTGTCAAGCTGGAGGGAAAAGAGTGGCTGGCAGACATAAATGATCACCTTTTCCAAAGTCCTGTTTCATAAGAAGTTGCCCCCTGTGGACCACGTGTTCTTCTCGTTCTGGGTTCCTTAAAGTTGAATTATTAATCCCTATACTGGGCCAGAACTAGGGTTGAATCTGTGAGTTGCATAGACCCAGCAAGTGTCCGGGGCTGTAATGCAGCATCCTTAGAGTCGTCTGGTCTGCTTCCATGTATGAGTTTTAAAATTAATATACCTCAGCAAGAACCTGGAAGGCTGAAAACAGCCAATCACATTAACTTAGCATGCTTGATTGGTTTACCTGCCAAAGTAAAAACAAACTTCTGGCCCTTCAAATGGAACCAAAAGCTCTCTATATCTCGACTATGTGAATATATATACTCTTTTTATAGCTCCCAGGCTTTGCTAAAACCTGGAGCTGTGCTTCTGGAGCTGGGGGAAAAAGGATCCAACGACTCTAAATACAGAGTATTCTTCTGGGTAATAAATTGCATACTCAGTATAAAACCGGGAATAACTCTACAAAAAATGTAATATCTGGGTCTTCAGGGAGTGTGTCCTGCACTGGGCTCATAGCAGCTGATTCCTACGTCATCAATTTAACACATGTGGTTTTCCTTTGTCTCCAGCCTCCTCCAATAGAGGCAATAAGGTGGCTGGATTCAAATATACACATTTTTCATTGTTAGATTTGTACATAAACTAACAAAACAAATTCATATTTTGAACCTTTCATTAGACAAACATTTAGTTAGCTGTATGTTTGCTGCACAGAATGTGGGACCATTAAAAATTAAATATTTGACCAAAATAATATCTGTAACTTTATCTAATAGCACCTTTGCATAAAGCTACAGCTCTGATATATCGCGGTGTGCAATACATAAAAAATAGAACACAATTATATACAGAACTTACAAATTTCTATTACAATGCCTATGTGTACAATCATGGACATATAGGTTAATATTCAGGTACTTTTATACTTTTATAAGCTGAAAAAAAAAAAACAGCTATAAAATGCCTGTAAAAGCGTTTTTAAGCCCAATTTGCACAATACATTATACTGTAACTACAAACTGCAATGCACTACAGTCTTTTTTTTGTTTACGAACTATTTTTATTAGGTACAAAAAGTGGTACAAAAATCTTTTGTCATATGCCATAAAAAGTACAATACAGGTATTTTACACATAAGGACTTATAGAGTCAACAAGATAACAATAGTCTCTATATACATATCTTATCTCATATTGCTCATTGGATGCCAGATCTTGGTAATGTTATTCAGGGTTGAAAAAAGAGATTGGAAAGGTTAGACCAGAGGTGCCATTTTTTATTATAAAAATGATTAGTATTCTGTAATGTGTGGAATATTTTTACCATAAGATTAATATTGTTCATTCTGGTTTTCAAATGTGTTAGAGGAAGTGATGAGGATTTCCAATGGAATGCTATCAACCAGTGTATTGCTACACATATTGTGTGGATCAGTCTCATATTATGTGTGGAGAGTCCAATGATAGGGGAAAATAGGAGGCAGTTGTGGAGAGTGAGGTTTATACTTCTATCTGAAATTTTGGAGGCAAATGTTTCTAGTTGCTTCCATATTTGTGTAACCCTTTCACAATTTCAAAAAATGTGTGAGAATGAACCTATGGAATTGCAACCTCTGAAGCATGTCTAAGGAGTATCTGGAAAAATGGCATGAATTTTAACTGGAGTATAATACCATCTTGTAAATAATTTAATTGCAGTCTCTTTAATCGTGATTGATCTTGCACATTTGTGTAAATTATTGATGCAATTGTCCCAGTTTTCAATTGTAAACGAGAAATCACACTCTTGCTCCCATTTGTACATGTAGGGGAGTTTGTTTTACTCTATGTTATTAACTAGATTAGAATATATTTCTGATATGAGTCCTGTTCTTCTAGGTGACTTTAGACATATGTTTTCGAAGAATGATGGTGGATGTGAGTTTATTGTTTGGAAATATGTGCTAAAACATGTCTAATCTGGAGGAATTTATTAAACTTAGTATTGGGAATCTGATTTTGCGAGTTTAGTGAAGAGAATGAGGTGAAGTTGTTGTTTTCTAAAAAATTAAAGAGGGATATTGGGTTGTTATTTGTCCACCATGTGAAGTCTCCAGCTTCATGTGTATTTAGGGGGAATTTTGGATCTCCAACAAAAGAAGCATGAGGGGGTGTGTTAGATATCAGTTTATATTTTTTATTGTGTAGTTTCCATAATTGGTATGATTGTGAGACTAGTTGATTAAGAGTGTCTAGAGTATGGTTTGAAATCTTGTTTCCCCCATAATATGCCTGAGATAGAATATGGTAAAATGTAGTCTTTTTCAAATGTAACCAATGGGATTTGGGGGTTGAGAATATGCCATTGAGCTATTTGTGACCATCTGGCAGCTAAGTAATATAACCAGAAATCAGGGAGGCCAAGTCCTCCGTTCTTTTGTGATTTATATAATACTATTTTGATAGACGTGGATGAGAATCTGACGATACAAACTTGTTAATCTCTGTTTGGAATTTGGTAATAATTTCTTTGTTTAATCTAATTGGGAGTGCTCTAAATAGGTGTAATATTTTTAGTAGAGTTCTCATTTAATTGCTGTGATTCTGCCTAAAAAATATATTTTGAAAGATTTCCACATTTTGAGCATTTATCTTAATTTTTGTATTAAGGGTGTGTAGTTTTTTGAGGAAAGGTTATTAATGTTCAGGGTGAGAAAGATACCTAAATATGGGAGAGACTCCATCGACCAGGAGAAATTGAATGAGGTGCGTAAGGAGTCTAAGTGAGATGGTGAGATGTTTATTGGCATACCGATAGATTTGGAGACATTCACCGTAAGGCCTGATAATGATGCAAATGTTCCAAGAGTATGTAATAGATTTGGTAAAGCAATATTGGGTTGTGTGAGGAATAAAATCATATTGTCTGAATACATATCGTACTCAGTTTATAGGTGTTGTTATTAGATTTATAACCATTAATATCTGGGTGTAGTAGTATTGCTGTGGCTAAGGGTTCAATCGCAAGAGCAAATACTAAGGGAGAAAGGGGACATGCCTGATGTGTACCCCTGCCCAACTTGAAAAAGTCTGAATTACAACCAGGTAATCTTATCCTAGTAGATGGGTTATGATAAAGAGCTTGAAAAAACAACAATTGAGGAAAAAAGGGGGGAGAAGAAGAAATTAAGGGACTTTTAGGAAGCCATGATCTGGTAAAATCATGTATTTCCATCCCTCGGGACTTTTAATGATATCATGACCTGGTAAGGACATAGACATCCATCCCATTTGTATATTGAAGAAAGGGGGTATATAACCATATACCAGGGGTGTGGGACTTTGTGTGAAGCATATGACAGCCCAAAGAATGATAAGGTGAATAATAAAGGAATTTTATTGTACATTGCATAATACATACAAATTCAAAATAGCACAGGTAATTAAACATACAAAGGTATTGAGACTATTAAGCACAATTCATAATGAATATGCTGGTAACATTAAGGGTATGCATAATTCACAATGATGACTCTACATTGATAATAAATAGGTCATATCAAAAGGTAAAAATATTTAGTAAATATATTTTTAAAATTCCCATGTTCACCATAAAATACAGATGTATGCCATTGATAAGAAAAGATATAGCCTGCAGGACCTATGGTCTCACTAGCCTGTAGGGGTACAGAATACGTAATTAACTTGAAGTTCTTGTAACACTAGTGGAAACACGTCACTCAGAAGCTCTACGCGTTTTGTGGCTTCTGCCACTCATCAGGAGCAGGTGCGTGTAGTTACTATAAAATTAAGGAATTTTTGTTAGAAAGTTAGACAAATGAAAACCAGTATACATATGAGGGCATGGTTTAGGGGTACACCTGGAACCCCCATAACCAATGCTTACTTACTCAGGATGGGCCCGTTGAAGGAGTGGCGGCGAGGCCCCACAAACGGTCCGGGGAACAATCCCACACCGGGAGCTGAGGTGGACAGCAACGCGGGCAGGGGATGGGCGGCACTCACGGCAGGCATGCAACCGAGGACATTCTGGGGGTGAAGGGACAATGGTGAGAAGGGAATGAAAGGGGGGAGGGAAAAAGGGGGAGGGGGGGGAGGGGAGAGGAAGAGGGAAGAAAGAGGGACAGGAAAGGGGGAAAAAAGGGGGGGGGAAAGGGAGGGGATTTGGAAAAACAAGACAGCAGAGGGAAAAGGGGAAGGAAAAAATTCCAGAATTAAGAGGGGGGAAAAAGGGAAAAAGGAGGAGGGGGGGGGGGGAAAAAGGAGGGGAGGTAAAAACGGGGGGGCGGAACAGGGGGGATAAGACGAGGAGAGGGGAGGGAGAGAAGAAAGGGGGAAAGGGGAGGGAGAGAAGAACAGAGGGAAGGGGGAAAGGGGGGAAGGGAAAGAGAGGGGTGGTGAGGAGGTTGAGGGGACAAGGAAAGTGAAGTGACAAAGAGGGGTAGTGTGGGGTGGGTGGATGAAGAAGTGGAGCCGGACAAAAGTAGTGATAAAACAATGAGAGGTGCCAATTACCTTGTGTTTCAGAGGAGCCCAATGAAGGGAACCAGAATGACCAATGGAAAAGCAAACCAAGTGTTGGGTAGTGTGTGGGAAGCCTCGATTGTCATGACCACCCGAGAAGCGCCCCTAAATAGCCCGCCGCGGTGATGTCCACCAATGTCACGCCGTGGGGTGGGGGGAGGCGCGCCAGGCACCGATTGGCCGTTTCCGGCCAGCGGTACGCGGCAAGCCCTCCCATAGCCCACGAGTATGGTAAACACAGCCCGTGCGCGATGGCGTCAGAACGGCGCCTCGCGCACAGCAAGTGGAGCGTGACACCGACACGTATTGGCAGCACATCCGCCCCCCCAGGCCGTTGATAGACGGCGGGGGAGGGGGGACGCCCGCAAAGCGTGTCGCAGCCCCCGGGATGAGGAAGAAACCAGACCGCAGGACGGCCCAGCACTCCCCCCACAACAACAGCGCCCAAACTGGGCTGGGTAGACAGTTGGAATAATAATTGATTGGGGATCACAAACAGAAAAAAATTAAAAAGAATGTGGATATTATGATGAATGATTAGCAAGGTTAAAGTTACAAATACATAAATCAGGGGAGACTATACATAGGCCCAGTTTGGGCGCTGTTGTTGTGGGGGGGAGTGCTGGGCCGTCCTGCGGTCTGGTTTCTTCCTCATCCCGGGGGGCTTGCGACACGCTTTGCGGGCGTCCCCCCCTCCCCCGCCGTCTATCAACGGGCCTGGGGGGGCGGATGTGCTGCCATACGTGTCGGTGTCACGCTCCACTTGCTGTGCGCGAGGCGCCGTTCTGACGCCATCGCGCACGGGCTGTGTTTACCATACTCGTGGGCTATGGGAGGGCTTGCCGCGTACCGCTGGCCGGAAACGGCCAATCGGGTGCCTGGCGCGCCTCCCCCCACCCCACGGCGTGACATTGGTGGACATCACCGCGGCGGGCTATTTAGGGGCGCTTCTCGGGTGGTCATGACAATCGAGGCTTCCCACACACTACCAACACTGGGTTTGCTTTTCCATTGGTCATTCTGGTTCCCTTCATTGGGCTCTCTCTGAAACACAAGGTAATTGGCACCTCTCATTGTTTTATCACTACTTTTGTCCGGCTCCACTTCCTTCATCCACCCACCCCACACTACCCCTCTTTGTCACTTCACTTTCCTTGTCCCCTCAACCTCCTCACCACCCCTCTCTTTCCCTTCCCCCTTTCCCCCTTCCCTCTGTTCTTCTCTCCCTCCCCTTTCCCCCCTTTCTTCTCTCCCTCCCCTCTCCTCGTCTTATCCCCCCTGTTCTCGCCCCCCCGTTTTTACCTCCCCTCCTTTTCCCCCCCCCCCCCTCCTCCTTTTTCCCTTTTTCCCCCCTCTTAATTCTGGAATTTTTTCCTTCCCCTTTTCCCTCTGCTGTCTTGTTTTTCCAAATCCCCTCCCTTTCCCCCCCCCCTTTTTTCCCCCTTTCCTGTCCCTCTTTCTTCCCTCTTCCTCTCCCCTCCCCCCCCTCCCCCTTTTCCCTCCCCCCTTTCATTCCCTTCTCACCATTGTCCCTTCACCCCCAGAATGTCCTCGGTTGCATGCCTGCCGTGAGTGCCGCCCATCCCCTGCCCGCGTTGCTGTCCACCTCAGCTCCCGGTGTGGGATTGTTCCCCGGACCGTTTGTGGGCCTCGCCGCCACTCTTCAACGGGCCCATCCTGAGTAAGTAAGCATTGGTTATGGGGGTTCCAGGTGTACCCCTAAACCATGCCCTCATATGTATACTGGTTTTCATTTGTCTAACTTTCTAACAAAATTCCTTAATTTTATAGTAACTACACGCACCTGCTCCTGATGAGTGCAGAAGCCACGAAACGCGTAGAGCTTCTGAGTGACGTGTTTCCACTAGTGTTACAAGAACTTCAAGTTAATTACGTATTCTGTACCCCTACAGGCTAGTGAGACCATAGGTCCTGCAGGCTATATCTTTTCTTATCAATGGCATACATCTGTATTTTATGGTGAACATGGGAATTTTAAAAATATATTTACTAAATATTTTTACCTTTTGATATGACCTATTTATTATCAATGTAGAGTCATCATTGTGAATTATGCATACCCTTAATGTTACCAGCATATTCATTATGAATTGTGCTTAATAGTCTCAATACCTTTGTATGTTTAATTACCTGTGCTATTTTGAATTTGTATGTATTATGCAATGTACAATAAAATTCCTTTATTATTCACCTTATCATTCTTTGGGCTGTCATATGCTTCACACAAAGTCCCACACCCCTGGTATATGGTTATATACCCCCTTTCTTCAAAGAGCTTGAAAGGCGTGGAAAAATTCACCTTTGGATCCATATCTTTTCAGCACTATATCAAGGAAATTTTTTGAACTCTATATTTAAAGCTTTACCTCTATGTTATGCTGATTACAGCAGTCGTGTTATACACACATATTTTACGCAGGCCATTTGGCTCGCAAGCTGCATACTTCTCCAGACTAGTGGGTAAAACCCCCCTCCTGGCTCCACCTACTGCTGACTTGATATATTTATAAGTTGCATTTTTGTTCTTTTTCACAGATTAATTGTTGTTTAACATAAACATATATATATATATATATATATATATATATATATATATATATATATACAGTGTGTATATATATATATATATATATATATATATATATATATATATACAGTGTGTATATATTTATATATTATATATAATTGCTTCTTTGCTCAGCAGCCACACCACTCCGTTTCAAAAGATAAAAGTAATAATAACGATAAGCGCATATACAGCATACAGTGATCAGAATTAATCAGGTTAGCCAGGCGTATAGTCCATGGCTAAAGTGTTGGCAGCCCAGGGGTTAATAAGGTTCTGACAGTTCAGAGCATGTAAAGTGGGTTGGTGGGGCTGTGATCTAGGAGGCGGCTGCTGTCCTCAGAGAGCTGGCTCTGTGGTATGCAAGAGAAGGTGAAGAAAGGAAGAGCCACCTGAGTGCAGTATTAGTAGGTACTTTTTAATGACACAAAATTGCAGGATTACCAGGATTACCCATCTATAGATGAGCCTTTTATTCATGTCTCTCTTGTAAGTGTTTTTTATTATGTGTCATTAAAAAGTACCTACTAATACTGCACTCAGGTGGCGCTTCCTTTCTTCACCCTCTCTTGCACACCACTCCGTTTTGAAGGACTCTATCCGCTGCAGTCCAGCCCTACTGTGCAGTTCCGCTTTCTGACCTCGCAGGGTGTCCTTAGATAGAGCCCCGGTGATGGTGAGTGGTTCTTTGGTGCATGGGTTACCCCTGGTTGGATCTGGCTGTTTATAAATTCCTAAATTTATGTGGCTAATATGCGATTTTTCACCATCAACATGTAAGTCTGCTCCTGGACTTGGTTTCCATAATAGACAAATGCTATTTTGTTTATGTCTTGATACGCTGTATTTGTTTAAACCTTATCTATTTGCATTTATAGTATGAATGCTTGCATCCATTGATACACCCCTGAAGAAGGAAGTAATTTCCGAAATACGTTGGGTGTAAAGAGAAAGCATTCTATATTACGGTGTGTCAGGACCCTTACAACATCTAGTCATTATGTCATGTTGTCATGTAACTGTATTAGTCACGCTTTCCTCAGCAAGTATTTATATGTCATGTATTTTTTTGAATAATTTATAGAATAATAAATTTCTATTTTTATATATAATACACATTTTGTTTGTGGGTGTTATATCACCACTAGGACCTTTAAAATCCCATAAGGGGGAACCCTGTTCTCTGTATTGTGATCAGTGTGTATAAGCAGTTTTTTACAGCTTTTTACACACCGATCACCGGGCTAGTGTCCCCAAAACAGTGACACCAAAACAGTGTCACCACAAAGTGTCCCCACACAGTAAAAACACCTGCCCCACATATGTCTTGTTAAAATCATCTGTCCCAGTGATCATCTGTGCACATCTGTCCATGATCATATGTGCACATCTGTCCATGATAATTTGTGCACATCTATACATAATCATTTGCGCACAACTGTACATGATCATTTGCGCACATCTGTCCGTGATCACACAAACCAATTATAATACACTTAACAGGATTTTTTTTTTACCAAAGACATATAGCAGAATACATTTTGGCCTAAATTGAAGCCAAAATTTGATTTTATTGTATTTCTTTTAAAGCAGAAGGTAGAATTTTCATTTTTATTTTTTTTCACTTTTTTCGCTTATATCGCAAAAAATAAAAAAAAAGTGGTGAATAAATACTACCAAAAGAAAGCTCTATTTGTGTGAACAAAATCATAAAAAATTAATTTGGGTACAGTGTAACATGACCGCGCAAGTCATTTAACCGCTTCATATCCGCGCTATTGCCAAATGACGGCAACAGCGCGGATCTACATTGCCGGGACTACGTCTATTGACGTCGTCCTGTGCACGAGTGGCCTGCGTGTCCCCTGCAGGGCCCACGCGGCACGCTCAGTGATCAGCGAGTCTATGAGACTCGCCTGATCACAGATCAGAGAAAGGGGTCGGTCCCGACCCCTTATCACATGATCAGCTGTCAGCCAATGACAGCTGATTATGTGATGTAAACAGAGCCGGTAATCGGCTATTTTTTCTCCTTGCACTGACAGCGTGAGGAGGAAAAAAAAAAGCCGATCACCGGTGGCCGTGAGAGGGACATCAGTCCCGATCACGGCGATCATCTGCCCCCTGCCAGTGACACCTAAGAAAAGGGAGCAGTGCCGCCTACCAGTGCCCACCAGCGTCACCCATCAGTGCCCACAATGCCATCCATCAGTGCCCACAGTGCCATCCATCAGTGCCCACAGTGCCACCCATCAGTGCGCCACAGTGCCGCCCATCAGTGCCACCCATCAGCGCCCACAGTGCCACCCATCAGCGCCCACATCAGTGCCACCTATCAGTGCCCATCAGTGTCACCTACCAGTGCCCATCAGTGCCGCCCATCACTGCCACCCATCAGTGCCCCAATCAGTGCTGCCCATCAGTACCCCCCATCAGTGGTACCTATCAGTGCCCATCAGTGCCACCTATCCGTGCCACCCATCCGTGCCACCCATCAGTGCCACCCATCAGTGGCCATCAGTGCTGCCTTATCTGTGCCCACCAGTACTGCCTTATCTGTCCCCATCAGTGCTGCCTTAACTGTGCCTATCAGTGCCGCCTTAACTGTGCCTATCAGTGACGCCTTAACTGTGCCTATCAGTGCCACCTTAACTGTGCCTATCAGTGATGCCTTAACTGTGCTTATCGGTGCCCATCAGTGCAGCCTATCAGTGTCCACCAGTGCCGCCTCATCGGCGCATATCAATGAAGGAGAAAAATTACCTGTTTGCAAAATTTTATAACAAACTACGAAACATGATTTTTTTTTTTTTTCAAAATTTTCCATCTTTTTTTGTTTGTTTAGCAAAAAATAAAAATCCCAGCTGTGATCAAATACCACCAAAAGAAAGCTCTATTTGTGGGAAAAAAATGATAAAAATTTAATTTGGGTACAGTGTTGTATGACCGCGCAATTGTCATTCAAAGTGCGACAGCGCTGAAAGCTGAAAATTGGTCTGGGCAGGAGGGGGGTTTAAGTGCCCAGTAAGCAAGTGGTTAAAGCGCAAGAGCATTGAAAGCTGGAATTTGGTTTGGGAAGGAAGGGGGTGAAAGTGCCCAGTATTGAAGTGGTTAAGTAGTAGATATGTGTGGATTATTTTTCAGAGAATACAGATATCGTTTAGTGTTACTATAAGGCCTCATGCACACTGGAGATTTTAAAAAAGCCAGTAACGTCAGCTGTAAAAAGCTGCAGCTGTAGAGTGAGTTTTTCAGCATTTTTGTAGTAGTGTTTTTTAGAGTTTTTTAGCTGTAGCGTTTTTTAGCAAAATATGCTCCCATAAAAGCTTATGGCTCAAAAATGCTGAATAGCTAAGTTTTTCAGCGTTTTTTGGTGTTTTTAAGCTGTTTTCAGAGTTAGGGCGTTTTTACAGTTGAAAAGCTAGTTCTGGGGTTTTTCCAGCTAGAAAAATACCCCTGCCAAAAGCCGCTGATAACAGCCTATGAGTGCATGGAAACATAGAATAAATGCTGGGGAGTTTGACTGCAGAAAAAAAGTCTGGAGCCAAAAACAGCAGCTGTAAAAATGTCCGGTGTGCATGAGGCCTAAGTGTGTCACCCCAGTGAGCATCATTCAACAGAATAAAAGCACATTTCCATTTCAAACTGTTATTTTTGGCTCTGTTTTACGGCTCTGTAGTAAGTTCTCTTATCATTCCTAAACACTAGTTTGCTGATGAGTTTTTTTCCAGCCCTGACCAGCATCTCTTATCTCTTCCTGACAACAAGACATGTCACATCAGCTGCGTCACACATCTCCAACAAATGCCAAGTTTTCTGCATTCACCAAAACCAGCTCTCATCTAGCCCGTCCCATAATCTTCGACAGTGCCGACACCGAAGGAGAACTGAATAATCACAAGAACTAACCTGGGGGCCTGGAAATATGAAGAGAAATAGCCATGGGCCAATGGGGATCCTTCTAGTATCCAAAGGTAAATTGATTGCTCTTAGAAATTGATTGGTGCTCTTGGAACTTTATTTTTCTATTACATGTAAATTTATTAATGTGCTGAAAGAGGGGAAGGAGGCAGGAGATGTTTCACCTTCACAATTTCATTACATTCAAATGGTCAGGGCTCATAAATCATGTGTATAGGCAGTGTGTAATACAAGATGAGACAATACGTTGCCTTTTCTTTGTTGCTGCAGCATTCTTTTTGTCTTATGAACCCTCCAGATACATGCATGAAGTCGCACAGATGTCAGCCAAGTTGCACCTGAAGTTGCACTAAAATCGTGCGATTTCAAGTGAACTAGTACAATTTCAAAGTCGAATTCAGTGCGTTGCAGTGTGTTTTAGGGCCAACTAATACTTAAAGTGGAAGTAAACCCTCCTATTGTTTTCAGCCAAGGACACTGCCATCTTGGCCTCTGTTTAATCTGCAACTGCCACAATGTTGCACGTTTGATCAGTTATGACACCAGCCATTGGATAGTGTGACAGTTAAACGGCAGCTGCCTGCGAACCTGGAAGGAAGACCGGGTGAAGATGGAAGCCCTGTCAACGGTGACAGTGCCCCGCTGGAGGGCTTCATTTTCAGGCAAGTCTTTCATAATGTGCTAATAATTAATATGAAAGATTAATAATAATATTTCAAAATGTGGTTAATTTGCAGGGAGAAGGTTTTTTTTTGTTTGCGGTTTACTACCGCTATAAAGAATGGTGTGGACCACAAGCACCACAGCCCCCATCAGAAGTCCATTTTTGTGGTTCACTTTTTTTGTACTTACTTTTTAATGCACCTGGTGTTTAGTTTTGAATGTGTTTACTACAGAACTTTAAAAAAAAAAAAAAAACATTTTTATTGTCATACTTGTGTGCCATTAGCCCCCCAGAAGCCAGGCTAAAAAAAACTCCCAGTTAGCAATCCCCATATGCTGCCTTGTTGCAGGAGCATGAAAACAATTGGATGCTCACTCCCAGCATTACAGGACAAAAGCCAATGATGGTCATTGGTAACTTAGAGTTTTTCAGGCTTCCGGGGGAGGGGGCCCTAAATAGTATGACCATGAAAATCCTTTTTTTTTTACAAAGTTGCATAGTTTTCAATACCTATTGAGGCCTCTTGACTCTATAGACTGATTTTTGGGAAACAACTTAGCCTTTAAAGTCTTTGTGCCCAGAGTACAGATTTAGGTGTATTTATTGCTTTGTCCTCCAGTAAGTTCATGTTTTTCATTCTTTACCAGCTGTGATATACTGTACTGTATATGCTAAACAGTCTTTACTTTCTCAGTTACCTTAAAGTGTATCCAAAGACAAAACTTTTTCTTTAGTTTTAGTTTGTGCAAGAGTTGGAATCTCTGTAACTGTGTATTGCTGTCTGTGTCCCTGCTGGAGAGATTTATCCCTTCTATTTCTCTTGTTGAGGATCGTCACAAGTTCAGAAAGTTTACGGTTGTTAGCAGAATAGGGTTTGAGGGGAAATCTTTCAATGGGGAGACTCCTGTTCCATGGACAACTGTCTAAGGCAGTGGTCTCCAAACTGTGGCCCATGGGCCGAATGCGGCCCTTTGCTCACCTTTATCTGGCTCTCAGGACACTATTCCTCCCATTGACACCAAAAAGTGGGCACCATCCCTTCCACTGACACCAACAGTGGAGAACCATTCCTCTCACTGACACCAACAATCGGGCATTTTTCCCTCCACTAACACCAATGATGGTGATGGGACACTATTTCTCCCACTAATACCAGCAATGAGACATAATTCCTCCCACTTATATAAACAATTAGACACTATTCCTCTCAATAATACCAGTGATAGGACACTATTCCTCTTTCTACTGACTACAGGCACTATGTAATTTTTTTTACTCCCAATGACACTGAGGCATTTACTGTTTCCACTGGCCACTCCGTCCCCCCTAAAGTCTGAAGGACAGTAAACGGGCCCTCTGTTTAGAAAGTTTGGAGACCCCTGTTCTAAGGGCTCGTTTACACATGTGGTAGCCCTCTGAAGAGCACTCCCGAGATGGATTGCTTTTCAGAGAACATTTGACAGGCGTGAGGAGGCATTATGTTGACTAACCTCTAAAAGCCTGCACCACCCACCGTGCCACAACCGGGTCATGTTCTGCAGTACTGCCCACCCAACACGAAGGGAGGATCATTTTTACCAGCTGCAATGCAAAGCATCATGGCCATGGCATGTATATACCCCTGTATACCTGTCTTTGCAGCATGAGGGGGTGGTTGCGGGCAGTAAAAACGTAGTTCAGCCACCTGATATTACAATCCTTGTCCCCACAATGCTGCAAGTTTAAGCTAAGCCTGTAAGGGGGTGGGAGAGTTTGATGAAGGGCGCAGTGTACCCATGCTGACTATTCCACGTTGCGTACCTCCAGGGGTTCTTTAGGGTACACCAGGTGTTTTACTCACTAACCCTTGCATGTGGAGTAACCAGGCGTGAGCCACGGTCATGTGAAGAGTCAAACATTAAGATGGCCTCATGTGTGCAGTACCCGAAGAACAGGGTTCCTCCATAAGCTGCTTCGTCCCATGTCCTACACACTTGTACTGATGGTTGTGTTTCATTTGGAGGGACAGGCCAAGCCTCTGCCCAGTCCACCAGTCAGCATGGGAAAAGCCTATACTTGGAAATACTCTAACTGAGAAGTCCATGTCCAAATGCATGTTCTTGGGTTTTTCCATTGAATCAGTGTTTCAGAGCGGACCACAGGTCCTAGCGAGTCTCGATATATATCCCTAGTTGCGTGTATCCCCCCTAGGATTTGGACCTCTTCCCTTTTTTAAAACATGGGACCCCCTCTGAAACCATTGGACCCCTGAGAAAGGCAGCAAACACACCAGGAAAGGTGACAAAAAACGAACCCTTTCTCCCTGACCTGGGCAGATGGGTGCTAACTAAATATACAGTAGTCCACCTGCCTACACATCCCCCTCCTCTATCGAAAGCCGTCTATCGCAGCATATAAATTTACAAAAGTGCAGTGTACAAAAATAGACACATGAGTAATGCAAATAGGCAATTTGTTCCAAAAAAATGGAATGCAAAGTTTAACAGGAACTAACTGGAGTAAACTGTAACTGGCAGTTCACACACACTTGAACTGATGTATGTGTTGCATTCGGAAGGACAGGCCGAGTCTCTGCCCACTGCACCAGTCAGTGTACCTCACTCCCAGTAACAGAGTGGGGTCCCATTAAGCATATAGCCTGGACCTCATGCCTGCTCTCACCTAACTCTTCTCTTCCCATACCTAGGCCATAGATCCCTGTAACGCTAGTCTGATGGAGACGAACCGTTAAGGAGGAAGACAAAGCACCAACCCCCTCGCTACCGGAGGACCATGCAAATGACTGGTTGCTGTTCTTCCTTGCAATTACTCATGGCAACTACCTCTTTCTTCTTGTCTTGCTGAATGAACGTCTGAATGAACCTCTGTCTTAGTAATGTTACACATGCCCCATGTAGCAACTACAAGTGTGTGACTAGTGGTAGTACAGGGAAATGTATCTGTATCTGGTCCAGGGATAAATCCGAGGAATGGCATCTGGGTCAGGGTTATTAGAGATTAGGACTGGATGACTCATCCTGGCAGCTCTCTGGTGCCTCCCCCTGTTTCTAGAATGTTGGAGAACATTCTAGAAGATAGAGGGCGGAGGCTAGGAGGGGTTGCCTTGAATAATTAGGGGCCCTTAGCCAATCCCCAGGAGAGGGCTTGGCAGGGGAACAAGGAGCCCTTAAATAGGAATGAGCCATGCCAGTCAGGGAGTCAGGTGGAAGATGGAGAAGCAGTGTTGAGAAGAGTCTGTCGGTGGCCCTTGAGGGACACTTGCCAGGTAGGGGTTTTACCTCGGGCCGGAGCTCATGTGGCTGGCCTGGCAGGATCCTACCACAGGAGGCAGTTGGAGGAAAGCTTTCCGGAGAGGCAGCAGGAGCAAAGAGAGACAGAGTGATTAGATCAGCACGGTGCAGGGACAGACAAGGGGAGAGACTGCCAGCTGTAGCAGTGCTCTCTTAAAGACAGCGGTGTGCCAGGTCTTCATCCAACCTTGCCCTGGGGAGTCTCCATGTGAATGTCAGTCGGGAGGACTGGGAAGAGAAAATAGCCAGGTGGGCTGGTAGCAGCCAGGCGGGCTAGCATTTTCTGTAGACAGCAGAACCGGGATCAATGTCTACGGGCAAGCAGAAGGTTGTAAGCAATGATGTTTACTCCACATATGCTACTTTACCAAAGGGTAAGTTCCTAGCCTGTAATGGGCTGTTGCTGAGCTAAATAGACTGTTAGTTCCTCCTGGAGTAATTCAGCAGAAGCTATACAAGGGAACCAAGTTTGTGCAGGTGGAAGGAAGAAGAGGTATCTATAAATAGGGAGAACGTTGTCCCTGGTTTTGATTGTTGAACGTTTTCAAGTTGGGCATCCCATAATCCCTCACCCCATCCAAGTTATCATCCCCTAATAAAACAACAAAAACAAGCCAAAGGGCTAATTTCTGTGTCTGGATGCTAGAAGGAAATGCTTTGTGACTGGCTGTGCAGCAGTGGGGAACCCTGACATCAGCAACTCCTACGGGGGTAGTGCTACACCCATATTGCTGTTATGGACCCACATTCTTTAATAATATGCCAAGATCTCAAATGCACCCCTAGAATAACTTCAGACCAGGCTCTGAGCAGTTGAATCAACATTTAATGCAAACTTGGCACAAAATGTATAACATGCAATACTGTCTTTCTCCTAACTAAACCTAACTGTGGGTGCCCCAGGTGAAGCCTCTTTGGGAAAAGTCCATACTTGGAAATGCTCAAAATGAGAAGTCTATGTTCTTGGGGTATTCTGGGAAATCAGCATTTCAGAGGTCCCAGTGAGTCGGACCCCTCAACACCCCCCCACCCACCCCCGATCCGAACTTCTTACCTTTTAAAGAACAGGGGAGGGAGGCTGGACCCCAGAGAAGGCCAGCGAACACCTTGGTAAAGGCTGCAAAACATTAACCCTTTCCCCCTTGACCTGGACAGCCAGGTGCTAACTAAATATACAGTAGGCCACCTGCCTACAAGCCTAAGAGAGGATTTTCTCTCACTTTAGAGAAATTTACTCCTAATTGTTGTTTTACCCCTAGAAAAAGAAGTGAAAGGAAATCTCTACAGTGGAACACATACCACAATAAGAAAGAGAAAAACGGGCAGGATTTTGAAATAATTTCTTACTACACTGAAAAAAAAAATGTGGCTCTAAATACTGTTGGCGCTATATAAATCCCATATAATAATAATAATAATAATAATAATAAATACAATTCAAAAATACAAAACTTTATGATCTTTTTCCTGTTCATATAACATTGATGACAGGTCCCATTTTTAGTAGGCAGGGCTGTAAAATACAGGCAAGATGGCAACCCTTTTAATGATGCCAAAGCTAAGTATATTTGCTGTATACCACTGATAAGGTTTAACAGTACATTCCTGACCGCACTTTTAGCAGGAGAAGCAACCTTTTCCCTAGTTTTGTTATGTTAATAGTCTTTCAGGGGAATTCAATAAAACAGTATGGCCCCTTTCACACATGCTGTCCGATCAGGTCCGCCTGTCCGTTTTTCAGGCGGACCTGATCGAACGCTCAATGCACCTCCGAACCACCTGAGCCTAACTCAAGCAAGCATTTGCGCCAATTTTGGTAACGTAACACTGACCTGTGTAACTAATTCAGGTAGTTCTTACCACTGCCACTTTAACCGCTTCAGCCCCGGAAGATTTTACCCCCTTCCTGACCAGAGCACTTTTTGCGATTCGGCACTGCGTCGCTTTAACTGACAATTGCGTGGTCGTGCAATGTTGCACCCAAACAAAATTGACCTCCTTTTTTCCCACAAATAGAGCTTTCTTTTGGTGGTATTTGATCACCTCTGCGTTTTTAATTTTGTGTGCTATAAACAAAAAAAGAGCGACAATTTTGAAAAAAAACTCATTATTTTTCACTTTTTGCTATAATAAATATCCCCCAAAAATATATTAAAAAACCTACTTTTTTCCTCAGTTTAAGCCGATATGTATTCTACATATTTTTGGTAAAAAAAAAATCACAATAAGCATATATTGATTGGTTTGCGCAAAAGTTATAGCGTCTACAAAATGGGGGTAGTTTTATGGCATTTTTATTTTTTTTACTTTTTTTTTATTAGTAATGGCGGCGATCTGCGATTTTTACACTATTTTGGGACCATTGTCATTTATACAGCGATCAGTGCTATAAAATTGCACTGCTTACTGTGTAAATGACACTGGCAGTGAAGGGGTTAACCACTAGGGGGCAATGAAGGGGTTAAATGTGTCCTAGGGAGTGATTCTAATGCCGCGTACACACGGTCAGATTACGTGACGGGAAATGTTCGATGGGAACTCGTTGTCAGAAATTCCGACCGTGTGTAGGCTCCATCAGACATTTTCCGTCTGAATTTCCGACAAATAAAATTTGAGATCAAATTTTCCGACAACAAAATCTGTTGTCGGAAATTCCGATCGTGTGTACATAATTCTGACGCACAAAATTCCACGCATGCTCGGAATCAAGCAGAAGAGCTGCACTGGCTATTGAACTTCATTTTACTCGGCTCGTTGTACATGCTGTAACGTCACCGCGTTCTTGACGTTCGGAATTTCCGGCAAAATTTGTGTGACTGTGTGTATGCAAGACAAGTTTGAGCCAACATCCTTCGGAAAAAAAACATGGATTTTGTTGTCGGAATGTGCGATCGTGTGTACGCGGCATAACTGTGTTGGGGATGGGCTACTAGTCACATGACAGCGATCACTGCTCCCGATGACAGGGAGCAGTGATTTCTGTCATATCACAGGACAGAACGGGGAAATGCCTTGCTTACATGGGCTCTTCCCCGTTCTGAGGCTCCGTGACACGATCGCCGGGAGACCAGTCGGACACCGAGTCTGTCGGTCCCGCGGGCATGGTCACACTGTATGCAGTGGGCATGCGCGCCTGCTATCCCCGGCTCTTAAAGCGGATGTACAGGTACGCCCATTTGCCCACCGCTGCCATTGTGCCGACGTATATCGGCGTGCGGCAGTCGGCAAGTGGTTAAGAACCTACTTACTTTGGCAGTGGCAGATTTCTAAAAAATTGTTGCCAGTTCCCAGAATAGGAAACTGGTGGAAATTAAGATCCTGAGCCTGCATATAGAGGTACACCAAGACTCAGAAAGGGGCATGTTTGTACTGGGTCATGTAAGTGACAGTTTCCCGCACAGAACTCTCTCCTCGGCTTCATTCAGCTGTTGGCCAGGACATTCTCCAGCTGAAAGCTAAATGTAAACAAAGGAGCCAAGGATGCCCATAAATATGGGCAATGCCCACAGTTAAAAAATGACTAGCCACTGAGTAGGTGGAGCCTGACAAAAAACTGAAAGTCTAGTTCCCCATCCCTATTTTGACTGAAAGCACAGGGCAGTGGGTGGATTCGAAAGCTGCTATTTGACCGAATAATGGCTATGGATCTGCCCACTGCCATGAACCTGGACCTGATTGGGAACTAGTTTCTCAGTCCCCCGTCAGGCTACACCCAACCCTGTTACAAAACTCCTCGCCGTGCGTCTGTCAGTGTGACAGTGACAGTAGCCGGAAAAGGGGGGGTGTCACAAAAGAAGGAGTGTATAGTTAGACACAAGGGGCTCGGGAGAGTGAACACTGTTATTATTATTTAAGGTACTTATAGAGCGCCGTCAATTTACGCAGCGCTTTACATATACATTGTACATTCACATCAGTCCCTACCCTCAAGGAGCTTACAATCTAAGATCCCTAACTCACAATCATACATACTAGGGACAATTTAGACAGGATCCAATTAACCTACCAGCATGTCTTTGGAGCGTGGGAGGAAACCGGAGTACCCGGAGAAAACCCACGCAGGCACAGGGAGAACATGCAAACTCCAGGCAGGTAGTGTCGTGATTGGGATTCGAACCAGCAACCCTTTTTTACTGCTAGGCGAGAGTGCTGCACACTACACCACTGCGCTGCCCTAGTTGTTAGTTTAAAATTGTCCTTATATCTGTAAAGGTGAACTAAGATTTGTAATAGCTTATGCTATTTTCTTTCTTTCAACTACAAATTGAAGAAAATAGAATCACTTGATTCCCTCATCAACACAGTTAGGGATGGTGGGGTAATCCCTCCTGCTGGGTTATGGTATTCTGACAGCGGAAGGCTATAGCCGCCGGCAGTGATTGCGTAAAAAAAAACAACACAGAATGGTTATACTGAATTTGATCGATAGATCCGACCTCAGTACAACCAGCCCGCCCATAGATGGACCAAAATTTGTCCGGTTCCTGCTGATCCGGACGAATTTCAATCCGTCTATGGCCGGCTTAACACATTAGAAGTTTTGACTGTATCACAGTTTTCATACCATTGTTTGCTGTTGGGTCAGCATGATTTAAATAATTTAGAAGAGCAGTAAAAGTGCAATAAAGATGTGTGAAGTGCAGTACCCGACAGCAAGCAATAGGAAATAATCTCTTGAGCTGACTGTAAAATCTGATCACTATTGCCCTGTACACACGGTCGGACTTTGTTCGGACATTCCGACAACAAAATCCTAGGATTTTTTCCGACGGATGTTGGCTCAAACTTGTCTTGCATACACATGGTCACACAAAGTTGTCGGAAAATCTGATCGTTCTAAACGCGGTGACGTAAAACACGTACGTCGGGACTATAAACGGGGCAGTGGCCAATAGCTTTCATCTCTTTATTTATTCTGAGCACGCGTGGCACTTTGTCTGTCGGATTTGTGTACACACGATTGGAATTTCCGACAACAGATTTTGTTGTCGGAAAATTTTATATCCTGCTCTCAAACTTTGTGTGTCGGAAAATCCGATGGAAAATGTGTGATGGAGCCCACACACGGTCGGAATTTCCGACAACAAGGTCCTATCACACATTTTCCATCGGAAAATCCGACCGTGTGTACGGGGCATAAGGGTTACTGTACTTTGTACATCCTCTTTGCTTTAATAAATTTGCCCAATAATGTTGTTCTTTTCTACTCAGAGCTGCCCTGAGCATAGCAACCACATCCTTAGCAACTGGACACAGCTGAAGAAAGGGAACAGACAGCACTAAAAAGAGAACAATTGAATTGTTTGACAGCCTTGTCTTGTTTCTACAGGCACTGTTGCTATAAAAATGATGTGTCCCTCTGCTGTACAGCCATGTATAGCAAAATCAGCCAAATGTACAGCCAAATCAATGCAGTCTTGTATTTCCAATACAACATTAAAGCAGAACTAAGCCCAATAATGTGACTGTTTCCCAAAACAGTTACATTCAAGGCATGTCGTGAATGATATCTTCACAGCTGCTTGTGTTCTGAACAGGATGGTTCAGAGGTGTACCTACAGGGGTCGCAGGGGGTGCAATTGCAACCCAGCCCCATGCTCTTGGGGGGATCTGAGAGCACGGGGGGGGCTGAGAGCACAGGGGGAGAGCACTGGGGGGGCTGAGATCACAGGGGGAGGCCTGAGAGCATGGGGGGAGCTGAGAGCACTGGGGAGAGCTTGAGAGCATGGGGGGAGCTGAGAGCACTGGGGGGAGCCTGAGAGCACAGGGGGGGCTGAGAGCATGAGGGGAGCTGAGAGCACTGGAGGAGCCTGAGAGCACAGGGGGGGCTGAGAGCATGAGGGGAGCTGAGAGCACTGGGGGAGCCTGAGAGCACAGGGGGGGGGCTGAGAGCATGAGGGGAGCTGAGAGCACTGGGGGGAGCCTGAGAGCACAGGGGGAGCTGAGAGCATGAGGGGAGCTGAGAGCACTGGGGGGAGCCTGAGAGCATGGGGGGGAGCTGAGAGCACTGGGGGGGAGAATGAGAGCATGGGGGGAGCTGAGAGCACTGGGGTAAGGGGAGCCTGAGCGCATGGGGTGGAGTCTGAGAGCATGGGGGGCAGGCCCGGACTGGGACAAAAAATAGGCCTGGGCATTTTAGACTAAGCAGCCCATGGCATTTTTACCGGCCCTTTCGCCAATCTCCATCCTAATAGAGGCGAGGGGGACCGGGAAAGAGCACGGGGGGGGTCGTAGAGCATAGGGGGTGGAGAGCACAAGGGGACGGCAGAGAGCATAGGGGGGTCTGGAGAACGTTGTGGGGTGAAGGGCACTGTGGGGGGCTGGTGAGCACGGGGGGGCTGGAGAGCATAGGAGGGCTGGAAAGCACAAGAGGCAGAGAGCACTGGGGGGGCTGTAGAGCACTGGGGGGGCTGTAGAGCACTAGAGAGGGCTGTAGAGCGTGAGAGGGGCTGTAGAGCACTAGGGGGGCATAGAGCATGGGGGCGGAGAGCACTGGGGGGGAGTTGGAGAGCACAGGATGGGGGGCCTGAGAGCACTAGGGGGCTGGAGAGCATTGGGGGAGCTTAAAGCACTGGGGGGAGCAGAGAGCATGGGGGAGAGATGAGAGCACTGGGGGGGGGCTGGAGAGCACAGGGGGGCTGGGAGCCTGAGAACACAGGGGGGGTTGGAAAGCACAAGGGGAGTCAGAGAACACTGGGGGGGGTGGAGAGCACATGGCGGGGAGCTGAGAGCACGGGGGGGGCTGAGAGCATGGGGGGTTGGAGAGCACAGAGGGGAGAGCACATGGGGGGGCTGAGAGCACTGGGGGGAGCTTGAAAGCATGGGGGGTTGAGAGAATGGGGGGCTGAGAGCACTGGGGGAGCTGAGAGAACTGGGAGGAGCCTGAGAGCACAAGGGAGGGGCTGAGAACATAGGGGGGAGCTGAGAGCACTGGGGGGGGGAGGCTGAGAGCATGGGGGAGCTGAGAGCAATGGGGGGAGCCTGAGAACATGGGGGGAGCTGAGAGCACTGGGGGAGTCTGAGAGCATGGGGGGAGCCTGAGAGCACTGGGGAGAGCCTGAGAGCACAGGGGAGAGCTGAGAGCACTGGAGGAGCCTGAGAGCATGGGGGGAGCTGAGAGCACTGGGGGGGTGCCTGAGAACATTGGGGGGGGGAGTCTGAGAGCACTGGGGGAGCCTGAGAGTATGGGGGGAGCTGAGAGCACTGGGAGGAGCCTGAGAGCATCGGGGGCAGCTGAAAGCACTGGGGAGAGCCTGGGAGCATCGGGGGCAGCTGAGAGCATTTGGGGGAGCTTGAGAGCACTGGGGTGGGGGAGCCTGAGAACATGGGGGAGTCTGAGAGCACAGGGGGGGAAGTCTGAGAGCATGGGGGGAGCTGAGAGCACAGGGGGGGTAGTCTGAGAGCACATCGTGGGGGGCTGAGAGCACTAGGGGGCTGGAGAGCACATGGGGGGGTCAGACAGCACTGGGGGGTGGACAGCACAGGAGGGGCAGCAGAAAGTAGCTGGATAGGAGGATATAGGAGAATCAATCTCTCCATCTTCCTCCTGCAGCCTCTGAATGCCTGCGGGAGAGAGAGGAGGATAAGAGGGCTTTAAGAGGCTGCAGGAGTAGAATAGAGATTCCTCTATGCAGCCGCCCTACCGCTCCTCCTATCCAGGCGCACAAGGAGCTTACCTTCTTTCTGGTCCAGTGTCTCCCCCAGATCCCCTCCCGCGTCATGGTCGATGGCAGAACGGAACTGGCCTGCAAATGCCCGGTGTGTCCTATGGCCAGTCCAGGCCTGCATAGGAATGTAATGTTTAGAATCAATTATGTTTAGTGTAGTAGCATAAAATCATGAAGCCTTGTATTAAAAATGGATCAACTACTGCTTTGCATCTTTGGCCTAAGTTCACGCATGACGTCCTGCACATTGAGCAATTTTTTTTTTTTTTGCTGTATTTATTAGCTAAAGGTACCAGTAGTGTCAAAAAATCCAAGCTCTCCTCTAAATATGTTATATCATATTTACCTTATCAAATGTTCTCCTTTTAATTTCATGCCCCATAAACTTAACTGCCATCTTTACCTCTTACAATTTTATCGACTTTGGAAAGGAGCCACATGCAAGCAAAAAATTTGACAATTAAAAAGCCTCTTCAATAGGTTTCTGGAAGAGATTCTGTAAGTGAAGCACAATGCATCTTCAAGGTAATTAATATCCAGCTAAACATAAGTCAAAGAAGGTTAAATGCGAAAGAGTTTGAAAGGTAGAAGTTACTTTTCAGCTTTATTTGACTGCAGATTTATGAGATTACTCATTTTTCACTCTATTAGTATCAGACCATGATGTTCCTATCAATCCTCACCCCTGAGAATCCACATAACTCAAAAACAAACATTTATTATATTGCAGCTTACCAATTCTAAGATGTGATGGCTGCTTTAGTTTTATGTTATCAGGCTTTTTTTTCTTTATTTTCACAATGTGATCCTGCCAGTCAGTCTGCTATTTTTGATCTTCCCTTAACAGACCAAGCTACCCAGAGAAAGTAGCAGTTAGAGGGGTGAAACAAACTATTTCCAACTGACAGGGGTGCTTACAATGGTCAGCTTTATTCACTTATGTAAAATCTTTATCTCACAAGGGGAAAAAACTGTTGCTGTAAATGTTTAAATGTTTTAGCAGGAATTCATTATTCACATCTGTCTAAATCTGACACCCTAACACTACATGCCCCGGCAGACTGTCGATACTGCTGTCCAAGGGGGTCCCTGTTACTCTTTCACCTGAAGTGCAGAAGTCTTAACACGGGAAGTGAGTTACTGGATGAAAGAAAAAAGAGTGGTGCTCTTGGGTTTACTTGCCATTGATTTTTATTCGGGCACCAATTTAAGTGTGTTGAATAGGCTGGGGAGTGCTTGTTGTTTTATGGTTAATTGTCCATAGTTATTTAGCAGCACAGCAGCACTCTTTTTCTTTTTCTTTTTGGATGTGGGAACACATTTTGGTGCTGGCAGAAGCTCAGGTTGTTCGGTCAGGATTTGTGGCAGGGCATGAGATCTTATCTTCTTGTGAGTGAGGCCCGGTTCACACTGATGCGCTGTGATTTTGTTCCGTTTTTTGTCCTTTGTGAGGTGCGAATTTACAGCGATTTTACCGCGATTTTACCGCAAATTTCAGGAGTTGGTCATAGCTGCGATTGATATTCTAGCCAATGGAATCATAATGTAAAAAAAAAAAAGGTGTTAACCTCCTGTGTACTTCCTGATTTTTGTGGAGAGTAGTGTGGTGGAATTCGCACATATGTGAACCCTCAATGCGATTCAAGAACGATTTACATTGATGTCTATGGAGACTAAATTCTTAATGCCTTAAACTCGCACAAGACCCTTTTTTAATCGCATCGCATTCGTAGAGGAATCGCAATGCATGTATGTGAACAGCCGTCATTGAAAACAATGACTTTAAGGATGACATGCGAATTTAAAGTGCTTTTGACGCATCACATTTGTCATGAACTCGCATCAGTGCGAACTTACTTACTGGCTGAATTGCCAGGTAAAAATAAAGGGAAAAAAGGCAAAAAAAAAAAAAGAAACTAATACAGCCACCACATCTAAGGATTGGTATGCTGCAATGTATTAAATGTTTGTTTTATGGTTTAATACCACTTTAAACTAAATCTGTTCTCAGTGTGGGTTTAGTTAAAGCATTTGAATTCTCAGAAATAGATAGTGTAGCGCTACCCCTGAAGGAGCCGCTGACAGATTTGGGTGCTCTGGTCTTTCTTTGGCTCTGATCGAAGCCCCACTCCTGCTGACACCACAAAATACATTGGCCGGGGAGGCTCTCTGGAGATACACAAGAAAAATACACATCAGCTGTGATAAAAATGCTGTCAGGGAAGAATTCTGAGAATACCTGGCAAATATGCGAATATCCAGTATGGCTGCGCTAATTTGCGCATGCGCATTAGCGAACAGCACGCAATGGCGAATCTTCATGCACGCGGGCGCACGAGGATCGCTTAGCAGCTCCTCTCACAAATTGCTAGATTATTGTCAGCCTTGTATCCTGTGTTCCTGTGCCTTGTGCTTCTGCTTGATTACACTTTACCGACTTGGCTTACTCCTGACCTGCTCTAGCTTCTCTCTTGGCTCTGAACCTGGCTTCCTTCATGGACCTGCTTATGCCTTGTTCCTGACTGACATCCTGTGTTTGACCCCAGTTTGACCTCGAACATGCTTCTGCCTCTGCTCCTGATTGACTTCCTGTGTTTGACCCCTTGCCTGGCTTATGTCCTTGCTTCCTGCTTTATCCATCGGTCAAGATGCGCCATCTGCCAACACCTACAGAGAATCATCTGCTGTGACTACTTCTCTGCTCTTGGGTGTCCTCACATCTGGAACCATCAGGCAACTTCACCTTCAGGCAACCCGTGCAGCTTTGGGCATAGCATCCTGTCACCACCTTCAGGGGTACTCTGCACTTAGCCGCAAAGTAACCCCCCTTGTCACCTCAGCCTCCAGTCAGGTACCTGACAAATGCCCAGGTTGTATTCGTAGCAATAAAATAGTAAGACAGTGCAACAATTTAGAGGTTAACTGAAAGACACAGTGAAACAACAAAGTAAAAATACAGTACAGTGTAATACCCTTTAAAGTTTGGCCATCTATGTCCTGCAGGAACGAATTGCCCTCTGACTGGGAGATCACTCCCCAAGTGAGACATTTAAACAACTGGCTAGCTCACTTGTAGGTCCTCAGTCAGGAGAGTCTAGGTTTAAGCCTGATAAATTGGTTAGACTACCTGTAAACCAGTGTGGCTGACAGGATAAACCCTGATTATGAAGGAGTCTGAAAATTGAATCTTCTGCCGGCTTAGCTGGGCCCCTTATGTTGGCGTGCAATGTAAGATGCTGTCCCTTTAAGATGTAGAATGAACAGGATAGTTCCCTTTAAAACACAAGGTTGTTGGTACAGGTCACCTTAGGAGATGAGGTTGTTGACACAGTTCACTTTAAGAGATAAGGTTGTTGACAAGAATCACTTTAAGAGGGTGAATCTGTAGGGGCAGTTTACTTTAAGATGTAAGTTGGGACTTAAACGGCAAAGTGTCTTCCTTTAATTACCTGGGTGGAATTAGATGCAGCCACATGTAAAGAATTCTGCCTAGGAGGGAGCAAGGGGTTAAAGTGATACTATATTCTAGGTTTTTTTTTTGTTTAAAAATAACAAACATGTTATACTTACCTGTTCTGTGTAGTGGTTTTGCACAGAGCAGCTCAGATACTCCTCTTCTTGGGTCCTTCGCCAGCACTCCTGGCCCCTCCCTCCTGCTGAGAGCCCCCACAGCAAACAGCTTGCTATGGGGACACCCAAGATCAATTGCAGGTTAAATTACAAACATGTCATACTTACCTGCTCTGTGTAATGCACAGAGCAGCCCGATCCTCCTCTTCTGGGGTCCCCCGCCAGCACTCTGGTCTCCTCCTCTTCTCTGTGTGGCACCATAGGAAGCCACTCCATTAATGAACACAGTTCAGCTCTATCCCTGCCTCCCACTCCTATCACAATGTTGATTAGCAGCAAGGATTGGAAGTGTTATCATCATGGGGGATTTTAATTATTCAGACATAGACTGGGTGGAGGGAACTGCACATTCATCTAAGGCTCCCCAGTTCCTAAATGTCTTGCAGGACAATTTTATGGGTCAGATGGTAGACGCACCAACTAGAAATAAAGCGTTATTTGATATACTGATTACCAACAATACAGACCTGATCACAGATGTGGAAATACGGGGCAATTTAGGTAACAGCGATCACAGGTCAATTGGCTTTAGTATAAATCACACAAATAGGAAACATAAGGGGATACAAAGACACTGAATTTCAAAAGAGCCAACTTCCCTAAACTAGAAACCTTGCTAGAAGACATTCTAGCTTAGGAACAAAGAACAAGGAGGAGAGATGGGTTTGTTTTAAGAGCATATTAAATAAGGGCATTAACCAATGCATCCCATTGGGTAATAAATTTAAAAGAGCGAACAAAAGTCCTGGATGGCTTAACTCCAATGTAAAAATGCATATAAAAGCAAAGGAGAAGGCCTTTAACCAGTTACCAACCTGCCCATAACCAAATGACGGCTGCAGGGCGGTTGGATAACTCTGAGAGGGCGTACAGTGATCGCTGATCGCGGCCGTTTACCAGGGGATCGCTCCGTCAAATGACGGACGATCACTTGTAAACAAACCGGCGTCATGACAGGTTCCTCTCTCCCCTCTGTGTACCGATCAGTACAGTGTGAGAGGAGAGGGGGAGGGATCAGATGGCAGCAGCGCTGTGGGCTGGATCTGTAGTGCCCACAGCGCTGCTCTGTGACAATTGCAGTCACATCCAGCCATCCATCCATCCATGCTCAGCCATCCATCCATGCTCAGCCATACCTCCATGCTCAGCCATCCCTCCATGCTCAGCCATATTCTAATACCCTGCAATGCTCTGCAATAACCTGCAATACTCTGCAATACCCTGCAATACTCTGCAGTACCCTGCAATACCCCGCAATACTCTGCAATACCCTACAATACCCCGCAATACTCCGCAATACCCTGCAATACTCTGCAATACTCTGCAATACCCTGCAATACCCCGCAATACTCTGCAATACCCCGCAATACCCTGCAATAGTCTGCAATACCCAGCAATACTCTGCAATACCCTGCAATACTCTGCAATACCCTGCAATACCCCGCAATACCCTGCAATACCCCGCAATAATCTGCAATACCCTGCAATACTCTTCCATACCCAGCCATACTCTGCCATACCCAGCCATACTCTGCAATACCCAGCCATACTCTGCAATAAAATTTAAAAAATGAACTGCGCTAAACCAAAAATGAAATAATATGCATTGAAGTATATATATATATATGACAACCAATATATCAAAAAAGCAAACATCTGACAGTAATAAAGAAAGTATATAGTCCTGAGGAGTCAGATTAGGTAACGTAATTAAAAGATATTATAGTGAATCACAGTGTGTGAAAAAAGTCCCAGAGAGCCCAAATGGTATCCAGTAGTAATTGCAATGAAGCTCATCAAATGGCACCAAGTGAAAGATCCACCACCAATAGCAATGCACGCTTACCGGAGGCAAGCTACAAGACAGCTTGTAATGAAATTGGATATCCATTCAATGGAGGCGTCCTAATCCGACCTCACCGGGAAAAGGAGACAAGGCAGGAAGGCTCTGTCCAGTGGATAGGGGTAATCAACAGGGAGGACCCGGAGGAATAAAAAATAGGATCTCCATAGTGTAAGTCAGTAGACACAATTTTATTAAAAAAGGAGTTTACACTTAAGTAGACAGTGTGAATATAGGTATAAACGAGGATAAAAAAGAATAAAAAACAGCCGGCCGGCCGGCCTGCAGACACCCGTTCAAGACGAGATGACACCGATGACGTCAGCGCGTCAACCATCCGAGGTACGTTTCGTCTTAGAAGGACGTCGTCAAGGGAACGGGCGACGCACTGACTCAACGCTACATATAACACTCACAGAAACCACACCTCGTTCTGAAGCTCAAGTGGCAGCACCAAGACATTCTGATTGAAAACAGGAAAATAAGTAAAACCGTAATGGGTGTATTAAAAATAATAATACTAAACGGGAAAAAACTAATAAATAATAAAGAAGAAGACTAAGATGAAATTCTAATGGGGCATAAATAAATAAATATATCTGAAAAAAGATATAAAATGTGGCGTTATAAAAAACCAACCAAATAGATACATAGATGTCCCGCTATGCCATCTAGTGGAAAAATGAGAGGAGACATCCATAATGAATAAATATCTAAAAATGGTTAATTAAGAAAAATATATCAAGAGGCACTATTAGAAGGTGTCATAAGACACTCCTAAAGATAATAATCATGAAAATTTAGTACAGTGCCCCCAAAAAAATTAATTTAAACATAAAAATGTTGGTATGAATAACAATAGGGAATAAGGAAAAATACATAATAAAAATAAATATTCAAAGGAATAAACTCAGATAAATTGATGTTACGGTATAGCCACCAAAGGTTCACAGCAAGTTTACAAAAATGGGAATAGGATACTCATGAATTATCTATAAAGGCATTAAGATCTACCTCTACATTAAGCCCAAAGGGGTGTAGCATTTTAATTTGTATATCCAGGCCATCTCCAATCTAGAAATCCCACATATTAGAGAACCCCCCCTCCAATGGGGGGTATATCTGTCAATCCCCAGAAAAATAGTCTTGGCAGGATCTTGATTATTAACCTCAAGATAGTGCCTGGAGACCGGATGTTTAGGGAAGCCTGTTAGAATGTTGGTTATGTGCACGTTAAGCCTGACAGAAAGAGGGCGTTTAGTCCTCCCAACATATTGTAGCCCGCAAGGGCATTGGAGGAGATAAACAACCCGTTCAGTAGAGCACGTAATGAATGATTTAATCTCAAATTCTGCCAAGGTGCTGGTGGAAACAAATCTATGTGTTCTTCTATGTGTGCAACCACTAAGGGAGCACACCCTACACCTCCTACATTGAAAAAAGCCAGTCATATACTCAAAAAAAAACCCTCTTAGCTGGAGGAGGATCGAGAACGTTCGGGGCCACTCTGCCTCTAAGAGAGGGAGCACCCTTATAAATCACCTGTGGCTTGGCTGGAAGGACATTACTCAATACATGGTCATTCGTGAGGACATGCCAATATTTTCTGACGAGTTTGGCCACATTTCTATGTTGTATGGAGTAGGTGGTTATAAAGGGAATAGATGGTACCCTATCCGGGTTAGGTGCTTTACTTTTCAATAAAACACTCCTATCTAGAGATGCAACCTCATCAAGCGTGCTCCTAAGGGAGGCCTCAGGGTAACCCTTCTCAAGAAAACGCCTGATTAAAACGTCAGCCTGAAGTAAGAACTCGTCATGATCAGAGCAGTTACGTTTCAGACGTATAAGTTGACTTTTTGGCACTGACCTTAGCCAGGCCTCATGATGGCAGCTGTAAGTAGGTATGTATGAATTGCGATCTGTATTTTTAAAAAAGGTAGCCATAGTAAACTGGCCATCCTTGACCCCAATTTTCAGATCCAAGAAATTAATCTCAGTTTGGCTAGCTTCATAACAGAGCCGAATGCCACGATCATTGGCGTTCAGCTCACTCATAAAGGAATCCAAGTCCTCTCAGTCCCCATTCCACAGGAGGAGGATGTCATCTATGTATCTAGCCCATAACACCACCTGAGGCCTCCGGTGGGCATAGATGACATCCTCCTCCCATAGGGCCATAAAGAGGTTCGCCAAACTAGGGGCATACTTAGCCCCCATGGCGGCCCCTAAACCAGTAGTTTCGAGTAGCCACAAAGTGAAGCAGTTGCATAATGAAACAAATTTGTTCATCAAACAGCGCGGAATCTCACCTCAAAAAATATTCCACCGCAAATAGCCCCAAGTTATGTGGTATTACCGTATATAGTGAAGCAACATCAGCTGTCACTAACCACCACCCTGGGTTAGGGGTATAATCAGCAAGTAAGTTGATTACATGACGGGAATCCTTCAGATGTGAGGGCATTTTGGTAACTAGTGGTTGTAAATAAAAATCTATATACCTGCCTACCCGGGATGTGATAGAATCAATGCCACTAACAATAGGGCGTCCCGGGGGCAGGTAGGATGTTTATGGATTATCGGCAGATAGTAAATCACCGGGGCACGTGGGGCTTTAGGTACTAGATGTAATATCTCTTTATTATTTAAAATGCCCTGTTCAAACCCATACTGTATTAACACCTCTAATTCCTTCTTATACTGGGCCTTAGGGTCAGACCTAAGAGGGGTATAAGTGTCACGGTCACCCAATATTCTAGACATCTCAGCAAGATAATCTTTCCTATCTAGAATAATAATGCCCCCCCTTTGTCTGCTGGTCTAATTACTAAGTTTTTGTTCTCGCATAAAGAGTTAAGACCGGACATCATGTCTCTATTGCATTTCACTCTTCTAAGGGGCAATTGTTCCAAACCCCTTAATATTAAATCCCTAAAAACCTTCAGGGAGGGGGCCATAGCCCCTATTATTCTAGATAGGAAAGATTATCTTGCTGAGGTGTCTAGAATATTGGGTGAGCGTGACACTTATACCCCTCGTAGGTCTGACCCTAAGGCCCAGTATAAGAAGGAATCAGAGGTGTTAATACAGTATGGGTTTGAACAGGGCATTTTAAATAATAAAGAGAGATTACATCTAGTACCTAGCATCCATAAACATCCTACCTGCCCCCCGGGACGCCCTATTGTTAGTGGCATTGATTCTATCACATCCCGGGTGGGCAGGTATATAGATTTTTATTTACAACCACTAGTTACCAAAATGCCCTCACATCTGAAGGATTCCCGTCATGTAATCAACTTACTTGCTGATTATACCCCTAACCCAGGGTGGTGGTTAGTGACAGCTGATGTTGCTTCACTATATACAGTAATACCACATAACTTGGGGCTATTTGCGGTGGAATATTTTTTGAGGTGAGATTCCGCGCTGTTTGATGAACAAATTTGTTTTATTATGCAACTGCTTCACTTTGTGGCTACTCGAAACTACTTCTGGTTTGGGGGCCAGTTTTATAGGCAGAATAGAGGGGTCACCATGGGGGCTAAGTATGCCCCTAGTTTGGCGAACCTCTTTATGGCCCTATGGGAGGAGGATGTCATCTATGCCCACCGGAGGCCTCAGGTGGTGTTATGGGCTAGATACATAGATGACATCCTCCTCCTGTAGAATGGGGACTGAGAGGACTTGGATTCCTGTATGAGTGAGCTGAACGCCAATGATCGTGGCATTCGGCTCTGTTATGAAGCTAGCCAAACTGAGATTAATTTCTTGGGTCTGAAAATTGGGGTCAAGGATGGCCAGTTTACTACGGCTACCTTTTTTAAAAATACGGATCGCAATTCGTACATACCTTCTGACAGCTGCCATCATGAGGCCTGGCTAAGGTCGGTGCCAAAAAGTCAACTTATACGTCTGAAAAGTAACTGCTCTGATCATGGCGAGTTCTTACTTCAGGCTGACGTTTTCGTGAGAAGGGTTACCCTGAGGCCTCCCTTAGGAGCACGCTTGATGAGGTTGCATCTCTAGATAGGAGTGTTTTATTGAAAAGTAAAGCACCTAACCCGGATAGGGTACCATCTATTCCCTTTATAACCACCTACTCCATACAACATAGAAATGTGGCCAAACTCGTCAGAAAACATTGGCATGTCCTCACGAATGACCATGTATTGGGTAATATCCTTCCAACCAAGCCACAGGTGATTTATAAGGGTGCTCCTCTCTTAGAGGTAGAGTGGTCCCGAACGTTCTCGATCCTCCTCCAGCTAAGAGGGGTTTTTTTGAGTATATGACTGGCTTTTTTCAATGTAGGAGGTGTAGGGTGTGCTCCCTTAGTGGTTGCACACATAGAAGAACACATAGATTTGTTTCCACCAGCACCTTGGCAGAATTTGAGATTAAATCATTCATTACGTGCTCTACTGAACGGGTTGTTTATCTCCTCCAATGCCCTTGCGGGCTACAATATGTTGGGAGGACTAAACGCCCTCTTTCTGTCAGGCTTAACGAGCACGTAACCAACATTCTAACAGGCTTCCCTAAACATCCGGTCTCCAGGCACTATCTCGAGGTTCATAATCGAGATCCTACCAAGACTATTTTTCTGGGGATTGACAGATATACCCCCCATTGGAGGGGGGGTTCTCTAATACGTGGGATTTCTAGATTGGAGATGGCCTGATATACAAATTAAAATGCTACACCCCCTCTGGGCTTAATGTAGAGGTAGATCTTAATGCCTTTATAGATAATTCATGAGTATCCTATTCCCATTTTTGTAAACTTGCTGTGAACCTTTGGTGGCTATACCGTAACATCAATTTATCTGAGTTTATTCCTTTGAATATTTATTTTTATTATGTATTTTTCCTTATTCCTTATTGTTATTCATACCAACATTTTTATGTTTAAACTAATTTTTTTGGGGGCACTGTACAAAATTTTCATGATTATTATCTTTAGGAGTGTCTTATGACACCTTCTATTAGTGCCTCTTGATATATCTTTCTTAATTAACCATTTTTAGATATTTATTCATTATGGATGTCTTCTCTCATTTTTCCACTAGATGGCATAGCGGGACATCTATGTATCTATTTGGTTGGTTTTTTATAACGCCACATTTTATATCGTTTTTCAGATATATATATTTATTTATGCCCCATTAGACTTTCATCTTAGTCTTCTTCTTTATTATTTATTATTTTTTTCCCGTTTAGTATTATTATTTTTAATACATCCATTACAGTTTTACTTATTTCCTGTTTTCAATCAGAATGTCTTGGTGCTGCCACTTGAGCTTCAGAACTAGGCGTGGTTTCTGTGAGCGTTATATGTAGTGATGAGTCAGTGCGTCGCCCGTTCCTTTGACGACCTCCTTCTAAGACGAAACGTACGTCGGATGGTTTACGCGCTGACGTCATCGGTGTCATCTCATCTTGAACGGGTGTCTGCAGGCTGGCTGGCTGTTTTTAATCCTTTTTTATCCTTGTTTATGCCTATATTCACGCTGTCTACGTAAGTGTAAACCCCTTTTTTAATAAAATTGTGTCTACTGACTTACACTATGGAGATCCTATTTTTTATTCCTCCGGGTCCTCCCTGTTGATTACCCCTATCCACTGGACAGAGCCTTCCTGCCTTGTCTCCCTTCCCCGGTGAGGTCGGATTAGGACGCCTCCATTGAACGGATATTCAATTTCATTAAAAGCTGTCTTGTAGCTTGCCTCCGGTAAGCGTGCATTGCTACTGGTGGTGGATCTTTCACTTGGTGCCATTTGATGAGCTTCATTGCAATTACTAATGGATACCATTTGGGCTCTCTGGGACTTTTTTTCACACACTGTGATTCACTATAATATCTTTTAATTACGTTACCTAATCTGACTCCTCAGGACTATATACTTTCTTTATTACTGTCAGATATTTGCTTTTTTGATATATTGGTTGTCATATATATATATATATATATATATATATATATATACTTCAATGCATATTATTTCATTTTTGGTTTAGCGCAGTTCATTTTTTTTTTATTTTATGATTTGTTATTTTTGTATGCCTCACAAATTGGGACTGCAGCTTTATATTTTCTTGTGTTTGTGAAGCGCGGTAATTTATTGTTTTTTCTGTTTCATACTCTGCAATACCCAGCCATACCCAGCAATACCCAGCCATACTCTGCAATACCCAGCCATACTCTGCAATACTCGGTGATACCCAGCCATACTCTGCCATACCCAGCCATACTCAGCCATACCCAGTTATACTCAGCGATACCCTGCAATACCCTACCATGCTCTGCCATGCTCAGCCATACTTGGCTGTACTCAGCCTCTGTATGTGGCCAGGCTGTGGAAGTCTAACACATGTGGTATCGCCGTACTCAGGAGGAGTAGGAGAATCTATTTTGGGTTGTCATTTTTGGTATGTGTACATGCTATGTGTTAGAAATATTGTATAAATGGACAAATTTGTGTTAAAAAAAATGCGTTTTAACCACTTTCCGCCCGCCGGCCATCATACGACGTCCTTGACTTTGTGCGGGGATATCTGAATGATGCCTGCAGCTACAGCCATCATTCAGATATCAGCTTTTTCAGCCGGCGATTCCCTACACCATAGGAATGATCACAGCAGCTGTTCCACTGCTTGATCGTTCTTACGGGAGGCGAGAGGGGACGTCCTTCCCCTCCCGCCGCCGTCAGGTGCTTCTACCGACTCACCGCTATGATCGAACCCAGGATCGTTTTTTTATTTTTTTATTTCAGGCTTCCCAGCCTAGAGGTGAGATGTGGGGTCTTATTGACCCCATATCTCACTGTAAAGAGGACCTGTCATGCCATATTCCTATTACAAGGGATGTTTACATTCCTTGTAATAGGAATAAAAGTGATCAAAAAATGTCTATTTTTTCTAAATTTTCTAAATTTCTAATTTCTAAATTTTTGGAAAAATACATCAAACTAAAATAAATAAAGTAAAATGAATAATAAAAAAAAAAAAATTCCCAGTGTGCCCATGTGCTCCCATGCAGAAGCAAACGCATATGTAAGTCCTGCCCATATATGAAAATGGTGTTCAAACCACACATGTGAGGTATCGCTGCAATTGGTAGAGCAAGAGCAATCATTTTGGCCCTAGATCTCCTCTGTAACTCAAAACATGTAACCAGTAAAAAATTTGAAAATGTCGCCTATGGGGATTTTTTAAGTAGCGAAGTTTGGCGCCATTCCACGAGCGTGTGCAATTTTGAAGGGTGACATGTTGGGTATCTATTTACTCGGCATAACTTCATCTTTCACATTATGCAAAAACATTGGGCTAACTTTACTGTTTTATTTTTTTTTTTAAGCACAAAACTGTTTTTTTTCCAAAAAAAACGCGTTTGAAAAATTGCTGCGCAAATACCGTGTGAAATAAAAAGTTGCAACAACCGCCATTGTATTCTCTAGGGTGTTTGCTAAAAAAACATATATAATGTTTTGGGGTTCTATGTAATTTTCTAGCAAATAAATGGTGATTTTTACATGTAGGAGAGACATGTCAGAATTGGCCTGGAGGCTCCAGAACGCCTGAAGGTGCTCCGTGCATGTTGGGCCTCTGTATGTGGCCACGCTGTGTAAAAGTCTCACACATGTGGTATCACCGTACTCGGAAGTAATAGCAGAATGTGTTTTGGGGTGTAATTTGTGGTATGCATATGCTGTGTGTGAGAAATAACCTGCTAATATGACAATTTTGTGAAAAAAAAAGAAAAAAAAAATCTTGATTTTGCAAAGAATTGTGGGAAAAAATGACAACTTCAAAAAACTCATCATGCATCTTTCTAAATACCTTGGAATGTCTTCTTTCCAAAAATGGGTCATTTGGGGGGTACTTTTACTTTTCTGGCAAGTTAGGGTCTCAAGAAATGAGATAGGCCGTCAGTACTTCAGGTGTGATCAATTTTCAGATATTGGCACCATAGCTTTTGAGCTCTATAACTTTCACAAAGACCAAATAATATACACCGATTTGGGGTATTTTTACCAAAGATATGTAGCGGTATAAATTTTGGCCAAAATACATGAAGAAAAATTACTAATTTGCAAAAATTTATAACGGAAACGAAGAAAAATGCATTTTTTTTACAGAATTTTCGGTCTTTTTTTCTTTTATAGTGCAAAAAATAAAGAACCCATCAGTGATTAAATACCACCAAAAGAAAGCTCTATTTGTGTGAAAAAAAGGACAAAAATTTCATATAGGTACAGTTTTGCATGACTGAGTAATTGTCATTCAAAATGTGAGAGCACTGAAAGCTGAAAATTGGTCTGGTTATTAAGGGGGTTTAAGTGCCCAGTGGTCAAGTGGTTAAAAAATACAAGGTTGAGGGATCATCATCAACATTCAGACTTTATAAAGAATGCAACAAGAAATGTAAGGGTGCAATAAGGATGGCTAAGATAGAACATGAAAGACACATAGTGGAGGAGAGCAAAATAAATCCCAAGAAATTCTTTAACCACTTCAGCCCGGACCATTTTGCTGCCCAAAGACCAGAGCACTTTTTGCGATTCAGCACTGCGTCGATTTAACTGACAATTGCGCGGTCGTGCGACATGGCTCCCAAACAAAATTGAAGTCCTTTTTTGCCCACAAATAGAGCTTTCTTTTGGTGGTATTTGATCACTTCTGTGGTTTTTATTTTTTGCGCTATAAACAAAAATAGAGCGTCAATTTTGAAAAAAACGCATTATTTTTTACTTTTTGTTATAATAAATATCCGCAAAAAATATATAAAAGAACATTTTTTTTCCCTCAGTTTAGGCCGATATGTATTCTTCTACATATTTTTGGTAAAAAAAATCTCAGTAAGCGTTTATTGATTGGTTTGCACAAAAGTTATAACGTCTACAAAATAGGGGATAGTTTTATGACATTTTTATTAATATTTTTTTTTTACTAGTAATGGCAGCGATCTGCGATTTTTATCGTGACTGCAACATTATGGCAGACACATCGGACACTTTTGACACATTTTTGGGACCATTGTAATTTTTACAGCGATCAGTGCTATAAAATTGCATTGATTACTGTAAAAATGACACTGGCATTGAAGGGGTTAACCACTAGGGGGCTAGGGAGGGGTTAAGTGTGTCCTAGGGAGTCATTCTAACTGTGGGGGGAGGGGCTGTGTGTGACACATCACTGATCATAGCTCCCGATCACAGGGAGCTATGATCAGTGACAGTATCACTAGGAAGCACAGGAAGATGCTTGTTTACATTAGCATCTCCCCATTCTTCCTTTCCGTGAGACGAGACTGGACCCGCAATCCTACTCACGGAGCTTGTGGCGGGAGTGCACGTGCACTGCCAGTGGTGCGCACGCGATGGCACGGCGGCAAATTCAAAGGGACATACAGGTGTATCCATTTGCCCAGCCGTGCCGTTCTACCGACGTATAAGTACATGCGGCGGTCGGCAAACGGTTAAGTGTGTAAACAGTAAAAAAGGGAGGACAAACCATATTGGTCCCATAAAGAATGAGGGAGGACATCTGGTTACAAAGGATGGGGAGATGGTGAAGGTATTGAATTTATTCTTCTCCTCAGTCTTCACGAGGGAATCGGGGGGCTTCAGTAACCAAAACTGCAGTGTTTATCCTCATGACACATCACAGGAAGCACCATGGTTAACAGAGGACAGAATTAAAATTAGACTTGGGAAACTTAACATTAATAAATCACCAGGACCAGATGGCTTGCATCCGAGGGTACTTAGGGAACTCAGTCAAGTAATTGCCAGACCAATGTTCCTCATTTTTACTGACAGTCTACTGACTGGGATGGTACCAGCTGACTGCCCAAAACATATCCCTGGGAATTACAGACCATTTAGCCTAACATCAATAGTATGTAAACTCTTGGAGGGGATGATAAGGGACTACATACAAGATTTTAGTAATGAAAACGTTATCATTAGCAGTAATCAGCATGGATTCATGAAGAATCGTTCTTGCCAAACCAATCTATTAACCTTCTATGAGGAGGTGAGTTGCCATCTAGATAAAGGAAGGCCCGTAGACGTGGTGTATCTAGATTTTGCAAAAGCATTTGACACAGTTCCCCATAAACGTTTACTGGGGGGAGAACCTCTGGGGGAATCTAGGATGGAAAAGGACCTGGCGGTCCTATTAGATGATAGGCTCAGCAATGGCATGCAATGCCAAGCTGCTGCTAACAAAGCAAACAGAATATTGGCATGCATTAAAAAAGGGATTAATTCCAGAGATAAAACGATAATTCTCCCACTCTGCAAGACTCTGGTCCGGCCGCACCTAGATTATGCTGTCCAGTTCTGGGCACCAGTCCTCAGGAAGGATGTACTGGAAATGGAGCGAGTACAAAGAAGGGCAATAAAGCTAATAAAGGGTCTGGAGGATATTAGTTATGAGGAAAGGTTGTGAGCACTGAACTTATTCTCTCTGGAGAAGAGACGCTTGAGAGTGGATATGATTTCAATATACAAATACCATACTGGTGACCCCACAATAGGGATAAAACTTTTTCGCAGAAGTGAGTTTAACAAGACTCGTGACCAGGGCCGATCCTACCCAGGGTGCGAAGGGTGCTTTGCACCCAGGCGCCTGCAGTGGTGGGGGCGCCGAAGAGCCAGAGTTCTCCCCTCCCTCCTTCTCTCCTTGTGAGTGTCCATCCAGAACTCCAGTGTGAGCGTAAGGCAGCCGTACAGCCTGGCAGTGCTCGGGGGAGGGGCGCTCCTCTTCCTGACACGGGAATGAATTCCTCACACTGGGATCCTGCACTGTCTCTACCAACTCCAGTTGGAATGCCTCCCCCTCCCATCTCTATCTTGGGCTGCACGGAGAGAGAACTGAGGTGAGTCAGTGTGCTGTGTGTGGGAATGGCATCCCCAGCACACCTTTAGATGTGCTCTGGGCTGCCCCTGCTAGGAGATGTTTTTTGGCATGATAGATTACATAGGATACACAGGCCCTGTCCCTTCCTGCACCTAAGTAGTCCATCTACAGATGTGATGTATAATGAGATGTACTAAGAGCCCTTTCACACTGACAGTGCAGGGGCATCGGCGGTAATGCGCTGCTACTTTTAGTGGCGCTTTACCGTCACTTTAGAGGTACATTTAACCCCCACTAAAGGGTTCAAAGGCGCAACTGCGGAGGCACTTTGCAGGCACTGCCCATTGATTTCAATGAGCAAGGGCGCTTTAGGAGCGGTGTATACACCGCTCCTAAGGCGCCTCAAAGAAGCTACTTGCAGGAATTTTTTGGATGTCATGCCAGTGCTCTGCTCCAGTGTGACAGCATTCGGGCTCTCACACTGGGATTGCAGATAAGGCTTTTTCCAGGCGCTATTTTTAATACTAAAGCACCTGAAAAACGCCTCCAGTGTGAAAGGGGTCTAATGGACCATCTCCTGTACTATGTCTGCAGTAAGGATGATCTCCGGCGTGTTCGCAAGCTGCACGTGCCGAGCCCGCCAGGAACTCGACACTGCACAGCGCTAATCACAAGTAGTGAGACATTTCCTAATGTGCGGCTGCAGAGATTGGGAAATGTCTCATTGCTTGTGATTAGCGCAGCACATTGCCAACTTCCTGGCAGGCTCGGCACGTGCAGCTTGCGGACACGCCGGAGATCATCCTTAGTCTGCAGTCTCGGATCATCTCCTGTAGTATGTCTGCAGTCTCTGACTATCTCCTGTACTATGTCTGCAGTCTCTGATCATCTCCTGCATTATGTCTGCAGTCTCTAACTGTCTCCTATATCATGTCTGCAGTCTCTGACCATCTCCTGTACTATGTCTGCAGTCTCTGATCATCTCCTGTATTATGTCTGCAGTCTCTAACCGTCTCCTATATCATGTCTGCAGTCTCTGACCATCTCCTGTAGTATGTCTGCAGTCTCTAACCGTCTCCTATATTATGTCTGCAGTCTCGGACCATCTCCTATATCATGTCTGCAGTCTCTGACTATCTCCTGTACTATGTCTGCAGTCTCTGATCATCTCCTGCATTATGTCTGCAGTCTCTAACTGTCTCCTATATCATGTCTGCAGTCTCTGACCATCTCCTGTACTATGTCTGCAGTCTCTGATCATCTCCTGTATTATGTCTGCAGTCTCTGACCATCTCTTGTACTATGTCTGCAGTCTCTAATCATCTCCTGTATTATGTCTGCAGTCTCTAACCATCTCCTATATCATGTCTGCAGTCTCTGACCATCTCCTGTACTATGTCTGTAGTCTCGGACCATCTCCTGTATTATGTCTGCAGTCTCTGACCATCTCCTGTACCATGTCTGCAGTCTCTAACCGTCTCCTATATAATGTCTGCAGTCTCTGACCATCTCCTGTACTATGTCTGCAGTCTCTGACCATCTCCTGTACTATGTCTGCAGTCTCTGATCATCTCCTGTACTATGTCTGCAGTCTCTGACCATCTCCTGTACCATGTCTGCAGTCTCTGACCATCTCCTGTACTATGTCTGCAGTCTCTGATCATCTCCTGTATTATGTCTGCAGTCTCTGATCATCTCCTGTACTATGTCTGCTGTCTCTGACCATCTCCTGTACCATGTCTGCAGTCTCTGACCATCTCCTGTACCATGTCTGCAGTCTCTGACCATCTCCTGTACTATGTCTGCAGTCTCTGACCATCTCCTGTACCATGTCTGCAGTCTCTGACCATCTCCTGTACCATGTCTGCAGTCTCTGACCATCTCCTGTACCATGTCTGCAGTCTCTGACCATCTCCTGTACCATGTCTGCAGTCTCTGACCATCTCCTATACCATGTCTGCAGTCTCTGACCATCTCCTGTACCATGTCTGCAGTCTCTGACCATCTCCTGTACTATGTCTGTAGTCTCGGACCATCTCCTGTATTATGTCTGCAGTCTCTGACCATCTCCTGTACCATGTCTGCAGTCTCTAACCGTCTCCTATATAATGTCTGCAGTCTCTGACCATCTCCTGTACTATGTCTGCAGTCTCTGACCATCTCCTGTACTATGTCTGCAGTCTCTGATCATCTCCTGTACTATGTCTGCAGTCTCTGACCATCTCCTGTACCATGTCTGCAGTCTCTGACCATCTCCTGTATTATGTCTGCAGTCTCTGATCATCTCCTGTACTATGTCTGCCGTCTCTGACCATCTCCTGTACCATGTCTGCAGTCTCTGACCATCTCCTGTACCATGTCTGCAGTCTCTGACCATCTCCTGTACTATGTCTGCAGTCTCTGACCATCTCCTGTACCATGTCTGCAGTCTCTGACCATCTCCTGTACCATGTCTGCAGTCTCTGACCATCTCCTGTACCATGTCTGCAGTCTCTGACCATCTCCTGTACCATGTCTGCAGTCTCTGACCATCTCCTATACCATGTCTGCAGTCTCTGACCATCTCCTGTACCATGTCTGCAGTCTCTGACCATCTCCTGTACTATGTCTGCAGTCTCTGACCATCTCCTGTACTATGTCTGCGGTCTCTGACCATCTCCTGTGCTATGTCTGCAGTTCTCTTCCTGTATTTTGTTTATTGTACCTGTGAGGATCCCAGGGTAATGAAGACTTTGTGGTGAAGCATCTCTGTGGTTGAGTCGTTGCCATAGAAATATTTGTAAAGGGGAGGAGTTACTAAAATGACCACGCCTATGTGGGGGCGCCAGAAATATTTCTGCACCCAGGCGCCTGTGACCCTAGGATCGGCCCTGCTCGTGGCCACTCATAAAAATTAGAAGAAAAGAGGTTTAACCTTAAACTACGTAGAGGGTTCTTTACTGCAAGAGCGGCAAGGATGTGGAATTCCCTTCCACAGGCGGTGGTCTCAGCAGAGGGCATCGATAGTTTCAAGAAACTATTAGATAAGCACCTGAACGACTGCAACATACAGGGATATACAATGTAATACTGACATAATCACACACATAGGTTGGACTTGATGGACTTGTGTCTTTTTTCAACCTCACCTACTATGTAACCTACTATGTAACTATGTAACCTCATCACTGGATTTGATTGACAGCAGCAGGAGCCATCTAGTGAAGAGGGAGGGAGATAGTAGGTAAGGTAAGAATTTTGGGGGCAGGGGTAAGCTGAAAACAGAAGGTTTTACTACACTTTTGTTGAGAAAAAAACATTCCCCTTTGGGTGATCTATGTACATTACAAAGATTTTAACAAACTTTGATGCAGATTCCTACCTTTTGTTATTCTGAAGAAATCCCTGTGTTTCTCTGTGCCCATGTTCTGAGTGAGTCTAATGGGAAAATTGCAGGGTCTGCATCTCTTTAGACGTGATTTCCTGTTGTGAGTATCTTACCAATAATGACTTTTTTGTTGCAGGGGATGCCAAAAATCTGACTTGTATCTTTGTATAGACCAGTGGTTCTCAACTCCTGTCCTCAGGGCCCACTAACAAGCCAGGTTTTATGTATTACCTTGGGGAGATGCAGACTAGAATACTGCAATCACTGAACAGCAAATGATATCACCTGTGATGTATTTCAGTTATCCCGCAAACCTGGCCTGTTAGTGGGTCCTGAGGATAGGAGTTGAGAACCACTGGTATAGACTAATGAGAAAATCAGTGAGCCAATCAAACAAGCAGGAAATTATGTTTCTGGGGAGCGTTCTGTACACCATCTGTGTACAGAACACCTCCATTTAGTCATATTCCAGAGTGAGGCTTTAAAGTACTTTTAACCGTCTACTTGTGCCATATCAGGGCCCTTGGTGCCTATTTATGGTGATAATAGCTATTAATGTTTCAGCTGAATAAGAGTAATTATGTAACCGCACTAAACTCACATTCTTGCTATGGACATCTAAGTAGTAAGGTAAGCTAACTGGCTGGAGGTGCTGGATACAATGTTGTCCTCAATGATCGCAGCTAGAGATAAAATGCTTCAGTTCAATTACTTACATAGAATTTATTATACCCCTAAACGACTGCACAAGATGGGAAGGAGGGAGACCCCGAAGTGTCCTCGATGCAAAGCAGAGGTGGGAAACTTCTTCCATATGGTATGGCAATGCCCTCGGGTGATGTCATACTGGAAGACAATCCTTACATATATGGAAGAGAAACTTGGGATCCCAAACATATATTCTCTGGCCAGGTGTCTTCTTGGAGACCTGGAGGAGGAAGAATTGTCCACATCACAGAAGACCCTTTTGCAAATTGTATTTTGTTATGCCAAGAAAGCTCTGGCCCTTAAATGGAAAAACTCGGACCCCCCCTCCTTTCAAGACTGGTTAAAATTGGTTAATAACGCTCTACCAATGTATAAACTTACATATCAAGCCAGAGGTAGCAATAAAAAGTTTGATAAAGTCTTGGGAAAATGGATTGAAAATATATCGGGAGATATTGTGGTATAAAAGTTATATTGTTATTAGTAGTGAAAATATATTGACTATGACAAATGAGAAGTGAGAGAAAGAGCAAATGTCATATTTGGAACATAGATGGGACACATAAAAACGGGGAAAAAGAAAGAAACAGAACAGTTAACAGCATGTGTGATAAACAATTTTATTGCTTACATTCTATGATAAAAATTGAATGCTTGCTTATTAACAGTTATATGGGTTAAATATATGGTAACAGTGTGTAATGTATTTCAATGATATTGTATGAAAAAGTGAAATGTGATATGGAAGTGTAAAATCTTGTGAATTTCAATAAAAATTTACCCTTTAAAAAAAAAAAAAGGTAAGCTAACTGATTTAATGTTATGCTGCATATAAAGAAATGATTCCACTTAAAAGTTAAACTGCTAAACATAGTAATAACTAAATTAATGGTTTATAGTCTTTTTTCCGTAAACCCTTTACATAATTTTATGAATAGTACAAAAAGGTTAAATTGCTAACATAAAATTGTTGTTGACACATTCCATTTGGTTTAAGGCAGACACAATGATGGTGATGAAGTGTATAAAGTACAACATATCAAGGAAAAATTTAGAGTAACATCATAATTTGAGTAATTTACTGTACTTAAATGGAATTAAAGTCCTGTTCTTGCAATATGTATAAAATATTCTAAAAATAATTGTGAATTTCTTATTTCAGGATGCTGGTTTATTCAAAATTAATACTGCTGGGGCTCTGGTTCCTGACAACTACACATGGAGGTGACTGCCCGGTAAAATGTAAATGTAGCAGTCTGGGCAAAGGTGCACTAAAAGTGGACTGCAGCTTTGGAAACTTGGATAGTTTTCCATCCTTCCCAGAAGAAACAGAAGAATTACTATTGCAGGAAAACAAACTCACAACAATCCCCGCTGGGGCCTTTGACAACTTAATAAACTTGAAAAAGTTAAATTTAACCTCCAACCCACTGCATTGTGACTGCAATATCTGGTATTTAATTATGTGGCTTTCTGATGGAGACATGGAAGTAGACAACGGAATTAAATGCGTCTCCCCCTCATCACTGCATGGGAAGCCACTGAGCCAGTTAACAGGAAACCAAATCGGTTTTTGCTCGAGGCATACAAGATTCTGCTCAGACTTTCTATTTAATGATGCTTTTCTTTATATTTTTTTATTCCTTGTGTTGTCTCTAATGATCCTATGCTTGAGAACTTTTAAAAAGATAAAATTCAAAATGAAAGTAAGCGACAATAACACTGATTTTAGGTGGTATCGATATTCTAGAGCTGATTTTCTTAGAAGGAGATCATATTCATATTGGAAAAATGATGAATAGAACGTATTTCAATTCCTATAAATTCTATTTGTGGCAATTTTAATGAGACAATGGTGGACAATTTCATCAGATCATCTTTCATTTACCTAGTGAAGGCTGGCGGAGCAGCATGCCCACTTAGAAAAACTTTGCCTGGCCAAGGATTTAAACTCTTCTGGGGTAATCCAAGAGTTTAGTATATCTAGGAACTATAACCCAACAGGATGTTCTGATTTTGCCCAGTGAACTGTTCTTGTTGGATCTGCTTGGATTTGACAAGGAGAAGAGACTGTTCAGCCCATGTTTAAGGGTTGCTGGAAAGTGTACTTGATTGTTAACAGCAAAAGCATAATTGAGAAAAAATATATATAAATGTAGATGACACAGATAGATGGAGCTTAATACCTTATAAAAATCACTTTTATATAAAACAATAAATAATAAAGGGAGCAATCACAATCTTCTTTCACATTTCAAAAAATGCATAGGAGAATGGATTTTTTTTTTCCAACCTGTACAAAATGAAAGTTATGTTCAGGAATGAGGGAGAATTCACTTGATTCCCCCAATTAAATTAAACGGCAAATCTCTCCTGCAGGCTATTGTATCCTGATCGTCGGCACCCTAGGCTGTCTGATTACCCAGACAGTAGCTGCATCTTATTGGATGCAGCTTCTGTCCAGCTAACAATTTTCTTCTCAGTTTTCAGGTCAAAGATTGTCAGGAGAGAATTTCCTGTCAGGGCCACCCATGACTCGAATGTTGGCCGGTTCATCAGGAACTGTAAAAATTAGCTCCAAATATGGACCAATTTTAGTGTTGCCCTATAAACATTAGATCAACGTTGGTTAAAATGGGAAACTGTCATCCACTGTCCAGAACTCTTTTAGTCATGCTAGTAAATAGATAATGAGTGTGACCACCAGCGCACAAAGTTGCTAAATAAAAAACAAAAAATGTTATAAAAAATTGTACATTGATATTTTTGGGTCTTATAAATGCAATTTTAAACTGTAAAGTTTACAAAAACATTAGTGACAAAAAATAAAATCCCTCTGGTTAATATTGGACAGAGAAATATGTCTTCCTGCAACTTGATTTATCTGTACTTCCAGATAATTACACTGGTTTCCTCTTGATGTAAATTAAAGTATAAATATTCCATATTCTCTCTGTTATTCAGAATTTTATAAACCTTCCCTGCTGGATCAAGGCTAATTTATTGTAGCTGAATTCCATCTGCCTAGCAAATATTGTGCCATCTCTCCACACTGTTCCTGTCCAAGTAGCGTGTACCATCTGTTTGGAGGTGGCATTTAAGTTATAAATTCCTTTTCCTCACTGTAAATTTCTGTGCAATTCAAATAAACAATTGCTGGCACTTTGTCAGTCTTTGCAAATCACAGTTTTTCCACTAATAATCATTTTTGATTAAAAGAATATGAGCAAATACTTACATGTGTGCCGTGTTTAAAGACAAATGGCACTTAATGGAATTATTCTGTAATTAAACATTTGAAATGCTTCCTAGAAATTCTACAGTCACAATCCCAGTTAATCTCAGATTGTTGGCGTTTCCTTTATAAATATATTGCCAGGTAGATGTTCCAGTGTTCATAGTGCTTTAGGAGAGGTCTGTCCAGTAGCTGTACCACCATCTGCTGCAGGTCCCCTTACCCCAAGTTTAATTGCAAGGTAAGACTTTGATCATTTGCTGTGGGTTTCATAACAGGGAGTTTTGGATTGTGGGTAAAACCCCACAGAAACACATATAACTCCATGTATACTATGTCTCAGGTAGGAAGGGAACTCGGGACCCAGAGTTGCAAGGATACATGTCTGATGCTCATACATGCAAAATCCAAAAACAAAGATCCATCATTCAGGTTCAGACCTTAGACCCTGTTATACTACCATGCATTGTGGTAACTTGCACTGCAATGCAATGCAGTGCATTGCAAGCAGGCTGCGTTACCACAGCCCTATCCTTTTTAAATGCTCTAAATTTTTTCACTGCAGTACCCTCAATGCACATTGTGCACTACAGGGTGCTAAAGTGGGTGTAACCAGGGGTAGGGTGTAGCGGCTTCACAGAGGGAATCACACGTACTGACTTTATAAACCAGGCAACGTTTATTACCAGAGAGACGGTAGTAGAAAGAGTATTTACAGCAGTAATGCACACAGTTTCACTCCAAGCATGGAGGCACAGATACACAGCACAGTCACTTCTGATGTAAGCAGTAATTGTATTCGTCAAACACTATAGGCACTTTCCATTGAATATCACAGTATAAACCCAAGCACACAATGCGTATCTGTAGAGGCTGATATTCACACACGTTACCCGGAAACAACGGTATTTCTTCAGCAGATGGATATAGGCATCTGATACGCTTGTCCTGCCCTCACAGTGAGAGCACCGGTTTTATTATCCAGCACGGGGAGTCTTTCATCCGACCAGGATTGCTAATACAGGACTCCGTATGAACCCTCAGCTATCCCTGACAGGCTGGAACACTCTCCCTATCTTCTCTTAACTCTCCCTCACAAGAGGGTCTCTGTCCCTGTCTATACACACACGTGAACTATCTCAACGTGGCTGGGCTTTCCTATATAAGGTATCCACCCAAAAATGGCCAACCAAATCTCCCGAGATTTTCTGTCCTATCAGGACACCAGGCTTCTCCAAAATGGTGCGGGAGACAATGATAGGGGCAGACAGCACTGAACAATTGTACACATAAACATACCAAATCGGCTGAAAAGTGAGTATATACACTTGCTAACCCACTACCTATTACAGCCAACTAGGCTGCCCTGCACTACACATGCCTACATGGGCTATAGCACTGGTGCATTGGTTGCCAATAAAGATTAATAGCAAAGCACTGCATCCAATGGTGCTTGATGAGCTACTGCAGATTGCGATAATGCCTGCTTTTTACCTTACAATATCTCAATGCACTGGTGTGAATGGGCTATTATGTTTCTTACCCTTCCAACCCCCAAAGAAAACTTTCTTCTGCAACTCACTTCCTAACCCATTGGACTGGTTAGTCTTAGTATTACACTAATGGGGTCAGATATCATAGCTATACAAGGCACAATGAACCTAGGGGTGGACTGGGCAAAAAAGGCAGTTTGTCCATTCTGCATCAGTATACTCAAAACCGATGATTAGAAGAGTAGTAAAAGCTGTCAACTTTTTCTGCTAGATGTTCAGTTCTTGGTGTACAGAGCCACTGTAAACACTATTATTCCAACTAAGTTTAATCCAACTGTGCAGTGACAGCAAACAGGACCCAGTCAGATATCAATGGCAATCACATTGACAGTTTGAAACCTTTTAATATATATGAATATGTGTTGCTGACAATCAGCAACATGAAGTGTTGGTGGTTTTTTGTCGAACAAGGAAGACCTGTTACCATAGGCCACGGCCAATGCTGGCTATGCAGTAGTCCAGCCTAGATTATTTACTATCAATACTTTTAGTTAAAGATTTACATTTTAATGCAAAACTGGAGAAAAACTCACCATGGAGTTCCAAGTACAAATAATACAATAAAGCACTGGTCAGACATGAGCAAAAAAACTTTCCAAAATGTAAAAGTGACTTGTTACACTGAAAACATAATTGCTATCCTCACTGAATGCCTTGACTAGACCTACCCAACATAGCCAGATCTCCAGACAAGTTTAGTAAAGAGGCAGAGGGTAGAAAGAGAGAGCGATAAGACTGCGATGAGACTTTTTGCTGTACCTGAGACACTGGGACTGAAGCCTTCTTCCAATCCCTAGCAATAGTTAGCTCGGCCTCTAAGAGGATGAAGAATGCCAGTCTCTGGGTAGCTTGAGCAGCATGGTTGATGGGTTCATTTAACAGTGCTACGTCCTGGGATTGCAGATTGGTGACTCCAGTCACCCATCTCAAGAGGGCAAATACCCTATTTCAAAAGACCCATAATCGAGGACATTCCCGCCAGACTTGCATATGACAACCCCAAAACCATATGTCGATGAGCTCAGACTAGATTATTTAATCATAAAACATTGTTAAGGTAATGAGTTCAGAGCTATATATTTATACTATAATGTCCTTTGAGCCTCCACTAACTATAAAACCAGTACTATCACTTTAAGATCAGTGCTTCTCTATTAAATCAGCTGCAAGCGTTACACATGTCTCATACAGCATGCAAGAGTAAACCAATCAAATATATATACGCTGTGCTAACAGAACTGTGAACCTAAATAATAACATATAAAGCTATAACTTAATAGCTATAAAATGATATTGGTGCAATACATAAAATTTAATAAAACATGCAATTTTGCAATGAATATAATAAAGTGACAATGTGCATTCACGTGATATTTATCTGTATGCTTTAAAACCAAAAGTCCATAGGATCATAAAAAGCAATTGATCCAAAATATAAAAAATATATGAATAAGTGAAAGTGTTTCAATGTGCTGTGCAAAGTTCAAAAGGAGGACAATCTATAAGTGCTCCAAAAAATCCATCACCAATCTTGTCTCCAAATATCACCCAAATCACCCTCTCCATTCTTCTCAAGACCTCCTACTCTCAAGCTCTCTCATCTCCTCCTCCCATGCTCGTCTCCAGGATTTCTCCAGAGCCTCTCCTATCCTCTGGAACTCGCTACCTCCACCTGTCCGGCTATCCCCTACTCTTGCTACCTTCTGGAGATCCCTGAAAACTCATCTCTTCAAGAAAGCCTATAACGTCTCTAACTAACCTTTTACCACCTCCATCAGCTCATTCCCCACAGTTACAACCTGTTGTACCACCTGCCCCACCCTATTAGATTGTAAGCTCTTCTGAGCAGGGCCTGTTTAATCCTCTTGTATCTTATTGTATTATAACTGTATTGTCTCCCTTTATATTGTAAAGCGCTGCGTAAACTGTTGGCGTTATATAAATCCCGTATAATAATAAATAATAATAGATTAGGGGTCTACAAACTTTTCAGTATAAGGGCCACATTGTATATTTAAAAAAAAAATGTAGGGGTTTTTTACAGGTTTTATTTGGATCTTTTTTGACTCAGCACATTATGATTAAGAACAAAAGAGAAAGAATTTAAGTAAAACAAAGCAAAGTCTTTCCTAACATCAAGGTCCACATCAGAGCTCCATTTACATCAGAGTCGACCTTAGGAGTTCCCCCTTACATCAGTGTCTCTATCAGAGTCCCTCCTTACATCAGGGTCCAAATCAGAATCCTCCCTTACACTAGTGTCCCCATCATCAGAGTTCCCCTTACATCAGGGTCCCCCCTAAATCTGGATCCCCATCAGAGTCCCCCCTTACATTAGGGTTCCCATCAGAGTCCCCCCTTACATTAGTGTCCCATCAGAGTTCCCCTTACATCAGGGTCTCCATCAGTGCCCCTCTTACATCTGGATTCACATCAGAGCCCCCCTTACATCAGTGTCCCCTTCAGCAGAGACCAATTGATCTGTATCCTCAGTCTGTGTACATCAGCTATGAGCCATATCAAATCTTGTAGCAAGCTGGATATGGCCTACGCCGAGTGTGGAGACCCCTTCTCTAAATATATAACAATTAGACTACCTCCTATCAGTATGCCATTCAAAATCCCTGTATCCAGCACTTACTGACAATATGGCAAGTGTGGCAGAAGCGCATTTGTGAGGTCGGGCATTGATGTGGATGAGAAGGCCTGGCTCACAGTCCCAGCTCTAATTTATCCCAAAGGTGTTCAATCGGGTTGAGGTCCAGACTCTGTGCAGGCCAGTCAAGTTCCCCCACCCCAAACTTGCTCATCCATGTCTTTATGGAGCTTGGTTTGTGCACTGGTCCAAATCATTTGGTGGAGGGGGGATTATAGTGTGGGGTTGTTTTTAAGGGGATGGGCTTTGCCCCTTAGTTCTAGTGAAGGGAACTCTTAAGGCGTCAGCATACCAAGACATTTTGGACAATTTCATGCTCTAAACTTTGTGGGAACAATTTGGGGTTGGCCTCTTCCTGTTCCAACATGACTGCGCCAACATGACTGAACCTTCGTTCAACCGCCCTTCCTCCATTCATAGATTTTTTTTCATTCATATAAGCTAGAGTACATAACATTTTGCAGGTAAAACAGCATTTCATCTGTGTAGTTAGCTGCTTGCCTGCTGTTCACTTTTAATCTTGGAAAACCAGTGTTAAATTGAGGGAAGGATATGGGCTCTTGCAGCATTATTATAAATTTTAAAAAGTTTTATTTTGTAAGTTTTTTGTCTTGGAGATGATATTTTCATGGGGAAGGTAAGGACCCCACATTATTTATACTGATTTGTGTGTGGAGTTCCCTCTTAAAATTCACACCAGACCTAAAGGGCCTGGTATGAATTATCGATAGTTTTCTAAACTATCCAAGCATAGCCGGGGATTCCCAGACAGCAAAAGAATGGCACCAGATGGTGTCACTGGTTGCTCTGAACCCTGCAGATGCCAGCACTCACCACATTCTTAAAGAGGAAGTATACCCTGATGGGTTTTGCTTCCTCTTTGTTTCCCTGCAAAGGTAAAGCAAATGCATAGTAGCCCATTATGTGTCACTTACCTGACACAGGAGCCTGCGATGTCACCGCTGTCCCCTCTTCCATGAAGCGTCCATCTTCCTTCCGGGTATCGCGGCTCCAGTGCTGTGATTGGCCGGAGCCGCGATGACGTCACTGCGCGGGAGCCGCCACTAACGGCACGATCGCCGTTAGAAATGGCACGCTCAGTGCGCCTGCGCGCCGTTGTCTACGGCGCATGCACCGTAGACATCGGTGCCTGTCTTTTGCAAATATCTCCTAAACCATGTAGGTTTAGGAGATATTTCTTGCACCTACAAGTAAGCCTAAATCTAGGCTTACCTGTAGGTAAAAGTGGTCTGTAAGGATTTACAACCACTTTAACAGCTTTGACAGTGGAAGGAGGAAGCTTTCAAAAGCAAACAAGAAAAGATTGTTTAGCCTGAACGTGTAGCTTATCCCTTACCTTACAGTAGCTGGAAAGCAGTTTAAAACCATCTCCTGATTTTTGTTTCACAAAAGGGCTGAAGTTATGAAATGATACTGAGTTTATCCTATGTGTGCATTTAAAGCGGGAGTCCGGAGACCAATCTTTTTTTTTAGGTCATTGAGACACTTTGCTAACCCCAAAATAATACTCACAGTTTGGGTGTAATATTTCCGCCTCTGTCTGTTTTCGTACTGAAGAATAACTTAAAAAATGTGATGCTGGCTGTTTCCATCTTGCTTGTGGGCATGTGAAGCCCACAAGCATTGATTTCCTGGATGCGGTGAATGCTGTTCATTCACAGCTTGTTCACACGCATGATCATTGTTTCCGCACTGAATCTTGGGAAGCCTGACACTAAGCTCCCAGGAGACAGTGCGGCGCCGGGGAAAGGCAATAAACACGCCTACTCCCATGGGAGGAAAGACAGGAAGTGCCACAATAAAGTATAATATAAAGGTAATTACAGCGATAAAAAAATTTTTGGTGCGGCATTTGAACATCTATGCAATTAACTGAAGGGGGTAAGATTAAGTTAAAAATTTGAGTTGAACCCCGCTTTAAATAGTGCCCAAGGAGAGTTCTTTAAGTGACCATGCATCTGTAAATAGTTATCATGGCACTTCTTTCAATATAACACTTCTAAAAAAATGTGATTGTACAAAGTGCAATGACTCTTGAAAATCCTCATCACAGGAACAATACAATGTAAAGAGGAGACAATATAAAATCGAGAGCTAGCCATAATGAGCTTTCATTTTCTATTTTTGAGCGCTACCTTTACGCACTCTTGGCTCCACACACCAGCTCTCTATAGAATTTGTGTATTACTTCCATTTCAGTACTTGACATGTAATAATAATGTGCTATCTGTTGGCCTATTATTGCTTTTTCAGATGTCACAGTCTCTTTGAGCAGTAAATTATAATAAACATTATAATATGATCACTGCTACACAATTTAGCGCAGCACAGTTACCCTTGGCGGTGTCACCAATTATTTTCCTGAACTTTGGAAAGGTTTTTGGGAGTTTGTAAATAGAGAATGAGATGAGATTTAATTTGGTCTTTTATGAAAGAAAAAATGTCTTCTCCCTAAACGTAGCAGTCAGTGGCTATAAATTTTTCATTCATCAAGAAAACTAGTCTAACTGTTCAAATATTAACCTTGCTGTGTTTACAGACATTGCTTTAGCATATTTTAACTTGAAGTGTGTGGGCTACATGTGACCTTCTACTACATAGGCAGCTTTCAAGGCCATAATAAAGAAAATGCATTTTTTATAGAATAATTACACTTACTTAGTGGGACCCTCTACCCTCCTCCTGCATTTTTAAATATCATGCACTGCCCTTCTATTTTTTTAAATACTAAAGGAAGAAGATTCTGACGGCCTAGTATAGCTCTGGTCAACTCAAGTATCAAATCATATACAGGGGAATAAAAAAAAATCCTACATGACAGTATGACAAAAGTGAACAGAACTACATTCTTGTATAATTCACGTACAATTCAGTGAGGTGCGATTTGAGCCCATTCTTTTTAAATGGTCTCAAATCGCACTGCATCACAGCAAAAGTAGTGCATGCACTACTTTTGAAAACACATTGCAACCTAGTAGCAAGGTACTTTTGTAGCATTTAATCTGGTGCAGGCAAACACTATTTGCAACCTGCGTTTGAGGTGTCATTAACTTAAAGCGGAGTTCCACCCAAAAAATGGAACGTCCACTTTTCCGAATCCTCCCCCCTCTGGTGTCACATTTGGCACCTTTCAGGGGGGAGGGGGGAGCAGATACCTGTCTAATACAGGTATTTTGCTCCAACTTCCGGGCATAGATATCCGAGCCACCCGCGGGTATCTATGCCACTTCCGGCGCTTTCTCCCTCCCCCCCACGCTGTCTTCTGGGAGACAGACAGGTCCCAGAAGACAGCAGGGACCAGTGGGATCGCGCAGCACAGTAGGGAAACAGGAAGTGAAGCTGCAAGGCTTCACTTCCTGATTCCCTTACCGAAGATGGCGGCGCTTTCACCCAAGAGCCGAGGGATGGTTCGGCTTCGGGTGCCGACATCGCGGGCGCCCTGGACAGGTAAGTGTCCTTATTTTAAAAGTTAGCAGCTGCAGTATTTGTTGCTGCTGACTGAAAAATAATGCAGAACTCCGCTTTAACATTGACACCCGGTACAGATTGCAACTGCAGTGCGTTTTGGTAGCGCAGACAGAACACAGGTTTCCCACAACGCACTCTAGTGTGAACCTAGCCTAACAGAACACTCAAACACTCTACTCCTTTGGTAACACAATTACCCAAATAATGCTTAAATTTGTTTGACCCTAAAAAGCAATTGTCACAACTATAAGATAATGCAAATTTAACATACTTCTGATAATATTCATTGGGACAAGCAGTGTTGAATTTAAATTAAAACAGGGCCGAAAATTAGTTGAAAATTCCTGTAAGGAGCTGCATTCTTATTACTAGAGGATACACATACCCATTTGCAAAAAAAAGAGCTTGTGCTAAAAGGAGTTTGAAATGGCAACTGCACAAAAAATACCAAAATATACTAAGTTACCAGTGAAGAGTATGTGTATTACTTAACTGCAACTTGTCACATTTAACCATACTATAATTTAACTGACAGTGCCTAAGTAGTCCCAGCACCAACGTCACTCAGAAGTGACAGAGCCGAATGACAGTGGCATCTTTTTTTTTTGTAAGCCTAGTCATCAATGTAAGGATCAATCAAAATAACTACCAATGAAAAGGGGTACATACCACTGCCTGATAATGATATAGGGCACTTTACAAATAGACCATCAAAGTAAGAGGTACTCACCGATGATCATCAACAAAAGGAGAACTTCATCACTGACCACCTAAATGGTGGGACGCCCCCACCACTAACAACCAATGAAAGAGGGCACTCACCCCCTCCCCTCATCCCCCAAAAGTGAAAAAAGTACTTACCACCAACAAAAGAGGATATTGTGAATATAAGGAGGAACTTCACAATTTTTAACAATAGTAAGGGAGTATTTAAGCACTTACAGCCAAAGAGAGGGTGGAGAAAAGGAGGTACAAGGGGCCTGAACTCTAATATATGTAGGTATCCCAAATGATTGTAGAAATTTTAAATAGGAAGCTCTCTATTTTACTAGGGCCATAACTAATTATTGACTACATTATTGTTCGTCTTATTTTATCAACTAAAGATCTTAATTTTAATTCATAACCACAGTTTTTTTTTATATGGATAATATTATTTTATATTTCAATCTTTAAATTCCAGTTTATTATGGACAATTCCCCAAAAGGAGTGTATAATTATCATTCAGGCATCAACTGTTACCTCTGTGTACAAATATAAAGTATAACAGCAATGTTGTATGTGCCATATCATAAAAGTAAAGTCAAAACATTTCTAGTGAATAATTATACTATTATTCATATTGATTTTATCTAGTTCAACACCCAAAGGGGTGAAGTATGAATTGTAGAGTACATGGGCAATGTATACAAAATTGAAATAAAAGGAAAGGAAGATATGAAAACCAGTGAAATAGGAAAAACAGTAAAAAGCAAGGGAAATATTAAGGGCAGTAGAAGAAGGTGGTGCCTTCGAGGCCTCACTCGTCCATAGACAGACGCTGTATTCAAGGGTCCCACGTTTTATCAAATTTGGTTTGGTTGTTGTGGAGGGTAGTGGTTAGTGAGGGAGGCAGTGAGGGAGTGGTTATTGCTCACAGGACAGCCAGACTCCTTCTAACTTCCAGCGGGCTCTCTTCAGTGAGCTCCCAAGACCAAGTTTCCAGGTGAGGGCTCCTTTGATAACCTTCCACAAAGGAGATTCTCAAGAATAGGCCCCCTTAGCTATGCCACAGCTTGGACCTCAATGAATAAAACTGGCTTCAGGCTGGTTGCTGCAGATGGGGTTAGCTACCCCCACCTAGATGGGGGGATTCCCTCCAACTGGGGGAAGAGGAAGACCCCTGCTTTCTAAATCTCAGACTTTTTATATGCCTCTCCAACCCCATTCTGGGCACACCTCCCCATGGATTGGCTGGAGCCCAATAAATATTCAGGCTGGGGTTGACCTTGCTCCACCCTTTATGTTCCCAAATCCTCTGGAAGACAGGGGAGAGCAATCAACCCTGCAGTCTTTAAAACCCAGAACAGCTAAAAGCAATCAAAACTCAGACTACAGAGAACTAAATTTGCCTAGCTTCCTAGCAACCAAATTAGGAGGGTGCCTCAAATACACCAACAGACTAGCTTAGCGGATGAACTCACCCAAGGCATGGTGTCTAGGCACTAGCTGGGCTTAACCAGAGCCCCTGTGGAGTGAAGTGGAATGGAGTGGAGATGGGTTTCACTGTGTGCTAATGCCAGGTCACGGCCCTCAGGATTGCTCAGCAGGAAAAGAGTGAGGTGACAGATGAAGCAAATAAGGAACAAGCAGAAGCATAGTTGATGAACAAGTCAAAAGGTCAGTAACAAGAAGTAGCTGGATGGGATCAGGTGGAAGCATAGTTGATGAACAAGCCAAGGGTCGATAACAAGTGATAGCGAAGTGATAGTGATAGCAAAGATAAGGACAGTTGCAGGTACACAAAGAAGCATGATATTGACTGGAGAGAGCACAATAATCTGGCCAACGGGAAGTGAATAGAAATGGCTTAAATCAGGAAGTTCATGGGTCAGCAGAAGCAAGATACAAGGCACGGTTGTCCAAGGGATCAGGCGGGGTGCTGTCCAGCATCTCAGGTGGCACAGTGGGAATAGCTACAGCCAGACACTGCAGAGGTCCAAAGTTCAGATCCTGCCTGACGCCTTTATTTCCCCACCATTAAAAAAGATGCGGGGATAGTCCTGGAATAAATTCAGGATTACTTAGTATAAGGGCTAGAGGAATATAAGAAGAATGGCTCTTTATCCTCGCTTTCAGTCTGTCCCAGACGGCTATCGAATATGACAGAGTAGGACATTTGATAGGAGAAAGTTGCTTACTAGAGATCCAAACTAAGGATAACATTAAGTTAAACTTTATAACTGTTTTATATTGTAGCCCTGATGAAAGAGGTGCTTTGAATCCTCCGAAATGTGTTCATCTTTTAAAAGATTTTTGCGACTGATATACTTTTGCTGGATTGTAAGTGTCAGTGGCACTCTCCTCTCTATTCATCTAAAGATATCAGTCAAAGTGGGCACTTACCACTGACCAACTTTGTAAGGAGACCTTATGCTGACCATCAATATAAAAGGGACCCAGTACACTGCACTGTGTATACCAGCGGTCCCCAACTTCCCCAGCACCAGGGTTCGGCTTCCTGGAAGACAACCCCTCTGCGGACGGGGGGGGGGGTTTGTGCAGCTTGTCACCTTGGGCGGGGGGGTTGTGGGCATGTAGCTTGTCACCTGAAGTTAGCTCACAGGCCTCAGCAGTGCTCTATGAGAATCCTGTCCCCAGCGCAGTTATCCTCCTTCCCTTTCTCCCCCCCTTCTGCTCATCTCTGTTCCTCTTCTTCCCGACGTGACCACAGAGAGGGAAGGGAGTAGTGGTGCTGCGAGAAGGGGAGCGGGAGCCCTCTGGTGGTTAGAGCATGGCAGTGCAAATTGTGCTGGCTCACTCTGGTTCCAGCTAAAGAGAACCTGTCTTCAGACCATCAGAGGCAAAGGACTTTATCTACTCCGTATAACAATGAATTTAGGGAAATTAGAGATATAATCACCAAACGTCTTCCTGTTCTATATGCGGATGAAACCTGTGCCAATATTCTGCGGGGGGAATCAATATAGTGTCCCACAGTGCCCCTTCCCTGAGTCACACCTTGTTCCCTAGTTTCTTCAATAAGAAAACTACGAAGTCGGCCACATGGCTGCATTTTAAGGGAAACTTTAGGTACAGTGTAACGGGTGTTCCTGTTGTGGCCATATTACTGGTGGTGACCAGTTTGTCTCATCAATGACACATAAGGAATATAAAGTATCAAATTTTTAAGATTGCAATACTAGCTATGTTGTTTATTTGTTGACTTGTGATTTATGCCACACTCAGTATGTTGGTAGAACAAATAGACGTCTAAGTGATCGTTTTTATGAGCACCTATATAGCGAAACGAAAAATCTATCAACAAATGTGGCCAAACACTTTAACTTATGCCATAACGGCAATATTACAGCCGTGCATATACAAATTATTGAGAAGGTCAGGGTTCCACCCAGAGGGGGTGATATATTTTGATTACTTTGTCGTAGAGAGGTATTCTGGATTTTCCTGCTCCAGACTCGCATCCCACATGGGTTGAATTTTTTTTTTTTTTACAATCTTTATTTATCAAAACATTTTTTACCATAAGTTAAAAAGGAAACTTATACACATCCAAGACATACAATAATTCTATACTTCTTTATCAAAGCACTAGTTCAGGTTTCATTAACCTTTTAATTGATTACTTAATTGATGCGAGAATGTGTAACCCCTATTCTAAACCCCCACCCTCTGTCCTCTCTTTCTACTCAATCATCCCCATTCATACTACCAAACCACACACACAAAAAAAAAAAAAAAAAAAAAGGGTTTCCCTCTTGTTGTTTTCCATTGGAATCTATATAATTGTCCTCAATAGCCCCGAAGAGGCTCTGAACTCTTCCCATTTAGCCCATGTGTTAAGTATTTGTACCTTTAACCCCTCCTCTATCACCATTCTTTCTTCCAGGGCACGCATGTCCGCCATCTCACACTCCCACTCCACTACAGAAGGCACCATTTCCATTTTCTTGCTATGATGGTTCGTGCCGCTGTCAGAAAATATTTCAATATTCCCTTTCTTATTTTCTTCACCGAGCCACCCACAGTGGCTGTGTTTGATGGCACAGTGGCTGCATTTGATGGCACAGTGGCTGCGTTTGATGGCACAGTGTGCAGCAATTGATGGGCACAGTGGCTGCGTTTGATGGCACAGTGAGACTGCAATTGATGGGTTTTTTTTCAGAATTTTTCAGTTTGTTTCGCCCCATCAAAAATTTACAGTATGCATTTACTGTAAAGTGTTTTATGCATGTTATTTACCTGTAAAAGCTTCCCTTGCGTGTACATCTGAAAGGTTAGAGACTTCTGTTGGACCCCCCCAGAACACTTAAAGTTTCTACTTAGGTGATACTTTATAGTATTCCCCTTTGCTCTTCCCTAGCAGCTTTATAAAAGATTATGTCGGGGGGGGGGGGTAAGGGGAGACGAGGCAGAAGAGCTAGGTCAGCACAGAGAGTGCTTAGACACTTCCAGAAGAAGAGAGGGCTAGAAGATGTGAGGAGGGAGGGGCTGTGCTAGGGAATCAACTCTTGCAGAGGAAGTCAATTATGACTTTAGTACAGAGAGTTACAATTGGTTGGTAGAGAATTTGTCTCATTGTATGTCACACTATGCTCCTTGCGCTGCTTGTTTTAAGAAGAACCCACGCCTCACTGAGAGAACTTATTGGGTTTCTATCATTTTAAAGGTGTTTTGCCTACAAAGTAAAATACAGAAAAACACGTTTCCATTTTTTTAGAATGGTAAGTGCTTGCCTGTAAAATGTTTTCCTTCTCCTTTTTCCTTGGCATCACATGTGTTACATGGCAACTTTATCTTAAAGACAGTGAGCATATTTTAATCTCTCTCACAAACATCTCCTCTTCTGAACGCCATCTCATATCTATGGTTATTAAATGCAAATTGCATCACATCCTCCATATCCCATGACTGTGTCAATCCAAATCCAACCTCTGCAGCCCATTTAGGACAACTCTCGGGGCCTCCGCAGTCATCCAGAACCAAGGATTTGTCTTATTAGCATAACTGTCTATTAAAAGAAATTAAAATCTCCAACTAAAGAGTGAAATTAATTCACGGGGTTGATCAATATTTCTGTCTATAACTTGCTGGCTCAGTAAACACAGCGTGTGATTATAACTAGATGAGGGAAGTGTGCATCCACCTGGGGATATGAGTGATGATATATCAAAGGGACAAGCAATTATAGGAAAGCTAGGGTTCTGGCTGATTAATAAGCAATGATGCATTTTCTCTACTCTCACATGCTTTAATGTAAAAGTGGCGGCAACATGACTTGTAAAGAGATGTATAAAAACTGGGGGAGATTAAAAAAGAGGGTGTTTCCTTAAGCAACCAATGAGCTATTAGCATTAACTTACAAGCCTGTGCTGGATAAGTAGCAGCAGTAATTTACAGTTTTCTTTGGGCACCACACTACGATTGTTCTGTCTCTCCAATCTAAGCATTGAAAGTGTGATCTCTGTAACTTACAGTTAGTTGTGTTGAGATGTCAATTACCCCATCTTATTTGGATAAACAGACAGTGGCTCGATCCAGACGACACCTTGTTGATCTTGTGAAGTTTAATCCATAAACTGTGAGGATCTTACAACAATGAACATCAGATAGATCAAAAGATCATAATGTGATCCAGTTCACATGTGTGCATAAATGCATTACTGGGAGAGTAAACAAAGGGTGGGGCTAACTATACAGGATAAACTGAGATTATACAGAAAAGGGAGGGACTATGGACAGAATAATACATATAACATTTAAAGGCATATCACAAGGCATGTGAAACATGACAACAATATTATAACATTTTCACGAATCTAACCCTATAATTTGTAAAAATTCACATGACGGGGAAGATGGAAAAAAGCGCAGTTGACCCTCACTCATATCCAGGTTTGTTTGAGCCACAGCACAAAATGGCCAGCCAAAGGGAATGTTATGCTTCTGGGAAGGCTTTCCAACATCTCCCCATGATGATGCCAAGTCTAACACTTCCTCTCTCTATCTCTCTCTCTCTCTCTCTCTCTGATCTCTTCTCTTTCTGGCCATACTAAACTTCCATTGGCGGGAAGAGAATATTCACTAATAATACTGCCAAGAAAAATGGGGAGCAAAGGAGCCTTCACATTGGTGAACAATTAATCAACGCTAGTCTTTTGAGGCTGTCAACATGCCTTATACCATGCAATGGGGTTGTGCTGTATAGAGAAAAAAGGAGTGCTACAAGGGCACCTCAGCTTGATCAGTGTCATGTGAGACAATAATTAGTGTAGGCGTACTTGGATTATCAGCCAGAAAAACACTATATATTGTATCAAGCACAGCAAACAAGCTTGTAATGATCACAATTTGCTTGATGGTCTCCCCTAGTTGATGGATGTAGCTCTGAAAGACAAATTCAAGCTTCTCTAAGTGCATCCACCTGTTCAGTATTCATCCGACATCAATACCAAGAAAAGAAAAATACCTGTTCAAAATGATGGGTTGGATGCATGTACTCCATGGAAAGTAGCACTTTGTGTTTAAATTTCACACAGATGGCAGCTACTGGTGAGCACTAACGCTTAATATCCAGAGGAAGAACGTCAAATGTTTTGAAAGGATCCTCTATTTATTCATAACCTAGACCAGTGATGGGGAACGTTGGCACCCCAGATGTTTTCGAACTACATTTCCCATGATGCTCATGCACTCTGCTGTGTAGTTAAGCATCAGGGGAAATGTAGTTCCAAAACATCTGGGGTGCCAACGTTCGCCATCACTGACCTAGACCTTTTAAGGGTGGACCCTTTCTTCCTTTTCCTGAGAGAGGTGGTGGGGGGTAAGAGAAGAATTTTCCTTCCAGCAGCTATCCTTGTCCCTGCTTTTACTGACAATAATGATGCTGATCCCGTCATTTGACCGAGGCAGGCAAAGTTCTGGTATTCATCCTGATTAGCTGGCAACTCTGGCCAAAGCTGGATAGTTCCCAGGTAAGTTATTAAACTATATAAAAAGGCAATTTAATGATATGCAAAGTAGCATAACAAAACTGTTTTGGGGTGCTTTGAGATCTATTTGTAATATTTTATCAGTTAAAGCAGTTCAATTGGCTGACAAAACACTCTTAAGGCCCGTACACACGATTGGACTTTTTGACAACAGACATGCAAATTAGCTGTTTTGGAGCAACATCCGACCATGTGTACGCTCCATCTGACAAACTTTTTCTGTTTCCATCGGACTTTTGTTGGCTGTGCGAAAGCACAAACTTTCCGGCAACAAAAGTCCGATGGAGCAAAGTCCGTTCGTGTGTACACAAAAGCATCAGACTTTTGTACAAACTACAGTACGCAGCCACGAGAATGTTTCCAGCGTGATCCGATCGCGCTGGTTCTCGGTGACAAGGTACTGTACATCTCGCGCTGGCTGCAATAGGAAAAACACATTTTCCTACTGCAGCGGGCTCGAGAGGGAATTCCCCTCTGGGGCAATACCAGGCCTTTTGGTCTGGTGTGGATTTTAAGGGGAACCCCCTACACCAAAAAAAGCGTGGGGGTCCCCCCAAAATCCGTACCGGACCCTTATCCGAGCATGCAGCCCAGCCGGTCAGGAAAGGGGGTGGGGACGAGCGAGTGACCCCCCCCTCCTGAGCCGTACCAGGCTGCATGCCCTCAACATGGGAGGTGGGTGCTTTGGGGGAGGGGGCGCCCTGCAGCCCCCCCAAAGCACCTTGTCCCCATGTTGATGAGGATAAGGGCTTCTTCCTGACAACCCTGGCCGTTGGTTGTCAGGGTCTGTGGGTGAGGGGCTTATTGGAAACCGGGAGCCCCCTTTAATAAGGGGGCCCCCAGATCCCAGCCCCCCACCCTTTGTGAATGAGTATGGGGTACATCGTACCCCTACCCATTCACCTAGGGAAAAAAGTGTCAATAAAAAAACACAGTACACAGGTTTTTAAAGTAATTTATTAGGCAGCTCTGGGAGTCTTCTTCCGACTTCGGGGGTCTCTCCGGCGTCTTCTCCTGGTGTCCGGATCTTCTGTGACTCCTCCGCTATCTTCTGCCGCTCTTTTGCTAGCGGTGGCCCGGACATCTGGATCATCTTCTTCCCTCTTCTCTTCTTCCGATGTTGACACGACGCTCTCTCCAGCTGGAATGCTCTCTGAGCGCTCCGCAATGGACTTATATAGGCGATGACCACACCCCCTTATGAGATCACAGTCCCAGTATGCTTTCGATTCTGCGCGGGACATTTAAGTTTTTTTTTTCTTATTTAGTTTACTTTTTATTTTTACACTGTCCCTTTTAATTAATTGATTTTTTTATAACTTTTATTCCTATTAAAAGGAATGTAAACATCCCTTGTAATAGAAATAAGCATCATGACAGGTTCTCTTTATTGAGAGATCTGGGATCAATAAGACCCCAGATCTCCCATTTACCTTTAAAAGAAAAAAAAGAAAATGGTAATTTTGACTTTAAGTAAAAAAAAAACCCTTTTAAGCCAGAGAGGCGGAAATGACGTCAGACATCTCTATGGTCTTCCAAGGGCATGAAGCCGGCCGCCTGCTGTAAATAAAGATATTGGGGTTATGATAGCTAGCTGCTGCCATAACCCCGGTATTTAACTTCAAAGTAATGATGTATATTTACATTTAGGCGGTCGGCAAGTGATTAACCAGTGCTTGGCCGGACACTGTTAGAAGTCACAAGACTGCTATGCTGCTATTGAGTAAAGGTATTTAGCAGTTTATATTTTCTAAAATAATTTCATTTCCATGTTCTGTGTACTGTGGGAGACCAGATATAGTGAATGCAGGGTCCTGGGTTTAGTAACACTTTAAGGTCACCATCACATGGGAAGGAGTTTCTACCACCCTCTGAAAAGCAACCTGCTGTGGCTTGCTTTTCAGAGGATAGTAGAGCAGGGGTTGGCAGGCATTCAGAAGGTTATCCTGTGAGCTCTCCAAAGTCTCTTTTTTTGCATTATTCTTTTTCATCCCAAGGGGGATTCCCATTAATCACAAGGGGCGAATTTGACAGGCTGCTCTACTTGTCAAACTCTGCAGGCCATTTTAAATTTGCGGGATCAATGCCGCAAAGCATTGCAGACAATGTATGTGTAATACACCTGCTGGCTGCAATGTTAGGACCCCTTCTTCCACCCCTTTGCCACCTGTGTGAAATGGCCCAAAAGTTGGAGAGAATGAAAATATTGGGTTGAGTTTCCGCTTTAAATAATACAGGTTCATCCTATCTTTGGCTGACTAATGCCATGTACACACGATCGGTTTTCTCGGCGAAAAAAGATATGACGGCTTTTCCGATGGAATTCTGCTCACGTTTGCCTTGCATACACACAGTCACGTAAAAGTTAGCTGAAATTACGAAATTATAACACTACGACGAGCCGAGAAAATGAAGTTCAATGCTTCTGAGCATGCGTCAAATTGTTTCCGAGCATGCGTAGGGATTTTGCGCGTTGGAATTGCCACAGACAATTGCATTTTCGGATAGGAATTTTTCCCAACCGAAAAATTGAGAGCATGCTCTCCATCTTTTGCTGGCTGGAATTCTGCCAACAAAAGACAGATGGAGCATACACACGGTCGCATTTTCCGATGAAAAACTCTCATCGGTCTTTTGCGGGCCGAAATTCCGATCGTGTGTACGCGGCATTAGATGTTCTAATAATACTGTTCAGTATCGCCTCCTATGAAATAAAATCTGCCAGTTGTTAATTACTATAAAATATATTTAAAATATTATAGTAATCAATTACTTTGAGACATATTTTGAGTATTTCCAGCTGTGCCCACAATGGGAATATTTTTATATACCTTGATAGAATTGTGGCCTAGTGTTCTGCTTTTAAACGATGCGATGTGGGAACCGGCGCTGGAATCGAGCTGGTTCCCGCATTGCTACAGTGTGAACTTAGGCTCAAGGTTACAAGGTGCCCCCTTGTGTCTTCTATTTATATTTCAGATTTGTTGTTCCTGTCTATTGGTGGAGCTGCCTATCTACAGTGCATTATATGGACCTTTTTAAATAGACTTTTAGTTTTTTAGGACTTATGACCTATTACTGCAGTTTACCGTCATTTTGATCTGCTATTCTATGGCCCCTAGTTTTGTGTTTATCCTTTATTACTGATCTGTATATACGCCACTTTGAGTGAACAGGATTTTGATTACGTCCTATGATTGTGCCATACATCTTTTACACTTCAAGTGAAAACTATACAATTAGTCTAGGGTAACTACCACTTAGCCAAAAACTTAATTTAGGCAATAGCCCCTGTTTAACTACTTGCCACTCGCCCCCAGTAGTTTTGCTGCGGGCGGGCCGCTCAGGCAGGCCGGGCGACGTACCGGTATGTCGACGGCCTGCTTCCGGGTTTGTGATTGTGATTGGACACAGCACAAGTTTGGCAGCTGATTTCAGCCAATGATTTTGCCACAGTTTTCGTTTCACTAGTGTCAGTTAGTGACCTTCCCAGATAGTGTCTGTTAGCACCAGATTGACCACCACCCTATCACAGTCACATTTTAAGCCGCTGATCACCGCCATTACAAAATAGTGTCAGTAGCTTTGTAAATTCCAGTATATATACCATAGTTTGTATAACCTATAATTTTCCCACAAGCCAATACATTTTTTTTTAATAAAGTCAGATGTGACAGAATATATTTTGGCCTAAATTTATCAAGAAATTTAAATTCTTAATTTTTTTATTGAATAGGTTTTATAACAGAAAGTAGAATTTTATTTTTTTGTTAATATAATAAAAAATAAAAAACCCAGTGGTGATCAAATACCACCAAAAAAAGCTCTATTTGTGTGAAAAAAAAAATTATATAAATTTCATTTGCATATAGTCTTGCATGACCGTGCAACTGCCAGCTAAAGTAGCGCAGTGCTAAATAGCAATTATTGCCCTGGTCAAGGGGGTAAAACTTTCCAGAGGTCAAGTGGTTAAGACATGGTGCTACATCAGCATCACTACACCAGTCACACAGCAGCTGGAGCAGGCCAGCAGGCACTGTAGAAGATGGGAAAGCCAGAAGGAAGTGCAGGTTATGCTCTCTCTCCTCTTACAGTTCCTACCCCAGGCCAGCGAGCACATTTGTGGCCATACAGAGATAGATCTCTGCAGTTTTAAAATTAAAGGTAAGGGCGGGGTATATTGGGCTCCAGTATTGGCTGCATACCTCCCTAATTCCAACAGCACGGTGACACTGCTGCCACAACCCATTCAAGGTAATGTCCCTGGCAATAGGGTGGGCAGCTACAATTACCTGAGTTCTGAATATTTATATCTCCCTAGTCAACCACTAAGCGGTATAGTACCAGTGGTGCAGGCTCGGGGAGGGTATAAATAAATAGGAATGACTTTAGGAAGGCAGTCTTCCCTAGGCTACCTGCCTGAGGGAGGGACATAGTTATATGTTTGATCTACCTGAGCTTCCTGGAGAGGATGGTCATGCAATCGGAAGGAGGCCTGGGATTGTTCCTCTATTTAAGTGTGGAGACCTCTCCCTAAGGGGTCCATAGGTAAATAACCCAGACTTTGCAGCCAAAAGCGTAATTGACCGAATTCCAGACTGACCCAAAGGTCGTCTATCTTTGGAGGTGTTTAAATATTTTTTTGTCCTTTTCCTGGAGTCTGCCACATCGCATGGGTGTCCTGTGCCCTAGCGTTCTAAAAAGTGACTGGTACCCATCTGTACACATCATTCGTCTACTTCCAAGAGTAGCCAGGTTTTCTGGTAGTTACGAGGTTTTTTCCCTGTTTGGAAGCTTTGCTCTTGGTACTAATGCTTAGCTGCAGTGACTATGTTGGAGAGACCCTGAACAATGCTCAGCTAAGAAGTGTCTTCAGCCCTGGTGTTGGCTATTTTGGGTGAGCTGATATGTATGTGGGACTGTAAAAAATAAAATACTGCGCTAACAATCATATAAATGTGTGAGCTGCGAATAAAGTGTTATACAGCACAATCAAATATAAAATAGTAAAAAAAGTCGCGCTAATGGTGTGATACAAGCAGCAAATAAATGCCTTAAGAACTTATACCAAAATATAAGTAAAAATAAAAGCAATAATCAATATATACAATGAATGGGTGATAATCAATATTGTGAAACGGATTAGAAACGTAAATGATGTCCATAAAATCTGTGCACAATGAACAGTGATTGATTACAGTCCATATGTTGTGTAAACCAAATGGGAAAAAAAGAAAAAAAAGACCAAAAAGAAGAATTCACAATATTGATTATCACCCATTCATTGTATATATTGATTATTGCTTTTATTTTTACTTATATTTTGGTATAAGTTCTTAAGGCATTTATTTGCTGCTTGTATCACACCATTAGCGCAACTTTTTTTACTATTTTATATTATGTATGTGGGACTGTATGCAGCCAGAAAGAGAGTCCTGATCGCAATCTGGGAATTTAAAGGAAGCAGTAATTTTGTTGCTGTGCAGCCTGGTAAAGGATAAAGTCTGCTGGGAGAAGCAAGGACTTGTGGGAGATGTGGTCCCCAAGGAGAGGAGCCCATGCTACAGTTTATTTCATGGGCTGAGGAGAGAAAAGGGGGGTGACTTGCAGTGGAACTGAGGCTGCAAGCGAACCGCACACCACTGCACCTAAGAGAAGGAGAGGGGCTGAGAGACTGTCAGGCATTCGAGTGGGTCCCAATATTATTATCAGGATCCTTCCACAGCCTGGAGCGGCTCTGTGATGTCAACTGACAGAAGACTTTAGCCCGCTGTTGGCTGTTTCTGGGTCACTGGAGAGCACAAGTACAGTAAGTGCACTTCGGTGCCCCACAAAAGAAGTATGGCAGAAAAAGCAATGGCCATACTCCTCTTTGAAAACCCTGAGATTGCACCAGCTAATTAAATTGAACCAGACCTTCCATTCAGAATCAGTGTACAAAGGACATGGTGAAACAAACAGCTATTTCTTGTATATTGTATATTGACCACCCATAGGGGGCTGGCAAATATCTTTCCACCTGTCACTCTTAGTGTCACTCTTATGTTCACCATCACAGACCACAGAACGATAAGATGACCTGAAATGTTCTTTTAATAATGTAGTAGCAATCTCAGCAGGCTGTGTAACCCCAGAAACAAATTAGATTCTTTTTTGTGGCACTGGAAATTTGACAGATGGAATCAAATTATTTCTCATCATTAAGACAAATATCACCTTCTATCACTTAAAACCTGGTATTTTTTATAATGCATACAGATCAATGTAAATCCAAGCCAATTTTATGTTTGTATTTCTTTTAATATCCGGATACAATTTCTTTTGCTGACTGTTTACACTTTAGCTGTTGAAAAAAAACATATAATTTGTGCAATGTGACATTATTGACTGCATTATTCTGCTGATGCATATTTTTATTCGCACCATAAAAGACTAAAACACCCCGGGGGAAACCAAACATGGACAACACCTAACACCTATTTTAATGGCCCCTTGCAAAATCACCTCCCTTTTAGGCACTCTGGGATTACATCCAACAGAGAAACAAAGTAGTTGTATCGTCTGCTGTCGCAACTACTCCATTATAGTTTCATTATGTAAAGAACATTGAGTCTAGCTCTAGCACTAAAAATATTCTATAGTTGAGAATGGGTCAGTCACAAGCCTGAAGTATTAAATTCTAAAAAGAATAAGTAATATTATATCTCTATGCATACGTTAGATATTCTTGCGCTGATGGAACAATAAAATAACTATTTCAACATAGCAAGATACCGGTCCTCTGTGCTTTTTACTTTCTCAATTTTTATTTTTACAGATTTCATTATTTCCTAAGTCAGTTTTAAAGAATATTTCAGGATATTACAGAATACAGGGGGTACAGGCTATTCCTGGGTTTGTAAGGCTGAACGTCTTGAAACTACAATAGAGTTAGAGCTTCTTAACATATCTCCTGTGCTTTCAAAGTCATCTGGCTCCTGGCGTGCATTAACCACTTTCCATCCAGGCCAATTCTGACATTTCTCTCCTACATGTAAAATTCATAATTTCTTTGCTAGAAAATTACATAGAACCCCCAAACATTATAGATGTTTTTTTAGCAAAGATCCTAGAGAATACAATGGCGGTCATTGCAACTTTTTATCTCGCACAGTATTTGCGCAGCAATTTTTCATACACTTTTTTTTGGAAAAAAAACAGTTTCATGCTTTAAAAAAAAAAACATTAAAGTTAGCCCAATTTTTTTGCATAATGTGAAAGATGAAGTTGCGCCAAGTAAATAGATACCTAACATGTCACACTTCAAAATTGCACACGCTCGTGGAATGGCGCCAAACTTCGGTACTTAAAAATCCTCATAGGTGACGCTTTAAAATTTTTTACTGGTTACATGTTTTGAGTTACAGAGGAGATCTAGGGCTAGAATTATTGCTCTCACTCTAACATTCGCAGCAATACCTCACATGTGTGGTTTGAACACCGTTTTCATATGTGGGCGGGACTTACGTATGCGTTCGCTTCTGCATGCGAGCACACGGGGACAGGGGCGCTTTACTTTTTTTTTTTTTTTTTTTTATTGTTAATTTTACTTGTCTTTTTTTAGTCTGACACTTTAAAAAAAAAATAAAAACATTTTGATCACTTTTATTCCTATTACAAGGAGTATAAACATCCCTTGTAATAGGAATATGGCATGACAGGTCCTCTTTACAGTGAGATATAGGGGCAATAAGACCCCACATCTCACCTCTAGGCTGGGAAGCCTGAAATAAAAAAATAAGCGATCTCGGCTTCCCAGCCGAGGCGGCGCCATTTGTTTGAATGCAGAGGCCGGGCCTGACGTCATAACATCGCGCCCCGGCCTCCGAACGATCATAGAGACTCCAGCGACCATCTGGTCTGCCAGAAATCTCTATGGTAAACTTCCGAGGCCGGCGGATCCATTCTCCGACTCACCGATGGCAGCGCTGAGTCAGTAGAAGCACCGGAGGGGGGGGAGGGACGTCCCCTCTTGCCGCCCATAAGAACGATCAAGCTGCGGAACAGCCGCTTGATCATTCTTATGGTGTAGGGAATCGCCACCTGGAAAAAGACGATATCTGAATGATGCTTGCAGCTACACCCGCACAAAGTCAAGGACGTCATATGACGTACCTTAAGCAGGAAGTGGTTAAAGAAGATGTAATAACAAGCTTAGTGTCATGGTTATGCAATAGAGTTTGTCGATCAGCATACCTATCTCCATGTGTTCATCTCTAGAGACCAGCTGACCCTCACCTGACTGCTTTTGTAACCTCTCCTCTAAGCATGGCCCCACCCCAGGCCCTATCAGGGAACCCTATATTAACCTGTGCACTGCAAGCCAGCAGTGCTGATCAACCATTGTGTGTTAGCCTCTCTGTGTACTTGCTGTGTTTCCTACATCTGATTCCTGTTACCGACTTTGGCCTGTTCTTAACTATTCCTGTCTGCTCGTGACCCTGACCTTTGTCTTGTTCCCGACCATCCCTGTTTGCCTGTGAGCCTGAACCTTGGCGTGTACTCTGTTGTCCTTGTCTGCTTGTGGCCCTGACCTTGGCTTGTCCCTTACTTTCCTTGTTGTTCCAGCCTGCTGCCTCCTTCCTCTTCTCCTGTAGTCTACTGTGAGCATGAGCTATGAGACCCTGGGGGCCGCGACCTGGAGCCAGACTGCAGCGCAGTCCATCCTTACCATTAAAGGCTCTGGTGAATACCTGCTGGCTCTTAGACTCCGCGCCCTGGGGAATCTATGCTCTAGCTCCCAGTGGGATCTATGTCATTGATCCAGTAGACCTGCTTCCTGGACCTCCCAGGGTTCAATCCGCAGCAGTCAGCCGTAGGGTCCACTACCTTGCGGTGCACTCCTGATCCCAACGGTGTGCATCTGTCACCCAGCCTCTAGGTGACCTGACACTTAGTATGGCATAATCATGTAATTTACTCAGTAACTTGCTACAAAAGGTATATATCGCATCCATGTCACTACTTTCCTCCCACTCTCCAAAAACCAAATCATAGTTTTGCTTGCCTGTGGCTAAAGTGACTGCGGAACATGAGTGGGACAGGGAGTGCTAGAAAGCCAGGTACACCTCCCTGCCACCAGCCTGTGAATTATATAGTGAAGGAGTAGAAGCAAACTGATGAGGCTATCTTTCTGCTCATTCTGCTCTCACAACTTCTCAGTTCCTTGGTAGCATATTGGTATGTTGCTCAACTGATTGGCTCCCAGTGCTGCTCCTCCCTCTTCCAGTCTGTGCTACTCTGAAAGGGACTACAAGAGTTGCATTTAAAAATGCAAATAATTTGACATTAAAGTGTATCTTTTACAGCTACACTTTAAAAGATATTTTTTGTAAAGAACTGCTTCCAGTTCCTGTTATTTTTTGAAAGGAAGTTGGTCAATGAAAGTCTATGGGCCTGCAATTGCAATGACTAATACCATTTCCAAAGAAAATTTCTGCAACTCCTTTGAATTGAAAGGAGTTCTATGGTCATAGCATACATTTTTCATTTTTTAACATCAGCATTCTAATAACAATACAAAAAATTTGTATGTTTGACAATCTAATATATATTACAAACACATATAATTACAGTTTTTTTTTACTTTTATGTCACGTATATAAGCAAGACAGATACTGAACAATTTAAAACTTCAGGAAGTTTACCGTAATTATAATACTTTAGGGAAAGTCGGTGTAATGTACAAGTGAAGTTGGCCACACATGCTACATTCCAATTATTGAGTCACTGAACAATTTTTCATACACAGAAGGCATATTTATAAAGTTTAACCGTTTGACCTCCGGAAGGTTTTGCCCTCTTTATGACCAGGCCAGTTTTTGTTATTCAGCACTGTGCTACTTTAACTGCCGATTGTGCGATCATGTAACACTATACATAAATTCAATTTATATAATTTTTTTCACACATATAGCTTTCTTTTGGTGGTGTTTGATCACCACTTTGTGTTTTAATTTGTGTTATAAAACATATCCAATAAAATCAAATAATTTCTTCATTAAATTAGGCCAAAATGTATTCTGCTACGTCTTTGGTAAAAAAAAAAAATCCCAATTAGTGTATATTATTGGGTTGTGTGAAAGTTTTAGTGTCTACAAACTATGGTATATATACTCCATTTTGGAAAGTAGACAGTCTGAGGTATTTAGGAAGAGGCATTGGGGTTTTTTTGAAGTTATAATCTTTTTTTTCAATTTTTTTTTTAGATACTGTCACCAGTGCAGTACAGGGTCATCACATGATTGGTGTGGCAGTGATCAGGGATACTGACTGGTGACAGTATGTAAAAAAAAAAAAAAAAGATAATTTTTTAAAAACATTTTTCTTTCTTTACTGTTTTTATACATACTCTCATCAGAGTAGTTCAGTGTACCACTCTGTGGGGTATTTTGTTTTCTTTTTACACTTTGATTGTTGTCACAGTGATGATCACTGGTATGAATGTATTACATTAATAACAGCTAGTTACTAGTGTGTGCTGTGATTGGCTCACAGCTATCACATGGTAGAGGGTGCTGTGAATGGCCCAGATACCATGTGATAGCTTTGGGGCAATTACAGCATGACAATACTAAGCCCGGCTGTTATGGAATAAACCCAATTATAACAGCTGTGTTTACATTGTGATCATGTGATCGCATAACAATTATGTGATACCCCGACCACTCAAAGCCATTAAGCTGATGGAGTACATGTACTTGATACAGACTGCCCTTGCCACCCTGCCACAGTAAATGCAGGGCTGCTGTTACAAATCACGGGGCCCTCTACAGCCTACCTGACAGGGTCCAGGGCCCCCCCATCTTGAACATATCAAAACAATATTTTTAAAATCAGTATTAGTGGACACAAACAACATAACTTACAAAATTCCTGCTAAATGGAAAAGATAAAACTGTATTGAGGTAATAAAAAGTTCTGTGTGTAAAAGAGATCTTGGGGCTCCTTCACAAAGGAGCTGTGGCCTGTACCGTGTGAATTGTTTTTTCTCTTATTAATACTATTGCCACAATTTCTAAAAAGAAAATTAAATTATTTTTTATAATTTTTTACATTTTTTTTAGTTTTTCAAAACTATATTTTCTACAATTTTTTACAATTTGTTAATATGTTTTACATTCTTTAAAAAGTTTTTTTTTTCCTTTTTTTTTACAACACTGTTTGAGGGGGTTGCTTTGGTGAGATATCAGGGGTCTAAGCAGACCCCTGACATCTCACTTTTGAGACAGAGAAAGGAATTGAGGACAGACTGTTCAATTCCTTTCTCTATAGCCTCAGCTACACTGAAGATGAATGAACATGTCATGGTTATGCAGTAAGGGTGTCTGTCAGCTCAACTTTCCTTCTGTATTCACCTTTAGAGGCCAGCCACCCTCACCTGACTGTTTAAATCAGTGGTTCTCTATTCCAGTCCTCAGGACCCACCAACGGGCCAAATTTTAAGTATTACCTTGGGGAGATGCAGACTAGAATACTGCAATCACTGAGCAGCAAATTATATCACCTGTGATGGATTTCAGTTATCTTGCAAACCTGGGTCCTGAGGATGGGAGTTGAGAACCACTGGTTTAAATAATCTTACCTCAGCATAGCTCCACCCTGATCTCTAATTGGGAACACTATATTAACCTGGGCATTGCAAGCCAATCTTGCTGATCAACCATTGTGTGTTAGCTTTCGTTTGTACTTGCTGTGTTTCCTACGTCTGATTCCAGTTACCAACCTTGGCCTGTTCTCGACTATCCCTGTCTGCTTGTGACCCTGACCATTGGTGTGTTATGTTTATCCTTGTCTGCTAGTCGCCCTGACATTTGGCTTATCCCTTACTTTTCTTGTTGTTCCAGCCTGCTGCCTCCTACCTCTTCTCCTGTAGTCTACCGTGAGCGTCTGCTGTGAGACCCTGAGGGCCGCGACCTGGAGCCAGACTGCAGCCCAGTCCATCCTCACCACTAGAGGCTCTGGTGAACACCTGCTGACTCTTAGACTCCGCGCCCTGGGGAATCTATGCTCTAGCTCCCAGTGGGATCTGTGTCAGTGATCCAGTAGACCTGCTTCCTGAACCTCCCAGGGTTCAATCCGCAGCAGTCAGTCCTAGGTCCCACTACCTTAGCGGTGCACTCCTGACTTCCATGGAGTGCATCTGTCACCTGGTCTCAGGTGACCTGACAGAACATGAGACAGAGACCCCTGTTCATTCATAAATTGAAGCATAGTAAACATGATTTTCTGTAATAAAAGTTATTAATGGACACAGGAGTGATCAGTATCGATCACTCACTTTGTCCATTCAAAAATGGAATGGGCCGCTAAATAACATAATTACTGACCCCTTCCTCCGCTCTCCATCCTGACACATGCCCTGTAGCTGCGGCAGGACAGAGAAGCTGGCAGTGCCGAGGGAAGAGGCGGGGGGCGGATGGCGGCACAGTGACAGTTGGGGCACACGCGGGGGGGAATTCGAAGCAGGCAGAACAGGGAGGAGAATCAGTGCAGGGAAAGCAATTACAGGAACAATGCCCTGTGTCTATGTCTTTCCCTGCAGCAGCTGAAAGCCAGTCGGAGGGAGAAAAACCGGATTTCAGCTTCTGCAGAGAGCCGCACAGGGCATCCTTCTGTAACTGCACCCCGCCCCACCGCACCAAATCCCTCTGCTGTTCCAGGCCCCCTGTGTGCCCGCGCGCCCTACTGGAGGCCCCCCCCGGGTAAATGTACTGTGGCGGCAAGCGGTTAATATATCTATACACTGTATATATGTTCATTGACATAGCAGGACCACTATGACCTTATTTGTATATCAGAACAAGTCTTAAAATACACAGGAATTATTTTTTATTCTCAGGAGCCAATTGCATTGTGCACAGCACAGCAGATTTAGGAGATCTTTCTGACATATCTTGTGAAACATGAGGAAATATTCTAGTTCTGTATAATATCTCCCACTGCGAGTCCCTGGTAGACCCCAGCGGGGGCCTTTGCAGACTCAGGCAGCAGGCCTTTCTTGCTTAGAAATTGACAATTTCAGCAAGAGCTTCTTACCAGTCTCTGAGTGTCATAACCAGGCTGGTGTCCCTCGCATTGAAATCAATCCACACAACATATTTTGGGATTAGTGTATTGATTTTTGTGTATACACTTCATAGCTGGAGCCCTGCAGGCGCTGTGATTCTGATATATAAATAGGATCCCCGGCTGTTATTCAATGTTCATGGTTAATGTATGTAGCTGTCCATCACAAGGATTTCTTTGGTTATCAGAAAATCAAGAATAAGCAGCTTAGGTTTACTGCTGGAATGACGGTTTCTGCATGTTTTTTTTTAGAAATGTGTTTTCATTTTTTTCAAGTTATGGGGCTTGCTGAAAGCAAACAATCAGATACTTTATTTTATTCAAAAGATGAAATATGATTGGTAGTTGTGGACAACTGCTCAAATTGTGTTTGTTTTTTTCCTTGCATTAATCTTCGTAAATCAGCGCCATTGCATTTTCTTCCATCACACACAAACTCATATGCATGCGTGCACACACACATACACACCACAGGTTAGACATACCACGCTGATTTATATTGTTTCTATTTCTCATATCTAGGGGAGATCACAGACCAAAGCTAGCCCTTATAAGCATATGATTCATTCCATCTCATTAGTCCGCATAAAGCACAAAGCTGTCTTAGCGCTCGTTCACCTCTGCTTTGGTCTCTGAAGAGCAATTTGTGCATGTATTGCTCTTCAGAGAGCATTTGACAGGTTTTGAAGAGGTATTGTATCGCCTCCTCTCCACCTGCTTTAACCCCTTAATCCCTGCACTAGCGCTCTGCAGACTAGCCCCATTCACTTAAATGGGTCATGTTTGGGGGGGCGCTACGTCCACAACAAGTGCCAAGGAGTATAATTCCTGCTGTAGGTGTGAAACAAAACGTGGCCACAGCATGTGTACACCTCCAGCTGCTGAGCTGCTGCTTCTGCACCTGAAGGGGGGAGGGGGGGTGTGACGGTTGGAGGGCGGTAAAAGCATGGCACTGCCCTCAAACAATCAGTGTGAACAAGCCCTAAAAGTGTAGGTCAAGAAAAAACATATTTAGTACATCTCTGGAATACCTGCACGTTTCCTCTCTTTTTTTATCACTTTAGATACTCTGAAAGAACAAAAAAATAACTGTTGATGTGCCATAAATATTGCTTGCTCCTATCTCCCTCTTTGAGATGACAACACAGACCAGATCTGAATTTGTAAGCATGTGACCACAGGCCTCTCCTCATCTTCGTAACCCCTCTCCTCAACTTCGTAACCCCTCCCTATACACAGGCAGAGAGCACAGGAAGTTATTCAAGGGGTTGTAAAGTCAGAAGGTTTTTTTATCTTAATGCAGCCCCCCCAATCTTTACCTGAGTCCCACTCTATCCAGCGATGTCAACGAGTCCCTCGGTGGTCTGGGACTCTCTCCTGATTGGCTGAGACACAGCAGCGGCCCTATTGGCTGTCGCTGCTGTCAATCAAACTCAGTTAGCCAATCAGGAGAGAGAGGGGGTGGGGCAGGAACACAGCTCCGTGTCTGAATGGATACACGGAGCTACAGCTCGGCTCGGGTGCTGTGGGGGCACTCAGCACGAGGAAGGGGTCAGGAGATTCCAGCCAGGGACCAGAGAAGAGGAGGATCAGGGCTGCTCTGTGCAAAACCAACTGCACAGAGTAGGTCAGTATAACGCGTTTGTTATTTTAATAGAAAAAAAAATGAGACTTTACAATCACTTTAATTCACAAGATTTCTGACTATGGCAACAGGTATTTATTGCATTTATCGAACAGACTTAACAAAACACTTTCAAAGTTATATGTAGGAGGCCAAAAGGAGCAAATACAAAAAATTAAGTGCTGGGTTTACATACACTGGGGCAAGGGCAAGGTGAGTGAAGTGGTCACCTAAGGCCCACAAATCAACTTTTTTTGCAAAAAAAAACATGTATTTGCATTTGCTTGTTAACCGCTGAGCTTAAAAGTTGTAAAAGTAGTTGGAGTCTGCAAGGCTGGTCACCACAGATATGCAGAAATTTGACCTCCCGTGAAGTCTTCATTGGGGGCTGGAGCTGGGTACTGGGCAATGCAGGATATAATATGGCCATAACATGAATCAAAATTCGTCCAGCTCAGTAGCCAAATTTTGATCCAATCAACTTTGGTACAACTGCCCTGTTAGTTTTTTGTCACTCGATCAGTGCCGCTGGCTATATCTGGCAGAGCTGTTCTGTGTTTTCTGATACCAGGAAAGTCTCCCTGCTGTCAGAATACAATAGCTCGACGTGGACTCATGTATGGGCTGCTTTATTTGGTGGGCATGATTCAGACGCCTCCCCTTATAGTATATTGTAAGTGTAATTTTATATTAACATATACAGTGTGTGTGTATATATATATTACAGCTGCAAGTCTTTTTGGGTATGTCTCTACCAGCTTTGCACATCTAGAGAGTGACATTTTTGCCCATTCTTCAAGCTCTGTCAGATTGGATAGAGAGTGTCTGTGAACAGCAATTTTCAAGTCTTGCCACAGATTCTCAATTGGATTTATGTCTGGACTTTGACTGGGCCATTCAAACCATAAATATGCTTTGATCTAAAGCATTCCATTGTAGCTCTGGCTGTATGTTTAGGGTTGTTGTCCTGCTGGAAGGTGAATCTCCGCCCTGTCTCAAGTCTTTTGCAGACTCTAACAGGTTTTCATGTAAGATTGCCCTGTATTTGGCTCCATCCATCTTCCCATCAATTCTGACCAGCTTCCCTGTCCCTGCTGAAGAAAAGCATCCCCACAACATGATGCTACCACCACCATGTTTCACGGTGGGGATGGTGTGTTCAAAGTGATGTGCAGTATTAGTTTTCTTCCACACATGCTTTTAGGCCAAATTTTGGTCTTATTGACCAGAGCACTTTTTTCCACATGTTTGCTGCGTCCCCCACATGGCTTCTCACAAACTGCAAACGGGGCTTCTTATGACTTTCTTTCAACAATGGCTTTCTTCTTGCCACTCTTCCATAAAGGCCAGATTTGTGGAGTGCACGACTAATAGTTGTCCTGTGGACAGATTCCCTCATATGAGCTGTGGATCTCTGCAGCTCCTCCAGAGTTACCATGGGTCTTTTGGTTGCTTCTCTGATTAATGTACTCCTTGCCCGGCCATGTCTTGGTAGGTTTGCAGTTGTGCCATACTCTTTCCATTTTTGGATGATGGATTGAACAGTGCCCCGTGAGTTGTTCAAAGCTTGGGACTTTTTTTATAACCTAACCCTGCTTTAAACTTCTCCACAACTTTATCCCTGACCTGTCTGGTGTGTTCCTTGGCCTTCATGATGCATGTTTGTTCACTAAGGTTCTCTAACAAACCTCTGAGGGCTTCACAGAACAGCTGTATTTATACAGAGATTAAATTACCCACAGGTGGACTCTATTTACTAATTAGGTGACTTCTGAAGGCAATTGGGTCCACTAGATTTTAGTTAGGGGTATCAGAGTAAAGGGGGCTGAATACAAATGCATGATACACTTTTCAGATATTTATTTGTAAAAAAAAATTGAAAACCATCTATCATTTTCCTTTGACTTCACAATTATGTGCCACTTTGTGTTGGTCTATCACATAAAATTCCAATAAAATACATTTACGTTTTCAGTTGTAACATGACAAAATTTCAAGGGGTGTGAATACTTTTTCAAGGCTCTGTGTGTGTGTGTGTGTGTGTGTGTGTGTGTGTGTGTATATATATATATATATATATATATATATATATATATAGTATCTCACAAAAGTGAGTACAGCCCTCACATTTTTGTAAATATTTTATTATATCTTTTCATGTGACAACACTGAAGAAATTACACTTTGCTACAATGTAAAGTAGTGAGTGTACAGCTTGTATAACAGTGTAAATTTGCTGTCTCCTCAAAATAACTTAACACACAGCCATTAATGTCTAAACCGCTGGCAACAAAAGTGAGTACACCCCTAAGTGAAAATGTCCAAATTGGGCCCAAAGTGTCAATATTTTGTGTGGCCACCATTATTTTTCAGCACTGCCTTAACCCTCTTGGACATGGAGTTCACCAGAGCTTCACAGGTTGCAACTGGAGTCCTCTTCCACTCCTCCATGACGACATCACGAAGCTTGGGAATGTTAGAGACCTTGCGCTCCTCCACCTTCCGTTTGAGGATGCCCCACAGATGCTCAATAGGGTTTAGGTCTGGGGACATGCTTGGCCAGTCCATCAACTTTACCCTCAGCTTATTTAGCAATACAGTGGTTGTCTTGGAGGTGTGTTTGGGGTCGTTATCATGTTGGAAAACTGCCCTGCGGCTCAGTCTCCAAAGGGAGGGGATCATGCTCTGCTTCAGTATGTCACAGTACATGTTGGCATGGCATTCATGGTTCCCTCAATGAACTGTAGCTCCTCAGTGCTGGCAGCACTCATGCAGCCCCAGACCATGACACTTCCACCACCATGCTGGACTGCAGGCAAGACACACTTTATACTTTATACTCCTCACCTGGTTGCCGCCACACACGCTTGACATCATCTGAACCAAATAAGTTTATCTTGGTCTCATCAGACCACAGGACATGGTTCCAGTAAACTGTTTGCGGGCTTTCTTGTGCGTCATTTTTAGAAGAAGCTTCCTTCTGGTAGGACAGCCATGCAGACCAATTTGATGCAGTGTGCGGCGTATGGTTTGAGCACTGAAAGGGTGACCCCCCACCCCTTCAACCTCTGCAGCAATGCTGGCAGCACTCATACGTCTATTTCCCAAAGACAACCTCCTATATATGACGCTGAGCACGTGCACTCAACTTCTTTGGTCAACCATGGCAAGGCCTGTTCTGAGTGGAATCTGTCCTGTTAAACTGCTATATGGTCTTGGCCACCGTGCTGCAGCTCAGTTTCAGGTCTTGGCAATCTTCTTATAGCCTAGGCCATCTTTATGTAGAGCAACAATTCTTTTTTTTCAGATTCTCAGAGTTCTTTGCCATGAGGTGCCATGTTGAACTTCCAGTGACCAGTATTAGAGAGTGAGAGCGATAACACCTAATTTAACACACCTGCTCCCCATTCACACCCAAGACCTTGTAACACTAACGAGTCACATGACACCGGGGAGGGAAAATGGCTACTTGGGCCCAATTTGGACACTTTTGTTGACAGCGGTTTGGACATTAATAGCTGTGTGTTGAGTTATTTTGAGGGGACAGTAAATGTACACTGTTATACAAGCTGTACACTCACTACTTTGCATTGTAGCAAAGTGTCATTTCTTCGGTGTTGTCATATGAAAAGATATAATAAAATATTTACAAAAATGTGAGGGGTGTACTCACTTTTGTGAGATACTGTGTGTGTATGTATGTGTGTGTGTATGTGTGTGTGTGTGTGTATATATCTCCTGCGTTTCTGTTGAAAGACTGGCTTTGCTGACATCCTGCTTGCTGTTCCTCTACTTGCATCCCTGACTTCTGGCCTGGCTGATTACCCGATCTGGTTACTGAACTCTGGCTTGGCTGACTACCCAATCCGGTTACTGGAATCTGGCTATGCTTTGACTATGCTTACTCTATTTACCTTTTTATTTTTATTAATAAACAAGTGTGATTTTACTGTACTTCTGTCTCGGTCTGGTACATCGTTTCTGACATATATACACCGTATTTATCGGCGTATAACACGCACCCCAAGTTTAGGAGGGAAGTTTAAGGATAAAAACTTTTAGGAGGGAAGTTTAAAGAAAAAAACTTACATTTTAAATGCCCATCAATGCAGCCTTATCAGTGTCCATCTGCAGCCTTGTCCATCATTGCAGAATGATCAGTGTCCATCTGCAGCCTTGCCCAGTGTCAATCTGCAGCCTTCCACATCATTGCAGCCTTGCCCAGTGTCCCACCTGCAGCCTTGTCCAGTGTCCCACCTGCAGCCTTGTCCAGTGTCCCACCTGCAGCCTTGTCCAGTGTCCATCTGCAGACTTGCCCAGTGTCCATCTGCAGCCTTGCCCAGTGTCCATCTGCAGCCTTGCCCAAAATTGCAGCATGATCTTTTAAATTATTGCGCCGCCAAGATAGACAGAGCCAGATGCCCTGTGTATTCGGCTCCTCTTGGCTCCTCTCGCAGTCCTGCCCAGTCCTGCCCCTTGGCCCGACTCCTATGATGGACACAACTCCGGTCCAATGGCTAGGAGGCGGGCCTGGCGTGACTGCGAGCAGAGCCGAGCCTAGCCGAGTACACAGTACACTCGGCTCTGTCTATTTCGGCGGCGCTCAATCCCTCCTTACCCTCCGAGGCAGCGGTTCGGCGTATAACATGCACCCACGATTTTCCACTGATTTTAAGGGGAAAAAAGCGCGTGTTATACGCCGATAAATACGGTATGTGTATATATATATATATATATATATATATATATATATATATATATATATATATGTATATATATATATATATATATATATATTCCTGATGTGCATGACATGCACAGACAAGATCCATTTGTCCATTTACAAAGATAGATAGAATGTTGATAGAAATGACAAGCTAGTCATATGTTAGTTCTAAAAATGTTAACTGGCCAAATGGTCAAAATTGTTTGGTCAGCCAATCAGAAACTGCTCCAGGGTTAATAACTGGTCTTTCAGAGGGGTCATGATCTAGAACTGATCATTGTTATGGAAGCACAGGTCTAGATTATAACACACATTATTGCATGCATGGAAGCTACCTAGGTGCACATTATAGATTGGACATATATGCTGGATGTCGTGGTGTCTCTATGCTTGCTATGACAGAAAAGGACTTCTGAAAGTATTTTTAATGGGGCTCTGTAGGCTGCTGTTCATTGTATTATTTGCAAGTACCTGTTGGATTTTTGTCATCTGTTTTGGGAATCCAATAAATGCTAATCTCTCTGGTAAAGAACATCGTTGCTGCGGCGATACTTATTAATCATTACTCAAATATGACAACACCCCCATGAATGGATGCAGAGTCCCTTCCTATTTACCTGCCAATATGGGTTCTCTCCCAAGACAGGAGGCCCTATAAGAGTCTAGGATTGTTCACTGCACAAGCACGAAAAGAAGTGCGGTCTGAGAATGGAAGAAAATCCACAAATCGGAGCAGGCCATGATTTTCCTACTAAGGTAAATACACACAGTCCAATGAGAGGACTAAACAAAGTCCAAGAGTCCAAGGGTTTTTAATGACAAAATGAATTCATAGCATTCATAGTGCTGCCGAATCAGTGTCAGTGTGCCCAGTGACAATTTCAGTGGCCTTTATAAAATCTGAATCCCGTGCCCCATTTGTTCTAGTGTTTTATTAGGGTACATAAATAGCTGTTGTGAGGAGCATCTAGCCTAAGCAAATCAGGAGGACCAGAGAGCATTAGTTAGTAGTCTTTTAGTAAAAGTAAATGTGTCCAGGCAAACAGCTAAACACAGAGTAAAAATACATATACAGGAGCTGTTTTACTTGCCAAATTATTTATATCTGTATTCAGGTCTACTCAGCCCTGCCACACAGCACAGCTGGACTGGTAAATGGACTTTTCTCTACTGTAGTTAAAGTGTAAGTTTACCTTAAACAACCTATATGTTCTCCACCCATCCACCTCCGAGTCCCTGCTGTACTTTACCTCCAGGGGTGATGAGCTGTCAGTGCCCACGCAGCTGTTGCAACAGTCTGCGGATCTGAAATTCCTGTCTACCTCCCTCTTCTCTCTGCAGGGCTTCTGAGACAAATCAGAGCAATTCTGATTGGTCATCACCAGCAATTGCTTTGATCCATCATGGAAGCCCTGCACAGAGAATGGGGAAAAGAGCGAGGATTTCAAATCCCCGGACTGCTGCACTAGCTGTATGGGCACTGACAGCTGATCCCCCACTGAGGTAAGTACACCAAGGGCTGGGGGGAGGGTGGTAAGGATGTAGGGTGTTAGTTTACCTTGTATTTTTTTCTGAAAAGGAAAACTAACCCTTTAAACACAGCTAGATCACCTTCCTGCTCCAAGCATGTGATTGGACAGTGAAGGAGCAATGGCGAACTGATGAGGTTATCCCTCTGCTCTCTTCTCCTGTCAGCATGTTTCTTTTCAGCACATGTATATGCAAGACACCTGATTGGCCTCTTCTGCTGCCCCTTTTTCTTCCAGTCTGAGTGCTTCTGTTCAGAAGATTTATAGGCTGAAATCAAGTCACATTTAGGTATTTAAAATAGTTGCATCTAAAATATATGCAAAACTGTATTCCTTTATTTTATATATTTGCCTTTATGTAGGGGCTGTCATATTGGAGTTTACTGTGTGTGGATGACAAAATGATCCTTTTAAAGAGGGGAGCTGTCGGAATGCACATTTAGTAGTTCTTATTATAAGCTTAATGGTGGTTTGTACTGTTCCTTCACTCACACAAGGGGATGGCATAATTATTTTTTTACAATACCAGAGGCAGCAACATATGGAGCAATAAACAGTGCATTTAGACTGCATATTTAATATTCGACACCACATTTTATTCATATTGCCATAATAAAGCCTCTTGCCTGTCTTCATCATGACTGTGCTTCAGCTCTGGCGCAGCCATCCCTAAGCTGTACAAAGTATAGGTTATAACTGATTCAGCTGCTCCCTAGCTACCTCTACATCCACTATTTCTATGCCACTGCAAATCTGCACTTTAAGATGTTCAGCACAGGACATTTAATTAGTCAGTGAAGGTTAATCATGAGGTCCCAGCCAGATTTCATTAGTCTGAGCTGAAAAACTACATTAGACAACCAGAAAGAAAGCCACATTAGTTTAATTACTTTGCCTAATTCAAATTAAAGAAAGAAAGAAAAATACATCAACTTGTAGGAGCTCCAGATGAGATACTTTTACTTTGTTACCCTTTATGTTATATTTTGTTATCTTTGTAATTGTAACATTATATTCATAATATAGAGGACCTGTGTTCCAGACCTTTGTCCCTGACCGCACAGGGCCCTAAATGCCACTCAGTATGGTGTTTAGCCCCACCCAGCCGCAGCATGTCGTAGACTTTGACAGGCTGCCTGCAGCGAGGTTGGATGCTGCTCCTGTCCCTGCCAGGCACACTAAAATGCCGGGAGGTATGCACTTGTGGGCAGGGCCGATTTGCCGGTACCGCTTTCCCAGTGTATGGTTGTAATATCCTCCTATTCTTGTACTTGTTGCCCCTAGCAATGGCATGTCACCACTTCCTCGTATAATACAGGCCCTGTTCTCCTATATACCTTTAAAACCACGCACCCCTTTAAATAACTTCAGACCAGGCATGGAAATGTTTCAAATGCTTTAGTGGAATAGAGCAGCATGATGAGAAACACAATGTAACAGTTCAACATTAAAGTGGGGTTCCACCCAAAAAAACAAAAATACCTGAAAAATTCTAAAAAAAAAAACAAAAAAAATTTGGACATTTTTTTTACTTACCTCTAAATGCCTGTTGCTAGGTGGTCCCTCGTAGTCTGCCTCTTCCTTTGCCTGGGCTGGTGACATCACTTCCCCCTCATTACAGGTCCCAGGTGATGGAGCGACCAATCACGGCGCGCAGCGCCGCTCGCGCATGCGCAGTGGGTGCCAGGCTGTGAAGCCACAGCCCGGCGCCCACAGTTGAAATGCCGGCACCGACGAGCGGAGGGGGGAGACGAGCGGGGCTTCGATCCCCTGCATCGCTGGACCCAGGGACAGGTAAGTGTCCAATTAAAAGTCAGCAGCTGCAGTATTTGTAGCTGCTGACTTTTAATTTTTTTTTTTAATGGAGCCCCTGCGTGGAACTACTCTTTAAGTGCAGTCTTTTCCTAACATGCCTAGCCCCTAACTACAGGCTTGTGTCTGCCCCTGATATACCTGCTTAAGAAAGAGTTCATTGCTGACATCTCCTGGAAGGTCTGCAAGTTCTAGCAATCCCTCTACATGTGGAAGGCTTCAGGACACATTTTTGTAGCAGCTTTGTTGGAATCAGGAACAGAAGCATTCTCTTAACACGTTTCTGCCTGGCTGTGTCTTTATTTCCCATGCATCAGACTGTGTGTTGTAGGACTACAGGTCTCAGCAGCCCCATGTTGGCAGGCTCCTCTCTTCAAGCAATCTCCAGTGATGACAGATAACAGAGAAGGTAGCTGAAGGAGAGCCAAGCAGGGCCCCCCTGGGCGGATGGTGGAGGATCGGGTTACATCGCAGCAGTCAGTCTCTCTTCTCCCATATGGCTGGTCTCTGTGATGGCAAAACTCCTTCCTAATTTATATGCACAGGAAAGGGGCAGAGTCCATCAGCAGAGCGCCAAAGACCAAGGAAATAAGAAAATAAGAGGAAAATAGGTTTCATCTGCAAATACGGAAAGGTTTGTTCACAGTAAGAGCTGTGAAAATGTGGAATAGACTCCCTCCAGCAGTGGTTCTGTATAAAAGAGAAGAAAGGGGGGGGAGGAGCCCTAGATTCATCCAAGCTAGGTTTTAGGGGTATATGGAGGGGGTTCAGTGACCGACCTGCAGGTAACTACCTAGGTGGTTATACCCCTAATATCACAGGTGCCCTTTGTGAACTGACTCAACAGTACTTGGTCAGCAATCAAACAAAGGTTGTTCAATGGACCATATGGCATATATGAGAGAAAGAGGAGGGGGGAACTGAGAGGGAACCCCCAGGAAAAGATGGTCCGCTCAAGAACAGGCTGTTGTGAACCTAGATAACTTTTATTGTGTCAAAATAAATACAGTACAGAATTCCACAAACCATGTATTAAAAATAGGGCAGGAGTCCTATTGTGTGCAGGTGGCCACCAGAGACATTCCACATACATTCATCACTCATGCACTCGCACCCATATGATTGTATCAAAGGAGACCCGGGTCTATACAATTACCACAAAGTCCTGAACAGGATATACTGTGTGAATACCAGGCCTTCGATATTTTCCTAATAAAGTGCAGGTGCTGGTGATTGATGAGAATCCATAGAAATGTAATTCCAATACCCAAAAGAAAGGACAGGTGTCAAAACAGCAATTGAGAAACTAGAAAATCCCAAATAGGTCAGTTCAATGACATCAAATGAGAGGGCTGTTTAGCATCTTATGCAAGGGAAGTAAACGGTGACCGGCCGTAGACATAGTACTTCCCCTGTGCTGGAGTACATTTTAGCTCACCGTTTGATGTCTTCAGTGATGGGATGATGGAGCCCAGGAAGGTTGCCGGTGGCCACACCAGTGTGGCATAGAGGAGCGATCATGTAATGTGTTTGTCCGTCACCAGCGTAGATTTTCGCTTCCGGGTCTACCACAAGGGGATGTACGGGGAGTCACAAGGTTCAGACGTCCAGGCGCTCCACGCTTGATCAGTCAGATGGTTAAGGGGAGCGCTCAGTCTCAGTATCCACCGCAGGACTTAACCCGATATCCAAGGTCCAATCAGGAGAAAACCCCTTGACTTTGTGTAAATATCCTGATTGGACCTTGGATATCGGGTTGAGTCCTGCGGTGGATACTGAGACTGAGCGCTCCCCTTAACCATCTGACTGATCAAGCGTGGAGCGCCTGGACGTCTGAACCTTGTGACTCCCCGTACATCCCCTTGTGGTAGACCCGGAAGCGAAAATCTATGCCGGTGACGGACAAACACATTACATGATCGCTCCTCTATGCCACACTGGTGTGGCCACCGGCAACCTTCCTGGGCTCCATCATCCCATCACTGAAGACATCAAACGGTGAGCTAAAATGTACTCCAGCACAGGGGAAGTACTATGTCTACGGCCGGTCACCGTTTACTTCCCTTGCATAAGATGCTAAACAGCCCTCTCATTTGATGTCATTGAACTGACCTATTTGGGATTTTCTAGTTTCTCAATTGCTGTTTTGACACCTGTCCTTTCTTTTGGGTATTGGAATTACATTTCTATGGATTCTCATCAATCACCAGCACCTGCACTTTATTAGGAAAATATCGAAGGCCTGGTATTCACACAGTATATCCTGTTCAGGACTTTGTGGTAATTGTATAGACCCGGGTCTCCTTTGATACAATCATATGGGTGCGAGTGCATGAGTGATGAATGTATGTGGAATGTCTCTGGTGGCCACCTGCACACAATAGGACTCCTGCCCTATTTTTAATACATGGTTTGTGGAATTCTGTACTGTATTTATTTTGACACAATAAAAGTTATCTAGGTTCACAACAGCCTGTTCTTGAGCGGACCATCTTTTCCTGGGGGTTCCCTCTCAGTTCCCCCCTCCTCTTTCTCTCAGCAGTGGTTCTGTGCAGCTCAGTATAGTGCTTAAAGAAAGGCCTGGATTCTTTCCTAAATGTACATAATATAACTGGGTACTAACATTTTATAGTTAAAGTTGATCCAGGGAATATCCGATTGCCTCTCAAAGGGATCAGGAAGGAATTTTTTCCCCTGCTGTAGAAAATTGAATCATACTTTGCTGGGGGTTTTGGCTTTCCTCTGGATCAACTGTGGGTATAGGATTGTGTATATGGGATAGTATGATTTTTTTATTTTATTTTTTGGTTGAACTAGATGGACTTGTGTCTTTTTTCAACCTGACTATGTAACTATGTAAGTTAACCCTTTCCCTCCCTACGGGGCTGCAGCTAATAAGCACTTTCTTCAGAAATAACAATGCAGTGCAGACAGGGCTAAAATACTCACAGGCACACAGTCAGGCACCCCGTGTGCTAGGAGCCTTAAAGCTCTAATCTACCCTAAACTTTTCTTTTTAGCTTTGGATAGACTGGGGAAGGGTCAAAATGTCTGTTAATAAATGCTTCCTGTTTTATTACAGAGGACATCCCTCTTTTCTTCCCTTCATGTTCTGTCTGACGCCTTGCTTCACCTAGTCAGAAAGTAACTGGAAATATCACTCATAAGGATAGAGCCAGCAAAAGAAAAGTTTGACTGCAGTTGAGTTTTGAAGTGTATATAAGGTCAAAACCAATTTTTCTCATTTTGCATAGAGTAGAGAAGGGGTAGAACCCATATCAATTTATTTTGTGCCCTGCTAGGATAATTTGTCTTCATTTGCTGTCTTGTAGACCCATGAAGAATTCTCCACAAAATAAGAGGAATTCCCATCGCAGGCTGGTTTCAGACGGGCTGTCCGATTAGGCCTGCCTGTCAGTTTGTCAGGCAGACCTGATAAGACCATCCATAGCTCTCTATGGATTGGCAGATGTCAGCAGACATGTGTCCGATACTGTCCACCAAAAACAGTGGATCGGATGACAGTCGGGTGGAAACGGACAGGCAGTTCATTTCTATCTGACAGCCCCATAGAGAACAGCGGGGCTGTGTCCATATCCACTCTGCAAAGCTGAGCGGACATGGGCCTGTCATTCGCCTACTCAGCAGGAGACCCCCTGCTGAGCAGGCAATTGCGAGCTACAAATAAAGCCTGTGTGAAACCAGCCTAAGACAGTTGTCACCAGAACATTTGATTCCTCACACTTATTCCTCTCATGACAACAGTTAAAATTTAGTACAGTATCTCACAAAAGTGAGTACACCCCTCACATTTTTGTAAATATTTTATTACATCTTTTCATACGCCACACACTGCATCAAATTGGTCTGCATGGCTGTCGTCCCAGAAGGAAGCCTCTTCTAAAGATGATGCACAAGAAAGCCCACAAACAGTTTGCTGAAGACAAGCAGACTAAGGATGTGGATTAGTGGAACCATGTCCTGTGGTCTGATGAGACCAAGATAAACTTATTTGCTTCAGATGGTGTCAAGCGTGTGTGGCGTGTGAGTAGGGATGAGCTTGATGTTCAGGTAGAACATAAGTTCGATTCGAACATCGGGTGTTCGCCTGTTCGCAGAAGATCGAACATTATGGGGCGTTCGCGGCAAATTAGAGCGCCGCGGAATGCCCCATAATGCACTGCGAGATCGCAGTGCATTGTTGTATGATGATTGGCCAAAGCATGCACCTGACCCTCATGCTTTGGCCAATCACAGCGCCCTCTGCTATGAGAGCCATAATTGGCCAAAGGCATGGTGCCTTTGGCCAATCATGGCTCGGGGGAATAAGTCCACACCCCACACTATTTAAGGCTGCTTACACGGTGGCCGTGTGTAGTGTTGTTGGTGTGGACAGAGAGATAGCTTGATTTAGATTAAGCAGGCAGGTTATTCAGTTAGTGGCAGTGTAATATATATATATATATATATATATATATATATATATATATATATATACTCTTCATTTAGCATTAACTATATATTCAGTGTTTACTCTATAGTCAGTCAGTGCAGGCAGTGTATTAAAAAATATAAGTATATATATATATATATACACAGTATCTCACAAAAGTGAGTACACCCCTCACATTTTTGTAAATATTTTATTATATCTTTTCATGTGACAACACTGAAGAAATGACACTTTGCTACAATGTAAAGTAGTGAGTGTACAACTTGTATAACAGTGTAAATTTGCTGTCCCCTCAAAATAACTCAACACACAGCCATTAATGTCTAAACCGCTGGCAACAAAAGTGAGTACACCCCTAAGTGATAATGTCCAAATTGGGCCAACTAGCCATTTTCCCTCCCCGGTGTCATGTGACTCATTACTGTTACAAGGTCTCAGGTGTGAATGGGGAGCAGGTGTGTTACATTTGGTGTTATCGCTCTCACTCTCTCATACAGGTAACTGGAAGTTCAACATGGCACCTCATGGCAAAGAACTCTCTGAGGATCTAAAAAAAAGAATTGTTGCTCTACATAAAGATAGCCTAGGCTATAGGAAGATTGCCAAGACCCTGAAACTGAGCTGCAGGACGATAGCCAAGACCATACAGAGGTTTAACCAGAGAGGTTCCACTCAGAACAGGCCTCGCCATGGCTGACCAAAGAAGTCGAGTGTATGTGCTCAACGTCATATCTAGAGGTTCTCATTTGGGAAATAGACATACGAGTGCCTCCAGCATTGCTGCAGAGGTTGAAGGGGTGGGGGGGGTCAGCCTGTCAGACCATACGCCCCACGCTGCATCAAATTGGTCTGTGTGGCTGTCGTCCCAGAAGGAAGCTTCTTCTAAAGATGATGCACAAGAAGTTTGCTGAAGACAATCGGACTAAGGAAATGGATTACTTGAACCATGTCCTGTGGTTTGATGAGACCAAGTTACACTTATTTGGTTCAAATGGTGTCAAGCGTGTGTGGTGGCAACCAGGGGAGGAGTACAAAGACAAGTGCGTCTTGCCTACAGTCAAGCATGGTGGTCAGAGTGTCATGGTCTGGGGCTGCATGAGTGCTGCCAGCACTGGAAAGCTACAGTTTATTGAGGGAACCATGAATGCCAACATGTACTGTGACATACTGAAGCAGATCATGATCCTCTCCCTTCAGAGACTGGGCCGCAGGGCAGTATTTCAACATGATAACGACTCCAAACACACCTCCAAGACGACCACCGCCTTGCTAAAGAAGTTGAGCCTAAAGGTGATGGACTGGCCAGGCATGTCTCCAGACCTAAACCCTATTGAGTATCTGTGGGGCATCCTCAAACGGAAGGTGGAGGAGCACAAGGTCTCTAACATCCACCAGCTCCATGATATTGTCATGGAGGAGTGGAAGAGGACTCCAGTGGCAACCTGTGAAGCTCTGGTGAATGCCATGCCCAAGAGGGTTAAGGCAGTGCTAGAAAATAATGGTGGCCACACAAAATATTGACACTTTGGGCCCAATTTGGACATTTTCACTTAGGGGTGTACTCACTTTTGTTGCCATCGGTTTAGACATTAATGGCTGTGTGTTGAGTTATTTTGAGGGGACAGCAAATTTACACTGTTATACAAGCTGTATACTCACTACTTTACATTGTAGCAAAGTGTAATTTCTTCAGTGTTGTTACATGAAAAGATATGATAAAATATTTACAAAAATGTGAGGGGTGTACTAACTTTTGTTAGATACTGTATTTCCCTGCACTTTCTGTTGCGGTGGCAGTGGTCACTTGGAGAGATAGAATGGTGAATCTTCCCAGCAGTAACACAGACAATAAAATTTTGGCAGAAGGTCTAAACTTTCTCACTTTATCTGCAACTACAAAAAAAAATCTAATTTTGCCTCTATACAATTTTACACAAATTTGAGGGTACCTATAGATATTGAATTATTACCCTCTGACTTGGCCAGTAAAGGTCAGCTGGGTAAATTATTCACATATTTTAACAATAGCTATTAATATAAGTGTAGCTATCCCCCCATGGGGTCGCTGCGTGTTTCAGCATCCACACATCACCCTGCGGGTCAGACATCCATTTTAGGCACACTTCTTGAGTCAATGAACAGTCTATTGCTTGTTTTCGTTGTTTTTATTAGGGGATTAAACTTGGATGGGGAAAAGGGACATGGGATACCCAAATGATAAATCTTTCTTAGTAGAATAAATGTAGTTGAATCCAAACTGACAGTCTCTACCACTGCACATCTCCTCCAGCACACTATTTGAGATCACTTGCTTTCCTTCACTGTCCAGTTCTAGATTCCTATCACCGTTAGCACATGGCTAGGCCTCACTCTGAATAAGTTCTTTAGATGAAGAAGATAATTGTGCAAACTGATCCTTGGTGGACTACTGCTCCCAGTAGGGTGACCACATTTCCAAACTGCCATTGAGGGACACCCCCTCCCCCCCTTCCCAAAAAAATATGATTTCAAAACCCTGGTCAAAGATGGAATCTGTCACTCATTTCCCTCCTCCGTGGCTATCTCCATCATAGAACGCTAGGATAAAGTGATGTCACTTTAGAACAGCAGTCCCCAACCTTTTTTGCATGGGGGACCGGTTTCGTGGAAGGGGGGAGGAATATAGTCTCTGGGTTGACAGGGAATTCGGCGGCGGGTGATTTGTCGGGTGAATGGCTGATGTTAGCACTTAAATCAGCCCGACACCATGCTTGATATGGTGTCAGGATGATCAAATCACATTGTTTCTATTACTACATTGTAATTAGGGATGGGCCGAACACCCCCCCCCCCGTTCGGTTCGCACCAGAACAGGCAAAAAATTTGTTCGAACACGTGAACACCATTAAAGTCTATGGGACACGAACATGAAAAATCAAAAGTGTTAATTTTAAAGGCTTATATGCATGGTATTGTCTTAAAAAGTGTTTGGGGACCTGGATCCTGCCCCAGGGGACATGTATCAATGCAAAAAAAGTTTTAAAAACTTCAGTTTTTTCAGGAGCAGTGACTTTAATAATGCTTAAAGTGAAACAATAAAAGTGTAATATTCCTTTAAATTTCGTACCTGGGGGGTGTCTATAGTATGCCTGTAAAGTGGCGCATGTTTTCCGTGTTTAGAGCAGTCTGACAGCAAAATGACATTTCTAAAGGAAAAAAAGCCATTTAAAACTACTCGCGGCTATAATGAATTGTCGGCCCGGCAATACACATAAAAGTTCATTGATAGAAAAGGCATGGGATTCCCCCACAGGGGAACCCCGAACCAAAATTTAAAAAAAAAATGCGTGGGGGTCCCCTCAAATTCCATACCAGGCCCTTCAGGTCTGGTATGGTTATTAAGGGGAACCCTGCACCAAAATAAAAAAAATAGGGGGGTCCCCGCTTAAAATCCATACCAGACCTATCAAGTCTGGTGTGGATTTTAAGGGGAGCCCCGCGCCAAAATTTTAAAAAAATGGCGTGGGGTCCCCCCAAAAATCCATACCAGACCCTTATCCGAGCACGCAACCTGGCATTCCACAGGAAAAGAGGGGGGTGGAGAGAGCACCCCCCCCGAACCGTACCAGGCCACATGCCCTCAACATTGGGAGGGTGCTTTGCGGTAGCCCCCTCAAAGCACCTTGTCCCCATGTTGATGGGGAGAAGGGCCTCATCCCCACAACCCTTGCCTGGTGGTTGTGGGGGTCTGCGGGTGGGGGGCTTATCGGAATCTGGAAGCCCCCTTTAACAAGGGGACCCCTAGAAATTGGCCCCTCCCCTGTGTGAATTGGTAATGGGGTACAAATGTACCCCTACCATTTCACAAAAAGTGTCAAAAATGTTAAAAAAAGACAACGGTTTTTGACAATTCCTTTATTAATGTCTTCTTCTCTCCCCGCTTCTTCTTCCATCTTCTTCTGGTCTTCCTTCGGTGTTCTTCTTCTTCCTCCATCTTGTTCTTCCCCCGCTTCTTCCTCTATCTTCCTCCACTTCTTCATCTGATCTTCTCGTCCGGCATCTTCTTCCTTCTTCTTCTCCTCCGCTTTGTCCTCCGATCCACCTCAATGGGAGTCTCCCACTGTGTGACGCTTCTGTTCGGGGAAAGAAGACGACATTAATAAAGGAATTGTCAAAAACCGTCTATTGTCTTTTTTTAACATTTTTGACACTTTTTTGTGAAATGGTAGAGGTACATTTGTACCCCATTACCAATTCACACAGGGGGGAGCCGGGATCTGGGGGTCCCCTTGTTAAAGGGGGCTTCTAGATTCTGAAAAGCCCCTTGCCCACAGACCCCCACAACCACTGGGCATAGGTTGTGGGGATGAGGCCCTTCTCCCCATCAACATGAGGATAAGGTGCTTTGGGGGGGCTACCCCAAGGCACCCTCCCAATGTTGAGGGCATGTGGCCTGGTATGGTTCAGGAGGGGGGGTGCTCTCTCCCCTCCTCTTTTCCTGCGGCCTGCCAGGTTGCGTGCTCAGATAAGGGTCTGGTATGGATTTTTGGGGGGACCCCACGCCATTTTTTTTTTCAATTTTGGCCCAGGGCTCCCCTTAAAATCTGGTCTGGTATGGATTTTGAGGGGGACCCCCACGCCATTTTTAAAAAAAATTTGGCACAGGGTTCCTCTTAATATCCATACCAGACCTGAAGGGCCTGGTATGGAATTTGGGGGGACCCCCATGCATTTTTTTTTTTAAATTTGGTTCGGGGTTCCCCTGTGGGGGAATCCCATGCCGTTTTTATCAATGAACTCTTATGTGTATTGCCAGACCGACAATTCATTATAGCCGTGGGTAGTTTTAAATGACTTTTTTTCCTTTAGAAATGTCATTTTGCTGTCAGACTGTTCTAAACACGGGAAACATGCGCCACTTTACAGGCATACTATAGACACCCCCCAGGTACGAAATTTATAGGAATATTACACTTTTATTGTTTCACTTTAAGCATTATTAAAATCACTGCTCCTGAAAAAAACGTCAGTTTTTAAAACTTTTTTTTGCATTGATACATGTCCTCTGGGGCAGGGCCCAGGTCCCCAAACAATTTTTATGACAAGAACTTGCATATTAACCTTTAAAATTAGCACTTTTGATTTCTCCCATAGACTTTTAAAGGGTGTTCCACAGCTTTTGAATTGGCCACAAACACCCCCAAATTGTTCGCTATTCAGCGAATGGGCGAACAGCCAATAATCGAGTCAAACACATGTTCAACCCGAACATAAAGCCCATCCCAAATTGTAATATATAATGAAATAGTTCAACTCACTATAATGCAGAATCAGTGGGAACCCTAAGCTTGTCACTTGCCACCAGATACAGCATGCCACCGTTGCCTGCCCCCAGATGCAGCTTGTCACTTGCCACCGTCATCTGCTGCCAGATGCAGTGTGCCACTTGCCACCTATACCTATAGCCTGCCACCAGATGCAGTGTGCCACTTGCCACCTATAGCCTGCCACCAGATGCAGTGTGCCACTTGCCACCCCTACCCTTCCACCAGATGCTGTGTGCCACTTGCCACCCACAGCCTGCCACCAGATGCAGTGTCACTTGCCAGCCAATAGTGAGGGTGTATAGTGAAGGGTGCAGGGTTCTGTAGAGGGGTGCAGGGTACTATGGGTTAGGGGCAGGGTGTAGAATGAGGGCTGCAAGGTTCTGTAGAGGGGTGCAGGGTACTATGGGTTGGGGCAGGGTTCTGTGGAGGGGTGCAGTGTTCTATGGGTTGGGGCAGGGTGTATAGTGAGGGCTGCAGGGTTCTGTAGAGGGGTACAGGGTACTACGGGTTGGGGGCACGGTTCTGTGGAGGGGTGCAGTGTTCTATGGGTTGGGCCAGGGTGTATAGTGAGGGCTGCAGGGTTCTGTAGAGGGGTGCAGGGTACTACGGGTTGGGGACAGGGTTCTGTGGAGGGGTGCAGGGTACTATGGGTTGGGGTCAGGGTTCTGTGGAGGGGTGCAGGGTAGATGGGAGGTACAGGAAGAAGAGAGGGCTCCCACACAGGGTTCAATGGAGGAGTAGAGGGCAGAGGGCAGTGTTAGAAGGGGCCCTGGACATTGACAGCCTGGAAAGGTCGGAGGGACCATGATCAGAGCTGGGGGAGACGATCAGGGAGGGAGCAGCTGGGGGTGAGTGAACACTGAGAATGAGGGACCCGAGGACTGGGAAGCATGGGAGGGACTCGGGGACACAGGCAGCGCCTTGCCCCCATTTCAGTCACGAGAGACGAGCAGTGCCAGAGTACAGATCACCGGGATCCGCCGTACACTGCACGTCTGACAGGGAGCCAGCACCGCTATTCCCGACCTACACCTCCATCCACCTTACTACTACCCAACTGCCAGCCCCGCTCCTCCAACCAATCACCCTCTACTACCTTGAGGGCAAAGTCGACCCTGCCTATCAGCAGTGCAGAGCAGGGGACGGGAGGAGCTGTTATAAAAAGACTCCGCCAATCCCGCTGTCTGTGCAGATCATCAGCTCCTCCCGCCCCCTTGCTCTGTACTGATAGGATGAAATTTTTGGTAGGGCGGGAGAGCCGGAAGAGGAGACAGACAGACATGACCACAGAATCGTGAACGGCTGCATCAGCCGTGTCAATTTCATTCCGGGACACTGTATTGTCCCGGAATAAAGGTGCCCGGGACCCTGGATAGACCACCAAGATGCGGGACTTTCCCGAGCAATCCGGGACGCGTGGTCACCCTAGCTCCCAGCACGTCCGATGCAAATCCTGCCAACCCTCCTGGCTGCAGCAACTTAACTTCAAAAACACCACAACCTCTCCCTCTGGCTCCACATCCAATCCTGGCATGTCTCTTCCAGAGCTTCTCACTGTGCTTCTTACTAATCAACCCCGGCATGGATCCCTCCTGAATGACTTTCCTGGCCGTGTTCCCCACTGACTTCCTCCTGCTCCTGTTCCAGGACACCTCTCAATGAGAGGTAAAGAGTAAAGAGAGGCTCCCTCCCAGCTCCCAAACTCCAGGCCTGAGTTCACCCCCCCCCCCCCCTCAGAAAGGGGGTTACCTCTGACCATGACAGTCTAACGCTCCATCATTCAGTTCTTCCACCCGCCAACTCCTCCCACAACAGGCTGACCATGGGTATATATAGGAGGCCTGCCCCCTGATCAAAAACAAACAAGCCTAGCTCACAGCCAGGCCTGCCGAAATTTACCTGCACTGGTAGTACTCACAAGATAACACTACTCTAGCACCTACCTAAAGGTAGAGGGTACTACACTAGTATTAACATAAGTTAAAAATATATATATATTTTTATATAGTCACATATCTGTCTTCTAACCACAAGGAGCTGCAAAACGAAAGAACAGATCTACGATTACACAGCTACTATGCTTGATATCAAGAAAGACCTAATACTACTGTCATTATTAAAAGATGGACACTGAAATTAATAAAAAAACAGATGTACCCATCAGTTCTTTAGGAGATGGAAAATATTTATTCAGAAATTCTTTAGCCAACAGGAAATGTATCAATTAATAGAAACTTAATGGTATGCCATAGAGCAATTAAACTTACTTGGGAATGTTGCCATAACCAAGCAGTCTGACAAGTGGGTACTGGGTGCAATGAATGTTAATCCACTACTTGAGCATCATTGTGTGTTATTGGAATTCTAGGGAAGTTACTTTGTTTTTTTCTTCTTGTTTTCTCTTATTTTATGTCTTATGGAGCTCCCCATGCTTTCTGTGTTACTAAACATTCTGAGCAGTTTGTGCTTTACCCTGAAAAAAAAATTCTGAAATATAAAAACTTCTCTGTTCATAAGGAGCAAACAACCACCATTCCTGTAGTGGCAAATTTGTCAGCTGGTTATACACTGATCAAAATCTGTCTGATTCAGCAGGGACTGGAGACATTTTGATCAGTGTGTGTGTTCTTGATCGTTTGATCATTTTCTATAGAAGGTACATATTGGTACATGTTTCTTTTATCAGTGGCTGCAGACACTGATCATTGTATTGTGACAGTTGCGTGTCCCACTGTCAAAATACAATGTCACAGCAGCTGGGATTTCTTCATCTACTTTGCATAGCTGGAGAAATCGGCTATGTTTTTTTTCATTCAGCCCTTTCGCTGTCTATGGCCTACTTTAGTGATTAAGCTTCCTGATTCAATTATTCAATCGGAATTCCAGGATTTTCCAGAGTTCTGGAATTTTCCATAGTTTAGAAACGTGGGGATTTTTCAGTTACGGAATTTGCCCAAGTTCCGTAATTCTGGGATTTTTGCAGAGTTACAAAATTTTCCCAAGTTCTGGAATTCCAGGATATTCCAGGGTCAGGGGCGGATCCAGAGTCTAGTCTCGGGAGGGGCACTGCCAGAAAATATATTTTTTTAGGGTACATCTATCAGGGAAATGGCTGGTGTTGGCGCTTCAATCATCACGGCACCATGGTTGTTATGGTGTCAGGATGATTGAAGCGCATTATTACTATTATTACATTGTTATAAAAAATTAAATAGTTTAACTCACCATAATGCAGAATCAGTGGGAGCCCCGAGTGTGTCACTTGCCACGTCACCTGTCACCAGATGCAGATTGACACTTGCCACATCGCCTGCCACATGTTGCGGATTGTCTCTTGCCACGTCGCCTGTCACCAGATGAAGATTGTCACTTGCCACCTGCTAAGGTGGTCTCGTGTGTCCCAGAGACAGGCAGCAGAGAGATGTTGTAATCCCCATTAGTATAGAATCCCCCCTCAGTGCAGAGCCCCCATTAGTATAGATCCCCCTCAGTGCAGAACCCCCATTAATATAGAATCCCCCCTCAGTGCAGAGCCCCCATTAGTATAGATCCCCCTCAGTGCAGAACCCCCATTAATATAGAATCCCCCTCAGTGCAGAGCCCCCCATTTGTATAGAATCCCCCTCAGTGCAGAGCCCCCATTAGTATAGCTCCCCCTCAGTGCAGAGCCCCCCATTTGTATAGAATCCCCCTCAGTGCAGAGCCCCCATTAGTATAGATCCCCCTCAGTGCAGAACCCCCATTAATATAGAATCCCCCTCAGTGCAGGGCCCCTATTTGTATAGAATCCCCCTCAGTGCAGAGCCCCCCATTGGTATAGAATCCCCCTCAGTGCAGAGCCCCCCATTGGTACAGAATCCCCCTCAGTGCAGAGCCCCCCATTGGTACAGAATCCCCCTCAGTGCAGAGCCCCCCATTGGTACAGAATCCCCCTCAGTGCAGAGCCCCCCATTGGTACAGAATCCCCCCATTGGTACAGAATCCCCCTCAGTGCAGAGCCCCCCATTGGTACAGAATCCCCCTCAGTGCAGAGCCCCCCATTAGTATAGAATCCCCCTCAGTGCAGAGCCCCCCATTGGTACAGAATCCCCCTCAGTGCAGAGCCCCCATTGGTACAGAATCCCCCTCAGTGCAGAGCCCCCCATTGGTACAGAATCCCCCTCAGTGCAGAGCCCCCCCATTGGTACAGAATCCCCCTCAGTGCAGAGCCCCCCATTAGTATAGAATTCCCCTCAGTGCAGAGCCCCCCATTGGTACAGAATCCCCCTCAGTGCAGAGCCCCCCATTGGTACAGAATCCCCCTCAGTGCAGAGCCCCCCATTGGTACAGAATCCCCCTCAGTGCAGAGCCCCCCATTGGTACAGAATCCCCCTCAGTGCAGAGCCCCCATTAGTATAGAATCCCCCTCAGTGCAGAGCCCCCCATTGGTACAGAATCCCCCTCAGTGCAGAGCCCCCATTGGTACAGAATCCCCCTCAGTGCAGAGCCCCCCATTGGTACAGAATGCCCCTCAGTGCAGAGCCCCCCATTGGTACAGAATCCCCCTCAGTGCAGAGCCCCCCATTAGTATAGAATTCCCCTCAGTGCAGAGCCCCCCATTGGTACAGAATCCCCCTCAGTGCAGAGCCCCCCATTGGTACAGAATCCCCCTCAGTGCAGAGCCCCCCATTGGTACAGAATCCCCCTCAGTGCAGAGCCCCTAATTGGTACAGAATCCCCCTCAGTGCAGAGCCCCCCATTGGTACAGAATCCCTCTCAGTGCAGAGCCCCCCATTGGTACAGAATCCCCCTCAGTGTAGAGCCCCTAATTGGTACTGAATCCCCCTCAGTGCAGAGCCCCCCATTGGTACAGAATCCCCCTCAGTGCAGAGCCCCCATTAATACAGACCTCAGAACAGCGCGGACCGGAAGATACACACAGCCGTGTGTGTCCCTCGGGCTCCTCCTCCTCCTGTGTGAATGTAAACAGAGAGGAGGGGGAGGCGGCTTCAGTCCGCTGCGCTGAGGCACACACACAGCGCAAGACCTGAGAAGCAGATCAGGTCAGCGGGCGTGCCGCTACCTACGGGTGTCACCCCTCTGGCGGGTGTCACCCGGGTGCGGACCGCACACCCCCGCACCCACCTAACAACGCCATTGCCGCTGTCTGTCTCTACGGAGCCGCCCGGCGGCTCTTTCACCTATGGAGCCGCCGAGCCGCCCGGGCGGCTCTCTCAATTACGGAGCCGCCCGCCGGCTCACTCACCCGCATTTCTCGGAGGGGGCAATTGCCCCGTTGCCCCCCCCTGGATCCGCCCCTGTCCAGGGTTCTGAAATTACGGGATTTTCCCATGTTTTTGGAATTTTGACATTTTGCCAAGTTCCGGAATTACAGAATTTTCCCTAGTTTTGGATTTCTGGGATTTTCCCAAGTTCTAGGATTTTCCCAAGTTCCAGAATTCCAGGATTTTCCCAAGTTACAGAATTATGTGATTTTCTGAGTTTGGGAATTTTTCAGAGTTCCGGAATTACAGGATTTTTTACAGGACAATTTTTTCGGAAGTCACAGGATTTTCCCAGGTTCAGGAATTCTGGGATTTTTCCGAGTGCCGGATTTTTCCAGAGTTCCGGATTTCCACGATTTTCCCCCCTGTCCCTGAATTAAAAGGTTTTACAAAAACAAAAAAAGCTTACCACTGTAAGCACCCCTGTCAGTGGTAAAGGCTAAGTTTACCTTTTCCAGAAAATAGCAATTAAGGGGTTCCAGTAGATAGAAAAGCGCATCTTTGTAAAATGTTCATTAATTTCTTAGATAGATAAATATTCGGTATGACAAAATCGTGGAAAACATTACATTGTAGTCAAGTAAAATGCCAAGAAGAGACAATACGGGTAATAAACAATGGAAAGCTCAAATGTACCTGCGAATAAAATGTGGCATACAAAAGCTCCTGTCCGTAACAACAAAATAATTACAATTGTTCATGAATGAATCTCGTTAAGAGCAAGAGGAAGTAAAAACTAAACCAAATATCGCCAAAAGTTGAGCTGCTATATTTCAGAAATGATAAACTAAGTAATGTAATTTAGCCAAATATTAATAGATAAAATTAGAAGAGGGGAAGGGTGGGGTAAGGAAGGAGGGAAACCAACAGGGACAAGGGGAAACTAGCTATTCACTGAAATAAATCAAATGTCTCTGAGGGGGGGAGTAGTACCCAGAAGCAAGGAGTAAGTAAAATACAGGCAGTCCCCGAGTTACGAACACAATATGACTGTAGGTTTGTTCTTAAGTCGGAACAGTGCATTTTTAAGTGTAACTTCAGCCTGTGCAGGGAAGTGGGATGTGCCGGGCCCTTCTGGGCATGCAGTTATGTTATCTGGGGCTCTTCTGGCTGTGCAGTACATGTGGTACTGCAGTGTGGGATGTGTCCGGCGCTGCAAGATAGCTGCTCAGAGGTATCCAGGTCCAGCGTGGAGCACAAGTGGCCGGCATTGAGGCTGTTCCTAAGTAGGAGTCTTTCGTAACTCGGGTGTTCGTAACTCGGGGACTGACTGTATAGAGATATACAGACTAAAGTAAGAAAATTAGAGTCGCTGTAAGCCCTTCAGCAGGTCCATATACTGTAGTACAGACTTTCTCTGGGTCCGTGCTATCTTCCACTACAATAGTCTCCATTGCCATAATTAAGTATCATTGAGTATCTGGGCCCCCTCAAGGATATGAGGAAGGGCAGTAGTTTTCCAATGCCTGGAGATAGCAGCACATGTGGCCAACAGGCAATGATATAAGATTCCCCTTCTTGATGCTAGAGAACGACCCAGGGATCATTGACAGGAGGTAATTTCAGGAGAAGCTTGGACATCGTTGGTACACATTGCATTATAAGAAACAAATACTTTTTGTAATTTTTGCCAAAATGTGGAAATCAGGTGGCATCCCCACCAAATGAGCAATAAAGATCCCTCAATCCAGAGCACCTCCACAATCAGATTTGATTTGAAGTAAACAAGTGGCTGAGGAGCTGGTGTAGTAAGGAGGGGTTTGGGTTCTTGGAGGACTGGGCCAACTTCTCAGTTGATCACCAATACTATAGAAGGGACAAACTGCACCTAAATGAGGAGGGTACAGATCAGCTGGGAGTAAAGATGGCCAAAAAAGTTAGAGGGGTTTTTAAACTAGGTGACGGGGGGGGGGGCCAGAGTTAGAGATAATCAGCGCGGAACATATTCCAGAGGATAGTATTGGGGGCATTAGTGGTAGGTTGACTAAAGCACATAAACCCAAGGTAAGTTTAGTAACAAGTCCTAGTTGCTGTAGTGATATCTTATATTGTATATAGTGATATATGATGTATAGTAGTATCGTGGGTAGATGATTAATTAGTAATTATGATGATGATGTAAGTACTCTTCCGCAGCAACCCAGTTCTTCCAGAGAGATGCACTTTATTGACTTCCAACACAGAACAAAGTCCACAGATGACAAAAATCCAACAAAGTATACAATTTAGAGTCCCATTCTTCCTAGGTTTGTGCCTTCATAATAACACACAGACAGGACGATACTAAACTATAGACTGAACACCATGTTATATTCACTAGACACGGAATGGCTGAGCAATTAGATTGGCCGTTTCCATTTAGGCCTTTGATATGCTTTTAGTCTTTCAGACAGAACAACCCCCAGCCGTGAACAGCTGCAGTCACAAACCGCCCCAATCTGCAATCCCGCATATCAACATCAACAAGTCCCCTTTGATATGTGTAATTAGATTAGATTAACAGATATCACCTGAACACCCTTTTGAGTCCTGCAATACCTACATTTCTAATCTGTATTCTTGCATATTAACATCAACAAGTCCCCTTTGATATACTAGTACCCTGGGAGGGAGTTTCTGCTAGGTCAATATTGTACTGTATGTGTACATATATATAATAATATAATATCCCACATAAATCGGCGAACATATTACAACATATACCCCCACTTGGGTCGGTTCTAACTACTAGAACTGACCCATAAATTAAACAACAAAAAATATCATTACGATTTAAGGTACTGAATGCTTTACAATGGCTCATATAAAATATGAAGTTGAAACTGGTTACATCTCTATTCACCAGCCTCTAAAATATCCCCATGAAACAGTTATTAGATAATATAACTTTTAGACCATGACTGGAAAATGATTTGGTAAACATCAGTGGCCCATATAGCTGTTAGGCCTTATTATATCACATCAAGATCTTGAATATTGCACAAAGACAAGCTGATGTCACAGTCCATTCTTCGGTCTGACTTCATCACATCTCTCACCATCTCACTGAAAGTAAACTTGGTATGCTCTGGGAGCTCCAATCCACATAAGTCCAGGATTCTCTCATCTCCAGGCTCAAGCTTTTCATTTTTAAAGATGCTTTTACACAAACATTCTACTTTCATCTTTATAGTAAGAAGAACCATCAATGTACCAGCACTCACTTTCAAGGTCAAAGGTTTGGATACAGCAGTAAAAACTGTGCACTTCCTTGCACTTGACATTCATGAGTCCATCTTGCAAGCATTTTACAATTCACATCTGCTTCTTTCCATTTCCTATTTGAGCAATGATGACCTGTTTTGTACCTGTCAAGTACCAGAATTTGTTGATTGTCAGCCACAATTTGCAGTAGAGCAGTTACTTGGATCATTCAGTCCATAATTACACCTGAATGGTATACCAATATATACATATACCCCTACATGATGGTTCAGATAGAATCAGCTTGACATCAGTGTTTATCAGATCTTCTATCCAGACAAAGCAGCAGTGGAAATTCTTGCCAGTATCCTCACTATGAAAGGTAGAAAGGTCTTTTTCATCCATATATGTCATAGCCTTTAGCATATTATAAACAACTGATTCAACAAAGTTTCAAATCATGACTGGAGTGATGAATTTCACTCACCCCTCTTATAAATTTAGGAAAACCACCCAACATGCTATAATTTATGCTATGCCAAGCCATTGTGCAGCATCTCACATTAGATGTCAAATATATTGATCAATACGCATTATGTAATATGTACAGATGTTATGAAAATTATTTTAGGTTTAAATGCTTCTCTTTGGTTTTAAGATAAAGTTCAATAAATAAAACATAATGAAAATAAAAAATTAAGAGCAAAAGAAAATAAAAAAAAGTGAAAAAAAAAATTTTTTTTGAATGTTCAAAAAAAAAAAAAAGGGTCCATTGCTTGATGAATATTGAGAGAGTCCATGAATTCTTTATAATTCCTTGAATAGAGATAAGGGGGGTCATTTACTATAGCGCTATGGCGCTAATTCGCGCAAATTGCCGCGAATTAGCGCTAATTCGCAGCAATTTAGCGCGAATTAGCGCTAATATCGCTAATTCGCGCTAAAACGGTATTCACTATAGCGCTGGTGAGAAAATACTCCCAAAATCGAATTTACTATAGCTCCCTGAAACTAAATAGAGCCCAAACCCTTACTCTGCTAAAACCTAGAGAATTGCACATGGAAATAATGTTTAGAGCATGATATAATTGCCTAAATGGTACTGAAATATGCAGTATATTATTTAAAGATTATCTGCTTTTAAACTGTGTGAAAAAGTGATTTCTACACTGAAATATCTTTAAAAGTCTGAAAAGTGAAAAATTCCCCGTTTTGGACAACTAGGTGCCAACACAACTGAGCATGCTCAGACCTGAAAATAACTCTCATTTTAACTCAAGTGTCTTTTTTACCTGGAGGTATAGTAAATACCAAAATGAGAGCTAATTAGAGAGCATTTTTTGGGAGTTAAAATCTGCTCTATTTAGTCCAAATGAAGTTTCAGTCATTGATTCTAATGGAACAATTCTAACTTTCACAAAAAAACCTTTTAATGTTGAGATGAAATGTATCTTTCTGTGAAATAAATTTTCCTTTGCAACATTGTTGCTTCTGCTTAAAATATTTTGATTTTAAGAATGCTACAATGTGGAATGTTTTGATGTTTTGGTAAAATATATTTTTCTCTGTCACTTTCACTTGTTACTCTCCATCTCACAACAATCTTTACCCCAAACTCACACAGGTGTCTTTATGATCTACAAACAATACCATTGCTGATGAAAATTTAAAATGAATCACAATTTTTTGTGCTTTGTATTATTTCCAAATATTCATAATTTGAGCCCAAAAAATGTGATATGTGTACGAACATCAGAAAGCAAAATGTAATTCCCAAAAGTTTGAGGGTAATATTCTACTCTCACCCACAAAAAAACACCAAATATCACAGAATAAATCAAGAAGAATAACTCTTGAGTAATGTAATTCCATCACCTGTATGTCCATAGAAATGCAGTATTTATGTGTTTTTATGTGTATTTATGTGTAGTTATGTGTAGGAGGGTCTCACACGTGGCAGCTCTGTGGTTTAGAGGTTAGAACTTCTGCTTAGTATCTCTGAGGGTCTGGGTTCAAATCCCAACCATGTTACTGCATGTGGAGAAGTTGTCTCATCTCCCAGGTCCTATAACTATGTCTAATTGTAGTAGTTATGTGTAGGAGGGTTCCACCACCATTGTAAGTCTTTTCCAGATACACTATATAGCCAAAAGTATTGGGACGCCTGCCTTTACACACACATGAACTTTAATGGCAGCCCAGTCTTAGTCCGTAGGGTTAAAATTTGATTTGGCCCACCCTTTGCAGCTAGAACAGCTTCTGGGAAGGCTGTCCACAAGGTTTAGTCTGCCTATGGGAATGTTTGATCATTCTTCCAGAAGTGCATTTGTGAGGCCAGGCACTGATGTTAGATGAGAAGGCCTGGCTTGCAGTCTCTACTCTAATTCAGCCAAAGGGTGTTCTATCGGGTTGAGGCCAGGAATCTGTGCAGGCCAGTCAAGTTTCTCCACCCCAAACTTGCTCATCCATGTCTTTATGAACCTTGCTTTGTGTACTGGTGTGCAGTCATGTTGGAACAGGAAGGGGCTTTCCCCAAACTGTCCCCACAAAGTTGGAAGCATGAAATTGTCCAAAATGTCTTGGTATGCTGATGCCTTAAGAGTTCCCTTCTCTGAAACTAAGAGGCCAAGCCCAACCCCTGAAAAACAACCCCGCACCAAAATCCCCCTCCACCAAATCATTTGGACCAGTGCACAAAGCAAAGTCCATAAAGACATGGATGAGTGATTTTGGGGTGGAGGAACTTGACTGGCCTGCACAGAGTCCTGACCTCAACACAACAGAACACCTTGGGGATAAATTAGAGAGGAGACTGTAGGTCAGGCCTTCTCATCCAACATCAGTGCCTGACCTCACAAATGCACTTGGAAGAATGGTCAAACATTCCCATAGACACACTCCTAAACCTTGTGGACAAGAAGAGTTGAAGCTGTTATAGCTGCAAAGGGTGGGCCAAATGAGTTTTGAACCCAATACTAATACTGGGATGCCATTACAGTTCATGTGTGTTTAAAGGCAGGCATCCCAATACTTAGGCCAATATACTGTATATTGCTTGTGACACTGAGCATGGCTATGGACTTAGGGCTGGTTCACACCACAGAGATGCAGAGAACATGTGTGGGGTTGCCCGGTGGCTTAGTGGGTAGCAGTTCTGTCTAGTAGCACCTGAGATGTTGGTTCAATTCCCCAACATGCTAATACTTGTGTTGAAGTTTATATGTTCTCCCTATGTGGGTTTCTCACCACAATCTAAAGACATGCTGGCATCTTATTTGTCTCCTGTCGAAATAGGTTCTAATGTAAGAACGTTAATTTTGGACTTTATATTGGAAGCTCATTGCAGCCAGGGACTGATGTTAATGTTTATTAGCACTAATCATGCCCAGGGACTTGGACATTTCAAATTATAGGGTTTACACTGCACAGGTACATATGCTTAGAAAACTGTTGCTTTGTTTATGTGGATGCAAATGGACTTTGGTCTTTGTCCTGTAGTTGGAGATTTGATGCACATAGCCAAGGGCTAACAGAGTTGCGAACACTATTATGTGTTCCTGCCCATCAGGTGCAATCACTTTAGACATACATGAAGAGACAGATTGAAAGATACTGGTGGGCGTGTACTTCTATTGGGTGTGTCAGTGTGCTAACGATACAACCTCTCTTATATAAAGGCCTGCAGTAGGGGGTTCATTTGGCCTGAGAAGGTCAGGTTTTTTGCTGTGATTTGCAGGGGAGAAGGAATGATATTGGGAGATTTGATGAAATTCTTGTGCATTTTTTCAATCAAAAGTGGGTTTATGTGGCCATGCTGTCAATGTTGTGTGTGTATTGTTCCTGTCTGATCATGCAAACATCGATTGGAAGCATCTTCTGACCTAAGGTTTTGTCTAATTTTAGATTGTAAGCTCCTATGAGCAGGGCCCTTAACCCCTTCCCACCGACCGTACGCAGATATGCGTACTCGACTTTCCGGGGTTATACCGGGATGATGCCCGCAGCTGCAGGCATCATCCCGGTACCGTTGTTTCCAGCGGGCGATCGGCTACCCGTGTATAACAACCGATGCTGCTAAAAGCCGCTCGGCTGTTATACCCGAGGAGCGGGAGGGGACATCCCCCCCCCCCCTCCCGCCGCCTCCCGCTGCTGTTACCGGGCCTCCCGTGCGATCGGGAGGCCCGGTGTCCGCTCGGCTGCCTTCGGCGGCTGGGGGCGGGCTGGAACGAAGCTGCGAGCGGCTTCGTTCCAGCCTTCTTGTTGTAAACGCGGAAGTGACGTCATGACGTCACTTCCCGTTTACTCGGCTGCCAATGGCGCCGAATTTAAAAAAGTACACAGTATTCAGAATCGCCGTTTTCGGCGATCTGAATACTTTGAAGTGTAAAGGAGGGATGGGGGGTCTTTTAGACCCCCGATCTCTCCAAAAAGAGTACCTGTCACCACATATTACTGTCACAAGGGATGTTTACATTGCTTGTGACAGCAATAAAAGTAAAAAAAAAAAAAAAAAAATTTTAAACACAATTTATAAAGTACAAAAATAAATAAAATAAATAAATTAAAAAAAAAAAAAAAATTTTTAAAGTGCCCCTGTCCCCGCGAGCTCGCGCAGTGAAGAAAACGCATACGGAAGTCGCGCCCGCATATGTAAACGGTGTTCAAACCACACATGTGAGGTATCGCTGCGATCGTCAGAGCCCTAGACCTCCTCTGTAGCTCAAACCTGGTAACCGTAAAAAATTTTTAAAGCGTCGCCTATGGAAATTCAAAGGTACCGTAGTTCGTCGCCATTCCACGAGTGCGTGCAATTATAAAGGGTGACATGTTTGGTATCTATTTACTCGGCGTAACATCATCTTTCACATTATACAAAAAAATTGGGGTAACTTTACTGTTTGGATTTTTTAAAATTCATGAAAGTGTCACTTTTCCAAAAATTTGCGTTTAAAACACCGCTGCACAAATACCGTGCGATAAAAAATATTGCAACAATCGCCATTTTATTCTCTAGATTCTCTGCTAAAAAAAATATATAATGTTTGGGGGTTCTAAGTAATTTTCTAGCAAAAAATACGGATTTTAACTTGTAAACACCAAATTTCAAAAATAGGCTTAGTCATGAAAGGGTTAAAATCCCATTGCTAAATGTAGCACCATATATCTTGTCCAAAATTTTTTGAAGCTAGTAAATGAATGTAATTTTTTGTTTTTCTGTTGGTATAATAAAAGTACATTACTGAGCCTTGTTGTGGTGTTTTGGTTTTTTTTTCCTTCTACTTTCTTCTTTAGTTTGTGGGTGGTGGCTTTGGGAAAGTGCAATCTCTTATATTTTATTTCAATATGTATTTGTGCACCAAACAACTAATCTCTTTGCCCTGGTTCACATTGATGCTACTTTGAAATTGCGCTACTTCACTTGAAGTAGCACGATTTCAAAGTAGCAAGGTCAGCGTGATTTTAGGTGCTACTTGATAGACATCCGTGTGGCTTCATACACAAATGTCTATTGAAGTCGCACCAGAAATCTGCAAAAGTAGTGCAGGAACTACTTTAGCAAATTGGTGCAGTGCCACAAAAAAAAGTTGCATCGATTGGAACAGTGCCATTGCTGCCAATAGTCATGCGATTTGATCTCTCAAATTGCATGACAAATTGCTCCAATGTAAACCTAGGCTTCTGCACACCTGCAAGTAAATGATAAAGGTAGAATCTTTATATATAACAGCTGTGGAGAATTGCAGGTAATGAATTCAGCTGGTGGATAGGCAGTGTTTGTGTCAGCTTTAGTTCACATTGGTGCGATTTGACATGTCAAAGCGGTGACAATTGCACTGTTTTAATTGGTGTGACTTTGGGGTGCAATTTGTATTGATATCAGTGCAGAAACCTGCACAGATGTCTCTGAAATTGCCCCTGCAGTCGGGACTGACATGCGGGAATGAAAGTGTGTGATTTCAGCTGAACGATTTCCTCCTGCTGCTAACCCAGGGACACCATTTCTTATCGAATGCCTTTAAATATCATAAGTAGAAATACAAATTTGCATGTCTGCAAATAAACAAAAATAATAAAATTCTAATAGTGGTTGAGATCAAATATTTGCAGCAGCAATCAAAAGAGTGTAGTTTCGCCTTCTGACCCAGAAATAAGTCATTGTAATCACCCAGAAGTCCCTGTGCTGGTCAAGATCTCCATCTAGGTGGACATGGCGAGGTCCCTCTTTAGCAAAGAGGAGGTGCGGCTCATTTTCCGGATAAGGGTAAGATATGTACTTGTGCTTAATCAATGCGGGGTGGATTTGGTAGTTAGATTTGGTGTGGGTGGGGTTCATTGATTTGTTTGGCATCCCCACACATTTGCTTCTGGCCCATGTGCACACATCACTTCCTGCATTTGTTCTGCTGATGTAAATGCAAGTATAAATGAGAGCTCCTTTCTATTAAAATATATATGACTTGTTTCACAGTTGGGCGACTTTGGACTTCCGAGTTGCTTGACAAGTTGTACCCCCATGATTCTTAATGAGAACTAGGGATGGGCCGAACATCCCCCCTGTTCGGTTCGCAGCAGAACATGCGAACAGACAAATAAATTAAATAAATTTGTGCGAACACCATTAAAACGGCTTCCCTCCCGCCGTACGCCAAATGATGTCCTCGGCTTTGAGCGGGGATATTTGAGTGATGCCTGTAGCTACAGACATCATCCAGATATCGTCTTTTAGAGCCTGCGAATCTGCATACCATAAGAATGATCATAGTGGCTGTTCCACTGCTTGATCATTCTAACAGGAGGCGAGAGGGGACGTCCCCCCCTCCCGCCACCCTCCGGTGCTTGTACCGACTTACCGCTACGATCGGTGAGTCGGTCACAGGATCTGCCAGCCCCAGATGTTTAGCATAGAGATTTCTGGTGGACCAGATGGTCGCCGGAATCTCTATGATCGTTCGGAGGCCGGGCGTGATGTTATGACGTCACGCCCGGCCTCTGTATTGAAAAAAAAACGGCGCCGCTTCGGCTGGGAAGCAGAGATCGTTTTTTGTTTTTTTTTTATTTCAGGCTTCTAAGCCTAGAGGTGAGATGTGGGGTCTTATTTACCCCACATCTCACTGTAAAGAGCACCTGTCATGCTTATTCCTATTACAAGGGATGTTTACATTCCTTGTAATAGAAACAAAAGTGATCAAAAAAATTTTTTGGGGAAAAAAAGTGTCAAGCTAAAATAAAAAATGTAAAATTAACAATAAAAAAAAAAAACCTTTTAAAGTGCCCCTGTCCCTGTGAGCTCGCATGCAGAAGTGAACGCATACATAAGTCCCGCCCACATATGAAAATGTTGTTCAAACCACATATGTGAGGTGTCGCCGCGAACAAGAGCAATAATTTTGGTCCTGGACCTCCTCTGTAACTCAAAACATGTAACCAGTAAAAATTTTTAAAGCGTCGCCTAAGGGGATTTTCAAATAGCGAAGTTTGGCGCCATTCCACGAGCGTGTGCAATTTTGAAGCGTGACATGTTGGGTATCTATTTATTTGGCGTAACTTCATCTTTCACATTATGCAAAAACATTGGGCTAACTTTCTTGTTTTTTTTTTTTAAAGCCCAAAACTGTTTTCTTCCCCAAAAAAGCGTATTCGAAAAATTGCTGCGCAAATACCGTGCTAGATAAAAAGTTGCAATGACCGCCATTGTATTCTCTAGGGTCTCTGCTAAATTTGGGGGTTTTATGTAATTTTCTAGCCAAAAAATTATGATTTTTACATGTAAGAGAGAAATGTCAGAATTGGCCTGGTAGGCAAGTGGTTAAAGTCTATGGGACACGAACATGAATAATCAAAAGTGCTAATTTTAAAGGCTTATATGCATGGTATTGTCATAAAAAGTGTTTGGGGACCTGGGTCCTGCCCCAGAGGACATGTATCAATGCAAAAAAGTTTTAAAAATGGCTGTTTTTTCGGGAGCAGTGATTTTAATAATGCTTAAAGTGAAACAATAAAAGTGTAATATTCCTTTAAATTTCGTACCTGGGGGGTGTCTATAGTATGCCTGTAAAGGGGCGCATGTTTCCCGTGTTTAGTACAGTCTGACAGCAAAATGACATTTCAAAGGAAAAAAGTCATTTAAAACTACTCGCGGCTATACTGAATCGCCGGTGTCTTGCCAAGAAAGTTCCCTCGGCGGATAAGGTCCCCCCTGTACTGCGCAAGTGCTGCGCTTGCGCAGTACCAACAACTAGCAGCCGCCGAAAATAGCCAAAGATGAAAATCTTCAATCATCTGTACACGGCGCCTGCGCCCTGGGTCCAGGCTGAAGCCCCTCCATCCAAGTGGACCTAGAGGGGGAATAAAAAAGTGCCGAGCAAAGCGAGGCCGTGCCCGAAGCGTGGCGAGCGAAGCGAGCCCGCGGGGGACCCTCTTACAGGCGCCGTGTACAGCTGATTTCTTCTCTATTTCACTTCGGCTATTTCCGCCGACTCCTACTGCGCAGGCGCTGCGCCTGCGCAGTAGAGGGGGGTCCTTATCCGCCGAGAGGAACTTTCTCGGCAGAACACCGGCCCGACAATACACATAAAAGTTCATTGATAAAAAACGGCATGGGAATTCCCCACAGGGGAACCCCGAACCAAAATTAAAAAAAAAATGACGTGGGGGTCCCCCTAAATTCCATACCAGGCCCTTCAGGTCTGGTATGGATTTTAAGGGGAACCCCGCGCCAAAATTTTAAAAAAAATGGCGTGGGGTACCCCCACAAATCCATACCAGACCCTTATCCGAGCATGCAACCTGGCAGGCCGCAGGAAAAGAGGGGGGGACGAGAGGGCCCCCCCCTCCTGAACCGTACCAGGCCACATGCCCTCAACATTGGGAGGGTGCTTTGGGGGTAGCCCCCCAAAGCACCTTGTCCCCATGTTGATGAGGACAAGGGCCTCATCCCCACAACCCTGGCCTGGTGGTTGTGGGGGTCTGCGGGCAGGGGGCTTATCGGAATCTGGAAGCCCCCTTTAACAAGGGGGCCCCCAGATCCCAGCCCTCCCCCCTGTGTGAAATGGTAAGGGGATACAAAAGTACCCCTACCATTTCACCAAAAAAATGTCAAAAATGTTAAAAATGACAAGAGACAGTTTTTGACAATTCCTTTATTTAAATGCTTCTTCTTTCTTCTATTTTCTTTCTTCTATCTTCCTTCGGTTTCTTCCTCCATCTTCTTGTTCTTCTTGTTCTTCTGGTTCTTCTTGTTCTTCTGGTTCTTCATCCAGTCTTCTCGTCCGGCATCTTCCTCAGCGGCGCCGTCTTCACTTCATCTTCTTTCCTCAGGCCGCTCCGCATCCACGATTGGATGGGAGGCTCCCGCTGTGTGACGCTTCTCCTCTTCTGACAGTTCTTAAATAACGGAGGGCGGGTGACCCCGCCCCCCTCTGACGCAGGGCGGGTGACCCCGCCCCCCTCTGACGCACGGGGACTTCCCTGTGGCATTCCCAGTGACGTCAGAGGGGGGCGGGGTCACGGGGAATGCCGAAGGAAGATAGAAGAAAGAAAATAGAAGAAAGAAGAAGCATTTAAATAAAGGAATTGTCAAAAACTGTCTCTTGTCATTTTTAACATTTTTGACATTTTTTTGGTGAAATGGTAGGGGTACTTTTGTATCCCCTTACCATTTCACACAGGGGGGAGGGCCGGGATCTGGGGGCCCCCTTGTTAAAGGGGGCTTCCAGATTCCGATAAGCCCCTTGCCCGCAGACCCCCACAACCACCGGGCCAGGGTTGTGGGGATGAGGCCCTTGTCCTCATCAACATGGGGACAAGGTGCTTTGGGGGGCTACCCCCAAAGCACCCTCCCAATGTTGAGGGCATGTGGCCTGGTACGGTTCAGGAGGGGGGGGGCGCTCTCTCGTCCCCCCCTCTTTTCCTGCGGCCTGCCAGGTTGCGTGCTCGGATAAGGGTCTGGTATGGATTTTTGGGGGTACCCCACGCCATTTTTTTTTTTTAATTTTGGCGCGGGGTTCCCGTTAAAATCCATACCAGACCTGAAGGGTCTGGTATAGATTTTGAGGGGGACCCCACGCCAATTTTTTTTTTAAATTTTGGCCAGGGTTCCCCTTAATATCCATACCAGACCTGAAGGGCCTGGTATGGAATTTAGGGGGACCCCCACGTAATTTTTTTTTAAATTTTGGTTCGGGGTTCCCCTTTGGGGAATTCCCATGCAGTTTTTATCAATGAACTTTTATGTGTATCGTCGAGCCGGCAATTCAGTATAGCCGCGAGTAGTTTTAAATAACTTTTTTTCCTTTCAAATGTCATTTTGCTGTCAGACTGTTCTAAACACGGGAAACATGCGCCCCTTTACAGGCATACTATAGACACCCCCCAGGTACGAAATTTAAAGGAATATTACACTTTTATTGTTTCACTCAAAGCATTATTAAAATCACTGCTCCCGAAAAAACGGCCGTTTTAAAAAAAAAATTTGGCATTGATCCATGTCCCCTGGGGCAGAACCCGGGTCTCCAAACACTTTTTATGGCAAAGAACTTGCATATAAGCCTTCAGTGAGAACTTTGGATTTTGCAGGTTCGAGCCCCACTGACTTCCACTATTCCAGCATATGTGATCTGACAGGCATTATTGCCGCAATAGCGCTGCTTTCCATTTGCATTAGCGCTGACTTTCTGAGAGTTGAAGTCTTCCTGGCCTTTTTTGAGAGTTATTTTTTGGTACTGCAGGAGAATTTTTTGGCGCTATAGTAAATGACCCCCATATTGTCTATTCAGCGTTTCTCCCCCACTAGCCAGCAATGTCAGATACTTCTAGTGCTTCTGCTATTCACATGCAAACTAGCATCTCCAGACAAATATCTGAAAGACAAAAATACTCTCCAACAAAAACTCATTAGCGAGGTCCTTAAACATTGTTTCAAGTTAAAACAAAGCACTATTTACACATTTACAGTTTGAAGCTTATTCACCCCCACTGCTAGAGAAGTGTCATCTGCATTCAAAAACAGATCTGGAGAATGTACATCTTGTACCCCCTTCAACTGCTCTAATAATTTATCACGTTCCCCTCTCATCTTGTCATACTCAATCTTCAGGTGGTCATATTTCTGTTTTAACTGAGAAAATGGTATCCAGTTCTTGGACCTTTTCTTCTTATTATTTTTGGTCAGCTCTGTTTTTCATATTAATATCACCTATATTTGACCCAGTGTCTCCTCTCTGGGTGTTATCAGAAGATATTATCTTTTGATCTTTAGGTTCAGTATTTGTCCTAAACAATGTGGCTAAATCAATTTTGACAGCCTGCTCATTTGACTTTCTCCATAAATGGTCTGCTCTCAACAATATGTCTTTTAAATCATGAGGATTTGGGGTAACTAATAAAATATTTTGTTTGATATCTTCATGCAAAGCATCTAGAAACATATTCATAAGTATCAAGCCCCCACGCCCAAATGCAAGATTATTACCGACCAATAATTCCATAATAGTTGCTATCCTGTGTGACAATTCATAGGGAGATTCATTTTGCATTTGTTGGATCCTCCCATGAATAGTAACATCAAAACGTACACCACACAAAACACATAATAATTCCAGTAATATGTCCCTTGTCCTCAGAGGATGAATATAGATCTGTTTAATTCTCATCCAAAGACCACTTCCTACAGAATGTTGCAAAACTCTTTCTAAGTCAGATGGGTTGAGATTGTACATATCTCTGACCTGCTGCACGTCACAAAACCATTTTAAAAATCTGTTTAAATCATGGCAGGGAATCATTCCTATTTCTTTAAGAATTGCATCAAATTCCTTTGGTTTCAAAGGCTTCATTACAAGCTGAACTTCACCTGTATTATTATTATTGTTGTAAACTGTGGTGGTCACAGTGGGGGCAGCTGGCAATTAATTATCAGATTTAATATGAGGTTCTGTTTCATTTGATAGAAAGTTTGTGTTTGTATTTTGCTGCAGATTGCTGAATCCAAGATTCGGTGCATATCTGCATTCCTGAGATCTCTTCTCTTATTCCATAATTCTTAATTTTAATCTCTCATTTTCCTCTGATAATTCATCACACCGTTTCGATCTCTCAAGCAAAGCTCCCCCAATGGTAACTGCATGCAATTTTAAATTTACTGTCTCAGTGTCTGATTGGTTTTGTAACCTCTCACAAACATTGTTGCTATTATCAACTGCACTCTGTAACTGCGCAATCTCCTCAACCTTACCATTCAAAGAACTTTCCATTGTTAAACAGCACGATAACAAGCCCTGCACAATACAACCTTTTCTTTTACTTTCTGAAATTTTGCTATCAAAAACATTTTTCTCTAAAAATTCCTTCATCATAGTCCACGTCTGCTTACATTTTTCTGGAATTTCATAAGGACCGCCATGGCGCTTAATACATTTTAATACCCATCTGTTAACTTTATCAGAACTGACACTAGCTTCACACTGAGTAAGCATTTTGACTATATTGCTAATAATTAAAAAATATATATATATTTTACTCACCGCATTAGTTACTCCTTCAGCTTCCAGTTCAGGTCTTCTGGTACACGACACAGTCTTTTTGTTTCCAGTCTCCAGAAAATAACTCTGGGGTTCCCAACTTGTTAAATTTTGTAGATCAGACTCTCTTATGTCACAACCAGACATTAGAGTCACAGCACAGCTCTTGGTTCTTCATCAGACTTCTGTCTACCTCACAGGATTGTTGTCACCACGACTTCTGTTACTAAGTCCAAAAATGCTCTTCTGGTCACTTGAACGGCACCAATGTAGTGATATGATATATTGTATATAGTGATATATGATGTATAGTAGTATCGTGGGTAGATGACTAATTAGTAATTGTGATGATGATGTAAGTACTCTTCCGCAGCAACCCAATTCTTCCAGAGAGATGCACTTTATTGACTTCCAACACAGAACAAAGTCCACAGATGACAAAAATCCAACAAAGTATACAATTTAGAGTCCCATTCTTCCTAGGTTTGTGCCTTCATAATAACACACAGACAGGACGATACTAAACTATAGACTGAACACCATGTTATATTCACTAGACACTGAATGGCTGAGCAATTTGATTGGCCGTTTCCATTCAGGCCTTTGATATGCTTTTAGTCTTTCAGACAGACAACAACCCCCAGCCGTGAACAGCTGCAGTCACAAACCGCCCCAATCTGCAGTCCAGCATATCAACATCAACAAGTCCCCTTTGATATGTGTAATTAGATTAGATTAACAGATATCACCTTAACACACTTTTGAGTCCTGCAATACTTACATTTCTAATCTGTATTCTTGCATATTAACATCAACAAGTCCCCTTTGATATACTAGTACCCTGGGAGGGAGTTTCTGCTAGGTCAATATTGTACTGTAAGTGTACATATATATAATAATATAATATCCCACATAAATCAGCGAACATATTACAACAGTTGCAATCTCAGAACACCCAATAAGAGGATAGTAGACTGGGCGGAGGGAACCACGCATTCCTCTAAGGCTCACCAGTTCCTAAATGTCTTGCAGGACAATTTCATGGTTCAGGTGGTAGATGCACCAACTAGAAATAAAGCGTTACTGGATCTATTGATTACCAACAATACAGACCTGATCTCAGATGTGGACATACGGGGCAATTTAGGAAACAGTGATCACAGGTCGATTGGCTTCAGTATAAATCACACAAATAGGAAACATAAGGGGAATACAAAGACACTGAATTTCAAAAGAGCCAACTTCCCTAAACTACGAACCTTGCTAGAAGGCATAAATTGGGATAAAATCTTAGGAACAAAGAACACGGAGGAGAGATGGGTTTGCTTTAAGAGTATATTAAATAATGGCATTAGCCAATGCATCCCATTGAGAAATACATTTAAAAGAGCGAACAAAAGTCCTGGATGGCTTAACTCCAATGTAAAAATGTATATAAAAGTCAAAAAATACAAGGTTGAGGGATCATCATCAGCATTTAGACTTTATAAAGAATGCAACAAGAAATGTAAGGGTTCAATTATGGCGGCTAAGATAGAACATGAAAGACACATAGCGGAGGAGAAAAATCCCAAGAAATTCTTTAAGTATGTAAACAGTAAAAAAGGGAGGACAGACGATATTGGCCCCATAAAGAATGAGAAAGAACATCTGGTTACAAAGGATGGGGAGATGGCGAAGGTGTTGAATTTATTCTTCTCCTCAGTCTTCACAAGGGAATCGGGGGGCTTCTGTAACCAAAACTGCAGTGTTTATCCTTATGACATATCACAGGAAGCACCTCCATGGTTAACAGAGGACAGAATTAGAATTAGACTTGGGAAACTTAACATTAATAAATCACCAGGACCAGCTGGCTTGCATCTGAGGGTACTTAGAGAACTCGGTCAAGTAATTTCCAGACCATTGTTCCTAAATTTACTGACAGTCTACTGACTGGAATGATACCAGCAGATTGGAGAAAAGCCAATGTAGCACCAATATTTAAAAAGGGCCCAAAATACATCCCTGGGAATTACAGACCAGTTAGGCTAACATCAATAGTATGCAAGCTCTTGGAGGGGATGATAAGGGACTATATACAAGATTTTAGTAATGTGAACGGTATCATTAGCAGTAATCAGCATGGATTCATGAAGAATCGTTCATTCTTGCCAAACCAATCTATTAACCTTCTATGAGGAGGTGAGTTGCTATCTAGATAAAGGAAGGCCCGTAGACGTGGTGTATCTGGATTTTGCAAAAGCATTTGACACAGTTCCCCATAAACGTTTACTGTACAAAATAAGGTCCGTTGGCATGGACCATAGGGTGAGTACATGGATTGAAAACTGGCTACAAGGGCGAGTTCAGAGAGTGGTGATAAATGGGGAGTACTCGGAATGGTCAGGGGTGGGTAGTGGGGGCCCCCATGGTTCTGTGCTGGAACTAATCCTATTTATTTTGTTCATAAATGACCTGGAGGATGGGGTAAACAGTTCAATCTCTGTATTAGCGGACGATACTAAGCTAAGCAGGGCAATAACTTCTCCGCAGGATGTGGAAACCTTGAAAAAAGATCTGAAAAAATGAATGGGGTGGGCAACTACATGGCAAATGAGGTTTAATGTAGAAAAATGTAAAATAATGCATTTGGGTGACAAAGATATGAATGCAATCTATACACTGGGGGGGAATCTAGGATGGAAAAGGACCTGGGGGTCCTAGTAGATGATAGGCTCAGCAATGGCATGCAATGCCAAGCTGCTGCTAACAAAGCAAACAGAATATTGGCATGCATTAAAAAGGGGATCAACTCCAGAGATAAAACGATAATTCTCCCGCTCTACAAGACTCTGGTCCAGCTGCACCTAGAGTATGCTGTCCAGTTCTGGGCACCAGTCCTCAGGAAGGATGTACTGGAAATGGAGCGAGTACAAAGAAGGGCAACAAAGCTAATAAAGGGTCTGGAGGATATTAATTATGAGGAAAGGTTGCGAGCACTGAACTTATTCTCTCTGGAGAAGAGACGCTTAAGAGGGGATATGATTTAAATTTATAAATACCGTACTGGTGACCCCACAATAGGGATAAAAACATTTTGCAGAAGGGAGTTTAATAAGACACGTGGCCATTCATTAAAAATAGAAGAAAAGAGGTTTAACCTTAAACTACATAGCAGGTTCTTTACTGTAATAACGGCAAGGATATGGAATTCCCTTCCACAGGCGGTGGTCTCAGCGGGGGGAACATCGATAGTTTCAAAAAACTATTAGCTAAGCACCTGAGGAACCACAACATACAGGGATATACAATGTAATACTGACATATAATCACACACATAGGTTGGACTTGATGGACTTGTGTCTTTTTTCAACCTCACCTACTATATAACTATGGATTTAAGCCAATGAGAAAAGACAGTCAGCTGTATTAAAGAGAGCCAGTAACAGTTAGGCGGCACAACCGCTAGTAAATAGTCCAGGGCTCTATTGATGGTGTAGTCTGGATGCTGCATCTGTGGCCAATATGTACATGATAAATAAGGAATTGTATCGGTTCGTAGGTCAGGGACAAAAGAGGGATTGCCAAAAATTGGAGTCGAGGGGCCTTTACATTGGCATAGTTTGAGCAGTATGACGAATCTGTCCCAAACTAACAGGAGATGTTGAGCCAAAAAAAACGTAAAGTGGAGGTGTGAGGGCTTTGAGCAGTGACGGCCCATCCATTAGGGGCGCTGCCCCCCTAATCCATGCACCCGGCCCATAATCTCCATGCAGGGTGCCGGATGCATGGATTTTAATGTGGGTTTTTTTTTTTTTTTTAACCAAATGATTAGAACCGGAGGCTCTAATTGGCTTAAAGGGTAGGCTAGGGGCGCAGAGCACTGCGGGCCGAGCCCACCCACCTCTGTAACAATAGCGAATTGATATTCGCTAACGTCTTCCTGCCTCTCCTTCCGGCCAATCGGGAAGCGGGTCCTGAGACCCAATTGGCCAGGAGTCTTAGTACTCGACGCCTATCGAGCACGGGAGGGGGGGGCTAGTGCGATTGAGGGAGCCAGGTCTGCCGCCCCACCCCCCCCTGCCCAAAATATTGACCACCAGCCACCACAGGCTTTGAGCAAGGGTAAGCCAGGTTAATGCCCGAAGATCAAGTGGAGAGAGAGCTTGTTCCAGTTGGACTACGCGCTTGTCATTGAAACGATAGGAATAGGGCCCAACTGTTGGTGTCAGTAAAAGCAATAGTGCCTCATCTTTGGTGTCAGTAGGAGAAATAGTGCCTGAAGTTCAATACAAAGGCAAGCAAAGGGCCACATCCACAATTCTGATTGGTCAGCTCTAGAAGAGCATAGCTCTGATCCATCCCAGAAGCACTGCAGAAAGAAGAGGGAGAAGAGTATGGATTTCAAATCCCTGGATCAGTACACCAGATGTGTTGGCTCTGTGTTGGCTCTGAGATCCATGGAGGTAAGGACAGGGAGGTTGGGGGGTGGTGGGGAATTGTACGGTGTGCGTTTGCATTTTCCTTTTTTCTGAAAAGGTGAACTAAGTCTTTATTGTACTCCAGCAGCAGCAAGATCTCTCAGTTGGGATTCCCCAGGCTTGGTATTTTCTCAGAATTCTCATTAGTGTTGCGTTCTCTGTAATTTAACCCTTTCATGACTAAGCCTATTTTTGACATTTGGTGTTTATAAGTTTAAATCCGTATTTTTTGCTAGAAAATTACTTAGAGCCCCCAAACATTATATTTATTTTTTTTTAGCAAAATGGCGATTGTTGCAATATTTTATGCCACACAGTATTTGTGCAGCAGTGTTTTAAACGCAACTTTTTGGGAAAAGGGACACTTCATGTATTTTAAAAAATTGAAATAGTGAAGTTAGCCCAATTTTTTTGTATAATGTGAAAGATGATGTTGCATGCACTCGTGGAATGGCGACAAACTACGGTACCTAAAAATCTCCATAGGTAACGCTTTAAATTATTTTTACGGTTACCAGGTTAAAGTTACAAAGGAGGTCTAGTGCTAGAATTATTTCTCTCACTCTGAAGATCGTGGCGATACCTCGCATGTGTGATTTGAACACTGTTTACATATGCGGGCGCGACTTCCGTATGCGTTTTCTTTGCTGCGCTAGCTCGCGGGGATGGGGGCGCTTTAAAAAAATTTTATTAGGGAGGGATCGGGGGTCTAAAAGACCTCCGATCCCTCCTTTGCACTTCAAAGTATTCAGATCGCCATTTTCAGCGATTCTGAATACTATATATTTTTTTACAGGAAGTGACACTGTGACGTTGCTTCTGTGTTTACAATCAGGAGACTGGAACGAAGCCGTCTCTGGCTTTGTGCCAGTCTGTCCCTAGCCTCCGGAAGTGGCGGATCGTGGATCGGTTCTCCCGGTGGGACGGGAGACCCGGTCAGAGCTGCGGGAGGCGGCGGGACGTCCCCTCCCGCTCCTCCGGGATAACAATCGAGCAGCTTGATTGATGCCCTGGAAAGCCGATCGCCCGCTCTAAAAAACAGTACCGGGATGATGCCTGCAGCTGCGGGCATCATCCCGGTATAACCCCCAAAAGCCGAGGCCGCACGTCTGCGTACGCTCGGCGGGAAGGGGATAAAACAAATTAAAAAATCCAACAGTAATGCTGCGTACACAGACTTTCCAACAACAAATGTTGGATGTGAGCTTGTTGTCGGAAAGTCCGACCATGTGTATGCTCCATAGAACATTTGCTGTTGGACTTTCCATCAACAAATGTTTGAGAGCAGGTTCTCAAATTTTCCGACAACAAAACTTGTTGTCAGAAATTCCGATCGTGTGTACACAAGTCCAACGCACAAAAGTCCACGCATGCTCGGAATCAAGCAGAAGAGCCGCACTGGCTATGGAACTTCATTTTTCTCGGCTGGTCATACGTGTTGTACGTCACCGCGTTTTTGACGTTCAAAATTTCCGACAACATTTGTGTGACCGTGTGTATGCAAGACAAGTTTGAGCCAACATCCTTTGGAAAAAAATCCATGGTTTTGTTGTTGGAAAGTTAAATCGTGTGCACGCAGCATAAGTGTGTGAACTGCTATTATTAGGGACAGCGAGGATTCAGATATTGAGATCTCTGCAGCTACATTTACTTAGGTTAAGCGTTCAGCCTTCTGGTAAAGACTGTGCCTAGTGGTTATAAGGCCTGAGCATGTCTTTCAGCTGGTGCATATCAAAGTCTTGCTTTCTCAGAGATAACTGCATCATGTCTGACTCGTCTTTTATAATAAAATCATGAGGAGACAGTGTTTGGGGGGGCACACAATAAAAGCGTTGAATATCTCTAAAAATTATGCGTTGCAGTGCTGGTATGTTATGCAGTAATACACACTCCTTCAGATCATCCGCATTACATCGTTTGTGTACTGCCAAGTGAAATCTTCAATAGGTTTCACCTGAGCAGCAACTACAATTCAGTTCACGTAACTGATAAATTTAATTTCTCACAAACCTGACAGTTAGTTAAACAACAGAGTAAAATAGGCCTCTTTTGAAAATATTTTTTAAACAAAATCATAGACATGGTGTAGGTATTGGATGAAGAATCTGGAGAGCAAAATTGACTTTAGAAACTTAGCAATGCAGCACTATTGCCATCTAGTGGTTGTTGGAAGAAATGCTTTTATCAAAAACTTATGCTCCAGCAGCATTGCAGTCAAATTCTGCTGAACATGGCAAGATCCAGTATATTGAATCCAGTATAAACCGATCACTGTTAAAATAATGATGGCTGTAGGCAAACCAATGGCTTGGTTGTAAAGCTTGGTTTACACTACTGGGACAGTAAAAATAGGGGGGGGCATGCCGCGACCTTGATGCTTTGCGGCAAAAAGTATCCCCCCTTACACATTATGTACCAAACGCAGCATATTCAAGGGGATAGGGGCACTTCTCAACCACATATGAAATGCTCGGCTCATGATTGGGGTATAGCATTCTCATTCAAAGCCCAAGTTCAGGTGTAAAAAAAAAAGTAGTTGGGTATAGATAAGCGCCGATAACAAAAGATTGAGGATTTATTTGAGAATGTTATTGAAGATAACAGGTAAGAGGTCACCAGATAAACTTCTTAAATAAACCCTTGATGAAATGTCCTCACTGTCATATCAGAGAGGCAGCAGCACAAGACCGCTAGAGTCTACTACCATAGCACCTCCCTTGGATAATAACTGCCTGAAAGGAAGTTCTACTCCATAAATATATCCATCAATACCAAACTTTAGTTCCATTGGTCCAGTGCGGTCATCAACACACAGCAAAAAATAAAAAAACAGGCATTTAGGAGGAGACAGTGTTGCCACTTGACTATTTGCCAGCTGTGCCTGCACTGCTCTCTAAAAAGCAAATTTTCACAGATCGTACCTCAAATAGCAACCCAGGTATAAGCAAGCCCTTAATGCCTATGGAGGAAATTATTACAAATGAGTGTTATAAACATCCTGCAAAATTTTGTGCAGATATACTCTATATTGGAGATGACCACAAATAAATGACCATGTGTCATTAAGTCATTTATTATTCATGGTCTGTGTGACCAAGAGTTTTTGTCTCGATGGGTTTTTGCTTGAATATTTTTAAGGTCACTGGGAAGATCCAAAAACCAGATCTGGAACCTGCAAGGGAGACCATGAAGCATTATAAAGCTGTGAGGATATGGTTCTAGGTGATCATAAAGAAATGGTGACCAGAAGCACTTTGAATTTTTCGGTTTTCAGTCTAAACATTAGCTTTACCATGCCCAACTGAACTCTAGACCTAACTAGTAGTATAAATAATCCAGTAGTAGGCCCATTACGTTGCTGCCCTTTTTTTACTGCAAATAGCTTCTGCCCAAGGCTTTGGAAGGCTGTGGCTCAAATTAGTGATCTCATTTACCTGCTATAAAATGAAAAGGTTACAGGTAAAAATATGGGAGCTGCTATTGCTTATTTTCGTTTAAACCTGCATGCCGTGCATAGGTGTGTGCAGCCTCTTGCATTAGGGTGTGCACCCCAAAGCTCAAATACATATGCATGTGTATATGTACTGATGGTGTCAGTAGGGCAGTGGACGGTGTCAATATTTTTATTTTATTTTTAAATAAATTATTGTATTTTGTAACAATTTTTTGGTGGATGAAATATCAGTGGTCTAAACAGGGGGGAATATGCACCACACAAGGCGAGTAGGGTGTGCCCAGGCACACCTGGCACACCCTGTGCGCACGCCTATGATGCCGTGTCATGCTACACATGGACTGTACTTGTCCCATCTCATCTTTCCTGTATCTCTGAGCTCCAACAGCCCAGCCTCTATATTTTTTTTGCCCCCCCCCCCCCCGTTGCTTTGTCTCCCCGACACAGTCACAGCCGATCAGCTGAATTCCCTGAAGAATTTACTGCTACACCACTTCTATAGCTGCCTTTTATCTTGTCTCAGTGCCGTTTAGTGGACTTTATGTAGCTGGGCTTCCAACTCCTCACCCCCAGACTGCTTCATGACCTACGAAACTTTGTATCTTCTCCCCTACACTGGGAGTTCCCTCTGCAAATCCATGTATTAACTCCTTCTATTTAACCAGTGGCGGCCCGTCAATAGGGGGTGAAGGGCGCCACCCCCCCAAAGCTACTTGTCATTAAAAAAAAAGTCTGTGTGTTTAGGGCGCCAGACACAGGGGTGCTATTGGAGGCATGACACGTGTGTAAACACGTGATTGGGGCTAAGAAGCTCTATTGGCGTAGTTTACAGTGCCCTTGGAGCTATAAGCCTTGCGCCCGAACACTTCACCTCACACCACTCGCATTAGGTTTCCTGTGGTTGTAATTGAGCAGGGCTTTTATCTGACCCACGGCATCATTGGCTCACATGCTGCCTGTCTCCTTCAGCAAGTGAGCAAGTGGGGAAGTGAGGGGAATCAGCAGCAGAAGAAGAATGGCTCAGGGCCGCCTGGGAGCGATAGGGAGCGATAGGTCCGTGCAGCAGGCAGAGGCAGTAGTCCATCCATCTCCCAGTGACATGGACTCACAACCAGCAGTGCACACAGAGGGATCACACAGAAATCTCCAGGTACAGTACATGCTGCAGGGCCAGGTCTGGAGGGGGGCAGAAGGGGCACCTGCTATGCTATTTACACTGTGTCCTGACTTTACAGCAGAACTTTTCACCTCCAACTTTACTTCCCCTCTCTCCATGTAATGCAAGTCTCTACACCTTCACTATCTCCTGTTTGCTCTCCCCTGGCATCAGTGGCGGTGCGTCCATAAAGGGCGCAGGAGCGCGGACCCGCCCCTCTCCTGCACTGCTCTTATCACCATAGATAGATTCATGCATTGCATGAATCTATCTATGGTCGCTGCTGACACCCCCTATTCAGGTGCCCGGCCCACTTTCGGGCGCCGGGCATCTGAATTACACCAGTGGGGGTGTTTTTTGGAAGCACCTGATTAGAGAATAGGCTCTAATAGGCGCCCAAAAATGTGAGAAGCGGGCGCAACGCTGTGCGTTCGCTTCTCACTCAGCTGTATGTTAGCAAAGGAAAGGAATTCACTTTGCTAACGTTGAACCGCCTCTCAGCCAATCAGGTTGCCGGGTCTGTGTTACCTGTCACCTGATTGGCTGAAATGACAGGCGCTGTGATTGGATGCCTATTAGGCAACCAATCATAGAAGAGGATGAGAGGAGGAGGGAGAAGACATCGCAGTCGGGGAAGGAAACGAGGACACCAGACACCACTCGCCGCCTGCCGCCATCACCTGCTTCCCACCTGAGACAGGGTAAGTGCCAGGCAGACAGCAGGCACATTGGCAGCACTTGGGGCACAGTGACAACATTTGGGGCACAGTGGCAGCACTTGGGGCACAGTGACAACATTTGGGGCACAGTGGCAGCACTTGGGGCACTAACTGATCTCCAGTAAACTCCATTTTTTATCTTGTATCTACAGTTATAATAGGGCTTACCTGTAGGTACAGTGAATATCTCCTAAATGTAGCAGCCAGTGATAGCACCAGCACATGTGCACTGCACTCTCAATGGATGGAATACTATACATTGAGAGAGCTGTGCTGTGACCATGACTCCCGCATGCATGTGTGGGAGTTACATCATTGCGGTTTGGCCAAATGGCTGGAGCCCAAGAACTTCACAAAGAAGTCCAGAAAAAGATGGAATCCCTCTCAGTAGCGACAGCATGCCGCTGGAGAGATTGGCTTTTAGGTAAGGCTGTCATAATGATATTTCACCAACTGGGTTGTTTAAAAATAAATGTGTTAGAAATATATAATTAAGAGCTCCCTCACACAGGTACTCTGGCTGTATTAAGGAGGGGTTTGGGCTGGAGCCGCCTGTCACTCTATTGGGAAGCAGCGCCTGTACGAACACAGCCTCAGGTCTTAATTTGACAGGTGTGCAGGTGAGTGGCCCCTGAATGCACACTGTCTGTGTTTGGGCTGTACACCTGCATCCCCAAGCCTGTCAAATTAGGACCTGCAGCTGTGTTCGTACAGCTCCTGGTGGCTCAAGCCACATAAATGAGCCACTGATCCACACTGTACAGACCACAGCACCCATGTGCATGAGCCCCAAGACCTTATCTTAGATTTAGCAGGAATTCTGTGAGTTATGTTGTATTTGTGTCTGCTAATAATGATTTTATATAAAGCTTTAATATTTTCTTTGGGGGGCTGTCAGATAGTCTGTACGGGGCCCCATGATTTCTATCGGAAGTCCTGGGCTTGCTTTAAGTCAATGACTCAGCCAGTAGCAATGAAAGCATAAGGGTGATAACCATGGAGCAGACAAGAAATTTCAATGGCTACACATAGCAGTTTACCCTTCATGTAAGATAATGAGCATCATCTTCCACAGAACATTGTCCAACTGGTTTATGCAGGACCCAGCATTAAAGCTAAACTCCAGGCAGACAAAAAAGGCACAAATTAATGTAACTCTTTAATCATTAATACATCAATACATGTATCTTTATTGTAAGTAGTGTACGTAACTAATTTTGACCTGGTGTCAGCCTTTTGAAGTCTGTACAACAGAGCTTAAAGAGGGGTGGGGAGAAGCAGCAGAAGGGTCCAATCAGGTGGGCTGCAGAGCAAGAATCAGCTGATAGGAGAGACAGAGTACAATCACAAATATTTATCTGCCCATATAACTCCGAGGGGTTTGAGGATTTTAAAGACCTGTTCCTTCTTAGACCCCACACAACAAAAGGAATGGTCTTCAATCTCTGAATTCTGTACTAATAAGTGGATAAAGATCATTGCCACACAAAGACATACTAAATATGAACAACTAGTACAACAGGTACAGATTATTTTCTCTCAAATTTCAGAATTGACCCCACACTTACCTTCTCTTTGGTTGTCTATTATCCTCAAGAAAACTAATAGGAAGGAAGATTTCCTTATTAAACACAAGTTGGGAAAATTCAGTCGAGATTTGAAAGATTATAGTAATAATAGATTTTTTTCCTGGAAACGTAAATCCACCAATGACCCCCCATCCCTTATGGATATTAATCCATATGCTATTAAGATTCACCAGCCAAGTTCTGACACATATCATACCACCCACCATGCCACACAAGCATGCCACATCAAACAAAAAAGGTATAACCACTACCCCTCCATCACCAGCTTTGTTATCCACACCCAATGCAGATCTTCATCCCCAATCACCACAGGAGACTCTTGCAGTCCCTGTTCCACAGATACACACTAGATCTCATGTGAGCTCTGGTGTCAATTCTTTGGCACCTTGCCTACCCACTTCCATTGAAATCAATTTAGACCCCAATAGCTCTACCAGTACACCTACTACCTCTGCTGATAAAGTATAATCCATTTTACCAGTCCACTTCGGCCCAAATTCTCTCCTGTTGACACCTAGTGTCACTGTTCAGTCCTCTGACCCCACTGCGGTCTCTTTTTTAGTACCCAACCTCCCTCCGACCAAACTTCAAAAAAGAAAGCACGACGCAGAGGTTGCTGAGGCAGAGGAGATAGATCCAAGCCCAGACCCCAGGAAAAAGAGAGTACTGTAAAAATTCTTAACCTCTCTACTCACCTTCTAACTCATGAAGAGACATCATTATTTAGCCGAGGCCTTAATTTTGCCCCTTCAGCTCAGCCCAATCCCTTTCTCCTTTTCAAGGATTTGAATAAATTTGTACGTCGTCTCACTTTAAAAAGGTTTTACCATATCCAGTCCACTAAACACAACTCCGAGGTTACCATTAAATTCTGTTGATACTCCATGTGATGATACTGTCACTGACGTTGATTCAGACTGTTTGGCCCTTTTGGAGGAATTATATGCCCATAATACAGAACTGAGTAACCACCACTCCATTTCTTCCCTTTCTATTGATGGTTCTGACATGGACCATATTTTGTATATGTAGCAATAACTCACGGTGGAGCTGCTGATTTAAAGCGGGCTGTTACCGCCACCTTGTTACCTGTAATTTCACCAATACCGGGTCTAGGGTCCAGATTGAGCTTACTATCAGACAATGTAGGCACCAGTCACTTGAGTACTTTTCCAATGCTTTAATGGGAGATAACTGGAAGAAGTAGCAGGAAAGAGGTAGAAGAAGAGTTGCAGGGAAATTCAAATACCTTTTCTTGGCGTAGCATCAAGGAATTTAAATCTTTAGGGTGAATGTATCCTCAGCTTAGGATTAAATCTCTGCCCGCCCGGATAGGTCTCTCTCACTAATCTAGCAGCCAGAACGCAGCACGAACAAAAAGTCTCTGCCAGAGACTTGAATGAAACAAACTCATACGATCCTCTGCCACAGGATGTAGTAATTTTCGATGAACAGCAAACACAGTACCAGAACCTTTAAGCCAACCCGGCACTACTTGTGCGGTAGTGTAGTTTAGGATATGTCCTCCAATCGAGTCACCAGGCCCTTCTTAAGACCAGCCTTGCATGGTCTCTTCCAAGATGGGTCCTCCCCTGGATCTTCCCAATTGTTCGGCTTCTTCCCGTAGGACAGACAGCACAGGACCATCCCAGCGATAGTAGGCCCCAGACAGGCTTCTGGGTCTACCTGCACGGCTGCCGCAACGCAACCCTCCAGGCCGGAGGGCTACGAGATAGAACTCCCTGACACATACCTCTAGGCCAGGAGGGCCACGAGGCAAAAAGACTCTCCGGAACATGGCGTCTGTCCCATAAATACCCTCTCCCAGAATGCAACTCGGAGGACCACCTCCGCCGAGTTATCTCCAGGACATAAGAGCACTCATTCACTTCAGCTTGTTGCTTTCCAACACTGACCTATGATGACAACGACACCCACAAGCACAATGTGGAACTGCACGCAACACAGCCAAGCTGGAACAGAGGCTAATCTAACATTAAATTGAATCTGAACTATGTACAGAACAGATAACCCACTAAATTTACCTATAAGCGGTAGATTGAAAAATCTACCAGCGCTACATATACACAGCACCTTATGACTTCTCCACCCATTAAAAATACGAACTTCAGACCTACATCTGTGTTCTATCCCACTCATTCCAAGGGCTTTTTGTATCGATTCTTTTTACCGCATTGTATATGCCGAAATACAGAAAATGTGTAACCCAGTTGGACATAAAAATAAGGGTAGTTTCAACCTCACACATTCCGAAAGATAAGCCCTGAATACCTTAACCAATAATTTTGACTTGGTTATGAAAAGCTCAGATAAAGAAGGAGGCATAGTTGTACAAAATAGAGCTGACTATGTTGCTGAAGCTACCAGACTCCTTTCCGATGTCAATACCTATATTAGTCTCAAGACAGATCCGCTGCCCCATTTCACTTCAGAGGCCACTGCCCTCATCAAGGATGCAGAGGCGTATCTAGTGAAAATGGCGCCTATGGCAAAAACTGAAACTGCGCCCCTGTCACAACATTTGAAACCTATCTTTCAGATAACCTTTAGGCCCCTTTCACACTGGGGCGGTAGGGGGCGTCGGCGGTAAAACAGCGCTATTTTTAGCGCTGTTTTACAGTGGTATTCGGCCGCTAGCGGTGCGGTTTTAACCCCCCGCTGGCAGCCAAAAAAGGGTTAAAACCACCCGTACAGCGCGGCTATAGCCGCGGTATTGCCACGGTATAGCCGCGCTCTCCCATTGATTTGAATGGGCAGGAGCGGTTTAGGAGCGGTGAATACACCGCTCCTTCACCGCTCCAAAGATGCGGCTCGCAGGAGATTTTTTCTTCTCCTGCCAGCGCACCGCTTCAGTGTGAAAGCCCTCGGGCTTTCACACTGAACAAACAGCAGAGGAGGGGCGGTTTGCAGGCGGTATTTTTAGCGCAATAACACCTGCAAACCGACCCAGTGTGAAAGGGGTCTAACACAGTAACATTAGCACCCATAAATGCAGTAACATCAGCACCCATAAATACAGTAACATTAGCACCCATAAATACAGTAACATCAGCACCCATAAATGCGGCCTAACCAGCACCCAAAAATACAGTAACATCAGCACCCATAAATGCGGCCTAACCAGCACCCAAAAATACAGTAACATCAGCACCCATAAATGCGGCCTAACCAGCACCCATAAATACAGTAACATCAGCACCCATAAATACAGTAACATAAGCACCCAAAAATACAGTAACATCAGCACCCAAAAATACAGTAACATCAGCACCCAAAAATACAGTAACATCAGCACCCATAAATACAGTAACATCAGCACCCATAAATGCGGCCTAACCAGCACCCAAAAATACAGTAACATTAGCACCCATAAATACAGTAACATCAGCACCCAAAAATACAGTAACATTAGCACCCATAAATGCGGCCTCACCAGCACCCATAAATACAGTAACATCAGCACCCAAAAATACAGTAACATCAGCACCCATAAATACAGTAACATAAGCACCCAAAAATACAGTAACATCAGCACCCAAAAATACAGTAACTTCAGCACCCATAAATACAGTAACATCAGCACCCATAAATGCGGCCTAACCAGCACCCAAAAATACAGTAACATTAGCACCCATAAATACAGTAACATCAGCACCCAAAAATACAGTAACATAAGCACCCAAAAATACAGTAACATCAGCACCCATAAATACAGTAACATAAGCACCCAAAAATACAGTAACATCAGCACCCAAAAATACAGTAACTTCAGCACCCATAAATACAGTAACATCAGCACCCATAAATGCGGCCTAACCAGCACCCAAAAATACAGTAACATAAGCACCCAAAAATACAGTAACATCAGCACCCAAAAATACAGTAACATCAGCACCCATAAATACAGTAACATAAGCACCCAAAAATACAGTAACATCAGCACCCAAAAATACAGTAACATCAGCACCCATAAATACAGTAACATCAGCACCCAAAAATACAGTAACATTAGCACCCATAAATACAGTAACATAAGCACCCAAAAATACAGTAACATCAGCACCCAAAAATACAGTAACATCAGCATGATGATCAATATCGTGGTGACAAGTGCTGTACAGTACTAGTACCTGCTGCTGCTGCCTGGGGGGGGGTTCCAATTGTTTTTATACTCTCTGATGTCTCTTTCTTCTGGTCTCCAGCCTCCATGTTCGGGTGTCAGCACGTCACACAGACCCGGCCCGAGAGACCCACCAGAAGAGAAGCTGAAGCAGCTGCGCAGAGGAGGGTAGGCGGAGCATTAGGCTCCGCCTCCCCCAGCTACTGTATCTCAGCGTAGAGTCCCGGGCAATCGCTCTGTGGCCAGACCAACTCATCTGCGTCATGGGGGGCGCCTCACCTGTCACTGGCTTCACTGTCCTGATTTCCTCATTTGCTGTGCCAGCGCCGCGCTCCAGCAGGCCGATCGTGCCGCCGGGGACAAGATTAGAGCGGGAGGCGGCTGCTAGAGGACGGGTGGGACTTTATATTTTGTGCAGGGGGGCGGCTTTTTTGCCGCCCCCCCCCCGTATGGCGCCCATGGCACTTGCCATGGCTGCCATACCCTAGATACGCCTCTGCAAGGATGCACTTAGTGATCACATTATCACTCCACAAGAAGCGTCTTTTTTGGTAAAGGAGGTCCATTTTACCCCATATTTTTATCACCTGCCCAAGGTGCATAAAGATTTGGTGAATCCCCCAGAACGACCCATAGTCGCAGCTATGGGAAGTATTAGCAGTGGTCTGTCACAATATGTTGATCAGTTCCTCCAGCCACTTGCCCAATCCCTCCAGTCCTACATCAGAGATGGCACACATTTGTTGGAACTGCTCTCCCCCTATTCTTGGGAACCCAGCTATCTTTGGGTTTCCCTAGATGTGCAATCTTTGTATACTTCCATACCACATGATGTGGGTTTGAATGCCTTACAATTCTTTTTATGCAAGGATCCCCTGTTGAACCCTAGACAAGCCTCCTTCATAGTTGAGGCCACTTCCTTTTGCCTGACCCATAATTATTTCAAATTTTTTTCTACAGGTAAAAGGAACAGCTATGGGGGCACATTTTGCACCCTAATATGCTAATCTCACCATGGGGTATTGGGAATTTTTGCATATATGGCATAACAACCCTTTTTCCTTCCACATCGTGTTCTATGGACGATACATAGATGATGTGATCATCATCTGGGATGGCAATACATCCACAGTCTCAGAGTTTGTTGCATATTGTAACAACAACAACATGGGTTTAAAATTCACTTCTGTTATGGATGGAGAAAGGCTGGCCTTTCTTGATCTAGAACTATTCTTTGCCGGTAACAAAATTCACGCTAATGCCCCGTACACACGGTCAGATTTTCCGACGGAAAATGTGTGATAGGACCTTGTTGTCGGAAATTCTGACCATGTGTAGGCTCCATCACACATTTTCCATCGGATTTTCCGACACACAAAGTTTGAGAGCAGGATATAAAATTTTCCAACAACAAAATCCGTTGTCGGAAATTCCGATCGTGTGTACACAAATCCGACGGACAAAGTGCCACGCATGCTCAGAATAAATACAGAGATGAAAGCTATTGGCCACTGCCCCGTTTATAGTCCCGACGTACGTGTTTTACGTCACCGCGTTTAGAACGATCGGATTTTCCGACAACTTTGTGTGACTGTGTGTATGCAAGACAAGTTTGAGCCAACATCCGTCGGAAAAAATCCTAGGATTTTGTTGTCGGAATGTCCGAACAAAGTCCGACCGTGTGTACGGCGCATAAGAATTTCACCAAGCCTACAGCAGGAAATTCATTCCTCCATTACAATAGTTGTCACCATCCTAGATGGTTAAATAACATACCTAAGAGCCACTTCTGCAGACTATAAAAGAATTGAATTAGAAGTGAGGATTATGACATCCAGAGTCAGAAAGGTTTTCCTGTTGACCTTGTGGAAACGGCTCATTCTCATTATAAAAACACACCCCTTGCAATACTTCCCTCTTCCCATGGTGATACTAATAAGAATGATTTACGTTTTGTCACTCAGTTTCATGTTCGTCATAGACAGATGGAGAGGATTGTGCAGAGACATTGGCCGATGTTGCTCCAGGATGAGCATCTTCTTCCCGTTCTGTCTAACAAACCTAAATTTGCGTATAGAAAAGCACCCAATATCAAAAGCAAGGTAGCACCTAGCAAACTGAAAGAGAAACCTCCTCCTCCCAGTCATTCTATCCCTACCTTTTTAGCCATCTCCGGTATGGACCAATGCCGCAAGTCTTTATGCAAAACCTGTCGGTTTGTGACGCATGGCCAGAAGGATTTTTGTGTGAAAGGTAAAATATACCCTATTAAGGGCTTTCACACTTGCTCCTCTGACCATGTTGTCTACTACCTGACATGCCCTTGTGGCCTTTTCTACGTTGGGCGAACCATCCGGCCACTACGGAAATGTTTTGGCGAACATCGGCGTTTCATAACTGGTGGACTGGATAATCATAGTGTCCCCAGGCATTACCTCGAATATCACGATAAATCCACTGATGGCCTTAGGGTTTTGGTCATCGAGGCAATGCCTAGGGACCTCCCTCCAGCTGAGCGTTTTAGGAGGCTTTGTCATAGAGAAATGTACTGGATCTTCTCGTTGAATGTTTTGGCCCCTGGAGGGTTAAATGAGGATTTTGAAATTAGTGCTATCCTTTAAACCTCATATAGTTTTCATCTCCATCTCCAGAGGTTCTATTGGTACATCCATATGTCATTGCGCACATATATCATATGTGTTCTCAGATGATAATTCATATCCTTTTCAGTACTCTTATCACATGTGCCTCCATCTTATTGTTCATTTTATTTATATATATATATATATATATATATATATATATGTATATATATATATATATATATATATATAATTTTTTTTTTTTTTTTTTTTTTTCTATTACCTGACTGTTGTTGGTGAACTAACTTTTCCATCTGTGTGGATATATTCTTAGTTCCCTCCAATATATCTGTTTCTCCCTTGCTCATAGATGATAATTTATATCCTCTTGAGCACGCATATCACCTGCGTTTATTTGTTCATTTCTTATTCCTTTTTATTTTATTTCTTTTTAGTTTATCTATTAGTTGACTGATCGCTGCTGGTTAATTAACATCTCCATTTGTGAGGATATATACATAGTATTCCAGTGTTTCTTACAATATATTTCTATAATATTTTTTATATATATTTTTATATATATTTTTTAATTATTTATTTATACACATTTTCTTATATTTCTTCCTCCACTTGTTTACTTACCCTTTTATCAATATTGTTTTCACCAATAGTGTATTTAGCATTATTCTGATGATTCATGTCCTTGTGAGAATGCCATACACCATTTCCTACTTCCTCCCGCCCTTGTCCCCGCCCACAGCTGGCCCAGAGAGTATAAATTATGCATGGGTATACCTGTAGCCATAGGTTGAAAAAGGAACCAATAGCAGTTCCGAAACACGTCCCTTTTTGATGACTACATCCGTTCCATGCTGGTTGCTGTCCCTCACCGCCGACGTCACTTCCGGGATCTTCATTTTCCTTAGACTCGGATCGTGTGACCTCCACCGACATCTCCAGGATCTTCCAATATCTGCTGGCAACTTCACTGGAGTTCCTGCCGCTACTTACCCACAGTCCTGGGAGTCTTACAACAAGCTGCGGACCCTCCTGATGCTGGATCGCTCTTACCATCAACGATGTTATCCTTATTTCACTTTCTGATCTTGTAAGTGTTTTTAATCCCGCTGGGGATATTAAATATTTTAATCTTCTGCACTTAGAGGTGCCTTTTTTTCTACTTGTGTTTTTTTGTTTTGTTTTTTTAGTTTGCTTCCACTTTTAAAGCTGCTGCCCTTAGTGTTGAAGAATCACCATTACCACCACCGGACCCCTGGTCTTATATAAACATTGCCTGCTTAGTCCTGTTGTCCAGAGCGTCCTCAATTTTACATTACAATCAGTCGATGAACTGCTGTTTGGAAAGCATATAAACTGCACTGAAAGGGAAACTGTAAATTTTTATAAATGTTTTTTTTTTCTTTGTTTTATATCTATATATTTACAAATATGTTTCCTAGACCACTAGCACAGTTAGCAGAACAGCTTGTATGGTAAGTTTAGGGCTGCAGTATATATGCTGATCTGAAGGTGGCACTGTGCCATTTATTCAGGCTGGCAGGAAATCATTGGGGACTCATTTTCCCTCTATTATGGGCTCCAGGCAGCCATACTGGGGAGGCCAGAAACAAGACGAGAATGGTAATACAGTTTGTAGTTTCGGTCAACACTGATACATTGTAGTGCATTAGAAACATCCAATAGATTGCGGAAAACAAACAATAATTGATCCCACTGATTACTGGAAAATCAAACTAATGCCCTTAAACCTAAAAAAAATGAACACCATTCAATTAGTGTACGGCCAGCCCTAGCGGTCAGTGTGCATTGTATGTCTTGCAAAATTGGGGCCATTAGTTCAAATCCCAGCCTGGACAGCTTTGAGATTTGAGTTTGCGTGTTCTCACTGTGTTGGTGTGGGTTTCCTCCAGTTTCCTCTCCATACTCCAAAAACATGTTGGAAGGTTAACTGGCCTAATAGGTGTGTCAAAATTGCACATCTGTATGCCGGTCTGAGGTTCAGCAATTTGGGAGGGTCGAGGAAAGGTGTGCCTTCTACCTTATATCTCAGATCTAGCAGCCTGTTTAAAATGCTTTTGATTTGGACTATATCCTGCTAGCTGTACCTTTTAACCTCCATCTGAATTTTTTTGTATGCTGTGGCGGGAGGTATTATATAATAAATCGTGACTTTTTCAGTTGTTCTCATTGAACAATACAACAAAAACTTCTCCTTGAAAAGGACGTATCTCTTGTTTTCTTTAATATGATAATGACATTATATTTAGTAAGACTATTTATTTTCTTCCAATTGTAAATTGACATTCATAACCACATGCCCCTGAAAGCATTTGTCTTTTAATTCCATTTAATGGATTTGGCTATTGCGTGGATAGCAGATTATTAAAGTAATATTTTCTATAGCATTTCATAATAAATGCTACCTAGAAAAATGCACAGAAGGATGTGAATGACAGAAAACTCTATAAATGCCCTTTGCTGATATGAACTACAAATATATATGCAGTGTGTGTATATATATATATATATATATATATATATATATATATATATATATATATATATATATATATATATTTTATTTTTTTTTTATCCCAGTGCACATGTTGTATGTTCATTGTTGTCAAATAAATGGAAACCAGCACAGAGAGGGGGGATGAGGACGTGACGTGTTGAGTTGGGGGAGGAGCCCGACCATGGCGCTAGACGACAACAGCTGAGAGAGACCAGCGGGAGATGAACGGCGTGAGAGGCCATGACGAACTCCATACATGACAGCTCACAAAACCACAAGACCGTGCCGGGATATTGTCAGAAGGATAAGAGCGCTGGTGTGTGTAAAGAGATCCGGGGACCACGCTTAAAGAGGAAGTAAAGCCTCTTTAAAAAAAAATACACCTTGCAAGGCAAAGGCATAATGAGCTAGTATGGCATAGCATAGCATACTAGCTCATTATGAATTACTTACCTGAGATCGAAGCTCCGGCATCGGCCCTCGTTCGTCTCCTCCTCCGACGCCATCTATCCCGGAGTGACTTCTGGGTATTGTGGCTCCGGCCATTCACAGCGCCGGAGCCACGATGACGTCACTCCCGCGCATGATCGCCGTTAGAAATGGCACGCTCAGTGCGCCTGCGGCCAATGTCTACAGCGCATGCGCCGTAGACATCGGTGCCGCTTTCCCTGAAAATATCTCCTAAACCTTTTAGGTTTGGGAGATATTTCTTGCACCTACAGGTAAGCCTTAATCTAGGCTTACCTGTGGGTTAAAGTGGTTGTAATGGGTTTACAATCACTTTAAGAGTCTGTCCTGGCCGGCCCAGCATCCCGTGCCCTCCCCCACCCCCGCCTCGGAACTCAGAAGGAAACGTGCAGGGGGAGAGGTGAGCAATGAACAAAGATAAACTGTATGCTGGCTTCTCAAACTCTGAGTTAGTATTAGTCCGCCTCCCCGGGTGGAAGGGCTCTATTGTGTGAAGACCAATCTGCCTATAATGCTTTATTTTTGGCTAAATGAATTGGAGGAATAAATAGTGTGAAGAAAGAAGGAGTAATAAAGCAGTGGAAAGGGGCCAGTGAAGCCGTTAAATTGTTGGCAAATACCCTGTTATATATCTATAGGTATTAAAGAAAGGTGCAACAAACTGCAGTTTAAGCCACATACAAAGTTACATATAAAAATAAACCAAGGAATGGAATATACTTGAACTAAGGCCCCATCACATGAATTAAGTATACTGCACTGACTTTGTAAACCCACGTGGGATAAGGATCATAAAAAGGGAAGCAAAAAGTGGTGAAGCGCAGGAGACCAATCTGTGGTCTTAAGTTTGATTTATAAAGAGGGCTGCAATAAGTTGGGGAGGAAATCGCATATGAAAACAAACCAAGAAATGTTATAAAAATCAGAATAAAAAGTACATCAATCGGATTGATTATAAAGGTTTTTGTACATCTGCACCCGCCTCAGTCTGCCCTCCTTAACTGGAAATACTCCTGAGTGAGGTGAAGCATACTAATTAATTGTGAGTCTGTGCGATTAAGACTGCAATACATATGCTATTTATCAAGAAAACTGTAACAAATCATTGCCAGGTTCATAAAAGGACAATCTCTGAGTGGCACATAAACTGAACAGAACTAAAACCACAAGACAGATTATAAAGGATTTTACTATATCTGCTCCCGTTCCAGCTTGTCCTCCTCAATTGGAAATATCCCTAAGCGTGGTGAAGCTTACTAACTAACTGTGAGTGTGTGCGACTGCGACTGCAACATATATGCAATTTATCAAGAAAACTGTAACAATCACTGCCTGGTATATAAAAGTATAATCTCTGAGTGGTATATAAACTGAATAGGATTGAAGCCATAAGATTGACTATAAAGGATTCTTGATATTAGCACCCACCCTAGTTTGTTCTCAATGGGAAATACTCCAGAGTGTGGTGAAGTTTATTAACTAACTGTGAGTGTGTGCGATTAAGACTGCAATACATGTGCGATTTACCAAGAAAACTGTAACAAATCATTGCCTTGTACATACAAGTATAATCCTTGAGTGGTATATAAATTAAACAAGACTGAAGCCATAAGATTGATTATAAAAGATTCTTGATATTTGCATCCGCCCCAGCTTGTTTTCCTTAATGGGAAATACCCCTGAATGTGGTGAAGTTTACTAACCAACTTTGAGTGTGTGCGATTAAGACTGCAATACATGTGCGTCCTATCAAGAAAACTGTAACAAATTATTGCCTTATACATAAAAGTATAATCTCTGAGTGGCACATAAACTAAACAGGACTGAAGCCATAAGATTGATTATAAAAGATCCTTGATAACTGCACCGGCCCCAGCTTGTACTCCTCAATTGGAAATACCCCTGAGGGTGGTGAAGTTCACTAACTAACTGCAAGTAGGTTCGATTAAGACTGCAATATATCTGCGATTTGTCAAGAAAACAGTAACAAATTATTGCCTTGTACATAAAAGTATAATCTCTGAGTGAGTGGCACATAAACTGAATAGGACTGAAACCATAAGGATTTACTGAAAGTCCTAGACGTAACTTAAATATGCAGAGGACTACTTGGACTGCTCGATGAGTACCTGTCCTACATATCTATCAAGGTGAACGGGGTCTCCCCCCCCCCCTTTTTTTTTGATGATGGCTCTTAACGAGCTTTGAAGTGGTGTCATACAACTGCTACTGAAAATTACTTTGGGTACCTCAACTCTAACATATTAGTAGTCCAGGGAACCTGCGAAGCAGCAGAGGTGGGGACCCTCTCAAGAAGAGGTAGAATGATTGTGTGAAAGCAGTCTCCACATTGTCTTTTTGGTAAACTGCTGGAGGAGAGGGGAGGAGGAGAACCCCTCAGTAGAAGACAAAGTAGCACGTGAGGAAATATATAGGCAGAGTGTATAGGACACCTAAAGACGTGGATAAGAAGAAACCATAGTCAAAAAGAGACACCAACCTGGGGAGGAAGAAAAAAATTGTAAATAAAAACCCCAGTATGAGAGGCAGCACTTAAAGGGGACTGAGCCCAAAACCCCAAAGGAGAGCCTAAATACGAGCACAATCCAGAAGTATCTAACAAAAGAGGGTAGTCCAAAAAGTCTGGGATCGGAAAAACAACAACAGGCGATCAAAGAAAAAAAAAAAGAAAGGAGAAACACAGGAAAAATCTGGAACAGACACCACCAATATATCACTTTTGGGAAATACGGTCCAGATCTTCGCTGATATCTCCCAGGCGACGATCCAGAAAAGACGACAATTGAAACCACTACTAACCCATCTGATCAACCGCCAGATCAAATATGGACAGTCGTTTACATTCCGACTGTCCTTCACAGGATTTAGAGGAAAATCCCACTCATTCGCCAGCTTCCAGTCTGGCGAGGCGCTACTCCTGGAATTGGGACTGATTTCTAAGGATTCGCCTCTCCCCAACGCTCCCAAACACTGAGGGTTGCCCGGTTTCCCCTCTGTGGTCCCAGCCGAGAAGATCTAGAATCAGGAAGTCTCCATCTATCACCTGAGCTATCCCAAGAAATATCACCTGGACATTGCTCCTCATTTTGAGACCAGTCTTCCTACATTTGGACCCGGTCCAACTTCGAAGACCTTAATACCGAAGATGCACAGTTCCTGTTTTGTTTTGTTGTGCCCCGCAAAGGACTCTAGTCTCTAATGGCTTACCAGACGATTGCATTTGCTCATCTCCCCCTCTTTTTGTTTGTTGATTTTTCTCACAAGAGAATGATCCTGTTCCCGAATGTGGACTTATCTTATCTTGCATTTTGCATTTACGACACTTAAGTCCAGCTAGATGGTTCCTCCCATCCCTTTCAGAGAATGCAAGAGATGGGCTGGAGCGGAAACGCATGCCACTTGTGGTGAACTTGCCCCTACCCTGAGAGTGGAGGCAACTTCGCAACACGATAAGGGGGCTTGGCACCCCCACGGTTGCACTGAATCACAGTGTACTGGTTCTTTTTATTTGTTAGCACTGTTTACATGTTTTTCTTACAGCTTAACCTAAGATGTACAGTCTTCAATCACCAAATCTGTTTTTCTCTCTTCTTTCTGAGCTTCTCTCCCCTTTGGTGCACTCCCACTCCAGGAATGGATCCGATGTGATAGACCGAGAGAACCCCAAACAGAATTCTTAAAGCTCCTAAAATGTGAGTACAGTCCACCGAACCCTTATGACCAGTAGATCCTCCACAAAATATACCATTTAACACATAACATGCAGGGCCTTAACTCCCCTATAAAAAGGGTAAAGGCCTTTCAACAATATCATAAAATGGGGATAGACATACTACTACTGCAGGAGACACTTTTCGTGGACCTCCACCCCTAAATATCTAAATGCACGGTACCCCGCAGTCTTTTTCTCAAATGGACCAGACAAAAAATGGGGAGTAACAATATGTATCACTAAAAAGATCCCTTTCACACCCACCAATCTTATAAAGGACAAGGAAGGCCGCTATATCATGGTAACAGGAAAAATCAATGAAAACTTATTCACCCTACTTTCCTATTACGCTCCCAACACAGGTCAAACACTGTTCCTTCGCTCAATGCTGACAGTGATTTTGCCCCATGTGACGGGTTATGTAATTCTGGGAGGGGATAGCAATACTTCTCTAGACCAAAATAACCCCAGGAAGACAGTTTTAAAACACACCCCAAAGCAGAATGGGGTAATAGCACGCCTACTACACAGCTATGATTTGATCGATATATGGAGAGGTGCCCATCCCACCAGCAGGGACTTCACGTTCTCCTTCCATGTACACAAAACGTATTCCCGAATAGATCACCTATTCACTTTATCCCCTCTACTCTCATATGTCTCGTCGGCTAAAATTCTCCCCATGGCATGGTCAGGCCACTCCTCGATTCAAGTCATACTAACAAACCTATGGTCGAAACCACAACCATCTTCTTGGTGATTAAACGAGTCTTAAATGACCCTATTATTGCCAAAGAAGTTGAAACGGCTCTCCAACACTACATTCAGGACAATCCCCCCCTCGTCATCCACCCCAGCCATGATTTGGGCGGCCCATAAGGCCACCATCCGCAGTAAACTGATACAATTAGCCTCCAGAGCAAAACGAGCACATGAACAAACGATTAATCAACAAAACGAGGAGCTGCAATGTCTTATGCGCGAACAAAAATCCAAACAGCATCTTGATCTTAGAGACCAGATTGATGCAACCCGCACGGCCCTGAACTTGAGCCTCACCACTAAAGCAGAAAAACACATTAGATGGTCCAGACATGATACTAGACCATGGGAGATAAACCTAATAAACTTTTGGCGCGGAAACTAACTCCCAGACCATTTACACCTGCTCTACCTGAATTGCAGTTGGAGAACGGCCAGACAACCCAGAATCCCCAGCTAATACTAATTTAAATTTCTACTCCAAACTATATGATTCCCCTACCCCTCTCCACAAGGATAGGGCGGAGGAGTTCCTCCGAGACATCCTGCTCCCTACACTAGACCGAGATCATGCAGAGCTGATGGAAGAGGAATTTACCGCAGAAGTAGTAGCAGCCCCTAAAAATCTAAACCCATCCAAGGCGCCAGGCCCAGATGGATTCTCTGGCCATTATTATCGCAAATACGCAGAGGTTCTGACCCCACATCTATGCTCTTTTTACAACGAATTAAAAAAGGGCTCCCTTTTACCACCACATGAAAATAGTGCCTTCATTCACATTATACCCAAACCGAATAAAGACCATAGGGACTGCGCGAATTACCGCCCGATATCGTTAATAAATGTAGACCTCGAGATAATGACAAAGATCTTAGCTACTCGTATGAACTCGTTCTTACCAAACTACATTCACCCGGACCAGGTAGTGTTTGTTCCCAATGGACAAGCCCAAGATCAGACCAGATGGATTATCTATATCATATCTGCTCTGAATTCTGGCTGGGATGGATTGAGGACAGAGGGGGGGGGGCGCTATTACTCTCATTAGACCTACACAAGGCCTTCGACTTCCTATCTTGGGTCTGTTCTTCATCTTAGAATGCTACGGGTTCGGTCCGAAATTCTTGACAACGCTTAAAACCATATATAATGCTCCCACAGCACACCTCGTAGTCAAGGGCTATCAGTCACAAAACATAGATATTCACAGAGGGACCCGACAGGGATGCCCATTATCCTCCTTATTGTTTATTATGGTGTTAGAACCATTAGCCATCAAAATTTGAGATCATCCAGATATACAGGAAATTCACTGTGGAGATCACGAACATAAATGCGCGTTGTTCACAGATGATATACTGCTACTTCTCTCCTCCCCAGTCACTTCTCTGCCCACTCTAAACATAGTACTACAAAACTGCACTTCAATTACAGGCCTGCAAGTGAATCATTCAAAGTCTCAAGCGCTCAATATATCCTTACAAACACATAATTCGAGCTTTGCGAAGCTCATTCTCATTTAAATGGCAGAATGAGGCCCTTCTATATTTGGGTATCTTCTTAACCCTCACTCACTCCACACTATATAAACGAAACTACCCTCCACTGTTTAAAAAATTAACAGAGGATCTCAAAAGATGGTCAAATAACCCCTCATCGTGGTTCGTCCGACTGTAGTCTATTAAAATGACCATCCTACCTAAGGTATTATATCTGTTCCGGACTCTTCCAATAGCAATAGTAAGAGCTGATCTAGTGAAGTTTCAGACAAAACTGTTGGAATTTATATGGGAAAACAAAAGACCCAGGGTGAATAGATGAACTTTATACACACCAAAATGAGGGGTGGTCTAGGAGTACCGGATCTGATCAAGTACTACCACGCAGCGCAATTGTCCCAACTGATTCGATTCCACACGCGACAGTCTAGACCACTGTGTATGACGATGGAATCCTCCCTATACCCGAGTAGAGAGATTAGTCACTTAATGTGGATGAAAGGGAGAGATAGACCGACAATATTGTGTCCGACCCTATCTTTCTCTTCAAACCTATTGGACAGACTGGTAGCTACATATAAATTTAAATCCCCGCACACCCCATTAGCCCCACTGTTAGCAATCCCTCGTTCACCCCGGGTCTTCACCCTCATGACTTTACATGGGGGACTAACAAAGGTCTGCTACGAATAGCAGACATTTGTGACCATAGAGGTGCTTTGTCGAAATGGGTCCTCCAGGAAAAGTACCATCTCCCAAATTCTGAACAATATCGCTATACCCAGATAGTTAATTTCCTAGCGACATTAAACCGTACTTTGGATCTAACCACTTCCACCCCAATGGAAAATGTTTGCAGGACCCTCGACAAACACACTGGTCACATATCGCAGATTTACAGTATTTTAACCTCGACTTCTCAAAAACTGTTTTACATGCAAAAATGGGAGTAAGATATAGAAATCAGCATAGAAGCTGAAGAATGGAGCAAAATGACGCAATGAGCATCCAGATCATATATCAATACCTCGCTGATAGAGGCAAACTATAAAGTCTTGATGAGGTGGTACATGGTCCCAGCGAGGATAGCAACCTTTGCCCTGGGGGCCTCCCCACAGTGCTTCAGGGGATGTATCATAGATGGCACCATGTTCCACACATGGTGGACATGCCAAAAGTGCGAAGGTTCTGGATACGAACATATAATTTCATATATACACTGATTCAAGTGAATCTCACTAAGTCACCCTTACAGGCACTGTTGGGATGCCCAGTGGAGGGGACATCAAACCATATGAAGAGACTCATCGCCTTCATATTTGTAGCAGCAAGAATATCGATTGCCAAATCTTGGAAATCACCAACGATCCCTTTTCACTTACTTAAATCTAAACTATCATGGATAATGGTGAATGAACGCCTCTCGGCAATTTTAAACGACAAGATAGCTTTGTTTGACAAAATATGGGACCCCTGGATTAACTACCTCTTGGCTACATAATGAAATGGGAGTGGCTCGGGAGTACTATTCTCCAGGGCCAGAGTGCACCCCCCTCCAATATCCTCTACTCTTCTTTCTCTCATTCCTTTCCTTTCTCTCTTTTCTTTCAACTTGAATTGGCCACTAAGGGCCCATGGACCGATTATGGCCCCTGGGTCCATTTAGAAGTTAACCTAGTAGATTACACCTAGTAGTGGTGACAAAGGATGAGGTTCCCCGTGCTACATGTTGGAGCACGCCTGCGCACCACCTAGAGGAGGTTTTCTTTTGTATTGTTTTGGTTTTATTTTTATTTTTTCGGTTTAGGTCTGATCATACTATGTGAACCTAGAATAGGAAAAATGATACACAAGACCTCACATAAATATAAGATAATTCGCGATGTAACCTACTCATAACCGATTTGTTAATTGTACCATTACTTCGTACTACGATGGTAAATGTTGATCTTGTACTTGTTAAAAATGTCTGAATAAAAATATTGGAAAGGAAAAGACATCACGATGGAAAGTGAAGTAGAGACAAGTAGAATGGAGGAACAAAGTATCTGTGCCCAAATGCCAACAAAATCAGAAATAACAGATATGTTCGCAAGATTAGAAAAATCCACCAAGACAGAAATCGCCACAATGTGGGCTGACCTAGGCCAGTTATTGAAGAGGGTAGAGGAAACGGAGGACAAGACCATCAAGCAAGCTCAAGAAATAAAAGAATTAAAAATACAAGTTAAAACCTTGCAAATTGGTCAGAGAGAAATCCTATACAAATTGGAAAATCAGGAAAACCAAAGCAGACGCCAGAATCTAAAGATCAGGGCACTTCCAGAAGACAGAGGAGAAGAGTTGAAAAAAATAATGAATAAAATATTTAACCCCCTCATGGACAGAAGAGAGGATGAAGAATTAAAGATGAATCGAGTACATAGGATTAGGAAACCTTCAAACTTAAGCGCAGAAGTACCACGTGATGTCATAGTAAGATTTCAACTATACGTAGACAAAGCAGAGATATGGAGAAGAATGAGAGATAGGCCACCATTAAAATACGAAGGCGTGGAACTCCAAGTCTTCACAGATCTATCAGCAGAAACATTGGCCAGAAGAAAGCTTCTTAAACCATTATTGGAACAAATGGGAGCTGCTAACATCAAATATAGCTGGGGTTTTCCGGCATCTTTAAAAGCCCAGAAAGAAGGTAGATCAGCGAGATTAAAATTTCCAGAGGACTTACAGGAATTCTGCAAAAAAATTCATATTCTAATTTTGGATATTTTTGGAAGGTGTGGAACTCCAAATCTTCACAGATCTATCAGCAGAAACATTGGCCAGAAGAAGGCTTCTTAAACCATTATTGGAACAAATGCGAGCTGCTAACATCAAATATAGCTGGGGTTTTCCGGCATCTTTAAAAGCCCAGAAAGAAGGTAGATCAGCGAGATTAAAATTTCCAGAGGACTTACAGGAATTCTGCAAAAGAATTCATATTCTAATTTTGGATATCCCAGTGGTCGGAAGGAGGAAGAACCCTCGGGGAAGAAGAAGGATATTGGCAGAAACTGCAGAAAGTGGAGGGGGGGAGGGGGGGGGAGATATTTTAAAAAGGAAGAACCAGAGGGATTCGGGATAACACCTAGGCCCGTTAAAAACAATTTTAATCACAGATATAGATCCCCCTATTATGAAAATAGGTAACAAACAATTAAACCAAGACAACAATAAATGTTTTGACATACAATGTACGAGGGCTAAACACACCAACAAAAAGGCATACAATTTTGAAAGAGATTGAGCATTATAGGGGTGGTGGAATGGGCTAAACTGAATAATGAGAAGAGGTGGGTAAAGATTGAGCACACAATGGCTAATACACAATTAGGAAGAAATATATGGACACCACCACAATATAGGGCACTAGGAGAAACTATTCATACACTGACACGGATTGTATTTAGGCTTTGGGACCTAACACATAAGCAGAATAAATGGGAATACAATTCACTGTTGATAACACTAAAAGAAAATAACTATTTTGCACCAGGGAAAAGTTTGGTAGGGGGGAACTGGATTAAAAAAAGAAAATGTACAATTACAAGGGATATGTTATTGGAAATAAAGCTATGTTAAATAATATATATATATATATATATATATATATATATATATATATATATATATATATATATATATATATATATATATATATATATCCCTTTGGAAGTGAAAATGTTTTGTATATTGAGAAATATTAAAAAATAAAAAATAAAAAATAAATAAATAAATGGAAACCAAGGTTGCTGCAGCAAAACAAATCTGGAAGTTTCTGTGTTATGATCTACAGTACTGTATGTCTTTTATCTGGATACCATTGGAATAACTAAACAATGGTAAGGATATTCTGTATATCATTTTTACGTCATAACATTAATGACACTGACCACCCAAAAGCGATATTTTAGTTTTAGGCAAAGGTTGATCGATGGAGTCTCCCCTAGCTTCTAATATGTCTTGGTTATTTCAGCACAGGATCTAAACTTCCTGACCACTTTGAAGATTCAGGTGTTCCTGATCACCTCTGTGTTTTAAACTAAAATCTGACAGGGTCATTGTGAATTCCTGACAATGTCCACCCAAACCCAGAAACTCAAACAACAATGTTTTACCAACAGTCTATGAGAGATAGAAATTGCTAGTTTAACAAGCAAATACAAAAATATATATAATATACAATTGCAACACAAGCCATATTATATTTTAATGTTATTAAAAATTGCATTTACTTTTCAATCTGCAGCAGTATCATTTTAAGTAAAAATCAACGCAATATGACAACCTAGAGGCATTCTGTACATTGGTGTACTTTGGTGTCCACTGGTATACAAAAAGCCCCGGAAATTGAATTTCCTGTTTGTGTGATTGGCTCACTGATTTTCCCAAAAGTCTGCACTAAGATACAAGTCAAATTTTAGGCATCCTCTGCAATAAGAATTTTAGTTTCGGTGAGATGCTCTACAAGAGTTAAAGTGGTTGTAAAGGCTGAAGGTTTTTTTAACTGAATTCTATGCATGAAGATAAAAAGCCATCTGTGTGCAACAGCCTCCCCAGCCCCTCCTAAAACTTACCTGAGCCCCATATCAACCCAGTGGTGTGCCCGAGAGCCTCGGCTCTCCTGGGTCTCTCTCTCCTCATTGGCTGAGACAGCAGCGGTAGCCATTGGCACTTGCTACTGTCAACAACAGCCAGTGAGTCAATGAGGAGAGAGCAGGGGTGGTAATGAGCTGTTCTTTGTGTGTGAATGAACACACAGAGCAGCAGCTCAGGACCGAGCCTGCTTGGGTGTCCCCATAGCAAGCTGCTATGGGGGGCAGGGACGGATCGACTATTGGCAGATGTCAGCGTTTGTGTCCATAGAAATGCATAGAGATGTAGAGGTTCTCTAATTTAGCTGGCAGTGTTCCCCTGCCGTCTAGGTGGTATGGTTTCAGCTCCATCTGGCCATCCACCACACTTGGGGCCTTGTTGTACTCGGGACATGCTCCCTCATGTCCATGAGTCATGCGGCACTTGTTTTTTTTTGTTTTTTTTTTCTATCTGGGTGGGTAGTTGTCATTTTGTGGGTAAGTGAGCCTCCATTTGTTGTCCCATCCCGGAAGCTGCTATGCTCTCTGTATGTCCTCCCTTTCCCCCTCCCTTTCGCCCACTCTAGGCGGGGGGGGTTTGAGGGACTGGGCGGGATCCACAGCATAACGATGCCACATAATGTGCCTCACATGCCTCACGTGTGATGTCACCATTTGCATCATGACGTGGGGCACGGTTATCTCCATCTTAGCCGCCACAGTTGGGGAGGTTAGTCCCTGTCGGGGGTGTTGTGTACCGTCCAGGCCAGGGCCCCTCCCTGCACTTGTCGAGCTGACGTGATGTCGGTAGGAGCCAGCATGCAGCTGTGTGGAGTGTAGTTAACATGCCGGTCATACACAGCTACTATTCTCACAGTGTGGAACACACCACACTACACAGGGACCCTCTACTTCTCCATGCACGCCACCAAGGTAATTCCATCGTCAGCCTGTATGCCACTATATTTCCTTAGTGTGACCACAATACTTAATATAGATTTTATTCATTTATTTTAGATCTTGTGGTAGTTCTCATCACCCCCCTATCATTGTGGCGCATGATTTAGAGTGGCTACTTTCTCTTTGGGAAGCTCTGTGCAGTACGCTCCAGTTACATGCGGCCCCACAATATCCCTGCTTCCGGGAGGGACACCTCCTTGTTGGCCCTGGTCCCACATTCAACATACCCCCATCATCTACTTTTTACATGTAAGTATCCAGGACTGGCATATATGCCTCTTCCTGATATGCTCAGTGATACATTAAGCTTAATACATTCCAATCCTTTTTTTAGATATTTGGGAGCATCCGCCCCTGATGAATGTGCAAACACGAAACGCGTCGCTCAATAAAGGATGCCAACACATACCATTATCAGAACCAATCAAGTCTACTGTCTCAAAAGCATTCGTGATTGCCGTGTGAAAGGGCCCTAAGAATGCACTAGTTGATTATAATGAACCAGATCCTCCCATTCAGAATCAGTCTGCAAAGGATATGATGAAACAAACTGTTTTTTCTTCAGAGAAAGTAGCAATCTGCAACAAAGTTTGTTAAATCCTTGCAATGCACATTGATCACCCAGAGGGGATTGTTATTTTTTTCTCAACAAAAGTGGATTTACTCTTTAAAAACATACTGTATGGCTGTTTATAACCATACTTCGGTGTCCCCAACTCCACCTTTACCAAAGCCTGTATTGCTTCACTCAAACCAGGCAAAATTATTGACCCAACAACTTCACCATATATCAATGATCTTATAAAATCAATAGATACATATAAGGGGAAGCTTGATTACCAGGCATGGCCTCTTGCCACTCAGAAAAATAAAGGCCAAATCAAAGCAAGACAATGTTCCCACTGAATAATGGGTAGTGATAAGTGCCAGTAGAGATTCTGACAGATAAGCTTGGGGTGGATGTCGCCTTTAAGCAAACCCAGGGAGGCAATTAGGCATACAAATGTCACACACAGTTACAGACATTTCCAAGTGTCTTAATGTCAATCTCAGCCTTTGTAGAGTGCCTCAAAACCGCAGAAAACCCCAGTGGATGGGTCATGAAATAAATGTTAAGTCATTTGGAGCAGGGTCTCTGCACCCATCATTTGATAAGTGTGGCCCCACAAGCTATGACATTACTGACTCTGAGAGGATAGGCTGTCTTAAGGCTGGTACACACTATGAGAAAATTGGGCGAACGATCGTCCGATTTTCCTTGTTTCACAGCAAATCGGAACCGAGGAAGGAAATAATGTATGAAAATTCTCATACAGCAAAGGCTTTTTTTTTTTTATGTGCTGTTTCTGATCATGCACAGCCTTTTCGTTCCTGATTTTTCTCGCACGAAAATCGTACCAAAGCCGTACACAATAAACGAAAATTGTTCTGTCTGTTCACATACAAGAAAATTTTTGGAGTTTGTCCCTTCGGAAATTTTAGTTTGCAAAAATCTAAATCTGATGTCGAAAGTTGTGTATCCACTTAACGAAATTTGAACAATCGTGAATTTTACTTCCGATTTTCTCATAGTGTGTACCCCCTTTATTGAAATATTGTCAGTTCACCAAGTGCGGGTAAACCCTCCAGAGTTTCTTCAACTCTATTTGCTTGGTAACCAGAACTGCAGTGTACCTTTTGTTACTGTCACCTCCATAATTGTTTTTAAATGTTTTCCAAATATTCTTTATTTAAGATTTTTATTTTGTTTTTAAAGAAATTAAAACACTTGGGTAGATCTTTTGTGCATATGAATCATTCACTAAACTCTATGAGGTGTATTTAAAAAAAAAAATAAAATTGCATAGCTGTTTGTCCCTTTAACTGCGTGTAAATTCATTCCATGCAAATAAGGCAAAAGCTCTGGAAAATTTTGCAGAGACTATAGTCTGAGAACATTTGATTTCACCCTATTTGCAAAGAAAAAAAAATGACATGCCACTTCAACAGACATTTTTTTTAAATACATCTCTATGTGACCGAAAATGCCAAAAAAGGGAAACTGTACTTCTGTGTTTCCTGAAAGGTGGCCTCATTATGTTAATGGTGTGGTTATCATTTATAGAGGAAGTAACTGCTCACTTGGTCTTTGGGAGAGAAGCAAGCTGCACTGACCTGGAGAGAGAAATAGACAGAGATTGCGTAACAGCAGCCTTCTAAGTACAAGCTATTGTCTGTAGAAGAAGAAATTCACTATTGTGAAAAGAAGCCCGAGAAGCTAGAATTTGTATGCTTTGTGTTTTTTTTTTTTTTGGGGGGGGTTCTACGTTTTTTTATTTAAAAAAAAAAAAGAAGCTTTACAATCAATTTAATGGCAAAATAACACTGGGCATCTACTCAGTGGCTCCTACAGGGGTAGCACTACACCTAGGCTAACATTTCCATACTTTTTGAAATGACTGGTTCACTTTAAATAAACCCTTTTCCCCAATCTGTTCAGCTATACAGTGGTGAAGAGTGCAAAACACAAATCCTAATGATCCAGATTATTTTATTTCTAGCTAACTGTTCCAGAACTGTTTCAGCCAAGGTTAACTGAGTTATAATCACTGAATTTTTTTACTACACTTTTGTTTCTTAAAAGACATTGGTAAGTTGTTAGGTATTCATTGTAAATGCAAACAGTTCTTAATGGAGTACTTTTGTACAAAATATAACAAAATATAATCTAATAACCGATTGGGTAATTGATGACATATATTCATTCTACATTGTTCATAACAGAACGCAAAGATTTTGTTTCTCCTTAGTGCCAGAACAGCAGGACACATAAAACGGAGTACAAGACCTTGATGCAGCTGCTGTGCAGTCAATTTACTTGTCCAGGCGGAAAATCACATGCCAGCTCTGATTAAATGATACACATAAGTCTGTAGATATATTAAAGCAAATTGTCCTATAAAAGGCTTTGTGGTTCACTGAGGAGTTTCTATAGCATGGTAATTAGGGATAGTTCTTCCTAGTGTCTGATATGATGATGATTAAAAGGGAACCCTACAAACAACAACAAAAATGCAGGTAATAAAAGTAAATAGGCAACACTGGGTGCAATTTTCTTGGTTATTATCCTGGCACTCTTATTTTTGGCATGGGGCTTTAGGGACTATACACAAGTAAAAAATTAATGTCTTCGAGAATGTCCTTGAACTCTAATCTAGCAATTCACAACTTTTTGAAAAGGTCTTCCATCCAAAATCTATCCATATAATATACAGTGGCTTGAAAAAGTGTTCACACCCCTTGAAATTTTCCACATTTTGTCATGTTACAACCAAAAATGTAATTGTATTTTATTGGGATTTTACGTGATAGACCAATATAAAGTGGCACATAATTGTGAAGTGAAAGGAAAATGATAAATGGCTTTCAAAATGTTTTCAAATACATTTTCTGGTCCACCTCACGTCAGCACGCAACGGGTTAACACCTCCTCTGGAGCCCCACTGGACCACCTGTTCTTAGCTAAATAAAAGAAAGCCCCTCCCCCAACTAAAGTGTTCTTCTTTTTTGGTCATGCTCCAGGCCACCTGTAGATTGCAGTGGTAAGTACTTTGTTTGCTGCATCTCCCCCTGCCAAACCTACCCCTCCATGTTCAGCCTCTTATGGCGTTGGAAGACCCTGAATGTTGGATGGTAAACCCTCCTAAAAACTGGGTGCCCTTTGTTCCAGGGCACAGGCAAAAGGATGCTTAAACAGCATTGACATTGTACAGATGTAGTATTATAAGAGCTCTGCAACATCCCCATTGCCTCTCCCTTGGGTTTTTTTTGCTGTCTTTTATATGTAGTGCACCACACTGCTCTCCTGACTTAATTGTCAGTCTGAGAGCAGCTGTGAATGATGTCACAGGGAGCGGGGAGATTGGCAGCACAAGATGGTAACCACCAGTCCCCATGCACCTGCGTAAATAATCTTGGAGATCTGCAGTTGAGAGGGATTCTCTCCCTCTCTCTCTCTGCAGTCCTGCCAGGTAAAGGACTTACCTGAGATTCTGACTGAGTCTCCTGTCTGCCTCTGGATGTGCTGTCCTGACTCCCCTGCTATGCTGTGTACTTCTGTGGGTTTGATAGTCTGACTGTTTTTTGTCTCAGACTCTGACTGTGTCTGCTGTCTGCCTTTGGAAATGTTGCCTGAGCTTACCTGCTGCTGCTTCTGAAGTGAGTGGATGAAGGCAGATGGGTCTTAAAGAGACCGTGCACCTGTTTTTTGGTGAGAGGTAATATGTTTTTCTCCATATATTTTGTGCAAATATGAGCTTGCCACACCTGTTAGTGGCACAGAAGACTAGCAAAGGTAGGAGGGGGCAACGTGGGACTTGGTTTTTAAAAGAGTGCTCAAGGAAATTATGCAAATTAAGGTGTTTTGCATTATTTTAGGAGCAGAAGGCAAAGGCAAATGCTCCAAAAAACATAAGACCTGCCAACGATCATCTTATCCTGACCAGGATGACGACACCTAACAGGTTGTCACATTCATTACGCATGTGGTCAATACACTCTACAGGAGTCGTTTCCACTTTCCCTGTGAAGGGACAGGATCCAGGCAATTGGCACATGTGTCCTACCTAGCTCGTATAAAGTTTGGGCTGTCCATCCTACTCCGCTGGGATGTGGTACCTGTGTTCACATGCTAAATGCATTGTTTATCAGGGAGCCCCTCTGCTGGTCTCTGGGGTGGCATATGAGGTGTAAATCACTCTCAATGGGGAAGCCGTGCAATATCATGAAAAAAAAAATATGCATCCCATGGAGTCATCCACAGGGTGGTTTTCATGCTCCCCAAGCACTCCATGTAGCACTGGCTCACATGCGTTTATGCCAGCATGATAGGAAATGCCTCGCCCAAGCTGATGTATGTTTATGCACTGCACTTCCAGTGGTGGATGCTGCCCTCTAGTGCCTGGCACATCAAGTGGCTTTGCCTTTTTATAATTCAGTTGCTGGCAGAGATCCTATGGAAGATAAGTGTACTTGTTCACACCAGATACAGTCCAGTGCATTTTTATTCTGCATCAAGAAGGCATGGACAGTGTTTAATTTGGATTCCAATTAGCTAGTTCACACTAGTGCAAGGCATTCTAGTGCAATCAACAAAAGTAGAATATGTTACATTGTTTCTGTATGGCAAAAAGTACTGAAAATGCATTAGAATGCATCAAAAACACTCATGCAGAAAGACATCTGGAACGCAGAAATTGTGGTGATCTGGCCATTAGACTTGTACAAAATCTATACAGTGACAGATTTTGCCTGTCAACCTGCAATAGCGTTAACTTCGATGTATAAACTTTAGAATCGGCATTACATTCAACACTGGAAACTGCAAGATTTGGTTCATGCAGACAATCACAGAGACAGTTCAGCAGAAGGACCAGTTGGTATCAATCGACCTGCAGACTCATACTTCCATGTACCGATCAAAGCCGAGCACCAGAGGCATGTGAGATTTGCAGCGGCCAGATGTCACTTCCAGTTTAGGTGTCTGCCTTTTACAAAACTGGCACAGCCTTAGGAATCTTTTTGAAGATCTTGTTGGCAGTGGTGGTACCTTGGGCCAGATGGCACATGAGGGCGTTTCAATTTGCCTTCTTTAGTCTATGGATCAGAAAATCTTTGTGCCTATACAAATTCAGCGAGAACTGGAATTTTGGACATCGCCACTGTGCTTCTTTCGGAGCATGCCTCTCAGCCCAGGAGATAGGATGATTCTGAAGCCAGATGCCAGTCTCTGAGGCTGGGGAGTACACAATCTGAAGAAACTAATGCAAGGCCATTGGAGCGCGGTGGAGCACAGACTCCCTAAGTATCTTGAATGGAAGGAAGCCTTTTCTAGCAAACCTTTCAGAATCTTCAAGGGGGCCTGAGTAAGGTTGACAACAAGACAGTAGTAGCCTGCATTGCCTGACAAGGGGACACCAAAAGTTTTTTACTGTTTTACATCTTGCCCAAAAAATTTTTGCGGGGCAGAGAACCACTTGCAGTCAGTTAAGGTTAGTCTTCTTGCCAGGAAAGCAAAATCAACTATTGGTTCAGTTAGGCAGAATATTTTTCAACAAGTACCTCAAACCAATATTGTCCTTATGGGGCTTTCCAGCAGTAGTTCTCCACTGAGACTCCACTGAACACACAGCTTCTGATATTTGCAACAGGATGCCAATGCAAAGGCTCCATCATACAAGATAGGTTCACGGTGCTATAGAATTTTCTGTTTGATCTTTGTCACTCTCTGGTGACCTTGACTTTAAAAGGTGCTTCTAAAAATATGGACAGAACAAGTCCATGCCATACAGATCCTTTCCACCTACTGAGAAGGCCTTGGCTTTCACTGTTCCCCCAGATGTTGCCAGAACCACCAAACCCATTTCTGGTCAAATTAAATCTTTTATGGCAAGGCCAGTGACAGCACCCCCAATCCAATGAGACTACTTTTATTAGCCTGGCCATGGAATAGCCTAGACTAGAGGTGCAGGGATTCTCATCCGAGGTTGTTCAGACCTTGGTGACTAGAAGATAATCCATGAATGCTACATATGAGAAGATATGGAAGAAGTTTGTTTTATTTGCTCAGCAAAAGCTTTCTCTCCTGTGCTTCCTGCTCTAGCCAATATCTTGGACATTTTACAGTCAGCGCTAGAGGTTGGTCTGGCATACAACTCCATTTAAGGTACATATCTCTATCTCATCTTTCACAGGCTGCAGATGGGTGCAAAATCCAGTGACCAGATGCTTCTTGCAGGTGAAAATCTATATATGACCTTGAGGGAAATGCTTGCTCCAATGGTTTTATTTCCATTGAAGTACCTCACTGTAAAACTAGTTCTTCTGACAGCAACTACTTCAGACAGAAGAATGTTGAAGATTCCTTTGGTGTCTTTTCTTTCTTTTTTTTTTTTACCAGAAATAGGGATACTATGTCTATCCCCAAAGTTCCATTTTAAAGTGGTATCCAGTTTTCAGCAAAACGGGTTAGTAGTCCCTCCAAGTTTTCACAACGAGAGTCTCTGAGTGCACAGCAGGAAGACTTCAGTTCCTTACATGTGGTCAAGTTACTAACAGTGTACTTGGTCAAAAGAGGAAAGTGGACAATCTTTTTATTTAACCATCAGGTCCTCAAGAGTCATCCACTGTTGGGTTACCAGGGTGATTAGATTGGCATGCAGAAAGTAGGCCTTTCTGCTCTGAAACAGTTGCAGGCTTGTTTGACTAGAGGGGTGGCAGCCTTTGCGGCAGTAATGCCAGGATTGCTTGGAAGATATATGTAAGATGGCTTGCTTGAATGTCTTGTGTGTCCTTCATTCAACCTTACAAAATAAATGTGCGGTCAGCAAGTTTGGGACAAGAGAGATCAATTATTTTTGGCTTTAGCAGCTTTTCTCTGGTTGTCATTGTCTCTTTTAATTTGTTCTCTCCCGCCCATTTATTCAGCTATGCTATATCCCGTTGTGTGCTGACGTGAGGTGGGCCAGGAAAACTGAAAATTGTTATCAAATACTTAGCATATTTTCCTTTCTTGGCCCATCCTCACATCACCACAGGACTCCCGCCCTAGTGGCTTGTTGCAGGCTAGGTTATCAAACACTTTAGTTGGGGGACGGGCTGTCTTTTATTTAGCTAGGAATAGGTGGTCCTGTGGGGCTCCAGAGCACGTGTTAACTCGTTGTGTGCTCACGTGAGGATGGACCAGGAAAGGAAAATTACTGTAAGTATTTGATAACAATTTTCCGTTATCTGAAAAGTGTGGCGTGAATTTGTATTCAGCCCCCCTGAGTCAATACTTTGTAGAACCACCTTTTGCTGCATTTACAGTTGCAACTCTTTTTGAGGATGTCTCTACCAGCTTTGCACATCTAGAGAGTGACATTTTTGCCCATTCTTCTGTGCAAAATAGCTCAAGCTCTGTCAGATCGGATGGAGAGCGTCTGTGCATGGTATAGCATGGTAATTAGGGATAGTTCTTCCTAGTGTCTGATATGATGATGATTAAAAGGGAACCCTACAAACAACAACAAAAATGCAGGTAATAAAAGTAAATAGGCAACACTGGGTGCAATTTTCTTGGTTATTATCCTGGCACTCTTATTTTTGGCATGGGGCTTTAGGGACTATACACAAGTAAAAAATTAATGTCTTCGAGAATGTCCTTGAACTCTAATCTAGCAATTCACAACTTTTTGAAAAGGTCTTCCATCCAAAATCTATCCATATAATATACAGTGGCTTGAAAAAGTGTTCACACCCCTTGAAATTTTCCACATTTTGTCATGTTACAACCAAAAATGTAATTGTATTTTATTGGGATTTTACGTGATAGACCAATATAAAGTGGCACATAATTGTGAAGTGAAAGGAAAATGATAAATGGCTTTCAAAATGTTTTCAAATACATTTTCTGGTCCACCTCACGTCAGCACGCAACGGGTTAACACCTCCTCTGGAGCCCCACTGGACCACCTGTTCTTAGCTAAATAAAAGAAAGCCCCTCCCCCAACTAAAGTGTTCTTCTTTTTTGGTCATGCTCCAGGCCACCTGTAGATTGCAGTGGTAAGTACTTTGTTTGCTGCATCTCCCCCTGCCAAACCTACCCCTCCATGTTCAGCCTCTTATGGCGTTGGAAGACCCTGAATGTTGGATGGTAAACCCTCCTAAAAACTGGGTGCCCTTTGTTCCAGGGCACAGGCAAAAGGATGCTTAAACAGCATTGACATTGTACAGATGTAGTATTATAAGAGCTCTGCAACATCCCCATTGCCTCTCCCTTGGGTTTTTTTTGCTGTCTTTTATATGTAGTGCACCACACTGCTCTCCTGACTTAATTGTCAGTCTGAGAGCAGCTGTGAATGATGTCACAGGGAGCGGGGAGATTGGCAGCACAAGATGGTAACCACCAGTCCCCATGCACCTGCGTAAATAATCTTGGAGATCTGCAGTTGAGAGGGATTCTCTCCCTCTCTCTCTCTGCAGTCCTGCCAGGTAAAGGACTTACCTGAGATTCTGACTGAGTCTCCTGTCTGCCTCTGGATGTGCTGTCCTGACTCCCCTGCTATGCTGTGTACTTCTGTGGGTTTGATAGTCTGACTGTTTTTTGTCTCAGACTCTGACTGTGTCTGCTGTCTGCCTTTGGAAATGTTGCCTGAGCTTACCTGCTGCTGCTTCTGAAGTGAGTGGATGAAGGCAGATGGGTCTTAAAGAGACCGTGCACCTGTTTTTTGGTGAGAGGTAATATGTTTTTCTCCATATATTTTGTGCAAATATGAGCTTGCCACACCTGTTAGTGGCACAGAAGACTAGCAAAGGTAGGAGGGGGCAACGTGGGACTTGGTTTTTAAAAGAGTGCTCAAGGAAATTATGCAAATTAAGGTGTTTTGCATTATTTTAGGAGCAGAAGGCAAAGGCAAATGCTCCAAAAAACATAAGACCTGCCAACGATCATCTTATCTTGACCAGGATGACGACACCTAACAGGTTGTCACATTCATTACGCATGTGGTCAATACACTCTACAGGAGTCGTTTCCACTTTCCCTGTGAAGGGACAGGATCCAGGCAATTGGCACATGTGTCCTACCTAGCTCGTATAAAGTTTGGGCTGTCCATCCTACTCCGCTGGGATGTGGTACCTGTGTTCACATGCTAAATGCATTGTTTATCAGGGAGCCCCTCTGCTGGTCTCTGGGGTGGCATATGAGGTGTAAATCACTCTCAATGGGGAAGCCGTGCAATATCATGAAAAAAAAAATATGCATCCCATGGAGTCATCCACAGGGTGGTTTTCATGCTCCCCAAGCACTCCATGTAGCACTGGCTCACATGCGTTTATGCCAGCATGATAGGAAATGCCTCGCCCAAGCTGATGTATGTTTATGCACTGCACTTCCAGTGGTGGATGCTGCCCTCTAGTGCCTGGCACATCAAGTGGCTTTGCCTTTTTATAATTCAGTTGCTGGCAGAGATCCTATGGAAGATAAGTGTACTTGTTCACACCAGATACAGTCCAGTGCATTTTTATTCTGCATCAAGAAGGCATGGACAGTGTTTAATTTGGATTCCAATTAGCTAGTTCACACTAGTGCAAGGCATTCTAGTGCAATCAACAAAAGTAGAATATGTTACATTGTTTCTGTATGGCAAAAAGTACTGAAAATGCATTAGAATGCATCAAAAACACTCATGCAGAAAGACATCTGGAACGCAGAAATTGTGGTGATCTGGCCATTAGACTTGTACAAAATCTATACAGTGACAGATTTTGCCTGTCAACCTGCAATAGCGTTAACTTCGATGTATAAACTTTAGAATCGGCATTACATTCAACACTGGAAACTGCAAGATTTGGTTCATGCAGACAATCACAGAGACAGTTCAGCAGAAGGACCAGTTGGTATCAATCGACCTGCAGACTCATACTTCCATGTACCGATCAAAGCCGAGCACCAGAGGCATGTGAGATTTGCAGCGGCCAGATGTCACTTCCAGTTTAGGTGTCTGCCTTTTACAAAACTGGCACAGCCTTAGGAATCTTTTTGAAGATCTTGTTGGCAGTGGTGGTACCTTGGGCCAGATGGCACATGAGGGCGTTTCAATTTGCCTTCTTTAGTCTATGGATCAGAAAATCTTTGTGCCTATACAAATTCAGCGAGAACTGGAATTTTGGACATCGCCACTGTGCTTCTTTCGGGGCATGCCTCTCAGCCCAGGAGATAGGATGATTCTGAAGCCAGATGCCAGTCTCTGAGGCTGGGGAGTACACAATCTGAAGAAACTAATGCAAGGCCATTGGAGCGCGGTGGAGCACAGACTCCCTAAGTATCTTGAATGGAAGGAAGCCTTTTCTAGCAAACCTTTCAGAATCTTCAAGGGGGCCTGAGTAAGGTTGACAACAAGACAGTAGTAGCCTGCATTGCCTGACAAGGGGACACCAAAAGTTTTTTACTGTTTTACATCTTGCCCAAAAAATTTTTGCGGGGCAGAGAACCACTTGCAGTCAGTTAAGGTTAGTCTTCTTGCCAGGAAAGCAAAATCAACTATTGGTTCAGTTAGGCAGAATATTTTTCAACAAGTACCTCAAACCAATATTGTCCTTATGGGGCTTTCCAGCAGTAGTTCTCCACTGAGACTCCACTGAACACACAGCTTCTGATATTTGCAACAGGATGCCAATGCAAAGGCTCCATCATACAAGATAGGTTCACGGTGCTATAGAATTTTCTGTTTGATCTTTGTCACTCTCTGGTGACCTTGACTTTAAAAGGTGCTTCTAAAAATATGGACAGAACAAGTCCATGCCATACAGATCCTTTCCACCTACTGAGAAGGCCTTGGCTTTCACTGTTCCCCCAGATGTTGCCAGAACCACCAAACCCATTTCTGGTCAAATTAAATCTTTTATGGCAAGGCCAGTGACAGCACCCCCAATCCAATGAGACTACTTTTATTAGCCTGGCCATGGAATAGCCTAGACTAGAGGTGCAGGGATTCTCATCCGAGGTTGTTCAGACCTTGGTGACTAGAAGATAATCCATGAATGCTACATATGAGAAGATATGGAAGAAGTTTGTTTTATTTGCTCAGCAAAAGCTTTCTCTCCTGTGCTTCCTGCTCTAGCCAATATCTTGGACATTTTACAGTCAGCGCTAGAGGTTGGTCTGGCATACAACTCCATTTAAGGTACATATCTCTATCTCATCTTTCACAGGCTGCAGATGGGTGCAAAATCCAGTGACCAGATGCTTCTTGCAGGTGAAAATCTATATATGACCTTGAGGGAAATGCTTGCTCCAATGGTTTTATTTCCATTGAAGTACCTCACTGTAAAACTAGTTCTTCTGACAGCAACTACTTCAGACAGAAGAATGTTGAAGATTCCTTTGGTGTCTTTTCTTTCTTTTTTTTTTTTACCAGAAATAGGGATACTATGTCTATCCCCAAAGTTCCATTTTAAAGTGGTATCCAGTTTTCAGCAAAACGGGTTAGTAGTCCCTCCAAGTTTTCACAACGAGAGTCTCTGAGTGCACAGCAGGAAGACTTCAGTTCCTTACATGTGGTCAAGTTACTAATAGTGTACTTGGTCAAAAGAGGAAAGTGGACAATCTTTTTATTTAACCATCAGGTCCTCAAGAGTCATCCACTGTTGGGTTACCAGGGTGATTAGATTGGCATGCAGAAAGTAGGCCTTTCTGCTCTGAAACAGTTGCAGGCTTGTTTGACTAGAGGGGTGGCAGCCTTTGCGGCAGTAATGCCAGGATTGCTTGGAAGATATATGTAAGATGGCTTGCTTGAATGTCTTGTGTGTCCTTCATTCAACCTTACAAAATAAATGTGCGGTCAGCAAGTTTGGGACAAGAGAGATCAATTATTTTTGGCTTTAGCAGCTTTTCTCTGGTTGTCATTGTCTCTTTTAATTTGTTCTCTCCCGCCCATTTATTCAGCTATGCTATATCCCGTTGTGTGCTGACGTGAGGTGGGCCAGGAAAACTGAAAATTGTTATCAAATACTTAGCATATTTTCCTTTCTTGGCCCATCCTCACATCACCACAGGACTCCCGCCCTAGTGGCTTGTTGCAGGCTAGGTTATCAAACACTTTAGTTGGGGGACGGGCTGTCTTTTATTTAGCTAGGAATAGGTGGTCCTGTGGGGCTCCAGAGCACGTGTTAACTCGTTGTGTGCTCACGTGAGGATGGACCAGGAAAGGAAAATTACTGTAAGTATTTGATAACAATTTTCCGTTATCTGAAAAGTGTGGCGTGAATTTGTATTCAGCCCCCCTGAGTCAATACTTTGTAGAACCACCTTTTGCTGCATTTACAGTTGCAACTCTTTTTGAGGATGTCTCTACCAGCTTTGCACATCTAGAGAGTGACATTTTTGCCCATTCTTCTGTGCAAAATAGCTCAAGCTCTGTCAGATCGGATGGAGAGCGTCTGTGAACAGCAATTTTCAAGTCTTGCCACAGATTCTCAATTGGATTTAGGTCTAGACTTTGGCTACGCCATTCTAACACATGAATATGCTTTGATCTAAACCATTTCATTGTAGCTCTGGCTGTATGTTTATTGTCGTTGTCCTGCTGGAAGGTGAACCTCCAGCCCAGTCTTAAGTCTTTTGCAGACTCTAACAGGATTTCTTGTAAGATTGCCTTGTATTTGGCTCCATCCATCTTCCCATCAATGCTGACCAGCTTCCCTGTCCCTGCTGAACAAAAGCATCCCCACAAAATGATGCTGCCACCACCATGTTTCATGGTGGGGGTGGTGTGTTTAGGGTGATGTACAGTGTTAGTTTTCCGCCACACATAGCATTTTGCTTTTAGGCCAAAAAAGATCAATTTTGATCTCATCTGATCTCATCTTCCACATGTTTGCTGTGTTCCCCACATGGCTTTTCACCAACTGCAAATGGGGCCTCCTATGGCTTTCTTTCAACAATGGATTTCTTCTTGCCACTCTTCAATAAAGGCTAGATTTGTGGAGTGCACAATTAATAGTTGTCCTGTGGACAGATTCTCCCACCTGAGCTGTGGATCTCTGCAGCTCCTCCAGAGTTACCATGAGCCTCTTGGCTGCTTCTCTGATTAATGCTCTCCTTGCCCAGCCTGTCAGTTTAGGTGGACGGCCATGTCTTGGTAGGTTTGCAGTTCTGCCATACACTTAACATTTTCATATGATGGATTGAACAGTGCTCCCTGAGATGTTCAAAGCCTGGGATTTTTTTTATACCCTAACCCTGCTTTAAACTTCTCTACAAATTTATCCCTGACTTGTCTGGTGTGTTTCTTGGCTGTTTGTTCACTAAGGTTCTCTAACAAACCTCTGAGGGCTTCACAGAATATTTGTATTTATACTGAAATTAAGTTACACACAGGTGGACTCTATTTACTAATTAGGTGACTTCTGAAGGCAATTGGTTCCATTAGATTTTAGTTAGGGGTATCAGAGAAAAGGGGGCTGAATACAAATGCACACCACACTTTTCAGATATTTATTTGTAAAAAAAAAAAGTGAAAACCATTTATCATTTTCCTTCCACTTCACAATTATGTGCCACTTTGTGTTGGTCTATCACAAAAAATCCCAATGAAATACATTCATGGTTTTGGTTGTAACATGACAAATGTGGAAAATTTCAAGGGGTATGAATACTTTTTCAAGGCACCGTATTTTAATTATAGGCAGGGCATGGAGGCAAGAGTCAGCTCCTGCACTCATTATTAATCACAATGGAATTTGTACCTATTCATACAAGATGAACTGCTATCAGTTGTGAAGCATTATTGGCTTTTTTTTTTCTTTTACAGCTTTTATATGTGAAAACCCTCTTATAATGGGACTATGTCGGCACAGGCACAAAAGACATATTACAGAAGTAAAAATATGAAAAAAGCTTTATTTGTACAAAAATGTATAAAACCAGGTGAAATGGCGAACAGCGGCTAATGTATACACATAATAAAACATCTCACAATCATAGAATGCAAAAGGGGAACTCAGAATATACTTATGTATATTCTGGGTTCCTCATTTGCATTCTATGATTGTGAGATGTTTTATTATGTGTATGCATTAACCGCTGTTCACTATTTCATCTGGTTTTATGAATGTTTGTACAAATGAAGTTTTTTTCATACTTTTACTTCTGTAATATATCTTTCGAGCCTGTGCCAAAATAGTCCCATTATAAGAGGGTTTTCACATTTACTTTACCTAGGGATGATGGCACTATCCAACACCATACCTCACTTTTTTTTAAGAGCTTGTATGAAATTCTTTAGAAGCCAATGCACAGGTAAGATTGTTAAGCCTGCACACTGGCAGCTGCTAGTGATTACTGGTAAACTCCTCCAACGCTGCAATGTGGACGGCACCAGGACCAATTGATGTTTTTGTTTAATTGGTGCTTGGACCTCAGCCCAGCACTCAGCAGCCCAAATGGGAGCTTGGTGGGCCAAGTGTTGGACACCAGGGTCTTAGATAATCCAACAGTAAGATCTCCTTGCCAGATCTCTTGACTTCCCTGTCCAGCTGAGAGCATTTGGCGCTTTGTCCATTATATTCCATCCTGTTGTATTTAAAAAAAAAGAAAGTAAAGGAAAAAGCCAACAGGAAAGGGGCATTGATCAGGCAGCATGCTGTGAAGAAGTCTGGTGCCTGAGCTCTCCAGCAGATATCCTACATGTATCATTCCAAAAAAGCACTATGATCACCCTGTACAAAGACAGTGGCAAGCCCAGGACAGCAGAAGACCAGCATTACCGGTGTGTAGTCCACTCTACCAGTCCCTAAAGCCTCATACATACTACTGACAGCTCAGGTCGGACCCGGTATGCTAACAATCCAATGTTAATACAGTGATCTTCCCTGCTGTGCTATTGTGTTCTGACAGGGGGACCCCCGCCCACCAGAACACTCCAGTTAGCAGTTGGCTGAGAGCGCTGATCGGGAGCTGATCGGGAGCTGATCAGGAGCCGGCCATGACCCCGTTGGACTGGCTGCCGTATACATGGGCTGAATGTTGGTCAGTATCTATTGAACCGGTTGATGCGGCCCGACATTCAGCCCACTTGTAATAGGCTAAAGACGGTCCCTACAGAAACTATCTCTGCCTGCCTCTCTATGCCTCAGTACTGCTGAAAATACCTGGCCTGCCCTAAAGGGCAGTGGCACTTGGCACACTAGGTGAGACATTGGGACCTGATGATCCTCTACAGCACAAAGGAAGTGACTACAGGCAGAGGTCCAAGGTTGTCTTTGGAGTGCCTGCTAGGTTTAGAATCTCACTTGGTTTGAAGCGAGTCTCTGAAGATGAGGGATTGTACCCTGATAAGGATTTGGAGAGTGGACTTCTCCTTTTTGCCTTTGGACAGTCTCAGAAGCATCACAGGCTTAACAATAATCCATTCCTGTTTGCACAGGATAAACTCCACATAAGCACCTACAGCCATTAACGTCTAAACCGCTGGCAACAAAAGTGCCGCCTATAAGTGCCCAGCAGTGCCGCCTTAACAGTGCCCATCAATGGGGCCTATCGGTGTCCATCAGTGCAGCCTATCAGTGCCCATCGGTGCAGCCTCATCAGCGTACATCAATTAAAGAGAAAAATTACCTGTTTGCAAAATTTATTAACAAAATCTAAAAAGGTTTTGTATTTTTTAAAAGAGATTTCGGTCTCTTAACAAGAAATAAAAAAGAGGTAATAAAATACCACCAAAAGAAAGCTCTATTTGTGGGAAAAAAATGATAAAAATTGAATTTGGGTACAGTGTTGTATGACCGCGCAATTGTCATTCAAAGAGTGACAGCGCTAAAAGCTGAAAATTGGTCTGGGCAGGAGGGGGGTTAGGTGCCCAGTAAGCAAGTGGTAAAACACTTTATTATTTTTTTTTTTAATATTTTCTTTACAAAATCAAACAAATAAATTACACTTTAAAAAGAAAAGGAAGTCCAATATTTAATAATATTAATTATACCGGTCTTTTCCTAATTCCTTCTCTCTATTACCCTTCAACAAAACAACTCTGACCATTAAGTTCCTTTATCCTTCATTCATTATCAATTTCTCGCTCCACCACTCTCTCTTAGAATGTAAGTTTTTTTCTCCAATAGATTGAAATCTGGAGTCTTGGATATGAAACATAGCATAAAAAAAATTAAAATTGTAGCAGAAGAAAAAAAAAAGGGGGAGAAATGAATAAGGTATAAAATAAAAATATGTGATCGCCCCTCAAATTCTAGTTTTTCAGCTTGTATACACCCAATTAGGTGATAAAATAGCTTTCTCCTATGCATTTAAGGACTTCTCTATATATAAAGCCCACTGTTGATTCATTTTCTTCAACTTTTGCTCCCCCCCCATCACCTATTTTAATTGATAGATTTTCTAAGTTAAAGAAGTTCTTTATTTCTCTCTGTACCCTTTCCAAAGTTGGGGGCAATGGGTTGAGCTATTCTCTAACTATGCACCTTCTTGCTGTTATTAGACAAATGTGGACCCATTCTGTGTTACATTTTTCTGACTGTCCCCTTGGCGCTGTCTCCGGGTAGCTAAACAAAACTAGCATTGGATCTTCCGGAATGGTGTAACCACAGATCTTAGATTCATAGCTTACTACTTGCTTCCAAAAATTGTTAACTAAGTGACAATACCAAAAATAGTGTGCTAACGTGGCCTTATTTTCTTCACATTTTTTATAACTAAGCTTGAGTCCTGTCTGTGGATCATAGCTTTGGACTGGTATATATACTCAATGCATTATTTTAAATCGTGTCTCTCGCCATACTTAGTTTATTATGATTTTACAAACCCTTTGGTATCCCTGAAGTATTTTAGGTGTTATGTTGTCCACCTGAAAATCCTGGGACCATTTTTGGATATTAGATCTACCTAGATCAAAAGCACTAAGCCTAGTCAAGTATGGATAAATGACAGATATAAATAAATCTGCTATTTCTACTAAAGTGTCCAAACAGGAGGTAGACACCCCATATAGGATGCAACATAATACCCTTCCAGTAAGAGGACACTTGCATAAAATAAAAATAATCTGATGGGGGAATACGAAATTTCTGGCTTAAAGCCTGGAAAATGCATGGATTTCCTGTATCCATATCAAACAATTGATGCAAATGTGTTAAACCCTGGTTTGGCCATCTGCAAAAAGCTATATGTTGTTCTATTACTTCTAATAGAGAGATATTTTGTGCAATATGGAGATTTATTAAATATATTTTCCAACTTCACTCCACGCAACCACCGTATCTATAATCAAAATATATTGGCGATTCAATAAAAGCAATTTTGCAGGTGGACAATGCAAGAGGGCCGTCAGATTCCAGGGTGCTGTCATATTTTATTCCATTATTCCATTATTATTTTATTCCAGATCTACCCATTATCCAATCTATAGCATGTCTCAACAGACACGATAGATTGTAATCGTATATTGGGTAAAGCCAAGGTAAATAGAGTTTTTTTAACGCAATTCGAGGATTTTTACTCTGCCAGATGAATTAGCAGAATGCCAAATTCAACACATTCACAAGCCAATATGTATTCTGCTACACGTTTTTGTTAAAAAAATCCCAGTAAGCGTATATTGATTGGTTTGCGCAAGAATTATAGCGTCCAAAAACTATGGTATATATTTATGGAATTTTTATTTATTTCTACTAGTAATAGGGGCTATCAGCAACTTATTGCGGGGCTGCGATATTGCAGCGGACAAATCGTACACTAAGTGACACTTTTGACACTTTTTTGGGAACCAGTGACACTAATACAGTGATCAGTGCTAAAAATATGCACTGTCACTATACTAATGACACTGGCTGTAAGGGGGTTAACATCAGGGGCGATCAAAGGGTTAAATGTGTGCCTAAAATGTGCTTGGTTACTGTGTGGGAGGTGCTTGAGCCATGGAAAGGCAGAGATCCGTGTTCCTGCTTTGCAGAAACACAGGATCACTTCCTTCCCTACTGACTGACAAAATGGCAGTCTGCCTTGTTTACATCGTTTGGGCTTCTGTCCTGGTGGACACCAAGACTGCCGGTCCCGCTGATTGCCTCCAGCGTCCAATCACAGCGGGAGCAGGTCGGCGGCGTGCGTGCCTACCCCAGACTCTGTAAATGTGCAGGATCATGTACTAGATACATGATGCTGCGCAGGAGAGCCCCCTTGCCACGGTATATATACAGTATACGGTTGGCAAATGGTTAGGAAATGACCAGTCCACCCTGTCAAAGGCCTTCTCAGCATCCGTGAAAATGATATTGTTTTGAGTGGGCTTTGACGGGGTGAAGTGGATTATACAATCAATGACTTGACAAATGTTGTTTAAAAGTATGTCAAAATTAAGTTTGCTTACAACATTTCTTTTTGGAACTAATGAACTTTACCAAACAAAAACCACATAAACTGTTAGAAATTTGTTTGATCGAGAAAAAATGGTAATCCTGCTCCTTTGAATTTTCTCATCACTGTGATCGAAAATGAATATATGTAGATTTGCCCCCACTAATAGGATTGAACAAACGTTCCTAAAACAAAAAAATTTGAACAAGTTTTTACTAGTGTATGGCCAGATAAGAGAACAAGATAACAAATGTGACAGGGCTGTTTTTTCCTAATTTTGTTCAGCCAAATTCACTAGTTATAGTATATGTCTGGGCAAAAAGTAAAGAAATAAACATTTCAGTATCATTGTAACACATGCACATTTTCTAAAACTTTGTCTCTTTAGCTACAAGGACAGAAAAAAGATCTGCTATCTGTCAGCAATCCATTGTGTATCCAATATCCTATTTGAGCTGACAACACTAAAATTCCAAGCAGCAATGTCAGCTCTTCTTGCTAGAGTACTGGACTCTGGTTATGCCTAACCCTTTTTGTCCCACTCCATATGTTTACATTGATTTATTTCCCTGCAAAACAATTCTGCTGCCTACACTTCTAAAGGCTTGCCCACATATTGTGTGTGAGAAAGGGGCTCTTGAGTGATGTTATTTTGGAGGTATGCCTCTATCAATAGAAAGTGACCTCCCAACAGCTGCCCCTGCAAGAAGTTTACAACAAAGTTGTTTTTCACTACATGAACAATTTAAAGGGAAAAATGCTGGGACATCCTCTACATGAGGCGAGGGAGGTTTTTGGGGGTAAATTTAGGTTATGCCTAAACAAATCCTTTAAATTGCTTCTCTGAGATCCCCAGATAAAATATTAAAATTCTATACCTAGCCAAAATGGTGGATGGAAACCACATTGCTTTCTGTCAGACTTACACGTACCTGACTGACGAACCCGATATAGCAGAGGATGGCCTCCCGTACGTATCTGGTTCCCGGCCCGATAGAGCACACAGAAGGCACGGGAGCTCAGAATGGTATGAGAGCCTGGTGGGTAGTTTGCAGGGATGAGGCTCAGGATCCTGATGCAAGCTGGCAGGTGATAATAGGTAGGCTGGAGATCAGCTAACAAGTGCAGAGCAGACAGATCCGGTCACTAGCAAAGTCGGCAGCAGCACGGTACAAAGGGAGCAGGCAGATTCAAAGTCCAGGTCACAGGCAGGTTTTGGCAACAGGCAATCGGCACGGTACAAGGGGTCAGGCAGGTTCAAAGTCGGAGGCAGGCCGGGGTCAAATGCAGGCAGAAAGCAGAGAGAAAGTCCAGTAAACAAGCCGGGTCACAGGGAGATCAGATCAATACACAGGCAAACAGGAAGCTAGGGAACAGGAAGCTGATGATCGGACAGCACCGAGCACAGCATCCCAGCAGGCTAAATAGAGCAACTGGCGCCAAACGCAGCGAGCACGTGCACGCGCCCGCACGTGCGCGCGCCCGGGCGCGCGCCAGCGTGAGCCAGCGCTAAGCGGCGCACACCAGAGTGCCCAGCAAGTGTCCTGCAGCGAGATCCTCTCTGACAGTGCCCCCTCCTTAAGGGTAGCCTCCGGATGCCCAGCCGGGCCAGTCTATCCGCCTGGGCGTTCGGAAAATCCTCTAAGAGCTCTTCAGCGTGCAAGTTGACCTCCGGCTCCCAAGAATTATCTTCTGGTCCGTACCCCCTCCACTTGATTAAATATTGGATTTGGTTGTGTCTCTTCCTGCAATCCAAAATTGCCTCCACCTCAAACTCTTCCTCATTGTTGATAATTACAGGTTCGGGCGGGCCAGTATTGCGACCCACAAAGGAATTGGGGGTAACGAGTTTAAGTAAGGACACATGAAAAACCAGGTGGATCTTCAATGAGTTAGGTAAGTCCAGCTCATAGGTCACATCATTGATTTTTCTCTTGACTGAAAAGGGACCCATGAACCTGGGACCTAACTTCCTTGAGGGACAAGCCACCTTAGGTTACTGGTAGACAGCCAGACCTGATTGCCGGGTTCCAACAACAATTGTCCTAGCTTCTTCCTGTCATATATCTTCTTATTGTATTCCTGGGTTCTAGCCATGGTTTCCTGCAATAATTTGTTGTTACTGATGAAGAAGTTCATAGTTTCGGAGACTGCAGGAATCGCACATTCAGGTAAGGAGCTGGTTAAAAAGGATGGGTGAAAACCATAATTTGCAAAAAATGGCGTTTGCTTGATGGCCGAATGCACAGAGTTGTTGTAGGCAAACTCGGCAATAGGCAGAAGAGAGACCCAGTCATTTTGTGAGAAAGCAGAAAAACATCGAAGGTACTGTTCTAGAGTCTGATTAGTTCTCTCCATCTGCCCATTCGTCTGGGGATGGTAGGCCGACGAGAATGCCAATTCTATCTCAAGAGACCTGCAGAGGGCTTTCCAAAACCTGGAAGTAAACTGAACCCCCCGATCAGATACTATGCTTGAGGGAACTCCGTGTAGGCGTACAATTTCCTTAATGAATATTTTTGCAGTTTCCAAAGCTGTCGGGGTACCCTTCATGGGTAGGAAGTGGGCCATTTTGGACAGTCTGTCTACAATGACAAAGATGGTGGAGTAGCCCTCTGCCAGCGGGAGCTCAACGATGAAGTCCTTTGCAATCATTTTCCATGGCCTTTCCGGCACGGGTAAGGGTCTTAATAGACCCCAGGTCTTCGCTCGGCTGGTCTTGCTCCGATCGCAAGTGATACAAGACTCCACAAAACTCTTGCAGTCGCTTACCAGCTGGGGCCACCAAAAGGTACGTTGTACCAGCTCTGTTGTCTTCAGCACACCGAAATGCCCAGCCAACTTGTGGTCGTGGCAGAGTTCCAGTACAGCAATCCTCAGATCCTCTGGGACCATGATTTTGTCCCTGTATCGGAACAGGCTGTCTTGTAAGCTTACGTCACTTTCCACAGAAGGGGACCAATTCCTTGAGGCCTGTTTAATCCGGGATATGAGATCTCCCTGAAGAAGTAAGAAGTTTCCAGCAAGGAGAATGGTGTCTGGAGGCAAAGACTCCCTGGAGTCATGGAACATACGAGATAATGCATCTGGTTTAGTGTTCTTGGTACCTGGTCTATACGTAATGTGGAATTGAAATCTAGAGAAGAACAGAGCCCACCTTGCCTGCCGTGGTCCCAATCTCTTGGCCGACCTCAAGTACTCTAGATTCTTATGGTCCATGTAAACCAAAATGGAGTGAGCAGCCCCCTCCAACAAGTAGCGCCACTCTTCAAGTGCGGCTTTAATGGCCAGCAACTCCCGATCTCCTACATCATAATTTTTTTCTGCATCGGAGAGTTTTCGTGAGAAGAAGGCCACGGGATGAAGGAGAGCTTTGGCGCCTTGCCGCTGGGAAAGCACTGCCCCAAGTGCGACCTCCGATGCGTCCACTTCAAGGACAAACGGTAAGGCAGGGTCTGGGTGCTTCAGGATAGAAGCGGACGTAAAAAGTTCCTTGAGCCTTTCAAAGGCTGATTGTGCCTGAGAGGACCAACAGAATTGTTTTCCCTGTTTCGTCAGTTCTGTGATGGGGGCGATAATAGCAGAAAAGCCCCTTATAAATTTCCGATAAAAATTGGCGAAGCCGACAAAGCGTTGGACCCCTTTTCTATCGGAGGGAGCGGGCCAGTCCAGAATAGCTGCAACCATTTGAGGGTCCATCTTCACACCATCGGTAGAGATGATTAAGCCGAGGAACTGAATGCTCTGGCGCTCGAATTCGCATTTCTCCAATTTGGCATAAAGTCCATGCTGCCTGAGCCGGGTTAACACATTTCTGACATGCCTGCGATGTTCAATAACTGAGGGGGAAAAGACCAGAATGTCGTCCAGGTATACTATAACGTAAAGATCCAGAAGGTCACAAAAAATGTCATTGACAAAATGTTGAAAAGTCGCCGGTGCGTTGCACAGGCCAAAGGGCATGACGAGGTATTCGAAATGTCCGAACCTGGTACGGAAGGCCGTTTTCCACTCTAATTAAGTTGTAGAATTAAGTTGTAGGCCCCACGGAGATCGAGTTTAGTAAAGATCTTGGCTGAACCCAATCTTTGAAACAGCTCTGGCAGGAGAGGTAAGGGATAGCGATTTTTGATGGTCACTTTATTGAGTTTCCTATAATCGATGCAGGTTCGAAGCGAGTGGTCCTTTTTCTCAACAAAAAAGATGCCGGCTCCGGCTGGTGATGTAGAAGGGTGGATAAAGCCTCTCTCAAGATTTTCATCGATATACATCTTGAGGATAGCCAGCTCCTGCTCCGTTAAAGGGAAAATTCTCCCAAAGGGAACTTCAGATCCCGGCAACAGTTCTATGGGACAATCGTAGGATCTATGGGGCGGAAGGGTCTCTGCCCCTTTCTTACTAAAGACATCAGAGAAATCTTGGTAAGAGGCAGAAATCGCCTGCTGCGATTCCGTGTCGGTGTTCAGACACAAGAGTTGACTGGGTTCTGCTGGAGTTCTGTACAGGCAGTGCTGTTGGCAGTAACTGGATGGGAACTTGATTTCCCCAGAAACCCAATCAATGCTGGGGTTATGAGCCTGCAGCCAAGGCATTCCTAGAATAATAGGGAAGAGTGGTGAAGAAATGGCGTCCAGCCGGAGAAATTCCCGATGACAGGTGTTCATGATGGCCAGCAGTGGGATGGTTTCCTGGGTAACCGGACCAGAGCTAAGGGTGGACCCATCAGCGAGGTGGACAGCAAGTCCCTGCGACTTTGGTTGGAGAGGGATGTGATGATGGGCCGCAAAGGTGAGATCAATGAAGCAACTGCAAGCTCCTGAGTCAATGATGACCGAGGTGGGCAGATCCTGTCCTGGAAGCTGGAGGATAATGGAGAGAGCCAGATGGTTAGCAAGGTTAGGCAAGGCAGGTGCAAACTTAGAAGTAGCTGAAAGAGACTTACGTGCCTTATTTGGGCAAGATCTCACATAGTGACCTGATTCTCCGCAATACATGCATAAGTTATTGACTCGTCGGCGCTGTCGTTCTTCAGAAGTGAGGGATGGGCGGAGAATTCCCAGTTGCATCGGTTCGGAAGTATCAAGGGCTGAGGCAGCTGGTGCATGAAGACTTTGGCCTACAGAGCTGGTAGCACTTGGGACCTTGGGGAGGACCCAAGTGGGACGGAACTGGTTGACAGACCTCTCGGAACGACGCTCTCTCAAGCGCCGGTCAATCTGCACTGACAGGTTAATAAGGTCTTCCAGCATTTGGGGTACACCAACCCGTGCTAGTTCGTCCTTGAGTGCATCGGATAACCCCAAACGGAATTGGTAACGGAGGGCCGCGTCATTCCATTCCGTGTCTGAACTCCAACGCCTAAATTCCAGAACATAGTCTTCTGCGGGCCGGCGCCCTTGTTGTAAGGGGTGTAAAGCGGATTCAGCAGTGGCTTTTAACTGAGGGTCCTCGTATAATTGAGACATGGCGGTAAAGAAGGTATCCAGGTTATCCAAACAGATTGATTTTTGCTCCAAGAGGTGGTGGGCCCAGGCCTGTGGTTCTCCAGATAGCAGGGAGATGACAAAACCCACCTTGGTTGCTTCCAAAGAAAAGGTGCCTGGTTGCAAGGCGAAGTACAATTCGCAAGCGTTGCGAAAGGCTCGATACTTTTTGCGCTCACCGGTAAACCTTTCGGGTGTAGGGACCCTGGGTTCAGGGGGTAACATAACCACTGAGGGTGCAGGTGAGAGTCTAGCAGCGGCAGGAGCTTGTGGGTTAGCAGATGAGGACAACACCTGAACTCGTTCCTCCAGTCTGGTATAACCCTCTTGAAGGCTCTTCACCGCCTGTGTGAGACCCGCCAGGTGTCTGCATAGTTCATCCATGGGAGAGGTCCCCTGCTCGGGCTCGGACATGGCTGTCCGATACTGTCAGACTTACACGTACCTGACTGACGAACACGATATAGCAGAGGATGGCCTCCCGTACGTATCTGGTTCCCGGCCCCTGATAGAGCACACAGAAGGCACGGGAGCTCAGAATGGTATGAGAGCCTGGCGAGTAGTTTGCAGGGATGAGGCTCAGGATCCTGATGCAAGCTGGCAGGTGATAATAGGTAGACTGGAGATCAGCTAACAAGTGCAGAGCAGACAGATCCAGTCACTAGCAAAGTCGGCAGAAGACGGTCAGCACGGTACGAAGGGAGCAGGCAGATTCAAAGTCCAGGTCACAGGCAGGTTTTGGCAACAGGCAATCGGCGCGGTACAAGGGGTCAGGCAGGTTCAAAGTCGGAGGCAGGCCGGGGTCAAATGCAGGCGGAAAGCAGAGAAAAAGTCCAGTAAACAAGCCGGGTCACAGGGAGATCAGATCAATGCACAGGCAAACAGGAAGCTAGGGAACAGGAAGCTGATGATCGGACAGCACCGAACACAGCATCCCAGCAGGCTAAATAGAGCAACTGGCGCCAAAAGCCGCCCGCACGGGAGCGCGCCTACGCGCGCCAGCATGAGCCAGCACGAAGCGGCGCACACCAGAGTGCCCAGCAAGTGTCCCGCAGCGAGATCCTCTCTGACACTTTCTCTACATCACTAGAAGCAGCTCACCTGTAAATTGCAAGTCATCACTGTGAAAGCAGAGCACCACCTAAGTTGGCCCTACAAACCTAAAGATTATGAACATTCTGGAATACTAAAAATGGGGTTTCCCTAAACACTAATGTGTAACCTCATGACAGTGCATCTTACATACCATAAAATGCTTTGCTAATTCTCTTTACAAAAACTCTTCCTAAAGCCTGCAGCGTAGACGGTTTTTGCTGATCCTGCTGCTATTGTCCACCAGACCACCACCCTATTTCTCCCTGAGGGTGTTCCACCTCTGGTTCTGGTATATGAGAGGTCAGAGGAATTAGTCCTGCATTCTCTAGAGCAGCCTTTTTCAACCAGGGTGTTCAGGCACCTTGGGGTGCCTTGAGGTTTCTTCAGAGGTGCCTTGGTAAAAAATACCAAAAAATTTTCAAATATTGTATACAAGCCAGTGAGATGAAGTCAGTCTTTTAGTTGCACTAAGCCACAGGTTTTCATTGTGCACCATTACATCCTTCTAACTGCCGGCATCCTAATGACCAATGGCATCATCAGTTGATAAGAAGGATGTTAGTCGCCTACATATTATCCTTGTTTGACCCTCCCCTGCCCCTCTCCAACAGCACTGAGGTCACATTAGCTGAGTGATGGAGAGTGAGGGAGAAGAGAAACATTGGAATACTAGTCAGTACCTGTTTGCAAAAGTGTATTTGCTTTTGGAAGAATAAATCACCTCTAATGTTGGGTGTCCTACTTGGACTTGTGGATGTTGCTGCATTATGTAAAACTATTAGAATAGTTTTTACATTTTAGAATGGGGTGCCTCAAGACTGTCCAAAATTTTTAAAGGATGCCTCAGCTAAAAAAAGGTTGGAAAAAACACTGATCAAGAGGACAGGCAGAATGTTTTGTCATTACATTGTAACACCAGGAGGTTTTTTTTTTTTTTTTGGGGGGGGGGGGGTAGATTAAGCGCAGTATGACCAACTTTTTATATATTTTACATAACCGAGTTGGATGTACTTTTTCCATTTAAATAGCCATACACAGTCAGAGTTGGCATGCTGTGTAAGTGTCTGTCTGACTGGTTATAATTTAACTTGATTTTTTTTAGCTAGAAGCATGCACTGCACAATTAACGCATTTTGCACATCACTTATCTGTAATGAAGTATGTCTCAAGTTGTGCAGGCAACTGCAGAGATGTCTGCCCTCCCCGTTTCTGAACTTCCAGCGCTGCAATGGTTAACAGCTTTGGGTCTTCAGGCAGAACAGCAGTACAGACAGTCTTCACTGTGACTGTCAGACTACCCCCCATTCACATCATGTTACAGACAGTGTAATCAGTTTAAGAACTTTTTTAAATGGAGGGAGAAGGGGGCATATCCTTGGCAGACCATCTGTACTGCTGTTCTGCCTGACCCCTTTCACACTGAGACCCCTTTCACACTGAGGTATTTTTCAGGTGCTACAGTGCTAAAAATAGCGCCTGCATAGCGCCTGAAAAAAGCCTCAGCTGCAAACCCAGTGTGAATACAGCAATCCTACACTGCTCCTCCACCTCTCCTGTCCATTGAAAACAATGGGGCAGCGCTGCCATACCGCCGGCAAAGCGCCGCTGCAGCAGCGTTATGCGGTAAGATTTAACCTCTTTTTGGCTGCTAGCGGGGGGTTAAAACCGCCCCGCTAGCGGCCAAATATCACCGCTAAAACTACAGTAAAGCGGCGCTAAAAATATTGCCGCTTTACCGCCGACACCTGGGCACTGGCAGTGTGAAAGGGGTCTTAACCATTGCAGCACTGAGCAGAGGCGGCTCTAGACTTTGTGAGGCCTTAGGCAAAACTTAGACATGAGGCCCCACTGTATTATGAACTGTATTAGGAGGGTACAGTATAGGGGAGTGGACAGTACAGGGGGTAGGTAAGTGGGCATAATAAAGATATATTTTCCTCAAGCAGAGCTGCACAGGGAAGCTGCTCTCACAGATCCGAGAGAGAAAGAGAGAGAGAGAGAGAGAAAGAGAGAGAGAGAGAGAGAGAGAGAGAGAGAAAGATGGACAGGAGAGAAAGAAAGAAAGATGGAAGGAAAGAAAGAGAAAGAAAGAAAAAGAAAGAAAGATGGAAAGAAAGAAAGAAAGAAAGAAAGAAAGAAAGAAAGAAAGAAAGAAAGAAAGAAAGAAAGAGAAAGAAAGAAAGATGGAAAGAAAGAAAGAAAGATGGAAAGAAAGAAAGAAAGAAAGAGACAAAAAGAATGGAAAGAAAGAGAAGGGGGTGGAGGAAGAAGGGAAGGAAGAGCATCCCCTACATCAGTGTACTCACTGGGAGGCAGGAGGGACTGGATGGATGGATGGACTGGATGGATGGATGGATGGATTGGATGGATGGATGGATGGATGGATCAGACTCCCCTTGTCCTTTTCCTTTTCCTGGGCTCCAGCTTGAATCTTCCCTCCCACACATCCCCTTCTCTGAGGCAGAACAGAGAACACTGCCGAGGAGAGTGGGCGGGGCAGACACAGGAGGAGAGGGCGGGAGGAGGAGGAGCAGAAGCTCTCTCTCCTCTTCTGTCTGGCTGTGCGGCAGAAGGGGGAGGGGGGAGATCTGTCAGAGCTCTACTGAGCGGCTCTCCCTCCCTGTCTGTGATCCGGAGATCTCACTCACAGCCTGTTATCTCTCCCTGTAGCAGGGCGAGGGGACTCGGGACGAAGATCTCTGCTGCTGAAAGAGGCGGCTCTCTAATTAGGTAAACAATCCAGCTGTGCGAGGCCCCTATGACTGCGAGGCCTGAGGCCACCGCCTATTTCGCCTAATTAGAGAGCCGCCTCTGGCACTGAGGACATTTGAGAAACTTTGACAAAGATTCATTCTGATAATGATACTAGTGTGGGAGATATAGTTTCTTCTTCATTTGTTCATGAGTAGGGGTATTGCTAGAATACCTTGGCTACCACAAAGTGGCAAAGTGGTTGGTTGGTATACATTGCATACTACATAAAATAAAAGTGCATATATTAAGAGCATTGAGACATTGTGGACAATCAGCCTAATAGCAATTTTTTTTTCCTAGGTGGATGCAACGTTCCGATGCTGCATCTGTCCCCTGCCAGCTCTAAGACTGAGAACCGAGCGATCAGTTCTCAGTGCTCCATGAGCAGAGAGCTGGTGACCTGTCAGCTAGCGGCTCTCTGCCCTGATCCCCCCCACCACCACCACCACCCCCGCTCACTGGAGCGCTGGGCTGTGGAGGGGGCAGGAGCAACTGCTGGCTCAGCCTCTCAGCAGCTCCCTGAGAGGCTGAGACAAGTGCAGTTCCAGGCATCTGGGTGGATCGCGACCATATGATTGCGATCTTTCCCCAGCCTGCGGCCTGGACCGACTCTGTGATGTCAGCCGACAGCTGAAGCCCATTGTCTGCTGAAAATGGGTCACAGGAGTGCAAAACAGACTGCACTCCTGTGATCCATAGGAGAAATACAGCCAAACAAGGTTTGGCTGTACCTCTCCTTTAAGGTGCTTCCAGCCCCATTTAAATTATAATTAGCTCTGCACTGTATGATATGATGCCGAGGGACTGCCCACAGCTTAGAGCTTTGGGATAGAAGAGAACAATATTGGAGCTTGCCACACCCAGGGATAGAGTAAATAGCACACTTTATCCCTGCACCCCTAGACTAATGAGCATCTAAATCCTTGCTGTGTATGTTCAGTTCCCCAATATGCTTTTTGTGAACTGGTGCCCAAAACTGAACTGCATATTCAAGATTAGGGAAGAACCCAATGTTCGTGTCGAGCGTATGTTCGAGTCGAACGTAAGTTCAAGATGAACACTGGATGTTCACCTGTTCACCGAATAGCGAACAATTTGGGGTGTTCGCGGCAAATTCGAAAGCCGCGGAACACCCTTTAAAAGTCTATCGGACAAATCGTAAGTGCTAATTTTAAAGGCTTATATGCATGGTATTGTCATAAAAAGTGTTTGGGGACCTGGGTCTTGCCCCAAGGGACATGTATCAATGCAAAAAAAGTTTTAAAAATGGACGTTTTTTCAGGAGCAGTGATTTTAATAATGCTTAAAGTGAAACAATAAAAGTGAAATACTCCTTTAAATTTCGTACCTGGGGGGTGTCTATAGTATGCCTGTAAAGTGGTGCATTTTTCCCGTGTTTAGAACAGTCCCTGCACTAAATGACATTTCTAAATGAAAAAAAAAGTAATTTAAAACTACTCACGGCTATAATGAATTGTCTATGGGAGAAATCAAAAGTGCTAATTTTAAAGGCTTATATGCATGGTATTCTCGCTGCTACTCACGGCTATAATGAATTGTCGGGTCCCGGCAATACAGATAAAAGTCATTCAAAAAAATGGCATGGGATCCCCCCCAGTCCATTACCAGGCCCTTTGGGTCTGGTATGAATATTAAGGGGAACCCCGAACCAAAATTTTTTAAAAAATTGCATGGGGTCCCCCCAAATTCCATACCAGGCCCTTTAGGTCTGGTATGGATATTAAGGGGATCCCTGCGCCAATTTTTTTTTTTAAATGGCATAGGGGTCCCCCTCAAAATCCATACCAGACCTGAAGGGTCTGGTATGGATTTTAACCACTTGCCGACCGCCGCACGATGATGTACGTCGGCCGAATGACACGGGCAGGCAAAAGGACTTACAGGTACGTCCTTGCCTTCCCGTGGGCAGGGGGTCCAATCGGACCCACCCCCCCGGTGCCTGCGGCGGTTGGATTCTTGTCAGGAGCGATGAGAGGTGAGGGGGAGGCCACTCATTCGTGGCACCCCCTCGCGATCGCTCCTGGTGAATGACAGGCTTCCTCGGCTTCTGCATAGTAGACAGAAGCGGAGGAAGTGATGTAATCTCTCCTCGGCTCGGTGTTTTTCGTTCCGGCGCCGAGGAGAGAAGACATCGCTATGTGTGCACAAATACTACACACACAGTAGAACACGCGAGGCATACTGTACACCCTGCATTGGTGTCAGTTTGTGACAGTTAGTGTGTTAGGGCAGTTAGTGTTAGCCCCCTTTAGGTCTAGGGTACCCCCCTAACCCCCCCTAATAAAGTTTTAACCCCTTGATCACCCCCCGTCGCCAGTGTCACTAAGTGATCATTTTTCTGATCGCTGTATTAGTGTCACTGGTGGCGCTAGTTAGGTAGGTAAATATTTAGGTTCGCCGTCAGCGTTTTATAGCGTCAGGGGCCCCCATATACTACCTAATAAAGGTTTTAACCCCTTGATTGCCCCCTAGTTAACCCTTTCACCAGTGATCACCGTATAACTGTTACGGGTGACGCTGGTTAGTTCGTTTATTTTTTATAGTGTCAGGGCACCCGCCGTTTATTACCTAATAAAGGTTTAGCCCCCTGATCGCCCGGCGGTGATATAACTTAGGTTTTAGGGTCAGATAAGGTCTGCGTCGCCCCAGTATCTGATCCGATCAGATCAATACTAGCGTCCCCAGCAGTTTAGGGTTCCCAAAAACACAGTGTTAGCGGGATCAGCCCAGATACCTGCTAGCAGCTGCGTTTTGCCCCTCCGCCCGGCCCTGCCCAGCCCACCCAAGTGCAGTATCGATCGATCACTGTCACTTACAAAACACTAAACGCATAACTGCAGCGTTCGCAGAGTCAGGCCTGATCCCTGCGATCGCTAATAGTTTTTTTGTTAGCGTTTTGGTAAACTGGTAAGCACCAGCCCCAGGCAGCGTCAGGTTAGTGCCAGTAGGGATAACACCCACGCACGCACCGTACACCTCCCTTAGTGGTATAGTATCTGAACGGATCAATATCTGATCCGATCAGATCTATACTAGTGTCCCCAGCAGTTTAGGGTTCCCAAAAATGCAGTGTTAGCGGGATCAGTCCAGATACCTGCTAGCACATGCGTTTTGCCCCTCCGCCCAGCCCAGCCAAGCCCACCCAAGTGCAGTATCGATCAATCACTGTCACTTACAAAACACTAAATGCATAACTGCAGCGTTCGCAGAGTCAGGCCTGATCCCTGCGATCGCTAACAGTTTTTTTGGTAGCATTTTGGTGAACTGGCAAGCACCAGCGGCCTTGTACACCCCGGTCGTAGTCAAACCAGCACTGCAGTAACACTTGGTGACGTGGCGAGTCCCATAAGTGCAGTTCAAGCTGGTGAGGTGGCAAGCACAAGTAGTGTCCCGCTGCCACCAAAAAGAAGACAAACACAGGCCCGTCGTGCCCATAATGCTCTTCCTGCTGCATTCGCCAATCCTAATAATTGGGAACCCACCACTTCTGCAGCGCCCGTACTTCCCCCATTCACATCCCCAACCAAATGCAGTCGGCTGCATGAGAGGCATTTTCTTTATGTCCTCCCGAGTACCCCTACCCAACGAACCCCCCAAAAAAGATGTCGTGTCTGCAGCAAGCGCGGATATAGGCGTGACACCCGTTATTATTGTCCCTCCTGTCCTGACAATCCTGGTCTTTGCATTGGTGAATGTTTTGAATGCTACCATTCACTAGTTGAGTATTAGCGTAGGGTACAGCATTGCACAGACTAGGCACACTTTCACAGGGTCTCCCAAGATGCCATCGCATTTTGAGAGACCCGAACCTGGAACCGGTTACAGTTATAAAAGTTAGTTACAAAAAAAGTTTAAAAAAAAAAAACAAAACACAAAAAAATATATAAAATAAAAAAAATAGTTGTCTTTTTATTGTTCTCTCTCTCTCTATTGTTCTGCTCTTTTTTTACTGTATTCTATTCTGCAATGTTTTATTGTTATTATGTTTTATCATGTTTGCTTTTCAGGTATGCAATTTTTTATACTTTACCGTTTACTGTGTTTTATTGTTAACCATTTTTTTGTCTTCAGATACGCCATTCAGCTGCAGCATGGATTTATTTATCTTGACAGCAACAGCGTTTGCTCCCACGATATATAAAGCCGTGACTCCAGTGGAGGTGATATATGCCGAAGCATGGGGGCAGCAGGGGCGGAGGAGCGATTTGCTCCTAATTTTTGGGGCGGATGGCCCCATGCTTCGGCATATATAAATGGTGCATGTATGCACATCATTAGAAGTGGGTGGATGAAGGGAGGTATTCTCATGGTAGGCATACCCACCGATCAGTCTCTTTTTTTCGATTACAATATATGCCCAACAAGGACTTTGAGTGGTTATACCAGAATGATGCCTGCAGGTTTAGGTATCATCTTGGTATCATTCTTTTCAGCCAGCGGTCGGCTTTCATGTAAAAGCAATCCTAGCAGCTAAATAGCCTCTAGACTGCTTTTACAAGCAGTGGGAGGGAATGCCCCCCCCCCACCGTCTTCCATGTTTTTCTCTGGCTCTCCTGTCCCAACAGGGAACCTGAGAATGCAGCCGGTGATTCAGCCAGCTGACCATAGAGCTGATCAGAGACCAGAGTGGCTCCAAACATCTCTATGGCCTAAGAAACCGGAAGCTATGAGCATTTCATGACTTAGATTCCGCCGGATGTAAACAGCGCCATTGGGAAATTGGGAAAGCATTTTATCACACAGATCTTGGTGTGGTCAGATGCTTTGAGGGCAGAGGAGAGATCTAGGGTATAATAGACCCCATTTTTTTCAAAAAGGAGTACCTGTCACTACCTATTGCTAGCATAGGGGATATTTACATTCCCTGAGATAACAGTAAAAATGATTAAAAAAATAAAATGAAAGGAACAGTTTAAAAATAAGATAAAAAAGCAAAAAAAAAAAAAAAAAAAGCACTCCTGTCCCCCCCTTCTCTCGCGTAAAGGCGAACGCAAGCGTCGGTCTGGCATCAAATGTAAACAGCAATTGCACTATGCATGTGAGGTATCACCACGAAGGTCAGATCGAGGGCAGTAATTTTAGCAGTAGACCTCCTCTGAAAATCTAAAGTGGTAACCTGTAAAGGCTTTTAAAGGCTTTTAAAAATGTATTTAGTTTGTCGCCACTGCACGTTTGTGCACAATTTTAAAGCATGTCATGTTTGGTATCCATGTACTCGGCCTAAGATCATCTTTTTTATTTCATCAAACATTTGGGCAATATAGTGTGTTTTAGTGCATTAAAATTTTAAAAAGTGTGTTTTTTCCCCAAAAAATGCGTTTGAAAAATCGCTGCACAAATACTGTGTGAAAAAAAAAAATGAAACACCCACCATTTTATTCTGTAGGGCATTTGCTTTAAAAAAATATATAATGTTTGGGGGTTCACAGTAATTTTCTTGCAAAAAAAAAAAAATTTTTAAATGTAAACAAAAAGTGTCAGAAAGGGCTTTGTCTTCAAGTGGTTAGAAGAGTGGGTGATGTGTGACATAAGCTTCTAAATGTTGTGCATAAAATGCCAGGACAGTTCAAACCCCCCCCCCCCAAATGACCCCATTTTGGAAAGTAGACACCCCAAGCTATTTGCTGAGAGGCATGTGGAGTCCATGGAATATTTTATATTCTGACACAAGCTGCGGGAAAGAGACAAATTTTATTTTTTTTTTTGCACAAAGTTGTCACTAAATGATATATTGCTCAAACATGCCATGGGATTATGTGACATTACACCCCAAAATACATTCTGTTGCTTCTCCTGAGTACGGGGATACCACATGTGTGAGACTTTTTGGGAGCCTAGCCGCGTACGGGACCCCGAAAACCAAGCACCGCCTTCAGGCTTTCTAAGGGCGTAAATTTTTTATTTCATTCTTCACTGCCTATCACAGTTTTGGAGGCCATGGAATGCCCAGGTGGCACAACCCCTCCCCCCCCCAAATGACCCTATTTTGGAAAGTAGACACCCCAAGCTATTTGCTGAGAGGTATAGTGAGTATTTTGCAGACCTCACTTTTTGTCACAAAGTTTTGAAAAAAACAAGAAAGACAAAAGAAAAAATTTTTTTTTCTTGTCTTTCTTCATTTTCAAAAACAAATGAGAGCTGCAAAATACTCACCATGCCTCTCAGCAAATAGCTTGGGATGTCTACTTTCCAAAATGGGGTCATTTGGGGGGGGGTTGTGCCATCTGGGCATTCCATGGCCTCTGAAACTGTGATAGGCAGTGAAGAGTGAAATCAAAAATTTACGCCCTTAGAAATCCTGAAGGGGGTGATTGGTTTTCGGAGCCCCGTACGCGACTAGGCTCCCAAAAAGTCCCACACATGTGGTATCCCCGTACTCAGGAGAAGCAGCTGAATGTATTTTGGGGTGCAATTCCACATATGCCCATGGCCTGTGTGAGCAATATATCATTTAGTGACAACTTTTTGTAAATTTTTTATTTTTTTTGTCATTATTCAATCACTTGGGACAAAAAAATTAATATTCAATGGGCTCAACATGCCTCTCAGCAATTTCCTTGGGATGTCTACTTTCCAAAATGGGGTCATTTGGGGGGGGGGTTGTACTGCCCTGCCAATTTAGCACCTCAAGAAATGACATAGGCAGTCATAAATTAAAGGCTGTGTAAATTCCAGAAAATGTACCTTAGTTTGTAGGCGCTATAACTTTTGCGCAAACCAATAAATATACACTTATTGACATTTTTTTTACCAAAGACATGTGGCCGAATACATTTTGACCTAAATGTATGGCTAAAATTGAGTTTATTGGATTTTTTTTATAACAGAAAGTAGAAAATATCTTTTTTTTTCAAAATTTTCGGTCTTTTTCCATTTATAGCGCGAAAAATAAAAAGGGCAGAGGTGATCAAATACCATCACAAGAAAGCTCTATTTGTGGAAAGAAAAGGACGCAAATTTTGTTTGGGTACAACATTGCAATTAGCAGTTAAAGCGACGCAGTGCCAAATTGTAAAAAGTGCTCTGGTCAGGAAGGTGGTAAATCCTTCCGGGGCTGAAGTGGTTAAGGGGAACCCCGCGCCAAAATTTTAAAAAATGGCGCGGGGGTCCCCCCAAAAATCCATATAAGACCCTTATCCGAGCAGGCAGGAAAAGAGGGGGGACGAGAGAGCGCCCCCCTTCCTGAACCGTACCAGGCCACATGCCCTCAACATGGGGAGGGTGCTTTGGGGTAGCCTCATCCCCACAACCCTTGCCCGGTGGTTGTGGGGGTCTGCGGGCTTATAGGAATCTGGAAGCCCCCTTTAACAAGGGGACCCCCAGATCTCGGCCCCCCCTGTTTGAAATAGTAACATTGTACCCGTACCATTTAACAAAAAAAGTGTCAAATTGTTAAAAAAAACAAGACACACCTTGGGACAAGTCCTTTATTAAAAAATAAAAAAATAAAAATGTCCCACGAAGTCCATTCATCTTCTTCTATGGCTCCACCGACGGACCGAAAAATAAAATAAAAAAGATCCGCCTCCATTGGAGGCACCCGTCAGAGGGGGGCGGGGTCACCCGGGTACTTCACTGTGTGGCCCCGCCCTCAGTTATACAAGAACTGTCATTGGCGCTGAAGCGTCATATGGCAGGTGCCTCCCATGGAGGCAGATCTTTTTTAATTTATTTTTCGGTCTGTCGGCGGAGCCATAGAAGAAGATGAATGGACTTCGTGGAACATTTTTATTTTTTTATTTTTTAATAAAGAACTTGCATGTCTTGTTTTTTTTTTACATTTTGACACTTTTTTTGTGAAATGGTACGGGTACAATGTACCAATTACCATTTCAAACGGGGGGGCTGGGATCTGGGGGTCCCCTTGTTAAAGGAGGCTTCCAGATTCTGATAAGCCCCTTGCCCGTAGACCCCCACAACCACCGGGCAAGGGTTGTGGGGATGAGGCCCTTGTCCCCATCAAAACACCGTCCCCATGTTGAGGGCATGTGGCCTGGTACCGTTCAGGAGGGGGCTGCTCTCTTGTCCCCCCTCTTTTCCTGCGGCCTGCCAGGTTGCGTGCTCGGATAAGTGTCTGGTATGGATTTTTGGGGGGCCCATACGCCATTTTTTTTAAATTTTGGCACGGGGTTCCCCTTAAAATCTATACCAGAGCTGAAGGGCCTGGTAATGGACTGGGGGATCCCATGTCATTTTTTTCAATGACTTTTATCTATATTGCCGGGACCCGACAATTCATTATAGCCACGAGTAGTTTTAAATTACTTTTTTCCTTTAGAAATGTCATTTTGTGCAGGCAATGTTCTAAACACAGGAAAAATACGCCACCTTACAGGCATACTATAGACACCCCCCAGGTACAAAATTTAAAGGAATATTTCACTTTTTTTGTTAAACTTTAAGCATTATTAAAATCACTGCTCCCGAAAAAACAGCCGTTTTTGAAACTTTTTTTTGCATTGATACATGTCCCCTGGGGCAGTACCCAGGTCCCCCAACACTTTTTATGACAATAACCTGCATATTAACCCTTAAAATTAGCAGTTTTGATTTTTCACGTTCGTGTCTCATAGACTTTAACCGTGTTCGCATGTTCAAACTAATTTTTTGCCTGTTTGCATGTTCTGTAAACAAAATATGCAGCGATAGCGACTGACTTTAAAGTTAAAAAAAAGTTTTAAGAATATATGTGTGTAATTAACCGCTGCTGTAAAGAAGTACTGATTCTTTGATAAAAGAAACAATTAGATACAGCGCTGGCTATGTGAATGGACAAACACTGTGCAATAACACTAGGATCATAAACAGATGATACCTATTAAATGGATGCTAGGCATATATGAGTATCATAAATAAAAATTAAAACACTTAAGTGCAAATTAACACGAACAGTCCCAATAGAAATAGCAATCCTTTAGCCTATGCTAAACAGTCTATCACCTGATAAGCCGATAAGCTGTGGTTCAATGAAGGCGAAAGGGATGACTCTGAATCATAGTTCATAGGATGAGTGCTTCTGGATGCAGGATTTCATAATCACTCATGAAAAATAATAAAGAAAACACCATGGTGAAGTACTGCGGAGATAAAATATCAGCTGCACATAACAGCGCTACTCACAAGAACAAGGTGGTGAACAGGCATTCAGAGAGACTTCCGCGTTCGCCGCTGTAAGCGTGCGTTCCACGGCAGCAGGAAGCAGAGTCACTGGTTTGGGAAGTGAGCCGGATATTACGTTGATGTGTTTCGCCCCTCCTCCAGGGAGTTATCAAAGACAAAAAAGTTCTGCTGCGAACCGAACAGGGGGGTGTTCGGCTCATCCCTATTCCAGATGAGGTCTTACTAATGATTTGTACAGCGGCAAAATGATATCTCTCTCTCTGGAGTCCATACCTCTCTTAATACAAGAAAGGATTTTGCTCGCTTTGGAAACAGCAATTGGCATTGCATGCTATTATTGAGCTTATGATCTACCAAAACCCCCAGATCCTTCTCCACTATGGATTTCCCCAGGTGTACTCCCCTAGTATCTATGATGCATGCACTTTCTTAGCCCCCAAGTGCATAACTTTACATTTATCAACATTAAACCTCATTTGTAGGGATGAGCCGAACACCCCCCGGTTCGGTTCGCACCAGAACCTGCGAACGGACCGAAAATTCGCACGAACGTTAGAACCCCATTGACGTCTATGGGACTCAAACGTTCGAAATCAAAAGTGCTCATTTTAAAGGCTAATTTGCATGGTATTGTCCTAAAAAGGATTTGGGAACCCGGGTCCTACCCCAGGGGACATGTATCAATGCAAAAAAAACTTTTAAAAACGGCCGTTTTTTCGGGAGCAGTGATTTTAATGATGGTTAAAGTAAAAAAAAAAAAAAGTGAAATATTCCTTTAAATATCGTACCTGGTGGGTGTCTATAGTATGCCTGTAAAGTGGCGCGTGTTTCCCGTGTTTAGAACAGTCCCTGCACCAAATGTCATTTTTAAAGGAAAAAATCTCATTTAAAACTGCTTGCGGGTTTAATGTAATGTCGGGTCCTGGCAATATGGATGAAAATCAGTGAGACAAACGGCATGGGTACCCCCCAGTCCATTACCAGGCCCTTTGGGTCTTGTATGGATATTAAGGGGAACCCCGCACCCAAATTAAAATAAGGAAAGGTGTGGGGCCACAAGGCTCTATATACTCTGAACAGCAGTATACAGGCGGTGCAAACAAGACAGGGACTGTAGGTTTGTTGTTAAGTAGAATCTGTTTGTCATTTTGAACGGGTACATTTTTAACGTGTTTAGCTCCAGCCAAAAAATCTTTTTTAAGCTTTTTGGAAAACATAGGGAAGGGTTATCACCCCTGTGACATTTGTTTTGCTGTCTTTCCACCTCTTTAGAAGATTTCACCTCACTTTTTGTCCCAATGACAAATGTTTTTTGAAAATTTGGGTTTTTTTGTGGAACAAGGATTGGAAAGCATCAGTGGAAAGGAAAAATGTTTTTCCCATATTAACTCTTACAGGAGAGAATTTCCCTTCCTAGGGGTAGATTTCATCTCACTTCCTGTTGTCTCCTTCCGTTTGCAAGTAGGAGTCGTTTGTAAGTTAGATGTTTGAAAGTAGGGGCCTGCCCTATATACTCAGCATAAATTTGGCCCTTAGGTGTTGTTATGGCCACGACAACGTAAGCCCTCACAGGGCCCTGCTGTGAAATATTAGATCAAGAATTGTAATTACATGCCCCTGTTGAACAGGGGCAGAAAAACTGGGCCTTTGGGGGTGGTGGTGGTGCTGGTGCCAGAACACTGTAAGTCCTCACTCGCTCTTGGTGGGTGCAGAAATGGGCCCTGCTGTGAAATATTAGATCAAGAATTGTAATTACATGCCCCTGTTGAACAGGGGCAGAAAAATTGGGCCTTTGGTGGTGGTGGTGGTGGTGGTGCTGGTGCCACAACACTGCACCCCCTCACAGACACTCTAGTTGGAACGCAGGAACGAGCCCTGCTGCAAAGTATTGCATCAAAAATTGTAATTACACGCCCTGTTAAACAGGGGCAGAAAAATTGGGCCTTAGGCACTGGTGCTGGTGCTACAACACTGCAACCCCTCACAGACACTCTAGTTGGAACGCAGGAACAAGCCCTGCTGCAAAGTATTGCATCAAAAATTGTAATTACACGCCCCTGTTAAACAGGGGCAGAAAAATTGGGCCTTAGGCACTGGTGCTGGTGCTACAACACTGCAACCCCTCACAGACACTCTAGTTGGAACGCAGGAACGAGCCCTGCTGCAAAGTATTGCATCAAAAATTGTAATTACACGCCCCTGTTAAACAGGGGCAGAAAAATTGGGCCTTAGGCACTGGTGCTGGTGCTACAACACTGCAACCCCTCACAGACACTCTAGTTGGAACGCAGGAACGAGCCCTGCTGCAAAGTATTGCATCAAAAATTGTAATTACACGCCCCTGTTAAACAGGGGTAGAAAAATTGGGCCTTAGGCACTGGTGCTGGTGCTACAACACTGCAACCCCTCACAGACACTCTAGTTGAAACGCAGGAACGAGCCCTGCTGCAAAGTATTGCATCAAAAATTGTAATTACACGCCCCTGTTAAACAGGGGCAGAAAAATTGGGCCTTAGGCACTGGTGCTGGTGCCACAACACTGCAACCCCTCACAGACACTCTAGTTGAAACGCAGGAACGAGCCCTGCTGCAAAGTATTGCATCAAAAATTGTAATCACACGCCCCTGTTAAACAGGGGCTGAAAAATTGTGCCTTAGGCATTGGTGGTGGCGCCCAGAACCAAAAATGTTCTTTCAACCTATCAGCGTGATGATTGAGGAGGAAGAGGAAAATTACTCAGGGATAGTCACTCAGCATCAGCATAGGCAGTCTTTGAAGGGATCTGAGATTTAAAAAAAAAATATTCGGTTACATCAGCATCAGGTGCTTGGTAGCTGGTGGTGATCCAAGACTGATTCATTTTTATGAAGGTCAGTCGATCGACCGAGTCGGTGGACAGACGCACCCTGTGATCGGTTACAAAGCCTCCAGCAGCACTGAATGTGCGTTCCGAAAGAACGCTGGATGCAGAACAGGCCAGTAGCTCAATTGCATACTGTGCAAGCTCTGGCCAGTGATCCATCCTCAAGACCCAGTAACCCAGAGGATTTTCGGTGGGAAAGGTGTCCAAGTCTGATCTTGCCCCTAGGTATTCCTGCACCATGTAAAACAGACGCTGGCAATGGTTGCTGGAACCGATCATACCTTGGGGCTGCGGACCAAAAAATTGTCTGAACGCATCGGTCAGACGGCCACCTTCTCCACCGCTCCTTCTTTGACTGACCGAAGCCTCAGCAACACGTTGTCCAGAAACAGGAACCTCCCAGTCTCTGGGAACGCGTTGCACAGACCTTTCTGCAAGGCCTCCCGAAGATGTTTCATCCTCTGCTCCCTCTGCGATGGCAAGATAAGGTCCTCAACCTTACCCTTGTAACGTGGATCAAGGAGGGTTGCCAGCCAGTATTGGTCCTTCTCCTTGATACCACGAATACGAGGATCCTTACGCAGGCTTTGCAGGATCAGGGAGGCCATGCAGCGTAGGTTTGCTGAGGCATTCGGTCCGGAGTCCTCTGGGTCACTAAGGACGACATGGTCCGCAGCCACCTCCTCCCAGCCACGTACAAGTCCATGTGTTTCTTGGGACTGATCCCTTAAAAACTGCTGCTGATGCTGAGTGCCAGGCTCCACCTCCATACTGACACAATCTTCCTCCTCCTCCTCCTCCTCCTCCTCGTCCTCTTCCTGTGTGATCGGCGGGCATGCAGAAACACTGTCTGGATAAAGGGGGCCTTGAGAGCTAAGAAAGTTCTCCTCTTCCTGCCTCTGTTCTGCCTCAAGTGCCCTGTCCATTATTCCACGCAGCGTGTGCTCCAACAGGTGGACAAGGGGGACAGTGTCACTGATGCATGCACTGTCACTGCTCACCATCCTCGTGGCCTCCTCAAATGGTGACAGGGCAGTGCATGCATCCCTGATCATGGCCCACTGGCGTGGGGAAAAAAAAACAAGCTCCCCTGACCCTGTCCTGGTGCTATAGTCGCACAGGTACTCATTGATGGCCCTCTGCTGCGTGTGCAGCCGCTGCAGCATGGCCAACGTTGAGTTCCACCTGGTGGGCATGTCACAGATTAGGCGGTTCTTGGGCAGGTTAAACTCCTTTTGGAGGTCCGTCAGCCGAGCACTGGCATTATATGACCGGCGGAAATGCACACAGACTTTCCTGGCCTGCCTCAGGACATCCTGTAAGCCCGGGTACCTGCCCAAGAACCGCTGCACCACCAAGTTAAGGACGTGAGCCAAACAGGGCACATGGGTCATTTGTCCCTGTCGGAGGGCAGAGAGGAGGTTGGTGCCATTGTCGCAAACCACCATTCCTGCCTTAAGTTGGCGTGGCGTCAACCACCTCTGAACCTGCCCCTGCAGAGCTGACAGAACCTCTGCCCCAGTGTGGCTCCTGTCCCCCAAGCACACCAGCTCAAGCACCGCATGGCATCTTTTGGCCTGCGTACTTGCATAGCCCCTTGAATGGCTACGGAGCACCGCTGGTTCCGAGGACAAAGCACAGGAAGAGGCCATGGAGGAAGAAGAAGAGGAGGGGGTGGAGGAGAGAGGTGTGTCACAATCATTAGCATTTTGGAGGCGTGGTGGCGGAACAACCTCCAACACTACTGCACCTTGTCCTGCATCCTTCCCAGCTGCCAGCAGAGTCACCCAATGCGCTGTGAAACTTAAGTAACGTCCCTGTCCATGCCTGCTGGACCATGAGTCAGCGGTAATATGCACCTTACCGCTGACCGCCCTGTCCAGCGAGGCATGGACATTGCCTTCCACATGCCGGTAGAGAGCCGTGAGAAAAAGTGGCATTTAGGTACCTGCCACTGAGGAACCGCACATTCCACAAACTCACGGAAGGGGGCAGAGTCTACCAACTGAAAAGGCAGCAGTTGAAGTGCTAGCAATTTTGCCAAGCTAGCATTCAACCGCTGCGCATGTGGATGGCTGGGAGCAAACTTCTTTCGGCGGTGCAGCAGCTGGGGCAGGGAAATTTGCCTGGTACAATCTGACGTTGATGTACCAAAAGCAGATTGCCCACAAGTACTTGGCTGTGACACACCTAATTCTACACCTTCATTCCTCTCAGTGCAGGTCTCAGAGAGGACTGAAGGTATAGTGGGGTTGGAGATCTCAGCTGATGAGGAGCAAAGAGAGGTCCTCTTTGTTCTTTGGTGTGGGTCTTTTAGATACGCTTGCCAACGAACTGCATGGCAGGTCAACATATGTCTGGTCAAGCATGTGGTACCCAAGCGGGAGATGTTTTGGCCACGCGAGATACGCTTGAGACATATGTTGCAAATAGCAGCGGTGCGATCTGATGCACTCGTCTCAAAAAAGGCCCACACCAAAGAACTTTTTGAATAACGCGCAGAGACTGCAGCGCCCTGCACATGTGGAGCTTTGGGGTGTGATGCAGTCAATGTGCTGCCCTTAGGCTGGCCCCTGGAGGGCATCCTGCCTCGTTGGTGATGTGCCGCCTCCTCCTCCTCCTCTCTCCTATCAGGCACCCACGTTGAGTCAGTGACCTCATCATCCCCTCCCTCCTCATCACTGGAGCAAACCTGGCAGTATGCTGCAGCAGGGGGAGCATGACTGCCAGATTGCTGTCCTTCTTGGGCACCCCTTCTGTCTGCGCTCATGTTACTGCCTTCATCGAGCTCAGTATCATCATCAGAGCCTTCCAAACGCTGGGCATCCTCCTGGAGCATGCGCCCAACACTGTGGTCAAACAGTTCGAGGGACTCCTCAGGAGGACATGGTGGGGCTAGGGAAGGAGTCACTGATGACATTGAGCCGAGGGAAGAGGCCGCTGCTTTGCCAGACAAAGTACCCTGGGCATGGGTGAGAGAGGATGAGGAGGATGAGGACGGCTTGGTCATCCACTCGACCAAGTCTTCCGCATGTTGTGGCTCAACACGGCCAGCTGCCGAAAAAAGCCCAATCGTGTCCCACGGCCACATGCTGATGAGGATGCGCCGTCTCCATGACCAGCATTAGACACAGAGCCTGCTTGCCCTCTCTTATTGGCTTGTGACTGTCTGCCTCTCCTTCTTGGCCTTCCAGACATACTAATGGCCTGTAGCTGCACTAAGCTGGGATATGTATATATATATATATATGTACTGATACTGCAGCTAGCAAAATCAACTGCCTGCCTGTAGTATGAGAACACCACCAACCTTCTACAGGTAGCTTTAGCTGAACACTGTGAGGTGGACGCACCCCACTAACTTGTAGGTTTAGCTGAACACTGTGAGCAGGACGCACCCCACTAACTTGTAGGTTTAGCTGAACACTGTGAGGTGGACGCACCACACTAACTTGTAGGTTTAGCTGAACACTGTGAGGTGGACGCACCACACTAACTTGTAGGTTTAGCTGAACACTGTAAGCAGGACGCACCCCACTAACTTGTAGGTTTAGCTGAACACTGTGAGCAGGACGCACCCCACTAACTTGTAGGTTTAGCTGAACACCGTGAGCAGGACACACTGCACTAACTGTAAATAGTCTAGCTGCCTGACTGTGGTACTAATAGGATCAAAAGAACACCATTAATTTTCTTCAGGTAGCTGTATATACTGTAACAAGACAAGCCTGCCTGTCAGTAAGAAGATAACAGGAACGGATCTAGCTGAACACTGTGAGCAGGACGCACTGCACTAACTTGTAGGTGTAGCTGAACACTGTGAGGTGGACGCACCACACTAACTTGTAGGTTTAGCTTAACACTGAGCAGGACGCACTGCACTAACTGTAAATAGTCTAGCTGCCTGACTGTGGTACTAATAGGATCAAAAGAACACCAGTAATTTTCTTCAGGTAGCTGTATATACTGTAACAAGACAAGCCTGCCTGTCAGTAGGAAGATAACAGGAACGGATCTAGCTGAACACTGTGAGCAGGACGCACTGCACTAACTTGTAGGTTTAGCTGAACACTGTGAGGTGGACGCACCACACTAACTTGTAGGTTTAGCTGAACACTGTGAGCAGGACGCACCCCACTAACTTGTAGGTTTAGCTGAACACTGTGAGCAGGACGCACTGCACTAACTGTAAATAGTCTAGCTGCCTGACTGTGGTACTAATAGGATCAAAAGAACACCAGTAATTTTCTTCAGGTAGCTGTATATACTGTAACAAGACAAGCCTGTCTGTCAGTAAGAAGATAACAGGAACGGATCTAGCTGAACACTGTGAGGTGGATGCACCACACTAACTTGTAGGTTTAGCTGAACACTGTGAGCAGGACGCACCCCACTAACTTGTAGGTTTAGCTAAACACTGTGAGCAGGATGCACTGCACTAACTGTAAATAGTCTAGCTGCCTGACTGTGGTACTAATAGGATCAAAAGAACACCAGTAATTTTCTTCAGGTAGCTGTATATACTGTAACAAGACAAGCCTGTCTGTCAATAAGAAGATAACAGGAACGGATCTAGCTGAACACTGTGAACAGGACGCACTGCACTAACTTGTAGGTTTAGCTGAACACTGTGAGCAGGACGCACCCCACTAACTTGTAGGTTTAGCTGAACACTGTGAGCAGGACGCACCGCACTAACTTGAAGGTTTAGCTGAACACTGAGCAGGACGCACCCCACTAACTTTTGTAGGTTTAGCTGAACACTGTGAGCAGGACGCACTGCACTAACTGTAAATAGTCTAGCTGCCTGACTGTGGTACTAATAGGATCAAAAGAACACCAGTAATTTTCTTCAGGTAGCTGTATATACTGTAACAAGACAAGCCTGCCTGTCAGTAAGAAGATAACAGGAACGGATCTAGCTGAACACTGTGAGCAGGACGCACCACACTAACTTGAAGGTTTAGCTGAACACTGAGCAGGACACACCCCACTAACTTTTGTAGGTTTAGCTGAACACTGTGAGCAGGACGCACTGCACTAACTGTAAATAGTCTAGCTGCCTGACTGTGGTACTAATAGGATCAAAAGAACACCAGTAATTTTCTTCAGGTAGCTGTATATACTGTAACAAGACAAGCCTGCCTGTCAGTAGGAAGATAACAGGAACGGATCTAGCTGAACACTGTGAGCAGGACGCACTGCACTAACTTGTAGGTTTAGCTGAACACTGTGAGGTGGACGCACCACACTAACTTGTAGGTTTAGCTGAACACTGTGAGCAGGACGCACCCCACTAACTTGTAGGTTTAGCTGAACACTGTGAGCAGGACGCACTGCACTAACTGTAAATAGTCTAGCTGCCTGACTGTGGTACTAATAGGATCAAAAGAACACCAGTAATTTTCTTCAGGTAGCTGCATATACTGTAACAAGACAAGCCTGCCTGTCAGTAAGAAGATAACAGGAACGGATCTAGCTGATCACTGTGAGGTGGACGCACCACACTAACTTGCAGGTTTAGCTGAACACTGTGAGCAGGACGCACTGCACTAACTGTAAATAGTCTAGCTGCCTGACTGTGGTACTAATAGGATCAAAAGAACACCAGTAATTTTCTTCAGGTAGCTGTATATACTGTAACAAGACAAGCCTGCCTGTCAGTAAGAAGATAACAGGAACGGATCTAGCTGAACACTGTGAGCAGGACGCACTACACTAACTGTAAATAGTCTAGCTGCCTGACTGTGGTACTAATAGGATCAAAAGAACACCAGTAATTTTCTTCAGGTAGCTGTATATACTGTAACAAGACAAGCCTGCCTGTCAGTAGGAAGATAACAGGAACGGATCTAGCTGAACACTGTGAGCAGGACGCACTGCACTAACTTGTAGGTTTAGCTGAACACTGTGAGGTGGACGCACCACACTAACTTGTAGGTTTAGCTGAACACTGTGAGCAGGACCCACCCCACTAACTTGTAGGTTTAGCTGAACACTGTGAGCAGGACGCACTGCACTAACTGTAAATAGTCTAGCTGCCTGACTGTGGTACTAATAGGATCAAAAGAACACCAGTAATTTTCTTCAGGTAGCTGCATATACTGTAACAAGACAAGCCTGCCTGTCAGTAAGAAGATAACAGGAACGGATCTAGCTGATCACTGTGAGGTGGGCGCACCACACTAACTTGTAGGTTTAGCTGAACACTGTGAGCAGGACGCACTGCACGAACTGTAAATAGTCTAGCTGCCTGACTGTGGTACTAATAGGATCAAAAGAACACCAGTAATTTTCTTCAGGTAGCTGTATATACTGTAACAAGACAAGCCTGCCTGTCAGTAAGAAGATAACAGGAACGGATCTAGCTGAACACTGTGAGCAGGACGCACTGCACTAACTGTAAATAGTCTAGCTGCCTGACTGTGGTACTAATAGGATCAAAGGAACACCAGTAATTTTCTTCAGGTAGCTGTAAATACTGTAACAAGACAAGCCTGCCTGTCAGTAGGAAGATAACAAGAACGGATCTAGCTAAACTGAATACAGTGTATATATATATATATATGCAACACCCGGGATGCATATATATATATACACAATACACTGTAAGTGCAGCTAACTGACTGACTGTTCTGCCTAATCTATCTAACTCAAATCAAATGTCACTGTCTGTCTCTCTCTCTCTCTCAATGAACGCCGGAACACACACTACACAGGGTCGCCGTGCAGGCGGCCTTATATAGTGTGGGGCGTGTACTAAATCCCCTGAGCCATAATTGGCCAAAGCCTCCTTGGCTTTGGCCAATTACGGCTCTCTGTTCAGGCGGCGCTGTGATTGGCCAAGCATGCGGGTCATAGTGCATGCTTGGCCAATCATCAGCCAGCAATGCACTGCGATGCCGCAGTGAATTATGGGCCGTGACGCGCCACACGAATTTGGCGCGAACGGCCCATATCGTTCGCAATTCGACGAACGATCGAACAGCCGATGTTCGAGTCGAACATGGGTTCGACTCGAACCCGAAGCTCATCCCTACTCATTTGCCACATAGTGGCCTAATTAAACATTGAGGTCGGCTTGTAAGTTGTAGACATCCTGTAAGGACGTTATTCCACTGTATAGTTTGGTGTCATCTGCAAAGACCCTATATCATTTATAAAGATTTTAAAAGCAAGGGTCCCAACACTGAACCTTGGGGTACACCACTGATAACCTTAGACCATTGAGGTTGTGTATTTGTTCCGACCCGGGTAACCACATAGCATCCGACACCTCATCCCAAGAAGTCAAATATATTGGAAGAGGGTTGGGGTGGGATTATGACGGTGCCAACTTATAATAAAAGAAACAGAAAGTAATTAAAACTTCAAATTTATTGTGACAAGGTTAAAATATGATCAAAATAAAATCACTTATTGTACAGCTCTGTTTTGGTGGTCGAGTAAATGAAATTTCGGTTATATGGTGGCTATAGGTTCATATGTTATCCCAACATGTTTCGCCAGTGTTTGCTTCTTCAGGGAATTTAAGAACCACCGGAAAACATTTAAAACTGTACAGAGAAATATAAAAATACAATATCAGAAAAAATACAGATATATCAGAATATATACATACATACCTTTCCGTTTTTTAGGAAATCTACCCTCGGATAGATCGTGATATACTGTAGATTGACTAGAGGACATGGAAGAGAGAGAAGATAGATTAGGTACAACCTCATCAATTTTAGTAGTGGTTTGACTAGTTTGTCTATTGTATTGTCTGGTATAAGTATTCTGGTTCCATTTGTAAGCATATCCATTTGCATGGGCATTGCTATCTCATACAAACTTGTTTTCTTAGTGCGCATGCGTGCGGGTCCCAGGATCGGACATGTTCTGAAGGCTCCCGCTTATCACCTCCCTTTTCAAACTTCTATTGAGTGATCCGGATACCAGAAAACAGCTGATTATATTCCCCTTAGATTTGGGAGACTTACCATGCAGCGTAGGAATACAGGTGTGGTAATAAACAAACCACCAAAGTCGTCTAAACCTGCGCCCTCTGTACCTCAGCAATCTCCTTCGCCTAAGATGGCGGCGGCACAAACAGAGACTCCACATGCAGCTGTGTCACTGAATCTGCCTGTTCCTACTCGTTCACCGAATGCTTCTTACACTCACCAGAGTCCTTTATCTTTACCATCTCCTCAGATGCTAGATGCTGACACGATCCAGCTTCCTCCTTCACCTTCTCAAAGAAGTGATGAAATCAATGCAGTTTCTATTGCTTCTTATATGCATAACGACATGGCTGATCTAGCTGCTATGGAAACACTCCTGCTCCCCCCATCTGGGGACACAGTGTTATTACATAAATTCTCTACACTTCTACATAGAAAACTGTCTAGAGCTTGTGATATTATCACTGCTGAATTAAAATCTGAAAAAATATTGGTGAACGTTTGGACAATATTGAATCCAAAATGGATGACACAGTGCAGCGTGTGAACCAGAATGTCACTATAAATTCATCTTTGCAAGAACAATTAGATCTGGCCAATGTTAAAATTGAAGATTTAGAAAATCGTTCTAGACGTCATAATTTTAGAGTACTTGGATTGCCTGAATCGGTGGTAGACTTGAAAGAAGTAATACATATTTTGCTACAAGATCTGATGCCAGATATTTCACCTCACCACCTTGAAATCCACAGAGTACAACGTTCCCTGACAGCGCCTAGATCGGATGGCTTGCCCAGAGATGTCATAGTAAAATTAAATTTTTATACTGTTAAAGAGAAATTAATGTCTGCTGCCAGACTCAAACATGACATCAAGGGGTGTGGCTAGGATGGCGCTGTAAGCGGCTGCCTTTTCAGAGAGCTCCGCTGATCCGAACGAAAATCCGGATCCATCGGCCCCAAAAAAGCACCAAATCCACTCCTGTTCTCAAGCAGGGGATAGGGGATCCTATCCCTGCCGAGATCTGGGGGAAATTTTGACTCCCGGAGCGAGATTGGGGACCCGGCCTACCACGGGCGACTAGGCCGAAGCCGCGGCCTTTCCTGACGGCCGCGCGGCGGACCGGGAACCCCCTGCCGCGATCGGCCTGGACATCGGGCCCTGCTGGCTGCCTCGGACCACAGGTGGGGACGGGTGAGTGAGTCCTGGACTGTGTCTGGGCCGCGTCCTGGGCCTGAAATCCTTTTATTCCCTCCGCGATTCACTAGGCCGCAACCGCGGCCTTTCCTGGAGCCCCGGAGCCGCCGGATAGACGGGGGTACTGCTGTGTCCTGCTGAGCTAGTGGAGGGGGCCCTGTGACCGCTCAGAGACGCTGCCAGGCTACAGGAGCAGACCCTGGAGCGCCCACATCCCCCCCCTTACAATTGTGGTGAAGTGCGGTGGCTGAGTTGGCTATTCCTGTGGGCCCGTGCGGACCTGAAGTCAACGGCTCCTGTGCCATTTGCCTGCAGATGAGGAGGGAGGACTGTTAAAGGGACACAAACGTTATCCTACCTGCTGCTTGAATATCCCTGACTTCGCAAACAGGCTCCCTATACCAATTTCTGAGTACTGCCCTACTGCCCGGACCTGGGCCCCCGCCACCTGAATGAGGCGCCGGAATTCCAGCGCAAGATACAGTAAAGGGGGTAAGAAGTTGACCTTCCCACCCCAGCTGGACTCCCCCCAGACGCCCACCGGTCCCCCTCCGGAGGACCCTAAAGTGCGCGGCACCCACAGAGTCCCACAGACAGACATTATGGAGTCGGATGACTCTCGTCCCCCCTGGTTGGCGGACGTCATGGCGGCCATTGCTACTTGCCAATCAACACTAACAACAAAGATCGAGGCAGTTCAGTTGGACATGGGTCTAATCCATCAAGATATAGATAAAATCAGATCACGAGTCACTGAGACGGAGCAAAGACTGAGCACCACTGAAGACACCATTGCGGAACACGAGAGGTCCCTCCGCACTCTTCAAACTAAAGTAAAGGCCCTCGAATACAGAGCTGAGGACGCGGAGAACAGGAACCGGCGAAATAACCTTCGTATTGTTGGTTTACCGGAGGGGGTGGAGGGGAGTAACCCTACCTCCTTTATAGAGGGCTTGCTCCGTGACCTTCTACCTGAGGCCCGCTGGTCACCTTACTACACGGTGGAGAGGGCGCACCGCATCCCGCCTAAGCCGGGACCTCCTGGATCCCCCCCTCGCACCTTCATTCTACGTCTACTTAATTTTAGAGATAGAGACGAAGTTCTCCGTGCCTCTAGAAATGTTGGGGACCTCAGATTCCAGAACACGAAGTTGATGATCTTCCCCGATTATACGGTAGAGACCCAGAAACTTAGAAAATCTTTTGACCAAGTTAAGGCGGCTCTACGATCATGCAACATTCGTTACAGTGTACTTTTCCCTGCTCGCCTGAGAGTCCAGGATGGCGAGACAACTCGCTTCTTTACCTCTCCAAGGGAGGCCTCCACCTGGCTGGACTCGCTACCACGGATCCGTTGATGGTGTACCTGGCATGCAAGGTGAGATCCTTCATTGTTTGTTCACCATAGTCTTGGCTCAGGTCTGAGGTAATATACGTCTTCCCACATGGATGACTTTCTTCGTTGCATATGTTTTGCTCAGTTCAATCCATGGGGTGGACAGCCTTGGGAGGAGAGGTTCATTACCCCTTCCAGGGAAATTCTAAGATAACGCCCCTGCCAAACAACTTGGTCAGGAGACCGTTGGAACATGAAGTTCCTTTACAACTCCTTGTTCTCTTGAGGGATGCTGGGAACATTTTTGTTCGATATCTTCACCCAACGATGGACAGACTTTACTGTGGGGTCATACTATCGGATGTTTCCCCGTCATCGGACTTTCTGAATCTCCACAGCCTGTTGTATTACAAACGGAGCTCTCAACTGTATAAGCCGCTTGAACTGCTGTTTCCCCCCCCCGTGTGAAGTTTCGGGGGGGTGAGCTCGCCTCTTCCACGGACCCTCTGTTGCAGCCGGCGAGCTGAATAAGTTCGGGATTGAAACCCGCCTCAGTTTTGGGGGGCTGGGTGGGGAGGGGGGTGGTGTAAGTTCCCCTATTGGGGCCATTTTTATTTTCATCTGCTCCGATTTTTGGGATCCTCTATCTGTTTTTGGTTTGGTTTTGTTTTTGTTTGTTTTTCTTACCAAAATAATTGACTTATCAGCATTGCACTGTTTACAAATGTGTCCGGTTCGGGTCCGGGGGCCCGATCCGAGAGCCGCGATTTCCATTGATCCTAATACTCTTAACAATATCAATGGCCATGTCCTCACTTAACATCATCTCCTGGAACACCAGGGGACTGAATTCCCCGGTTAAACGCTCTCTGGTGTTCCAATTCATTAAGTCTTATAATCCACACATATGTGTGCTCCAGGAAACGCACCTAACAGGTCGTAGGGTATTGGCCCTTAAAAAACCATGGGTGGGACACCACTACCATTCCACGCACTCCACATTTTCTAGGGGTGTAACTATACTGGTGCTGAAGTCACTCCCCTTTCGGCTCTTGGATTTGGCCCTGGACCCTGACGGACGGTATGTTATTATTCACGCAAAAATTTATTCTGTAACGTGGACTATTGTGGGCTTATATTTGCCCCCCCCGGCCTCCTTGCTGGTGCTCAATCAGATCACCGGTAAGCTGGCCGACTTTGCCTCTGACAACAATGTCATATTGGGGGATTTTAATCTGGTCCCTGACCCGGATTTAGACAGGCTAACTCCTGCGGGAGGTCATTGCTCTGGGTTGGCTGAGTGGGCGGATACCTATGGCCTGACTGATGTCTGGAGGTGGCGTCACCCCCAATCTAGGGCATACACATGCCACTCGGCCTCCCACAGAACGTTTTCCCGCATAGACTTGGTCTTCGCGGGGTCTCGGGTCCTCCCACGGGTTACAGACATACGAATACTGCCTAGGGGAATTTCCGACCATGCACCCTTGTTGTTGTCTTTGGATCTCTCACTAGGCTCAGTAGAGAGGGTATGGAGGCACTCCAGATTTTGGATTTCAGACACTGCAGTAGACTCCCAATTTAGAACGGAATTGCTTGATTTTTGGGCCACAAATGTGGGCTCTGCTGACTCCGCGGTGGTGTGGGATGCCTTCAAAGCCACGACGAGGGGGCACTACCAGACCATCATTGCCAGGGTCCGACGTGAGCGTAGAGCAGACTTAGTGAAGGCAGAGCGGGAGGCGTGTAGTGCGGAGGCTCTCTTTGTTCGTACCCGGGACCCTGCGCACTATTCGCATCTACAACTGTTGACGAAGGAGGTGGTCCGTCTCCGTACCTCTCTCACGCAGAAGAAAATGTTGGCTCAATCCCAACGGATTTTTGAACAGGGAGAGCGATCAGGCCGTTTGTTGGCCTGGCTCTCTAGGGAACAGGCGGGTGGGATGAGCATTTCACATATTAGAGACTCCTCGGGACTACTGATCCACACACCGGAGGGGATCAACTGTTGCTTCGCGGAGTTTTATGAATCTCTTTATGGTTCCAGGGTAGACTATAGAGGGGAGGATCTGGGGGCATATTTAGACGACATAGATATCCCAACCCTTACAGTAACGTATCGCGACAAGCTTGACGCCCCAATTACGTCCTTGGAGATACTAAGGGCACTTAAATCAATGCAGGCTGGGAAAACTCCGGGACCTGATGGCATCCCTGTAGAGTTTTATAAACAATATGCCACAGAACTAGCTGACAAATTACAGGTCCTCTTCTCTGAGTCATCGCGTCTTGGGAAACTTCCTGACACAATGAGTGAAGCAATCATTGTAGTGATCCCCAAACCAGGGAAAGACCCCACGTTGTGCTCCTTGTACCGCCCTATATCTCTTCTGAACGTGGATGCAAAAACACTGGCAAAAGTATTGGCCAATAGGCTTCACCTGGTAATTACTGCCTTAATCCACAGAGACCAAACTGGCTTCATGCCCGGCAGAGGAACTGATATCAATATCAGACGCCTCCATACTCACATAGACAGGGCGGACGAGGTGACCAATGGGATGGTGGCCTCACTCGACGCAGAGAAGGCTTTTGATTCCGTCGAGTGGGGCTACTTATGGGAGGTTCTCTCGCGCTTCGGGTTTGGTGCGGGTTTCACCAAATGGCTCCGCATGCTATACCACGGCCCCTCAGCTAGAGTACGTACCAATGGATGCCTCTCAGGGAAGTTCCAATTGTCTAGAGGTACGCGACAGGGGTGTCCCCTTTCCCCGGGTCTATTTGCTCTGGCAGTGGAGCTATACTGGCTATACTGTTGAGGGCCGACCCTGGGGTGAGGGGTCTTCAGGTGGGACCCATTGAGGAGAAGTTATCACTCTACGCGGACGATGCTCTGCTTTATTTAGCGGATGCGTCGTCCTCTTTGCAGACTGCACTCAATCTGATTGATCGATTCGGCGGGTATTCGGGGATTCGCATTAATTGGGACAAATCGATCCTATTCCCGTTCCATCCCTCGACCCCAAGGTTACCACACCCACAGCTTAAATGGGTAGATGAATTCAAATATCTGGGGATAAAAATTAGCGGTAAAGTCCAAGATTATATTGACAACAATTTACGTCCGCTCATGACACAGCTTACGGCTAAATGCTCTGCTTGGCGTTCCCTTCCATTGACTCCGGTTGGCAGAGTCAACTTGCTCAAAATGATCTACCTTCCCAAATATCTATATTTCTTTCGCAATACACCCATACCCATCCCTGGGACCTTCTTCCGGAGGCTGGAGAGCCTGTTAATACACTTTGTCTGGGCTGGGAGGCCACCCAGGGTGGCCAAGCAGATCTTATATCTCCCTCTCTCGGGAGGGGGACTGGCGCTACCGAATTTCCAAATCTACTACTGGGCCGCAGTTCTGGTCACGATTCGGTGGTGGTTCTCCCAGCCCACGCAGAATCCCGCGGTCACTCTGGAGGCAGCCATTCTTGGTTCCTTTGCTGCCTTGAGTAACCTCCCGTTTCGGGGTCTCAGGGCCAGTTCGTCCATGACGACCCTGATGCGTACCACTGTAAGGGTTTGGCAGGAGGCTAGGAAAATATATAGGAAACCAAATTGCATTTCACCCCACATGCCCCTGTGGGGCAATCCTATGCTACCCCATTTTTATACTTTACCGGACCCCTCTCTTTGGGCAAAAAAGGGAATTCTTACACTAAAGCATATAGTCAAGGATGGCAGGCTTATGACTTTTCAAGCTCTTAGACAATCATTTGCTATTCCTGCCTCCTTCCAGTTTAGATACTGGCAGCTGAAGCACGCCTTTGAGGCTCAGTTCCCTGCCCCCCTCACTTTGGAACCGGACTCTATTGAAAGGCTCTTGACTTCCAGCGTGATGGGGAAGCCCCTTTCCACACTATACCTATACCTGACAGTGGAGTATGATGCCAAACTAACTAGAACCTGGGAAAAGTGGAGGGCTGATATTCCTTCGTTGGATGAGGAGGAATGGAAGGAGTGTTTAATATCCTACATTCCTTCCATGATCGCTGCAAAAGATAGGTTCATACAATTCAAGTTCCTACACAGGGCGTACTTTACTCCACAGAGGTTGGCGCGCATTTACCCTCAGAGAGATCCCAATTGTCAGAGATGCAGACAGGAAGTGGGTACTTTCTGGCATATGGTCTGGTCGTGTCCCTGTCTCCGACTCTTTTGGTCAGAGGTGGCATCCACACTGAGCAATGTCATAGGATCAGACTTGCAGGCGGATCCCCAGATACTACTGCTCAGTCACCTTGAGTATGTTGTGGGTGATAGGTATAGCAAATTGTGTCTAACCTTCGCATTGTACTATGCTAGGTGGGAAATTCTATTGCGGTGGAAAATGGTAGAGCCTCCTACCCTGGCCTCGTGGATAAGGTCTGTGAATGGGGTACTCCCTCTGTACAAATTAACGTATGAAAGTAGGCAATGCCCGGGGAAGTTTGACAAAATCTGGTCGTCCTGGGTCGACGCCTCCGGAGACCCTGATCCCCCTACCCCATAAGCAGGATGGGAAAAGTAATGGAAGCTATCCTATACCTCACGTCTCTTCTCTTTATGCCTGTTTTCTTTCATCCCGCTCCTTCTCATCCCTCCTTCCCCCCCCCTCTCTTCCTTTCTTCCTCTCCCCCGCCTTGATATTTCTCAAGTGACCATTCAAAAAAGAAGATCGTTGAAACCTTTGCTAGCTCACTTGACCGATCATCAAATTAAATATCGCTGGTTGTTTCCCTTCCGCTTATCCTTTTCTTACACGAGCAAATTTCATGCATTCACCACATTTCAAGAAGGAAAAGATGTTTTACTTGACTTGAGCCTAATCTCCAAAGAGTCTTCTGTGAACTTTCCGGCTCACCCACTCTAACCCCTGTGGTCCAAACAAGGTGGTTCTCCATCCAAGAAAATTCATCCTTCCACCGTTTGATTTGAATGATCGTCTATTCTTCCATTTTTCTCCCAATTTTTGCAGTTCAGTCTTAACTGACTATTCTGATTTATTTACTATTGTTGATCTGTTGATCTTATATTGGACATTTTTGTGTTATTTTGATTTCTAGTTTTTGCATGTTCCTGAACTATATCCGCTTCTTTTATTCATTTTCTAGGAGAAAAGGTTTGGTGTGGACGCACATGCCATTTCTAAGTGGGCTTACCATGACTCGATTGAAAATGGTAACCTCACACCAATTTATGGGATAATTTTTTCCACAAAAATGTAGGTTCTTTTTATTTACACCTTTTAATGAACTACTGATATTTATATTTTGTTTTTGTTTTTCTATCCTTTCACTATTCTTTTCTTTGCTGTTGTTTCTTTGCTTGAGTACGCCATCGTTATTATATTATTATCCGAGATCTGCAATGGAATTATACCTACATTGCTGGAGATTATACGAGTAAAAATGATTATAATATTATGTTAACTACTCCTTCCTCCAAATTTAACATATTAACACACAATGTAAAAGGCTTTAATTCCCCAACTTCCTCAATACTATCTTAAGTTGGGTATAGACTCATTGTTCCTACAAGAAACTCACTTTTCCCAAACTTCAACACCTAAATATCTACATGCCAAATTTCCCATTTACTACCTCTCTAATGGACCAGAAAAGAAAAGAGGTGTGGCAATTTGTATAGCTAAACATGTCCCTTTTAATCCTACTGTAATACTTAGAGATGAAGATGGAAGGTACATTATGGTGGTTGGAGAAATGTATGAACAAACCATTACTCTGAACTCCTACTATGCTCCGAATGTCGGACAGGTGAAATTTTTTGAAACAATGTTAAATAAATTGACGCCCCGTATAAATGGTCATGTTATTCTTATCCAGAGTCACACAATGGTGCCTGTAACACATAACGTGTATTTAAAATGTATAGGATTTAGACAAGAGGAGGGCATGTTCAAAACAGGCTTCAATTAACCACTTAACAACCGGCCCATAGCCAAATGACGGCTACAGGGCGGTTGTTTAACTCTGGGAGGACGTCCAGGGACGTCCTCCCAGAATTCTGCTCTCGCGCGCCCCCTAGGGCGCGCACTCGAGAGCATCCGTGATCGCCGAGTCCACAGGACCCGGCGCATCACAGATCCCAGTAAATGGCCGCTGATCGCGGCCGTTTACCATGTGATCGCTCCCCCTCTCCTCTCCTCCTGTGTACCGATCGGTACACAGTGACCGAAGAGGCGGATGGATGGATGGCTGCAGCGTTGTGGGCTGCATCTGTAGTGCCCACAGCGCTGCACAGAGACATCCAGCCATCCATCCATCCATGCTCAGCCATCCCTACTACTCTGCATGCCCTGCAATGCTGTGCAATACTCTGCAATTCCCTCTGCAATACCCCGCAATACTCTGCCATACCCTGCAATACCCCGCAATACTCTGCCATACCCTGCAATACCCCGCAATACTCTGCCATACCCTGCAATACCCCGCAATACTCTGCCATACCCCGCAATACTCTGCCATACCCTGCAATACCCCGCAATACTCTGCCATACCCTGCAATACTCTGCCATACCCTGCAATACCTCGCAATACTCTGCAATACCCCGCAATACTCTGCAATACCCCGCAATACTCTGCCATACCCCGCAATACTCTGCCATACCCTGCAATACCCCCAATACTCTGCCATACCCCGCAATACTCTGCCATACCCTGCAATACCTCGCAATACTCTGCCATACCCTGCAATACCCCAAAATACTCTGCCATACCCCGCAATACTCTGCCATACCCTGGAATACCCCGCAATACTCTGCCATACCCTGGAATACCCCGCAATACTCTGCCATACCCCGCAATACTCTGCCATACCCTGGAATACCCCACAATACTCTGCCATACCCTGCAATACTCTGCCATACACTGCAATACCCCGAAATACTCTGCCATACCCTGCAATACCCTGAAATACCCCGCAATACTCTGCCATACCCTGCAATACTCTGCCATACCCCGCAATACTTTGCCATACCCTGCGATACTCTGCCATACCCCGCAATACTCTGCCATACCCTGCAATACCCCGCAATACTCTGCCATACCCTGGAATACCCCGCAATACTCTGCCATACCCTGGAATACCCCGCAATACTCTGCCATACCCTGCAATACCCTGAAATACCCTGAAATATCCCGCAATACCCAGCCATACTCTGCAATACTCAGTGATACCCAGCCATACTCTGCCATACCCAGCCATGCTCTGCAATACCCCACAAAAATCTGCAATACTCTGCCATAACCCGCAATACTCTGCCATACCCAGCCATACTCTGCCATACCCAGCCATACTCTGCAATACCCAGCCATACTCTGCAATACTCGGTGATACCCAGCCATACTCTGCCATACCCAGTCATACTCGGCGATACTCTGCAATACCCAGCCATGCTCAGCCGTACCCAGCCTCTGTATGTGGCCAGGCTGTGGAAGTCTCACACATGTGGTATCGCCATACTCAGTAGGAGTAGGAGAATCTATTTTGGGGTGTCATTTTTGGTATATACATGCTATGTGTTATAAATATTGTATAAATGGACAACTTTGTGTTAAAAAAAAAAAAAGCGTTTTAACCACTTCCCGCCTTCCGTCATACGACGTCCTTGACTTTGTGCGGGGATATCTGAATGATGGGTGCAGCTACAGGCATCATTCAGATATCATCTTTTTCAGCCGGCGATTCCCTACACCATAAGAATGATCGTAGCGGCTGTTACACTGCTTGATCGTTCTTACGGGAGGCGAGAGGGGACGCCCCCCCCCCCTCCCGCCGCCCTCCGGTGCTTCTACCGACTCACCGCTATGATCGAAGCCAGGATCTTTTTTTTTTTTTTTTTTTTTTTTATTTCAGGAACAGCCTAGAGGTGAGATGTGGGGTGTTATTGACCCCATATCTCACTGTAAAGAGGACCTGTCATGCCATATTCCTATTACAAGGGATGTTTACATTCCTTGTAATAGGAATAAAAGTGATCAAAAATTTTTTTTTTTTTGGAAAAAAGTGTCAAACTAAAATAAATAAAGTAAAATGAACAATAAAAAAAAATAAAATTTTTTTAAAGCGCCCCTGTCCGTGTGCTCGCATGCAGAAGCGAACGCATACGTAAGTCCCGCCCACATATGAAGACGGTGTTCAAACCACACATGTGAGGTATCGCTGCGATCGGTAGAGCGAGAGCAATAATTTTGGCCCTAGACCTCCTCTGTAACTCAAAATTTGTAACCAGTAAAAAATTTTAAAGCGTCGCCTATGGGGATTTTTAAGTGGTGAAGTTTGGTGCCATTCCACAAGCGTGTGCAATTTTGAAAGGTGACATGTTAGGTATCTATTAACTCGGCGTAACTTCATCTTTCATATTATGCAAAAACATTGGGCTAACCTTACTGTTTTGTTTTTTTTAAAGCAAAAAACAGTTTTTTTTCCAAAAAAAACGCGTTCCAAAAATTGCTGCGCAAATATCGTGCGAGATAAAAAGTTGCAATGACCGCTATTGTATTCTCTAGGGTCTTTGCTAAAAAAACATATATAATGTTTTGGGGTTCTATGTAATTTTCTAGCAAATAAATGATGATTTTTACATGTAGGAGAGAAATGTCAGAATTGGCCTGGGTGCTCCAGAACGCCTGAAGGTGCTCCCCTGCATGTTGGGCCTCTGTATGTGGCCACGCTGTGTAAAAGTCTCACACATGTGGTATCGCCATACTCTGGAGTAATAGCAGAATGTGTTTTGGGGTGTAATTTGTGGTATGCATATGCTGTGTGTGAGAAATAACCTGCTAATATGACAATTTTGTGAAAAAAAAAAAAAGAAAAAAAAAAAACTTGATTTTGCAAAGAATTGTGGGAAAAAATGACAACTTCAAAAAACTCATCATGCATCTTTCTAAATACCTTGAAATGTCTTCTTTCCAAAAAGGGGTCATTTGGGGGGTATTTGTACTTTTCTGGCATGTTAGGGTCTCAAGAAATGAGATAGGCCGTCAGTACTTCAGGTGTGATCAATTTTCAGATATTGGTACCATAGCTTGTGGACGCTATAACTTTCACAAAGACCAAATAATATACACTAATTTGGGTTATTTTTACCAAAGATATGTAGCGGTATAAATTTTGGCCAAAATATATGAAGAAAAATTACTAATTTTCAAAATTTTATAACAGAAACGAAGAAAATTTTATTTTTTTACAGATTTTTCGGTCTTTTTTCTTTTATAGCGCAAAAAATAAAGAACCCAGCGGTGATTAAATACCACCAAAAGAAAGCTCTATTTGTGTGAAAAAAAGGACAAAAAATTCATATAGATACAGTGTTGCATGACTGAGTAATTGTCATTCAAAATGTGAGAGCACCAAAAGCTGAAAATTGGTCTGGTTATTAAGGGGGTTTAAGTGCCCAGTGGTCAAGTGGTTAAACATGAACTCACCCCCAGAGTAGAAAAAACTTAGGTAGAGTATTCGCTGGGAGCTCATATGGGCGGGATAGAAGGATTATCCTTAAATTGATATAGCTGCATGTAAATTGCACTTATATTGAAGATATTACAAAAGCCAGTAATGATACCTACTTTTCAAAAGCCCTCAATGCCCAGTGGTCATGATGAACCGCGAGGCAGTAGGGGCATATACGGCAAGACAAAAGGATGGTCAGCCAGCACAGCCAATAGCCAAAGAGTGCAGTTGCAAGATCAAACCTATCAAAAAAACCCACAGCAAACAAAGAAAAAGAAAAATTAAGATACTATTATTAAAGTAGCAAGGGCTCAGCCATGATATACAGGCTTTAATTCATATTTAAGGGAATTAGCGTATTACTAACTAGAGCATTCAAGTTACCTGTAACAGCCGCCCATTGATTTTTTTTTTTTTGTTATATGTGTGTTGATAATAGATAACGAAAATATTATGTTCTAATTTTGTATTTTTTCTTCTCATACACCAGGAGCTGGAAGATTGTATGTTTTTATGGTTACTAAATAAAGCACTATGTCCCTTTCCTGATGAAGCCACATCAGCGAAACATGTTGAAAATTGTGGACATAATACCTATTTATATATATATGATTACAGTCTGTTTCGCTGTCAATTTATAGGCAAATGTGTATGTACCTATGACTGTGTTATACACTTTATTTTTCACTTTTTATAAACTTTTTGAAATAATTAAATTTTTAGATTCTAGCATGTTTATTCTCTATGTCTCCTAAAAGTCCCCCATCTCCATTTCTTACAAAATGTTACTTCTGAGCAAACAAATAATCCTCATTTAGATTTACGACATAAAATTGATGCAACACGTGCTATTCTAAATCTTAGTCCTACTACCAAAGCAGAAAAATATCTGCGACGGTCTAGACATCGATTCTATTCTGCTGGAAACAAACCATCTACATTATTAGCAAGAAAACTCAATCCTCATTCGTTTAATCTGGCCATGCCAAAATTACGTTTGAAAAATGGTAATTTGACCCAAAATCCACAGCTTGTAGTCCAAGAATTTTTTGATTTTTATTCTAAACTTTATTCTTCTCCAGATTCATTTTCCACCATTTATGCTGATAAATTCTTTCAGGATCTCTCACTCCCAAAATTTAAGAATGATCATAAAGATTTGATGGATAGTGATTTTACTGATCACGAAATTAAAACGGCAATTAAAAACTTAAATCCCCCTAAAGCACCTGGTCCTGATGGATTTTCTATTCACTATTATAGAAAATATTCAGATCTATTGGTACCTCATTTATGCTCTTTTTTCAATAATTTAAAAAAGGGATCTCTTATGCCTTCACATGAAAATGCAGCTTTTATCCACGTAATTCCTAAATCAGGAAAAGATTTTGGCAATTGTCAGAATTTTCGCCCAATTTCACTTATTGAGTGGACCTTAAGATATTGACTAAAGTGTTAGCAACTAGATTGAACTAATTTTTATCTCAATATATACATCCAGATCAGGTTGGGTTTGTTCCCACAAGACAAGCTCCCGATCAGACCCAGAGACTGGTAGACATCATTTCGGCATTATATTCTAATTGGGACAACTATGGCATACGGAAGGGAATGCTATGATCATTGGAACTTCATAAGGCCTTTGATTCTGTGTCATGGGACTACCTATTTTATGTATTAAAACGATATGGATTTGGTCACAATTTCTTGACTATACTACAGGCCTTATACAAAACACCCACTGCAAAAATTATTGTAAAAGGTCATAGTTCACAAATTATAAATATTTGCAGAGGTACACCACAAGGATGTCCCCTTTCTCCCATATTGTGTATCTTGGCTTTGGAACCCTTGGCAATAAAAATCAGAAACCACCCTGATATTAAAAGAATTTACTGTGGTAAAAGAATACATAAATGTGCCCTTTTTGCGGACGATATTCTGATGCTCCTCTCCTCCCCGATAACTTTGCTACCTAATCTATACCGCACAATGCAATACTTTACTAACATTTCTGGTCTTAAACTCAATCACTCGAAATCAGAGGCCTTATACATCAACCATGGTACAAATACTGTCCAAACGTTACAAAATTCATTCCCCTTTCAATGGCTAAAAGAGAGTCTAGCGTATCTGGGAATTTTTCTTACACCTTCTCTACACACTCTTTATAAAGCCAATTATCCCCCGTTACATGAAAAACTGTCATTGGATCTTATACGCTGGGCAGGTTCTCCACCTTCATGGTTTGGTAGACTATACACAATCAAGATGAATGTTTTACCAAGAATATAGTATCTATTCAGAACATTGCCTATTTTGATTCATATGCCAGATCTTAAATGGTTCCAAAGGAAGATATCTAATTTTATCTGGATGAATAAAAGAACCCGAGTGAATGCACACACTTTACATACACCTAGATTAGGAGGTTTGGGGTTATCAGATTTAATTAAATACTTTCACGCAACGTAGTTGGCACAACTAATTCGTTTTCATTCTTTATCACCACAACTATTGTGGATGAAAATTGAATCTTCTCTTTATCCATCAAAACCAATTAGCCATTTAATATGGTTGCAAAACAAAAATAGACCACCTATAATGTGTCCTACACTTTCTTTTTCTTTAAGTTTATGGGACAGACTAAATAAGGCTCATAAATTTATTTCTCCCCATGTTGCTTTAGCTCCTTTAACCGGTAACCCTTCATTCACCAAAATCGAAATCCACAAGTTTTTTTATTGGTGGACAAATAAGGGTTTACTACGAATTGCTGATTTTTATGAACATAGGGGTATTATGACAATACAAACACTCAGAGAAAAATAATAATACTTCCCTGATAGAGGCCAATTCTAAAATATTACTTAGGTGGTATATGGTTCCGATTAGAATAGCAAAATATATCCCGGAAGCATCACCTTATGTTTTAGGGGATGTGGTATGAATGGTACTATATTCCATATTTGGTGGACGTGTCCAAGAATACAAAAATGTTACTGCTGCTAGAATTGCAGTAGCCAAATCCTGGAAAACTCCTCCTGTTCCCATTAAATTGGTTAAAAAAAAATTATCATTTATAATGATTAATGAACATGTTACAGCAATTTTACTGGACAAACAATGTTCTTTTGACGAGATATTGAAACCTTGGATAGATCATTTATCAAACTGTTTATAATCGATTCTCTATTGCTTGCATATTGTCTACTCCCCCCCTCCTTTTTTATTTATTTATTTATTTTAGTATTTTCAATTGTTCTCTTTTCTTTTCTCTCTTTTCTGAACTTTTCTTCACTCCTTTTTGTAGATGTCTTTCTTAAGATTGAATTCTTTTGAAGATATGATCTTTAAGAGTCGGATCCTTTGTAACAGTCATTTAGATACACTCTTTATATGTAATATTTATGGTTAAGATCCTTTATAGATAATTCAACAGCATTGTCGTTTATTTTTGACCATCTCCTATTTATATGACTGTAATTCTTCCTTTCTATTTGATATACCAATAAAAACTATTGAAACAAACTTGTTTTCTTTAGTGTGAATAACGTCTATAGTATATCCTTCAATGTGTTCTTTCAATTCTTGTTCCTTTTTCTTAACTCTAGAACTAATTACTATAATGCTGTGTACACACGACCGGACTTTTCGACAGCAAAGGTCCGACGGAACGAATCCGCCGGACAATTCCATCGTGTGTGGGCTTCATCAGACCTTTGCTATCGAAAAATCCGACGGACTTTAGAAATAGAACATGTTTTAAATCTTTCCGACGGACTCGAGTCCGGTCAAAAAATCAATTCGTCTGTATGCTAGTCCGACGGACAAACAATGACACAAGGGCAGCTATTGGCTATGAACTTCCTTATCCGGTCGTACGTCATCACGTTCAAATCAGTCGGACTTTGGTGTGATCCTGTGTAAGCAAGTCCGTTGCTTCGGAACACCGTCAAAAGTCCGTCAAAAAGTCCTTCGGAGTTCAGTCCGTCGAAAGTCCGCTCGTGTGTACACGGCATAAGACAGTAATCACTGTACCATTTTTGAATTTGCTCATCTAGTATAATTATCTTTCGCTCATATTGAGTGCATAATTTGTTTTAGGGAATCATCAATTTTCTTTAGATTGGGAAAGATTTGGATTCTTATGCCGCGTACACACGATCGCCAACAAAACCGTGGATTTTTGTTCAAAGGTTGTTGGTTCAAACTTGTCTTGCATACACACAGTCACACAAATGTTGGGCAACAATTCCGAACGTGGGAACGCGGTGACGTACAACACTTACGATGAACCGATATAAAGGAAGTTCAATAGCCAGTGCGCCACCCTTTGGGCTCCTTCTGCTAATCTTGTGTTTATCTCGTGTTAGTAGAAGTTTGGTGAGAGACAATTTGCTCTTTTCAGGCTCATGCTTTTCAGTTCGTTTCTGCTTTTCAGTTTGTGCTTGTCGGTTCGTATCTGTTCCTCAGTACGTGTTGTCAGTTCGTTCCTGTCTTTCAGTGCGTTCTATTTATAGTTCGCTTCTGTTTTTCAGTGCTTTCTTGTCCGCTCATTTCTGATTTTCAGCTCGTTCTTCTCAGGTCCTTTCTGATTTTGTGTGTTCTGTCAGTTCGTTCTGAGCAGCCGCCCGTTTTCTAGCCATGTTGTGGTTACGTACTCGTCGTAGAGTTCGTGCTGTTGTTGGGCTTGGTGTTGGAGTTCTTGCTTTGACCCAAGTCCAGTCCATGAACAGGTGGAGGAGGGGTTCATGTACCAAGAATTGGTTACTTAATCGTGACCAATTCTCTCATATGCCTTTGTTGCGGGAGCTTCAGGAGAATAATCCTGACGATTTCAGGAACTATCTCCAGATGACGGACCCCGTCTATCACCGTCTGTTGTCTTTGCTGTCCCCCTATATTACCAAGCAGGACACCTGCATGCGGCAAGCCATCACTCCCGAGCAAAGGCTCGTCGCCACCTTGCGGTACTTGGTGACGGGGAGAAGTCTCCAGGGTAGGAATCATTATTCTAGAGAACTGTTCTGCTATCATTCAGGTCCGGCAGAAGGACTATATTAAGGTAAGTTTTATCCTTTAACATCACATTCTATGTATTTAATGTTTGCTAATGTATTGTATTCATTTCATCATTCCATAATTACCATGATTGTAATATGCTGTGAATGTCCTCTTTGTCCTCATGCATGCTGTAAGCTTTTAATGATCCTTTTTTGTCCTTCATACATATTTGCCTTCACTAACCTCCCCAGCATGCTATCCTGGGCCCATACACACTTAGACTAGTCACTTAACAATGTATTTTGCCAGCTCCATTGTAGTGCTTACCCTAAACACCCCCTAAAATGTGTCCAAATGTTTTTGTTATCCTTAAATTCAGGTACAGTGCTAGAGGCTTTTTTTGGGGGGCCAATACTCATTTGGAACCCTCCCTCCCCCAAACCGCTAAGTCAACCGATACCAATACTCTATCTGCTGACTTTGCCAAACCCATACACACTATACCTACCTATTTTGTGTTTGTATTTATGGATAAATTCACCAAAGCATGTAGTGCAAGTGCCTGCCTAAATACTTTCAAATGGTACTGTTTAAAGTTTTGTTCTCCTATTATCTTGATAGGTAATTGCAGAATGTAAAAATGTGCTTCAATTTGGACAGTGTGTATTCATATTTGTGGATTATGACACTTATTACCTGTCCAGTGGGCTGCCAATAGTGCAAGTAAGGAGGGGCTGGCCAAAGTAACACACATTATTTATGCTTTCAGCTCTCAATGAAGCGGAGACGGTTACCTGTTCAAAACATCTCCCCCCACCCTAAAATTTTTACAATAGGCCATCAGAGGGGGTGAGGAATCTGATAAGTGGACCTTATTCTTTTGTCTTTAAATACTAATTTTAATAAATGTTCTACTTATTTTGGCCAAGAATGTTTGTGTCTAATCTGCTTGCAATGTTATGTGCAAAAGTAAAATTTTTTTTTCTTGTTTGACTCAACAGTTTCCTTCCAACCCACAGGAATGGCAGACTGTGGCCTCCCAATTCGACGATGGGATTTTCCCAACTGCGGTGGTGCGATAGATGGGAAGCACATCTGGATCGTCCCACCCCCCAACTCCGGGTCATACTACTACAACTACAAGGCGTACAGTAGTATTGTGATGTTGGTGGTGGTGTCAGAGACTTATGAGTTCCTCTATCTGGATGTTGGGAAGAATGGCCGTATATCAGATGGTGGAGTGATCGCACAGACCGAATTTTACAGCCGTCTCCAGAATGGCAGCTTGGGCTTACCACCTCCAGAAGATAACATGGTGGGCCTCCCATTTGATTTTGTGGCAGATGAGGCCTTTGTGCTGGGGGACCACCTGATGAGGCCATTCCCCATGAGGACCCTGACCCTGGAGCAAAGGGTTTTTAACTAACGGCTGGCCAGAGCCAGAAGAGTAGTCGAGAATGCCCTTGGCATAATGGCCAGCCAGTTCCAGCTTTTCCAAATGACCATAAACATGGCTGAATACAAACTGAACCACATAATTTTAAGCTACTGCATTCTACATAATTTTCTGCGTAGGAATGCAGCCAACTATCTGGCCTCAGTTGTGCCTGAGTCTGACTTTTCACCCACAGAAACAATGACGGCGCTTGAAACTGGCTGTCTGGCTTGCCCCCCCAAAGCGCCCGCGAAGTACAGCAAAGCTATATGGAGTACTTCATGGGTAGTGGGGCAATTGATATACTAGAGAATCTGGAAGCTTGTTAAAATAATTTTTTTTGGAAAAACTAAACTCATATTTAATTTGATTTATTGCTTGTGTTTCTTATCTTTCTCCTAGGTTCTCCAATGGCCTTTTATTTTTGGCCATTTTCTTCAATAGTGCAAACGTAACATATTTGATACATGAGGTGACAATCTCTTCTTCAGCTAACTATTATGTTGTGCTGTGGGTCTGCTACACACACACAACGTTTTTGTTGTTAAAGTATGTAATACATTAATGATAAAAAAAAATCATCCTTTTCAACTCCATGAATTAATTGTCCCTAAAATGGCCTGATTTAGGCAAATTTTACAGCACAGTGGGGGTAACCCCCATTGTCACTTATACCAACTTACTAAAAAAAACTGGTATTGAGCATTGAAAGAAGAAGCCACACATTGTTGAGTATAAAATATTTTACTCCAAGCACATTAACATGTGCGTTATAAAAGGGTTTTTTAACAAACCAGCACCTTTGGTGTATAACATGTATGTTTGACAGTATATAGCCTTTTTTGTGGCTAAAGCAGCATGTTTAAAACCATAACATACACATCCCCAACTCAGGAACTTACAAAGTTCAACTTTGATAAAGTGAAGGCCATATGAGACATTAGTATGTCAAAACTGTGTTGATTTTGCCTTCATGAGATGGGGTGATCTCACCCCTGTAAAAGCCAAATTTTGAAGATGTACACAAATTGGGACTCAAAATGTGGATTTCCCTCATGATCCCATGCCTAAAATGTGTGTCTTTTCCCTACATCTATTTTTCGAAAGCCACAAAACACACAGTATGTCAACATGTGCTATCTGCCATCATGGGATATCAATGTACGTGTTTTGTGGGTGCAACCCCTTCCTTGAAACTAAAGTAGGTGAGCGGAAGGGGTTGCACCCCCGAAACATGTCCAGTGATCCCCCATGATGGGAGGTAGCACATGTTGACACACTGGGCCTTATTTCAGAAAGGACAATCCACTTTGCCCTACAAGTGCACTTTCAAGTGCACTTGCATTGCATTTGTAGTGCAAAGTGGTTTTGCTTTTTTGAAATAAGCCACAGTGTGTCAACATGTGCTAGCTCCCATCATGGGGGATCAATAGACGTGTTTCGGGGGTGTAACCCCTTCCACTCACCTACTTTAGTTTCGAGGAAGGGGTTGCACCCACAAAACGCGTACATTCATATCCCATGATGGCAGATAGCACACGTTGATGCACTGTGTGCATCTTCAAAATTCTGCTTTGCAATTACGGTAAAACTTTTAAAAAACGTACGATAACGACAAAATTTACATTTTTTGGGGGTTTAGATTTTGCATAAAACATCAATGATGTTGCTCAGTCTTTTTTTGAACATCATTGATATTTTGCTTCAGCTTTTCTAAATCCCGATTGCACACCATGATCTCATTGATGAGGACTTGTGCACTTGCACTGCTGAAGTAAGTTTCTTCTTCCACAACATCCACATCACCTAAAAATAAAAAAAACACACCATGTATTATAAATATGCAGGCATCCATCTATTACCTGAAGCTGTGGTCTCAGACATTGACCTCTTGTGCACACCATTTTGACCACTTCCTGAACCTCTGCATCCACATCCTCAGGCTCTGCATCCACATCCTCAAGTTGTGTGCTGAGTTTCCCTTTTTGGGAGATGTGGGGTTCCTTGTGTCCTCAGATGTCCCGATTTTTTTCTCCCCTATGTGAATACAAAAATGGTATACTTAGCAGACAGATATTTGAGGCGAGAAATAGTAATATGAATCATTGCTTGGATGTGTTGTCCAATCGTCTGTTTTGGCAGAGTTCCAAGCTGAAGACATGATTTTTTTTCACTTTCCAAAGCTGGAATACTTACCTGTTTTGTGCAAGTTTCACACATGGAGAGACCCCTAGTATCCACTGGAGCACCTGCGTGGCACACCATAAAAAGGTTGTTATGGTGTCTCACACTAGTGCTCCTGCGTCCAGATGTGTAAACAGCTGCTGAGTGTCCTCTCCTTACACTGAATCAAGTTGGCATTTCATTAAAGTTTCAAACACATCTAGACAACAATGTAATAAACTTCTTTTAATCCAGATAGGCATGAACAAATGTAGTTAACCTGCATCTGCCAAAAACGTTGTATTAGTGGTCGACCGTATAAACATTTAATACTAACGATTACTGTGCCCACAAACTTGGCATTTTAAACTGTACAACAGTAAAATAAAGCACATGAATTAGCACAGAGTAATAATAATAGGAACACATGACAAATACTTACTTTTTTGCAGCACTTTCCTGATCCTTCTATACTGATCCTGCTCCCTCAATTTCAGGTCTGACCAGCGTTTCCTCAATTGCTCCTTGGATCGTCGTACCCCAAAAGTCCTGTGCAGACTTCTCACAACTTTAGTCATGATCTTGGCCTTTCTCACATTTGGGTTTCTGTACAGTCCACACTTCCCATCATAGTCTGTCCTCTTCAAGATGTCCACCATCTCCACCATTTCTTCAAAGGACATATTTGAGGCCTTATATCTCCTCCTGGATCTGGACCTGCCTTGCTCAGGGCTTTCCTTGTTGTTGCTGATAACACCACACACCTGCTGTGTCTCCGCCATGTGCTTTTCCACTGCCCTAAAAGAGAAGAGGCGGGGAATACACTAGAAAGAAGGACAGGGGTGGAGTTTGACGCATGTGCAGTGTATATAAAGCATAACACGTGGGCGTCGTACCTACAATCTGTGAGTGGAGGATCGTGCAAATGAAGGTACGATTGTAACTTGGGGCATCAGTGGTTAGTGGCCTATACTGCTTATAGATTGAGACCTATATTGGAACAACATTAGGAGAGTTTAGCCTGACATTAGGGTTTGTCTTGTGTTGTGTCTTGCAGATAAAATGGTGGATAAATTCACAGACCCGGACTTCCTGCCCAAATTCCTAGACATGTACAGGGAGCTGCCATGTCTCTGGCAAGTACAAAACAGGGACTACTCGAACAAGCAAAAGAGGAAGGCAGCGCTGGGTAAATTGTTGAAATTGGTGAAGTCAGTGTCTTCCATGACAGACATCAACTATTTGAAGGCCAAAATTTGTAGCCTGAGGAACACATAAAATAGGGAGTGCAAGAAGGTCCAGGATTCCCAGAGATATGACAGACTGCGTTTTTCGTCAGACCAGACAGAACCCAGGTCATCACTATCTACACTTCTTTCAACACTTCCTTCCACATCAGCTGAGGCTCCTGAAGTCCAACCTGGGCCTTCCACCCAGGAAGATGTGGAGGAGCCCAGCTTGACCCAGGTATAGCATTGTTGAACTTATTTCTTGTCAAAAATTGAATGATGTTAACTAGATGTTATTGATCACTAATTTCAGATTTAACAAAGTGGTTTACATATCAATAGATAGTAGTAGCCAAAAATGATTGGGACAAGAATGAAAAATGCTGGGGTCAGAAGGATAATCTTTTCTATTTGGTATCATTCAATTTGCAACAGTCATGAGCTCAAAATTGTGTGCGATTGATGACCAAAAAACTAAACCTATGTGCATTTTCATACACAGGAAAGTCTCAGTCAGGAGGTGGCCGTAGCAAGCAGCCTGACGGAATCCCAGGTTCCTCCCCTCCGCCCTCCAACCAAAAGGACCAGGAAGGCGAGGAACCTGGAGGAGTCAGCGACTATTTTACTTGGCCAGGCTACTGCGGCACTTAACACGACTCCTGGTGGCCACGAGGCATTTGGCTGTGTCACAGCAAGCAAGCTCGAAAACATGGAGGAGGGCCAATGCACGATCTGTGAGGAAATCATTCTGAAGGCCCTAAACAAGGGGATGAGGGGCGAACTAACAACTCAAACCCACGTGTGTGAGTTGGACCATATTCCTCCTCCACCTCCAGCAACGCCACCAACACCACAGCCACCCAACCCACCACAGCAGCATAGAAGGAAGCGTGGAAGGGAAGTTTTGTTGAGAGTGATGGCCTGGGTTTGGTGTGGTCTGGCAAAAAACGCAAGCTGTTGTAAGACCACAGCCTCAGGACATATATGCCATCTGCTGCTGCTCTCGATCACTCGGAGTCCTGGACCGTATTGTGCTCCCTATTAAAGGGACTCCTCAGGTTACCAATTTTGACAGTCAAATAATTTATGTCTGCCCTGGGGTACAAAGGCTTCACCAATTCCAACTGTTTCTCCAGCGTTTCCTTCCTCTTTATTTTGTTAAGACCCCTATTAAATTTCTATTATTTGTTTTGACAAATACTTGGCTATGTGTTTTACTTCAAAAAGGACAGTTTGTGAGTAGGCAGGTACCTTTTCAAAAGTACAGTGTAAAATAACAAGGGACACCAACATAGTTGTATCTTTGATGTTAAAAAAATACAAGATAAAAATAGAGTTGTGGTAACTTGATACACAAAACGACAAAAAAATTATGGAGATCACTAGAAAAAAAAAAAAAAGATTATTCTGGAGATCACGAGATAAAAGAAAAAAAATATGGAGATCACTAGAAACTTATGCTTATTACTGCAAACTTATGCTGCATGGCCTCCCTGATTCTGCAAAGCCTGCAAAAGGACCCTAGGATTCGTGGTATCAGGGAGAGGGATCATTACTGGCTGGCAACCCTTCTTGATCCACGTTACAAGGGTAAGGTCGCAGAACTCACCCTGCCTTCGCAGAGGGAGCAGAGGATGAAACACCTTCAGGAGGCCTTGAAAAAAGGTGGTGTGTAATGCATTTCCAGACCCTGGGAGGTTACCATTTCCTGTTGCTGCTCAATGTGTTGCTGATGCTTCGTTCAGTCAGAGGAAGAGCGGTGGAGAAGGTGGCCGGCTGACCGATGCCTTTAGACAATTTTTCAGCCCTCAGCGCCAAGGTCTGATAGGTTCAAGCAACCATCGCCAGTGTCTACATTGTATGGCGCAGGAATAATGGGCATCCACAGAATCTTTTTCGGGGGGGGCATCATTTTATGGTCACCCATGCGCCGCCCCTTTTCGACAACTGTACGTAGTACAGTTCCTAGGATAAGTAATGGATAATGGCCGATAGGCCCTCTTACCAGACCCAGCGAAACTACAGCAGTGATCCCTCTGTCTGGGCAATCGCTCACTCTGGGTTCCCCAGTGGCAACTCTGGTCAGTAGTGTAGTATGTCTGTACCCTGGCAGTGGCTCAGTCTTTCTCTCTCTGGTGGCGCTGGGCAGCATGGCTCTCTCTCTCTGGTGGTGCTGGGCAGCATGGCACTCTGTCTGGTGGCGCTGGGCAACATGGCTCCCTCTGGTGGCGCTGGGCAGCAGGGCTCTTCCTCTGGTGGTGCTGGGCAGCGTGGCTCTCTCTGGTGGCGCTGGGCAAACGTGACTCTCTCTCTGGCTTCTGACCGAGCATACTCCTCTTTCTTTGTCCTGTAGCACTCACTCCCTCAGCTTTTTTCCAGGCTGCAATCTCTCAATCTCTCTCTTGATTGAGCCGTAGCCCCCTCCCTGTGGAAAATCGAGCCGTCAATCTTCGGGACTACATGTCCCATGATGCTCTCCTCTCCTAGTCTCCTTTGATTGGCCCTCAGTTATGGCCAAAGGGGAAGGAACGGAGTAGGCAGGAAGCTGGACAGCAAACCTAGCGGGAGCCGCCATCTCTTCTCCCTGTCAGGATAAAGGGGAGCGAGCGGGGGAAATCAATGACAGCCCGCAGCTCGCCTTTCACATGTCAAGCTTTCTGCTGGACTGAGCAGAGAAAAGAGCCTGCAGTCACACTACACCGATGGGGGGCTTGACAGCACCTTGATGGTGTCACCTGACTGATGGGTGGCACCTGGGTGCGGGCTGCCCACGACCCCATAGCGACGCCACTGTGCTGAATTTAACAGTGCGGATCTGACCCCTAATTCCAAGAGGGGGCACTTGACCCCCCTTGCCCCTACCTGTGGATACACATGACAGGAATATCTAGGGGCAAAAGCAGATTTGGAGACCTTTCCAACAGAGCATCCACTGGGTTACTGGGTCTTGAGGATAGACCACTGGCTAGAACTTGCTCAATATGCAATCGAGCTACTGGCCTGTGTTGCATCCAGCGTGCTTTCTGAACGTACATTGAGTGCTGTTGGAGGGTTTGTATCGGATCAAAGAGTGCGCCTGTCCACAGACTCTGTTGATAGGCTCACATTCATAAAAATGAATCAGTCTTGTAACTGATTGAATTTGCTATGGATCTGGAATCCCTTGAAGACTGCCTATGCTGACTATCCTATTCCTCCTCAATCTTGATGATGCTAGCTTCCAACGGTATTTTGGTTTAGGGCACCCCCACCACCACCACCCAAGGCCCAATTTTTCTGCCCCTGTTTAACAGGATCATGTAATTACAATTTTTGATCTAATATTTCACAGCAGGGCCCGTTCCTGCGCCCAACAAGAGTATCCGTGAGGGGTTACAGTGTTGTGGCACCACCACCCAAGGCCCGATTCTTCTGCCCCTGTTTAACAGGGGCATGTAATTACAATTTTTGTTATAATATTTCATAGCAGGGCCCGTTCCTGCGCCCAACAAGAGTAACTGTGAGTTGTTACAGTGCTCTGGTACCACCAACACCTAAGGCCCAATTTTTCTGCAGGTGGTTACGGATTCCCTCTATTTATTCCATATATATATTAATTTGTCTATTCCTATAGTTATCTAGTCTATTAAAACTCTAATAGTTACTATTGTTATCACAATAATATAAGGTTAGCTATGAAAACAAGCACACTGCTTAATAAAACAATATCTTATCTATTTTCCAAGAAAATAGGAAAACGCTAACATGAAAACCACCCCCACTAGCCTCCTGTCCAATGGGATATTGCCAAGAGGTAGTCCTTTTAATATATTATATTATTGTCCATCCTGCTTTATTGAACTCTAGGGGCAGCATTGTCCATATATCATGTCTACGTATCCTGGGTAAATCAGTCTTAGCTGGCCCTTTGATCTTCTGTAGCAGGACATTCATCAATCATCTTGTCAGCTATGGTCCTTTTCAAGCTTGCTTGCAGAGGGCTAATTAAGGATTTCTATGTTATCACACCTGACCGACAGGAGCCAAGCTTATGTTCAGCCTTGATGGAGGCCTGATCTCTTCTTTCAGATATGCTATAAAGCTTTGATGTGCAACTTGTTACATTCCAAACAGCCCCCAAGGATGTGAAGGTCTGGTATAGCCAGAGAGGGGGGCACTGGAGGCGGATGAGAGGAGCGGCACAGAGATCGGGGCACTGGAGGCGGATGAGAGGAGCAGTACAGAGAGGGGGCACTGGAGACGGATGAGAGGAGCTGTACAGAGAGGGGGCACTGGAGATGGATGAGAGGCGCTGGACAGAGAGGGGGGCACTGGTGCGGATGAGAGGAGCGGCACAGAGAGGGGGCACTGGAGGCTGATGAGAGGAGCAGCACAGGGAGGGGGGCACTGGAGGTGGATGAGAGGAGCAGCACAGAGAGGGGAGCACTGGAGGCGGATGAGAGGAGCGGCACAGAGAGGGGAGCACTGGAGATGGATGAGAGGAGCTGTACAGAGAGGGGGCACTGGAGATGGATGAGAGGAGCTGTACAGAGAGGGGGCACTGGAGGTGGATGAGAGGAGCGGTACAGAGAGGGGAGGCACTGGAGATGGATGATACTAGCTGTACAGAGACGGGGGCACTGGAGGCAGATGAGAGCGGCACAGAGAAAGGGGCACTGGAGGCGGATGAGAGGAACTTCACAGAGAGGGGGGCACTGGAGGCGGGTGAGAGGAGCGGCACAGAGAGGGGGCACTGGAGGCAGATGAGAGGAGCAGTACAGGGAGGGGGCACTGGAGGCAGATGAGAGGAGCAGTACAGAGAGGGGCCACTGGAGGCATATGAGAGGAGCAGTACAGGGAGGGGGCACTGGAGGCGGATGAGAGGAATGGCACAGAGAGGGGGCACTGGAGGTGGATGAGAGAAGCAGTACAGAGAGGGGGCACTGGAGGCGGATGAGAGGAGCAGTACAGGGAGGGGGCACTGGAGGTGGATGAGAGGAGCGGCACAGAGAGGGGGCACTGGAGGCAGATGACAGGAACGGCACAGAGAGGGGGACACTGGAGGCTGATGACAGGAACGGCACAGAGAGGGGGACACTGGAGGCGGATGAAAGGAACTGCACATAGAGGGGGGCACTGGCGGCGGGTGAGAGGAGCGACACAGAGAGGGGGACACTGGAGGCGGGTGAGAGGAGTGGCACAGAGATGGGGGCACTGGAGGCGGATGAGAGGAGCAGTACAGAGAGGGGGCACTGGAGACGGATGAGAGGAGCTGTACAGAGAGGGGGCACTGGAGACGGATGAGAGGAGCTGTACAGAGAGGGGGCACTGGAGATGGATGAGAGGCGCTGTACAGAGAGGGGGGCACTGGAGGCGGATGAGAGGAGCGGCACAGAGAGGGGGCACTGGAGGCTGATGAGAGGAGCAGCACAGGGAGGGGGGCACTGGAGGTGGATGAGAGGAGCAGCACAGAGAGGGGAGCACTGGAGGCGGATGAGAGGAGTGGCACAGAGAGGGGAGCACTGGAGATGGATGAGAGGAGCTGTACAGAGAGGGGGCACTGGAGATGGATGAGAGGAGCTGTACAGAGAGGGGGCACTGGAGGTGGATGAGAGGAGCGGTACAGAGAGGGGAGGCACTGGAGATGGATGATAGGAGCTGTACAGAGAGGGGGGCACTGGAGGCAGATGAGAGCGGCACAGAGAGAGGGGCACTGGAGGCGGGTGAGAGGAGCGGCACAGAGAGGGGGCACTGGAGGCAGATGAGAGGAGCAGTACAGGGAGGGGGCACTGGAGTCGGATGAGAGGAGCAGTACAGAGAGGGGCCACTGGAGGCAGATGAGAGGAGCAGTACAGGGAGGGGGCACTGGAGGTGGATGAGAGGAATGGCACAGAGAGGGGACACTGGAGGTGGATGAGAGGAGCAGTACAGAGAGGGGGCACTGGAGGCAGATGAGAGGAGCAGTACAGAGAGGGGGCACTGGAGGCAGATGAGAGGAGCAGTACAGAGAGGGGGCACTGGAGGCAGATGAGAGGAGCAGTACAGAGAGGGGGCACTGGAGGCAGATGAGAGGAGCAGTACAAGTAGGGGGCACTGGAGGTGGATGAGAGGAGCGGCACAGAGAGGGGGCACTGGAGGCGGATGACAGGAACGGCACAGAGAGGGGGACACTGGAGGCTGATGACAGGAACGGCACAGAGAGGGGGACACTGGAGGCGGGTGAGAGGAGCGACACAGAGAAGGGGACACTGGAGGCGGGTGAGAGGAGCGACACAGAGAGGGGGACACTGGAGGCGGGTGAGAGGAGCGGCACAGTGAGGGGGGCACTGGAGGCGGATGAGAGGAATGGCACAGAGAGGGGGGCACTGGAGGCTGATGAGAGGAGCGGCACAGAGAGGGGGGCACTGGAGGCGGATGACAGGAACGGCACAGAGAGGGGGACACTGGAGGCGGGTGAGAGGAGCGACACAGAGAGGGGGGCACTGGAGGCGGGTGAGAGGAGCGGCACAGAGAGGGGGACACTGGAGGCGGGTGAGAGGAGCGGCACAGAGAGGGGGGCACTGGAGGCGGATGAGAGGAACGGCACAGAGAGGGGGACACTGGAGGCGGATGAGAGGAAAGGCACAGAGGGGGGCACTGGAGGCGGATGAGAGGAGCAGTACAGGGGGGGACGGGACAGGGGCAGATAAGAGGAACAGTACAGAGAGGGGGGCACTGGAGATGGATGAGAGGAGCAGTACAGGGGGGGACGGGACAGGGGCAGATAAGAGGAACAGTACAGAGAGGGGGGCACTGGAGGCGGATGAGAGGAGCAGTACAGGGGGGGGGGGACAGGGGCAGATAAGAGGAACAGTACAGAGAGGGGGGCACTGGAGGCGGATGAGAGGAGCAGTACAGGGGGGGGGGACAGGGGCAGATAAGAGGAACAGTACAGAGAGGGGGGCACTGGAGATGGATGAGAGGAGCGGCACATAGGGGGGAACCAGAGGCAGAATAGAGGAGCAGCTTGCACAGAGAGGGGGGTGGGGAACCAGAGGTTGATGAAAGGAGCAGTATAGAAGGGGGCATGAGATGGATGAGAGCAGAAACAAGGAGGATGTTGAAATCAGACGTGGGAAGCAGTCACAACTAAATATATATTGTTTTTTGTTTACTTTACTACAAGTGAGTTAATATGATAATATGACCTGGAACAAACATGCACGTTACCTATGTCAATAACAATGAATACTTGCGAAGGACTCACTAAGCAGTACAGCCCTGTATTGTCTCATAATATACAGTGTTTAAATTGTCGCCCGGCATCAGCAAGGGCAGCAATATGAAAGTGCTCTATCTTTTCTGTTCTATTCCAGTCAGGCAGTGTCGGGGCAGCAATGTGAAAGCGGTGTATTAGTTTCTATGGAATTGAGTTAGGCAGAGCGGTGGGACAGCCCTGGTGTCTTTCTCCTGTACAGAGGTCCTGTAGTTCCGCGTTGTCAGATCCGCGGGTGCTCGCACCACGTCACGGGCAGCTGGAGGAGATCTCGGCTCCCGGGACCCCGGCATGTCCACCCCACTAGACTCAGACGACGCCTATGATTTCCTCTTCAAGATCGTGCTGATCGGGGATGCCGGGGTCGGGAAGACATGTGTGGTGCAGAGGTTCAAGAGCGGCGTGTTTGTAGAGCGTCAGGGGAGCACCATCGGGGTGGACTTTACTATGAAGACCCTGGAGATCCAGGGCAAGAGGGTCAAGGTGAGAGCTCAGAGCATTGGACTGTATATGAGGCTGGGGCACTACAGGAGCCAGCATGCCCTGACACTCATAGAGTGCAGAGTCATGGCCTATCAGCCTCTTAAAGTGTATGTGTGACCACAGCTTTTTCAGGTTTGGATAGACTAGGGAAGGGTTAGAACCTCTGGCAGGTTATGATTGGATTTTCTGTCCACACTGAAATTGATCGCTTTTTGCAAAAATCGATCAGTAACACAGTGATGAGTTGATTTATGCAGAAGTCTAATCGCCATTCACCCGGTGACAGCGCATGAACCTTCATTCTGTGTGATTGGTCCAAAAAATAAATGCTATTTCCTGTGCTGGTCAAATGTACTCTATTGATTTTAAATGGAAAATGCCGCATTTGGCCACTAGATGGCGCTAAGTATAATAAAGATTTTTCATTCTCAGCTCCCTCTAGTGGCCAAATGTTGTATTTTTCTATTTAAAATGAATGGTTTACATTTGAACAGAACGAGATAAAGTCTATTCACAGTTTTTGTTTTTGTTTACTCCGAACAAATGTAAATGCACTGTCACCGAGCAAATGTGATTTCTTTATAAACCGACCCCTATGTATTCAGAATTCATAGATTCAATCTTACTGGTAGATTATGTGAAGACTCATTTGATTAGATGGTTATGTGTATGGCCACCCAGTGACAGGTGCTTGAAGACTAACATGGCGAAGTATTTGCACATTGTGGTTACAAATCACTGTCATGCCTTGTTTCTGTAGATGGGGGGATTCCAGCAGTCCGTGTTCATATGATATATTACATGGATAGAGCCTTGGGCAACAGTTGAACTTCTCTTCTGTTTGAACAGCTTGTCCTGTGTCATTGTCACGGACCGGCCCACACTGTCTTTGTTCTCTAAACAGGTTGAGAAAGTCTTCTTGCAAAATAAGGCAGACACATCCTGTTGTGTTCCTTGTGTAATCCAGAACAGAACATGCAGTACAAACCTCTCTGATCATATAAAGCTCACCTCCAGGCTAAACCATTCTTTAGTTTTGGATGGAGCAGAGAAGAGCTTGATGCTGTGTCAGGTCTATATTGCTGTGTGTGTCCCCATTGGGGAGCTTTCCCCTTATTACTGAGTGTTGTCACCCAACACGGAGGGTTAAAACCCCTATCAGGATTTTTTTTTTTTCTGCTGTCTGTGACCTGCTTGGGAGATTCTTTACTTCCTGTCTTAAAGACACAACAGGAAGTGAGAGGAATTCTCTTAGGTAGTTGTCACCAAAACATTTTGTCCCCATTGGAAGATTTCCCCTCACCTCCTGTTCGTGTGACAACTCTGACATTATTATTATTATTCAGGATTTAGACTGCATTCACACTTCAGTGTCTTGAATCTTCAAAGCGCCGATGTGTGAATGACAGATCGCGGGACTCCCATTTGAGATGCCATTCGTCTGAATGACACCTAAAATCGCGGTGCAGGTCTGCCGCAATTGTCGGGCGATAAACCGCTCTGCAATCGCAGCAACCCGCCTCTCGTGAAGCTTGTCACTCTAAAAAAAAGTTCAGGAGCTACTTTTGGGCGACATGCTTCTTGCAATGCTGGTTACCACGCTTTATCGCCTGACAATCGCGGCAGATCCGCACCACGATTTTAGGTGTCATTCAAATGAATCGCATCTCAAATGTGAGTCCCGCGATCTGTCGTTCACACATTTAAGATGTGATTCATTTGAATGACACCTAAAATCGCGGTGCGGATCTGCCGCGATTGTCGTGCGATAAATCATGGGAACCCACATCGCGAGAAGCATGTCACCCAAAAGTAGCTCCTGAAGTTTTTTTGGAGCAACAAGCTTTAGGGCTGAAACAACTAATCGATTAATCGACAACTAATCGATTATGAAATTAATCGATTACTATTTTCATAATCGATTAATCGGCCAGTATCATAATGGAGTTAAAAAAAACTAAAACAAGCCCTTTATAGTACAAAAAGAGCAAATAATCGCTACTGTAGATGTTACTTTCACAGTTCTACAGTAAAAAAATGGACCCCTTAGAGTAGTGATTATTTGCTTTTTTGTTTTTTTGTGCTATAAAGGGCTATTTTTAGTTTTTTTAAACCCATTATGTTACTAAACGTCTTAGACCTGGTTCACATCTATGTGTTTTTTGGTGCTTTTTTGCAGAAACGCACTACAGTTCATTTACATGGTTTCCTATGGGACACGTTCACATCTATGCTTTTTTCAGCCGCTGCGTATTTGGAAAGAGTCAGTGACTTTTTTTTATTGCAAAAACTGTGCTTTTTTGGTTCAATATACTTCAATGGAGAAGCTGCAGAAAAGCATTTAATGCGTTTTTGCAGCAATTTGTGTTTTTTAATCTGCCCAACAACAAATTGGCCAAAAAAAATGCAAATCGCCGCAAAATCACGTGCGCAAAAATCAAAACGCACAGCAAAAAGCACTGCAGAAACAGATCAAAAGCAAACTGCCTAGGTGTGTAGAGAGCCTTACTCTGGCCACACGGATTAATTTTCAGATGAGAATATTCAGACGAAAAATCTTTGTATATTCGCTGAATGAAAGAATGTTATTTGAAATTTTCACTTGTTTTTAACATTTTGTTTTTAAAATGAATGTAATTTCTGAACGAAAACCACATACACTGTCTGTCTGAAAATTCCTTTGACCAAGAAGTTTTCTATTTCCAAATTTTCCCGTCACTGTGGTTGAAAATGAACGTCGACTTGACCCCACTAACTATCAGATTCACCCTTTAATAGTATGTACAGTATATCTCTCCTCTAATAGTATGTACAGTATATCTCTTCTGTCTGTTATTCTCAGAGTGGATTAGATATTTTGCTCCCTAACCATATAGTTGGTTATTTATATTTACCACTGCATAGAGATATTTAAGAACAAATTGTCTTTTTTTAAAACTTTACATATTAACTAAATTATACCCCACGCTTTTTTTTTTTTTTTTTTAAGGTTATTAACCGATTAATCGATTAATCGAAACAATAATCGGCCAACTAATCGATTATGAAAATAATCGTTAGTTGCAGCCCTAACAAGCTTCATGCGGTTTATCGGCCGACAATTGCGTCAGACCCGCACCGCAATTTTAGGTGTCATTCAGACGAATGGCATCTCAAATGTGAGTCCCGCGATTTGTCATTCACACATCGGCGCTTTGAAATCGCGGCAAATCTGCCCAGAGATTCAAAGCCCTGAAGTGCGAATGCAGTCTCGTATAGTGCCGACAGTTTACGCAGCGCTTTACAACACAAGGACAGACCGTACAATTACAATACAATTTTATACAGTGGGAATCAGAGGGCCCTGCTCGTTAGAGTTTACATTTTAAAAGGGAGAGTCAAGAGACAAAAAGGTAATAACTGTGGGGGGTGAGCTGATGGAGAAAATAAATGTACAGTAGTTAGGTGAGTCCGGATAGGTCTCTCTGAAGAGATGAGTTTTCAGAGATTGTCTGAAAGTGGACAGAGTAGGAGATAGATAGATTGGGGTAGGGAGTTGCAGAGGATGGGAGAGGCACTGGAGAAGTCCTGAAGGTGAGCATGGGATGAGGTGACAAGGGAGCTAGAGAGCAGGATAAATACAAGGGTGAATCTCACAGCACAGACACCACAGTAAAAACTTGCCAGTGGGTCTTACCCATTCACACTCTATCAAATACGAAAATAACATTATGCCTTAGCTGGCACATAAATTATATTTGGCAGAATTATACATGATACAGAACTGACAGGATTTGAAATTGAGCTTTTTGAAGGCTTGGATAAAGCGGGGAAGGGTTAGAACCTTTGTCAGGTTTTTGTTGTCTGTGTTGAATTTTTGCTTTTCACTTTCTATTCTGATGACATTTGGGATATTCAGTGAGAGGGTCCTTCATCTCCAAAACAGAGCTGGTTTTGTTTGGGGTACCATTTTAAAGTGAAACCATAGCCAGGCTGTAAACATTAGAGGTCTTATATATTCTAAAAGAACAATCAACAAGCTTTAAAACGAGTCTTCACTGACCTCTGTAGCTGCAGTCCCTGTGGAGCAATTCATCCTCAAACATCATAGAAGAGGCACTGAAGTTGTTTTGTGCGCAGCTCAGCTACCCCCTCTAGTGTTGACTTGGCAGCCTTCCAGCCTTGTGATTTATAAATACAGAGGGGAGCCCTGGGAGAGAATGATCTGAAGGACTTTAATGCTTTTGTTGTGAACTTTGAGAATGAATTGCTCCGGAGCACCTGCAGCTACAGAGATCAGTGAGGGCTTGTTTTAAATCTCTTTTCCTGCTTGTTTGAAGAGATGTCTATAGTCTAACATATAGGTTTGCTTTAAGACTACTGAGGTGTGCAGCAATGTACAGCTGGTGTTCATACGGGAACTGTGATATGTATTAGTACTGGTGTCTGGTATTACTCATGGAGGTTTCAGTCGAGAAAGAACAACTGCGGGTTTAACAAAGCTCTTTCTGTAGAGTCTAATAGTAAAGATATTTAGATTTCTAAATGTAACCAATGAACCATTTTATCTCACTTTTTGTACCAGGCCAAGATGCTAATATGTACAGTTTCTGATCTAATAAAATAGACACCTGGAAATGGGTGCTTGTGCCCACCCCCCAGCATATGGTTAGCATTGGGATTGACACTAAACGCAGCCAGGCACCTCCATGTTTCTTTTAATACAGGATTACTTTAAAGCAGGGCGGATTTGATTTAAATCACTAGTAAAAAGATGATTTAAATCATAATTTTTAAAGAGAACTGTCATCTCTGTCCCACAGCGGCTCCTCCTCTGACCCGCTGTTCACTCACCGACACTCCCATTCACTTTAATGGGATGACTGGTGATGCAGCAGTGACACAACAAGGTGAGGGATGTGGTGGCAGCAGGTGAGTGGATGCCCGCTAACAGCCGCTGCCATGATGGATCTGAAATGACAGGTGCTCTTTAAATGTAAGGACTCATTCTTGCTGGTAGTTATAATCTTTAATATTTGCAAACCAAATTTCCTATAGCGATATCAGAACCGATTCAATTATACAGTTTGTAGTGTACATAGATTTGCAAAACAATGGGATAAAGGAATATTCCTGAACTTTGTTTTATCTCATGGTTACTGTGAAATTGTGTGAATGCATCAATGCAGTGTATGTTATCTCAGCTTGCAGAGCTTGGATTCACTGAATGAGTTTACCAAAATTGTAAATATTGCAGAATATACAGCCTCATGCTATATAACTAAGCTCCATTGCATGCTGAATAAACTAAATTATTAATGTATCTTAAATAGAAAACTATCTTTAGATAGATTTTTATTCCAAATGCATTTTACTAAAATAAATTTTGTTAAAAATCAAAAAAATGATTTCAATAAAAAAAAAAAATCAGATTTTTTATTTATTTTTAATTGTCGATTTATATCCACCCTGCTTTAAAGTGTTACTAAACCCAGGACCCTGCATTCACTATATCTGGTCTCCCACAGTACACAGAACTGGAAATTCAATTATTTTAGTAAATATAAACTGCTAAATACCTTTTTTCATCAGCAGTATATAGCAGTCTTGTGACTTCTATCAGTGTCTGGTTAGCTTGTAGGGGGAGTTTTCATACTGCACTGGCTGATTTATCAGAATAAAGGACCCCTGACCCTCTGTCTGGATAGTGCTGATTGGCCCTGTGATGATCACATGCACTCTCCCAAGAAATAACAAACTCTCTAACAATACACACCAAACTGAGCATGTGCAGCCTGACTCCAGTAACTCAGTCTTAGACCCCTTTCACACTGAGGCGGTTTTCAGGTGTTTTAATGCTAGAAATAGCCTCTGAATAGCGCCTGAAAACTGCCTCCCATTCATTTCAGGATGTCTTTTCACATTGGGGCGGTGCGCTTGTGGGACGTTAGGAAAAGTCCTGCAAGCAGCATCTTTGGGGCGGTGTGGGAGCTCTGTATACAGTGCTCCCAAAATGCCCTGCCAATTGAAATGAATGGGCAGCGCTTCCAAAGTGGAAGCACCGCGAAACGGGTGCTTTTAACCCCTCATTTGGGGTTAAAAGCGCCCCGCTATCGGCCGAAAAGCGCAGATAAAACGAGCACTGCTTTAGTGTTGCTGCGGCCCCAGTGGATAAGGGGTCTTATCCGGACATGTTTTGGAGTCAGTGGGAGGAGAGGAGGAGGATCTCTGCATACAGGATCAAACAGCCTTTTTACACAATGTGGAGGATTAACCCCTTAAGTTCCACAGTGAGTATAACTTTTGAGGGGTTCTCTAGTTGTCAATGGAGCTGGCTCCCCATTCCCATGGCAGCCTAATAATGTAAACTGCAGGCGTATTTTCTTGCCTGGTATACACAGCTGCCATAGTAATGAATGGCTTTATTACCCCACTACTTCTTTTTAAGTAACACGTGCCTTATCTCACACACCGCTGAATAAAGACAGTCTGCATTCAAGGTTGTATGTGTGGATTTACACAAGTTGTGGAATTAACATACAGCCATTCATTACTAAGGACAGCTGTAAAGATCAGCTGTGTGTTCCAGGCATGGAGATATGCCCACAATTTACATTATACGACCTCATGCACCCGGTGTGTGTGTGTGTTAGCCCGCTACACAAAAAAAAAAAAAAAAAAATTGGGTGGGCTCCTGGATTAGACAAACTGGCTCCTGACTTTCATAATACTTGTGCATTTGGGGATTTAAACCTTCCTGTTTATTTAGAACAGGATTCCTTTGTCATTGGGCTCCATGCTGTGTTTTTTTGAATTGCCTCCTCATTGAATTATAATGGTAGACGGGATGGTTGGGTAAGCCACACCTGTAAGTATAATCTCAAGCTATGGAGAGATTTACCCAATTGTTAAATTATACTTTATTTCCAATGCAAAGTAGTTCCTGCTGATTCAAACCATGTATGGGGCAGGCTGAATGTGCCAGGTTGAGCAATCAACTTAAATACAACCAGCCTGCTGGATTTTACATGCGATTATCTCTAGTGGCTGGTATAACCGCTAGCAATAATCACTGTCTTCTCCCAGCAGGGACAGCTTTCCCCACCAGGAGAAGACAATGACCTGGCGGGAGGGATTCCCCTGTCCATGTTGATGGGAGAATTGACCCATGATTGCAGGAAACAAATGTGCTCCTTGTATGGCCTGCTTAAGAGTATAAGTGATCTTGAGGAGTGACCCAGGAACCTCATAACTGTGGATAATCCTATTACACAAATCCTTAGTTCAATTTTTGAAATCTGTTATTGCCGTAAAGGCCCATCTACAAGCATATCAACTTCTGCTGCTCTTCTGAATTGAAATCTTGTGTTGCAACCACAAGCCGGGCATTTGGCTTACAGTTGCGGCACTGATTTATTGACTTCAATGGACGAGTTTGATGTGCCAATTTTAAAATTGTGACCGGGGCAATGTATGTGCTTCAGAGGGGCCACCCAGGTTCATTTGGTGGTGGCAGGTTGGCAGACAGTAAAAACCTATTTTTGAAGCCTGTGTGAACCCGGGCTAACCCATCCTGCTTTATGTGCCTCAAGATTGCCCCAATACCTTGTTTCGTTGACCAGTAGTGCAGTAATGGTGACAGAAAGGGCAGGACCAACTCAACTTTCACAGACTAACAATTAAAACCCTTACCATTCTATCCAAAACAAATGTTTGGGTTTTAGATACTTTAAGTTCTTTTCTTTTTTTTTCTTAGCACATGGTTTTATTGTGTTTTTTACCTGCTATGAGCAGTGAAAAAATATGTACCCAGTCTTGTACCCTAGGTGTACTACATACGCCCAAAGTCCAAACAAACTTCACTGAAGGACAAAGGGCACACATGCCCTCTCTCTACCCTGACACTTTAACCAAAATGACAGCTGGGACTTTGCTGTGTAAATACATCAGTCTGCTCCAGCCACTGCTGTGAAAGATAAACCCGATGAAGGTTTGTAAACACTGTTTAGTAGCAAAACTCAAAGATACAAAGTAACATTATTGTTGCTTTGTAATTAATCTGTTTTATGCATCTGCCTATGAGGTTCGATCTGTACATGATCTCAATTAAACCAATAAAAATAAAAATTGGTTAACCCTTTGTTAACCGTAATCTGCCCTAATTACCCGTATTTATTGGCGTATAACACGCACATTCATTTGAAGAGGGAAATTTCAGGAAAAAAACTTAAATTTTAAATAAGGAACTTTGAAGCAAAATAAGGGTCAGTGCCTATCTGCAGCCTCACCATTGCCATCAATGCAGCCTGATCAATGCCCATCTGCAACCTCACAAGTGCCATCAGTACAGCTTCGCCATTGCATTCAATGCAGCAGCCTCGCCATTGCCTTCAATGCAGCAGCCTCGCCATTGCCTTCAATGCAGCAGCCTCGCCATTGCCTTCAATGCAGCAGCCTCGCCATTGCCTTCAATGCAGCAGCCTCGCCATTGCCTTCAATGCAGCAGCCTCGCCATTGCCTTCAATGCAGCAGCCTCGCCATTGCCTTCAATGCAGCAGCCTCGCCATTGCCTTCAATGCAGCAGCCTCGCCATTGCCTTCAATGCAGCAGCCTCGCCATTGCCATCAATGCAGCAGCCTCGCCATTGCCATCAATGCAGCAGCCTCGCCATTGCCTTCAATGCAGCAGCCTCGCCATTGCCTTCAATGCAGCAGCCTCGCCATTGCCTTCAATGCAGCAGCCTCGCCATTGCCTTCAATGCAGCAGCCTCGCCATTGCCTTCAATGCAGCAGCCTCGCCATTGCCTTCAATGCAGCAGCCTCGCCATTGCCATCAATGCAGCAGCCTCGCCATTGCCATCAATGCAGCAGCCTCGCCATTGCCATCAATGCAGCAGCCTCGCCATTGCCATCAATGCAGCAGCCTCGCCATTGCCATCAGTGCAGCCTGATCGATGCCCATCTGCAGCAAGAGGGGACAGGGAGGGGGGCGAGATGAGTGCCGACAGATTACATGCAGTGAGAATCCTATGATAGACAGAACAGTGGTCCAATGGCGTCCCAGGAGACGGGACTTCCTATTACAGAGGCCGCCAAGTAAACAGGAGATTCTCATGTAATGCATGTAATCTGACGGCGCTCGTCCCGCCCCACTCCCTGTCCCCTCCGAGGCAGCTAAAATTTAAGTATTGGCGTATAAAACGCACATGCTATTTGCACCCGATTTTCATGGTGAAAAAGTGAGTGTTATACGCCAATAAATACAGTAACTAAATGTAGAATGTATATATTATTATTAATAAACAGGATTTATATAGCGCCAACAGTTTACGCAGCGCTTTACAACATGAATATACACACTAGGAACACTATTATTCACAAACCAACTAATCTATCAGTATATTTTTTGGATCAGAATCTATCCATCCCAACAAGGAATAGACATTCAAAGTACACAAAAAAGGTGTTTTGGTGCCATTAAAGTGGTTCTAAAGGCAGAAGTTTTCTTTTTTTTATCTTTAAAGGGGTTGTAAACCCTCATGGTTTTTCACCTTTATGCATTCTATGTATTAAGGTGAAAAACCGTCAGTGGTACCCCCCCCCCCCCCCCCCCCCGGGCCCCCGTTTTTACTTACCTGACCCCAATCCTTCTCCGGCCAGGTATGAGCACACCAGCTCTACCTGGTGTCTCGTGTTCTGATTGGATAGATTGAAAGCAGTGCAGCCATTGGCTCCCCCTGCTGTCAATCAAATCCAATGATGCGGCACAAGGAGGCGTGGCTGAGTCCTGCATTCTGTGTGAATGGACACAGTTGCGGGGGTTGGCAGCATGCCCGCACGGGTGTCCACCAAGGAGAGCGCTTCTCCAACATGGACATTCGATGCAGGGAGGAGCCACCAGCGCCGCTGAGGGACCCCAGAAGAGAATGATCGGGGCCACTCTGTGCAAAACGAAACGTGCAGTGGAGGTAAGCATGACATGTTTGTTTAAAATGAGGGTTTACGACCCTTTTAATGCATTGCATTTAGATAAGAAAAACCTGGTGCAGCAGCCCCCCTAATGCTTACCTGAGCCCCATCTAGATCCCAGTGATTTCTGCACGAGAGACTTGGCTGTCCGGGACTCTCCCTCCTGATTGGCTGAGACACAGCAGCAGGCGCCATTGGTTCCCGCTGATGTCAATCAAAGTCAATGAGCCAATGAGAAGAGAGAGAGGGGGCACACAGAGCAGCAGCTCAGCTGCTCCCCCTAGCAAGCTGCTTGCTGTGGGGGAAGGAGGGAGGGGCCCAGAGTGACGGCGAGGGACCCTAGAAGAGGAGAATCTGGGCTGGTCTGTGCAAAACCACCACAACAGAGCAGGTAAGTATAACATGTTTATTTTTAAACACAAAAAAACAAGACTTTAGTATGACTTCAAAGCTGAAATACACAATTAATGCAGATTTGTATTAAGTAATACATCTGTATATGTAATATTTAGGTGTAAGTACCTGAATTTGGCTTTGTATCTGCCTCTTGTAGTCCCTGAGCAGCAGAGCTCAGACTGGGAGAGGAAGAAACAGTGTCAGGAGCCAATCAGGTGTGGTGCAGGGCAAGGAGCATTCTGATAGAAGGAGAGAGCAAAGTGACAGAGAGCTGAGCTGCTCATTCTGCAATACACTGTCCAGTCTTGGGGGCTGGCTTGGGGGTGGGGGGTAAGACCTCTATTAGTCTAAGGGTGACTTCACACTGCCCCAGTGCTGTCCCGCTGTACTTTTGGACACAGCGTAGCTCCTGCAACTTTCATGCGGGGTTAGATGTGCTTTCCCATAGACTCCTATGATGTCCCAATGTTTTGGTGTTAAGGTGCCCTAAGTGCTACCGAGCTAAGAAAAATCAGGTCTCCTGCCCTGCTAGACAGGACTATACTGTGTGGCAGAGCTGTGTAAATCACAGGACTGGATGAACAGGAATACAGCTCTTTTGACAACTCTCATATTTGTACTTTATCTGTGTGTTTATTTGCCCGGAGCTCAGCTTCAAGGGTTGTGTTCTGTAAGTATTTTCATGGCAAATACATCCATATAATAGGAACCCAGGTAGACAAAAAATTCCAATATGGAAAGGCAAAAAAGTGATTGTTTTGGCTTCTTTGTAATTAAAAAAGGAACGATTGTCACCGTTCTTCTGTAGTGACTGCATGGTCAGGTCTGATGACCCCCAAATGTCAGCTGTATGACAGGTAAATGTTCACAAAGCTGAACTGGTTTATTTCCTTGACTGTTTGAGAAGTTGTGTAATGTTACCTTGTGTTGAAATGACTCCAAAGGGAACAAAATAATAATATTCTATATTAGCTTGTGGCTCAAAAGAAGCGCATGTAGTTTTCCGAGTTACAAGCAACACTCCGTAGAGGTGTGAACAGGGACACCTGAGAACCAGGGCTTTTTACATGTTCAATTTTTTCGAGCTACTAAACTCTCAAGTGTGAATAAATGGAGCGTCAGGATAACCTGAACATTCCCACCAGTTTGGAAGCGTATCTGTATTATATGGGGTATGTTACAACTCTTGTTCTGCTGGAAGGTAAAAACTTGATGGGCAATCTTTTGTAGACAGTCGCCACATTCTGTAAGGCAAGCCATGCACTGGTATGAAAGGAGAGAAAATCACTCAATTCCCCCATCAACACAGTCAGTGAGGGAATCTTCTCCCACAGCGGTATTGTGTTCTGCTGACGGGGAGCCTTCCTGGTTGTCAGAATGCAATAATTACTGCCGGCAGCTATAGCATGTAAAATATCTGACAAGTTGGTTCCCAGTATGCAGTCCAGCCAGCCTGTCCCTGTTGAACCGGCTGGGATTCGATCCATCTATGTCCAGCTTAACACACCCTCAGGCATTGTAATGCACTGCCTTGCACTGCACTAAAAGCAATGCTGTAGGAGTGATTTAAATTAATGAGCTGCCTTAATGCATTGTGTGTTTAAAGCAGTAGCAAACTCTTAATAAATGTATGTATGTATGTATGTGTGTATGTACGTATGTACATACATATAGATAGATAGTATCTCACAAAAGTGAGTACACCCCTAAGTGAAACTGTCAATATTTTGTGTGGCCACCATTATTTTCCAGCACTGCCTTAACCCTCTTGGGCATGGAGTTCACCAGAGCTTCACAGGTTGCCACCTTATAACACTAACGAGTCACATGACTGCGGGGAGGGAAAATGGCTAATTGGGCCCAATTTGGACATTTTCTCTTAGGGGGTGTACTCACTTTTGTTGCCAGCGCTTTATACATTAATGGATGTGTGTTGGATTTTTTTTTTGAGGGGACAGCAAATTTACACTGTTATACAAGCTGTACACTCACTACTTTACATTGTAGCAAAGTGTCATTTCTTCAGTGTTGTCAGATGAAAAGATAATAAAATATTTACAAAAATGTGAGGGGTGTACTTACTTTTGTGATAGCAGATTGGGAGAAATGTGACAAGTAGGATCAGAAGGACAGAATACATGCTGGTAATTATATCCCAACTAATACCGAATTCAGACAATAATGGCTCTCTATGCTGCAGATGGGCACTGATTAGACTGCAGTGAGGAGGAATGCTGCAGATGGGCACAGATCAGGCTGCACTGAAGCTGCAGATGGGCACATCACTGACCATTATTTTGCTTTGAAGTGGTTTATTAAAAAAAAAAAAATTCCTGAAACTTCCCTCTTAAATTGGGGTGCGTGTTATACTCGGATAAATAAGGTATTTGCGGACTCTGCACCAGCTTCTGTTTCAATCTAAAATAGAAACTGGTGCGGGTTGCGTGCAGAATCTGAAAGCGTTCTATCTAGGTAATGTGATGCACGGCACAACACCAGTTTTCTGCTCCATTAAAATTCCCCCGAATTGGATGAGTTTTTTTCACTTGTGTTCTTCAGTAGTATGCTGATGTAACTACATTGAAATCTTCTCTATTGAAACCCCTCTCTATACACACACATGATATCTAAAGCTCTGTCTTCAGTGCTTTTCTTAAACAGCCCATAGATGGGGCGTTTTATTTCCTTCCACCATCAGGTTGAAAGAAAAAACTGACTATTTCTTGTATCCATACATTGGAGGTGGATGGAGGAATCCTCCCACTGTGCCTTTGTATTCTGACGGTGGGGAGACAGCACTGCGGGCTATAGCTGGCGGCACTGATCGAGCTGCAGAAATTAGTCAGGTTTTGTTGTACAGATGTCAATCGGCAAATCAACTTCTGTACAACCACCCTGCCAATACATGGACTGATATTCGGCCAGTCCCTGCTGAACTTGGATCCATGTATGGCCCGCTTTATGAGGAGATCTGACTCAGCAGATCTGATAGAAGGCCACAGTGTGCTATGTGACTGCTGTGTCAGATTACTATTCTAAAACAAGCAAGTCACACCTGAACAATGCTTACTATTTGTTTTTATCGGTGTTTGTGTTCACAAGATGCCAGTGTCCTTAACCACTTCAATACCAGGCACTTGGGCACCTTCCTGCCCAGGCCAGGTCAGCTTTCAGCGCTGTTGCAATTTGAACGACAATTGCGCGGTCATACAACACTGTACCCAAACACATTTTTTTATCATTTTGTTCCCACAAATAGAGCTTTCTTTTAGAGGTGTTTGATCACTTCTTCGTTTTTAATTTTTTGCGCAACAAATAAAAAAAGACCGAAAATTTTGAAAAAAAACACGCTTTTGTTTCTGTTAAAAACTTTTGTAAATAAGTAAGTTTTATTCTTCAATGACGGGCACTGATATGGCTGCACTGATGGGCACCAATGAGGTGGCACTGACAGGCACTGATGATGGGCACTGATAGGTGGCACTGATGGACACTGATAGGTGGCACTCGTATGCGGCACTGATGGGCACTCATAGGCGGCTTTGATGGGCACTCATAGGTGGCACTGATGGGCACTCATAGGCGGCACTGATGGGTACTTATGGGTGGCACGGATGGGCACTGATAGGTGGGCACTGATAGGTGGCACAGATGGACACTGACTGGTGGCACTGATCACATTGATGGGTGGTATTGCTGGGCATCACTGATTTAAAATGGTGCCAGTCAGTGCCCATGACCTCATATGACCGCCCGGCCTTCAATCTGCTATAGGCCGGGCGGGAAGTGGTTAAAGAACTCTGGGATTTAAAAAAGAAAAACCCCATTAGTATCCCCCTCCCCAGTTATTACATTTGTAAAAAAAAATTGTAAACATTTCTTACCGTTTAAGAGATATGTGTAATTGAATTTTCAGGAAGTCAGTTTCGTGATTCAAAAAATGCATCATCTTTTCTGGCAGGGAGGATCTCTTAGAACAGTGATTGCTTCATATCCTCTTCTCTCTCTCTAACTGTAATCAGACTACATTTCCCATGAATCCTTGGGATGGGAGTAAATGTGGGAGATACACTAGGCTTGTACATGTAAATGTGAACTCGCCCACTTCAACATAAATCACACCCCTCATTCTGCAGCCAGCAAGCCATACATAACACGGTATGATAGGTTACAGCCTTATAAATGCAAAGCATTTTAATATAAATGCATATAAATATAATATTAATTTGATGCATTTAATAAATCCATACAAAATAAATTTAAAAATCTTAATGCATTTAATATAAATGCAAACCAGTGCAGCATATCGGTGTCCACCAGTGCCGAATGTCAGGGACCCCCAGTGCCAAATGTCAGGGACCACCGTGTTGGACCACCAGTGCCGCTTGTCAAGGACCACCATGTCAGGGACCACCAGTGCCGAATGACAGGTGCCTGGTGGTCCTGGTTGGGCATCCTGGGGGGGGGCTGCACTGATAATCTAATCAGTGCAGACCCCCCCTGTCAGGAGAGCAGCTGATCAGCTCTCCTCTACTCGCGTCTGTTGGACGTGATAGAGGAAAAGACGATACACGGCTTTTCCTGTTTACACTGTGATCAGCTGTGATTGGACACAGCTGACCATGTGGTAAAGAGCCTCTTTACCTAGATCGGAGTTGCGGGGTGTCAGACTGACACACCACACCACCAGTCGCCGTGCTATGTGCCCCCGGAGTCGCGTGCTGGCTTGTTATCCTGCTGGAAGTCATATGACGCTGAGTCAGGATAACTGAACCACAAAAAATATCATATAAAAAATATAGTATATACAATTGCTAAGCAAGTCATATTGTAATTTATTGCTAATAAAATTACCATTCCTTTTCAGTCTGCAGCCACTGTAAAATTCAGTGGAATATGGCAACCTGGAGCCGTTCTGTACACGTGCTCATGCGCTTTCTAAGTCTGCTCTAAGATACAAGTGAAATTTTAGGCACCCCTGCAATAGGAATTTCAGTTTTGATGAGATACTCCCCACAGGTTAAACACTTCTAAACGGATGCTGACAAAGCAGCTTTTCTCATTAGAACACTTGAGAATGCAACAGGTGATTATAATAAACCTGACCCCCCCCTCCATTCAGAATGAGTCTGCAAAGGATATTGTGAAACAAACAGCCTTTTCTTTGGTGCAGAAAAAAGGAGGAGTCTGCTTCAAAGTTTGTTAAAAAAACTTTGCAATTGCCATAGATCACCCAGATGATGGTGGGGTTTTTTTCTCAACAAAAGTGGAATTATACTTTAACCACCTCAATACAGGGCATGTACACCCCCTTCCTGCCCAAGCCATTTTTCAGTTTTCAGCGCTGTCGCACTTTGAATGACAATTGCGCGGTCGTGTTACACTGCACCTTAATTAAATTTTTATCATTTTTTTCCCACAAATAGAGCTTTCTTTTGGTGGTATTTGATCACCTCTGCGGTTTTTATTTCTTGCGCTATAAACAAAAGAAGAGGGACAATTTTGAAAAAACACAATATTTTTTACTTTTTGCTATAATAAATATAAATAAATATCCAATTTTTTTTTTTTTTAACAAATTTTTTTAGTGATTTTTTAACTTCAAACTTTACAGATTTTTTATTCTTTATTTTTTTCATATATTAATATATTTTTATATTTTATTTTTATTGTAACTTATTTTATGCATAGTTTAATAAACATTTTGGCATAGGGTTACCTATTCATGATTATATATGTATATGTGTAGTAATGTTTAAGCAATGTACCGCTGGTTTTGTAGCCTTGCGGTGATTTGTATAACTATCTATATGTGTGAGGTGCGCGGCGGTGCTCTCTATGACTGGCGGCTCCGTCCTGGATTTTATATTATTTACCTTGTTGGCTTTTTTATATGTATTATATATTTATTTTCGCAATATTCATTTTTTATAATCATATTGTTGGCCTCTAAATTTTCTTATATCATGATTAGCAGGACTGACAGTTGCGGTGTTTCGATTGTCGGTTGTTGATAAGTGTAACAGCAGCCTGCTGCTAAAATCGTTGTACGGCCTTAGGGAAAATGGCCGCTATAACCACAGCTGTAGTTCTGTTACTAGTTGTGTCTGCGGTCTTAGGCAAAATGGCCGCCGAGACTATATATTGTTCCTAGAGCGTCCGTCCAATCATATCCCCCTGATGAAGGCACGTGATCCCGGTGCCGAACACGCGTAGGGGAGGGGCCTGGACGGAGCTGTCAGCAGAGAGAGAGAGCAGGAGATTTGGAGGCACACACCGCACCGCACGCCATACCGTTACGATCGGCTGGTCTATGCATTTATAGAAGGGTGCACTGACGCACCTGTAGCATGTGAGTACCCCAGCAAGGGGTGAGTTTTATATACATTTTAATAAATATTCTTTATTGTTAAACTATATTGCGCTATGGAGTTTCTTTTCTCTTGCATAAAATCATAATTGGGAGCATTGGAGACCTTACAGCTGATTCCATTTGAGCACAGGAGTGGCTCCAAAGCACATTTTGACAGAGTTTAAACACTGTGTCACACGCTGGAAGGTGAGCGTATATGCTTATGGGGATCACTGGAGGGCACTAAGGCATGTTTTATGGTGCTGCACTTTTGAAGAACGTGATGGATGAGCTTCACTGATTATGGACACTATTTTTGGGCACTTTATGCAATTTTGGATTTACACTGGTTGAACCCCAAAGATTCATATGAGGAACGTTATTGTTTTTCTTCTGATTGGGCACTTAGTTTGTGTGTTCAATATAGCACCTTGCACCTTGGATGTATGCACCATCAGTCATCTCTGATTTATTGTAGCACGTTGATTTATATGTATGTTCACTTTTTGCACTTAGCACTTACTATTGTATGTTTATATATATTTTTAATATTATTAGTTTTCATTATTATTATTTTCCATCTAGCGCAGACACATTTTTGTCTTTAAATTTTTCTCTCAGTTTAGGCCGATACGTATTCTTCTACATATTTTTGGTAAAAAAAAATTGCGATAAGCGTATATTGATTGGTTTGCGCAAAAGTTATAGCGTCTACAAAATACGGGATAGATTTATAGCATTTTTATTATTTATTTATTTTTTACTAGTAATGGCGGCGATCTGCAATTTTTATTGTGACTGCGATATTGCGGCGGACACATCGGACACTTTTGACACATTTTTGGGACCATTCACATTTATACAGCGATCAATGCTATAAAATTGCATTGATTACTGTGTAAATGTGACTGGCAGGGAAGGGGTTAACACTAGGGGGCGCTCGAGGGGTTAATGTATTACCTAAGGAGGTGATTCTAACTGTGGGGGGAGGGGACTGACTGGGGGAGGTGACCGATCGCTGTCCCTATGTACAAGGGACACGCCATCGGTCTCCTCTCCTCTCTGACAGGACGTGGATCTGTGTTTACATGCACAGATCCACGCTCCTGCTGTGTTACCCGGCAATCGCGGGTGCCCGGCGGACATCGCGGCCGCCGGGCACGCGCACCGGGTCCCGAGTGACACGGCGGGCGCGCGCGCCGCCGCCCCCTAGTGGCTCGGGAAGGCGAGGACGTCATATGACGTCCTCCCAGAATAACAGAAGCCTCGTCCAGCCGTCATATGACGGTGGGCGGTGGCTTAGTGGTTAATGCTTGTCTTGTTACCCGGCGTTGACACCCTTAGGCCCCTTTCACACGGGCTTGTCTGTGTTGGGACTCCGCTTTGCTCAGTGGGGATTGATCGGCCAATCCCTGTTGAGCAGGCGGGTGACAGGTCCATCTCCACTCACTGTGCAGAGATGGACCTGTCAAAGCCCTGCTGTCCTCTATGGAGATCAGATGAAAACAGACCGCCTGTCTGTTTTCATCCGATCCGATTCTCCAGACGGATGGAAATTAGGGTTTTTATCTGTCCTAGATTTCATGGACAGGATCGGATATCGGCGGATGTCAGCGGACATGTCACCGCTGACATCCACCGCTCCATAGTGCATGAAGCGTCTGATCAGGTCCACCTGAAATACTGACAGGCGGAACTCATCAGAAAGCCTGTGTGAAAGGGGCCTTATGAAGATTCAACTGAGCTCTTGTTTGGTATGGTTTGTTTCAAGATAAATGCCTTTTTTTTTTTTTATTATTAAAATAGTAGATGCACAGTACATAGAAGCTTGGCTACATCCTGTTACTGTCCCACCATAGTACTTATGACACAGCAGTAAAAGAGTTAAGGGGAACTAAACTGTATCTGAGCACCTCAAACTATAATGCTCATTAATTCATTTTTAATATTCAAAGCAAATCTACGCATCCTTCCATGTCTCTCAGGCCCGCCCCAGCATTACTAGCCATGGCCATCTTGCGTAAGGGCAGATGATTTGCGTAGCATTTACTCCCTGGAATCCATCTTCCCTTAGCTCAGGCATGCAAACAGGAGGGACCAGCCAAAAGGAAATGTGCCCATGGGACTTTTGTGAGTGGTGCTTAAAAAAGATCCAACAGAGTGTTAAAAGCGTACAAAATTTATTACAAAAGACAGTAGTGCAATTCAATTTAGAAAATATTATCAACATCCACAAATCAGACATGTATATACAACACATCACCCATAATTGCAGGAACATGTGATTTTAAATTCATGAAGGCTTAAAGCTCTCTACGCGTTTCATGGGGCAACACCCTGATTGAATTTTTTGTGTGTATCTGTGGGAAAACGGGAGGGTGTGTTTAGCTGAGAGAGACCCTCCTCCAGATGAAAGACTCTTATTATTTGACATCATTATGGCCTAGGCCAGAGACCAGGAAGCAACTGAAGAAATAAAAATTTTAAAAAGTATAAGTATAGTATACCTTCCAATCTACCAATCTATTTACCAATGCAAGCAATATAAGGATTAAAAACGGGTAATGTTGATTGAGAGAGTTTAGTTCCATTTTAATGCTTCACCTAATATGATGGTGGGGAGGCAGTGCCATGGCAGAAGGTATTTCTCGGCTACAAGTGCCTATTCTAACCATAGTAGAAAGTCTGTGCGTTTTCACATGATGTGATGTCATACATGTGATATAAGCTGGTGATCGTCACCAGGATCTAGTAGAAAAGGTAATATTTGGCCTTGGAAAGCCGTTTTCAAGTTTCAGCTGTATAAAACACAACAAAGCTGTATGCAGATTGTTCTTGAAGGGAAGTAAATATATCTGAGTCATTCTTCCCTGAGTACACCACACCTACCCACCATATTTATATGTAAATCCTCCACAAGATGCTGGAGCTCTTGTTCTTTGGTATGAAGTGACGGAGCTACTAAGATAAGTTTTGCAATAGTGTGATAATCAACTCATTCCAGCAGCTTGGCGTTTGTAGCCATCCAGGTAATATGCTGGTTATATGTTATATATGGGGGCTGTTTTTATTTTCTGAACATTTGGCTTTATGATATGATCAGTACTTTATCATAGAAGCTGTGAACTTTAACTTTGTTGTCAGCAGCATTTTGCTGGGTCAGTCCTGGAAAGTGTAATAGTATTCCCTGAACACATATGGCTATTTCATTAGGGGCATAATTCAGTTTTTGTAGTGCGTTAAAGCGAGCACATTAACATATGTTACATTGACACAGCCCATTCTTTTGAACTGGCTGCTTAACACACTAAAAAGGAGCATTTGTACTATTGTTATCAGCATATCGCACCACAACTCGCTATATTTTGTTACCGTACATTGTGGTGAGCTGTAGAATGTGTTGGCATGCTCTTCAGAATGATAGAACTGCAGAACACCAACACTCATTACTGCTCATTATAGCAATCCTACATAGTAAATGGACCCCAATAACTTCAGAATCATATCCATCTCCTGTTTCTGTTTAGGGTGAGGTATGCTAACCAGTTTACTTTTTCTTTACAAAGCTGGCAGCACCAAATCAATTATTTGCCCAGCTTCCAGAGTTTAGAGCCTGGCATCACCTTCTCCTAAGTTATACAACTGGCCCGTCGCTGTAATAGACAGTGTTAAAGCAAATGACCCCCGTAGCTACAGGCACAGTGGAGCAATACAATCTTGGATTTACAGCAGAAGCACTGAGGTCTTTATCGCTCAGCAGTTCAGATGACTGTGTTCACATACTCCCCAAGCAGTGCCTTTGCAGCCTTCCAGCACAATCTCGGAGTATGTGCTTAATGAGGTGGAAACAGGGAGAGCTGAGCTGCAGTAAGAATGGCATTCAGTTCTTCTGCTATGAATTTGGGGATTCAATGTTCAGAATGCCTGCAGCTACTGAGGTAAGCAAGGGCTTGTTCAAAGGAGAAGTTTGGGGTTGTTAAACAAAACATACATAATCTCTTCCATGCTGCAGCGTTGGTGTGATGCTTCATCTGTCCCCTGCTGGCTCTAAGACAGAGAACTGAGTGATCAAATGGTCCCTGGTCACTCATTTCTCGGTCAGCTCTGAGCAGAGAGCAGTGACTAGAGATCTGTGTTGGAGAGGGGGTGGGAATAGCTGGCTTCGACTTCGACAGCTAAGCATTGAGAGGCGGAGCCAGCTGTCACTCAGGCATCTGGGTGGATCCTGACAATATGGTCAGGATCCTTCCAGTGCCTGTAGTTGCTGTATGACATCGGCCAACATTGGGCTTTAGCCATGTCATTATTAAGTGGTAGCAGTGCAAAACGCATTGGCTGAGTTTCTTTGCTCCCACAGTGTCTGCTGTTGCTGTATACGGCGTTTTTAAAGATCATCAATGAAGTGGATTCAGTTTTCAAGTGTGCAGCCCTTTGGATCTCATTGCATTTGTTTCACGTAGCCGGATGAACAGTGCTTGCACCTGAATACACTGGAGGTGAAAGGGACTGTGTGGCGAACCCACCTGGAGCAGCAGTATACACATTGGAGCTTTAGCCTGCTGTCAGCTAATTTGGGGTCATGGGAGAGCACTTGTGTTTTTTTTTTTTTTCTTGAAACTGTAGTGGTGCACAAAAAACAAAACTTGTAAGTGTACCAAAAAGGTGCATGTGCAAACACACACACAAAAAAAGTGCACTTAAGGGTGGGCTCTTTGTCCAACCCTCCAGGCTCCTGACAGGGGCTAGGTTTCAACATGGTCCACTTAGCCAAAAAGCCTGGCGGACCCCTCTGCTCTTGGTCAGCCGGAGCCGACCAATGAGTACTAGGGCCAGGGGCTCTCCTGAAGAGAGACCCCCCCCAGCTCGGGGGGGGACCTGATGGCCACAAATCCTCCCTCCAGACTTCAGGATAGGCCCCAGGACCCACACCCTGCATCCAGTGAAAGAAAAAAAACACATAAAAGTGAAAAGGTGACAACCGTGAAGGAGAAAATTAATAAAATAGTGGCCGTGCAATGTGCACTGGTAAAAGAATCTTATATTTTGGGTTGTCCCCAGCACAGTAAGAGATGGTAAATTTTCCAATGGGGACACTAGATGTGATGACAACCAGGCATTCCCTCACTTTAAATGGATTTCCTCCTACTTCCTGTTTAGGTTATTGGACAGGAAGTGAAGGGAAATCTCCCCAATGGGACACAGATTGCAAAAACAAACCTGGCAGAGGTTTTAACCCTCCCTTACTCTATCCAAAGTGAAAACTTTAATTGTATTGCTTGTTAAGGATATATTTGAATGTTCATAGTCAGGCTGCAAGTTCACATTAAGAGGCTGGAGGGGGTAGGTGATGTGGATGAGTAGTGAAAGCTACAGATCACATAAGTTAGTTTCACTTCAAGTTTTGGACCTTTAAGTCTGCATATTCTAGGTTAGACACTGCACTCCATACAATCAGACACTATTTTTTAAAATGAAATTTTCTGCAATTAGGGATGTCCACTGACAAAGCATTCTATCACTTGCAAGCTGCAGGGCATACTTTGTACAGTGCCACGGAACATGGTGGAACTATGCAAAAATAAATTATATTCTTGCTTGAAAATGTAATCCGCTGTCAAGTTTGGGTCATTCTTGCTTTAATAGAGCTATTTTAGTGTACTACCTTTACCCCCTGTATGCCTGAAATATAATACAAGACTATAGAAAAGGTATATAATGAGAGAGAATGATCTCGCTGATGTATTTTACATTTAACAGTTGCAGATCTGGGACACTGCTGGACAGGAACGTTTCCGGACAATAACCCAGAGCTACTACAGGAGCGCCAATGGAGCCATCATCGCCTATGACATCAGCAAGAAAAAATCATTTGAGTCCGTTCCTCGCTGGATAGAGGACGTTAAGAAATATGCCGGCTCCAACATTGTACAGCTGCTGATTGGTGAGCTAAATCGTCTTGTATGACATTTAGTGTTGTAAGAATTGCAGGAAATAACGCAAATTATAATTCACGTCCCCCTGAATTTTGTTTTTTCTATTGTGACCTCATATGCCCTGGAAGTTTTCTAAATTGTGTTAAATTCCTAAAGACTAACTCTTGGAAAGTTAAAAATGAATCCTTAGAGTGAAGTTGAGCCATAGAAAAGAAGATCTATTTACCTGATTATGATGCTAGATCGCCCCCCCCCCCCCTCCCCCATGCTCCCACAGTACAAAGTCCTAATGTCATCAGGACCATTTTAGGGTCCATAGTTCTGTACTGGACATGAGGAAACCGAGGGATAGTCATCTGTCAGAGAAATGGAGGCACAGTATCTGCTGGGGAGTGGAGGATCAAGTATGTTAAAGTTCTTCTCCTCTCCCCTAGACTAAACGAGCGATCAACCCTTGCAGTACAGCTCAGCCCACCGCAAGGAATCATTTTTAAGTTTCCCTGAGTTGGGTTTGTGGTGGAAAAACACAGCATATTCTTTTGTGCTAATAAGCGCCCTTTTCGTCTAATGGTATAATGCATCTTACCAATCACTCTATTTCCCCCATATCCCCAAGTAAACAGACATGACCACAGCTTACGTCCTCTTCTCAGCACGACTGCCCCCACCGAGCACCGCACTGGGTCTTTTATTCAAAAACAACAAAAGCAATGACAAACCGGAAGTGATTGCCCCAACAGCCAATCGCTTCCTTCATGGGAAATGACCTCACAGGATATGAATGTCAACACAGGAAATCCTTCCAGCAGGATGAGTTTTTACAACAACCTATGAATGATGACTAGGGGAGTCTTACGGGCATGTCTGGGCGGGGGCAGCGTGTACGATCTCCCACCCCCTGTCTCTGTAAGTTATCTTCAGCTACTGACAGGAACCTTGAGATCACGAACGCTGCTCCCGACCACAACGACTCAAAGACTCCCGTTTTTAACGTTTAGTGTGAATACTTATTCTGCTTTGTTCAGAGAACATGGGAGATTATCTCCAGGTGCACGCCACGGCACCCCAAATGTGTTGATCAGGCACAGAGGGGTGACACGAGCGTATATCCACTAAACCGATAATGTCTTTGCAGAGCGAACCCCCCCCCCCAGACGATCGTTCTGTGCATCACGCAGGGGCCCTTCACTGGCGGACATATCCCCACTCTACAGACACTTCTCTACATCCCCAAGGAGCTTTTCACTACCAAACGGATCTCAACCAGCGTCAGTCTGCCCCAGTCAGCTCTTTAGAGCGGGTTGCGGGAGAACTAACACTGGGAGACACTATGACAATACATATTAAATACATCTTCATAAAATTTCCACAACAGCTTTAAATGAATATGCACATTTAGCCCACAAACAATAGTATAAACTTGTTATTTTCTGATCCAGGCAGTGCCAAACTGACATTACGGCTCAGAGCTGACAGAATACATAACTTATGTTCGTGACTCTGTCATTAAGCCCGGGTTCACACTATAGTGGACACAGACACTGCATGTGATTCGCACATGCACTGCGGTGCCAATCATGCGACATGCGATGTCTGTGCAATGCCAATTCACATAAAAAAAAGGTGCAGGGACTCCCCCCCCAACCCCCCCCCCCCCCCCCCGCACTGGTATCGGATCGCATGGGTGTTCTCACCCATGCGATCCGATTCCTGTCTGTATCCACAGTTCACACTGCGATCTGTGAACCGATCTGGGGGTGTCATTAACATTGTATTGACACCTGCAGCGGTTCGCAGAGGGCAGTGTGAATTGCCTGCGGGAGAGATGCGATGTGGAAACTGGAGCTGGAATTGCGCTGGTTCCCGCATCGATACGATGTGAACCTATGCTTAAGAAAAAATAAACCTGCTGCAGGTATAGCAGGCAAAACTTTGGTGATTCCTGATGTGATGAAGTTTGCCCGCCCCTTTTCTGCCTTTTAGACATTCGTATTGGCTATTAAAATAGCCCAACATGATAATGGATCAGGTTTAATCACAGAGCCCCTAACATAATCACATACCAGAGTTGCTATTTTGCTCAACGCAAACCATATTTGTCAATGCTCAGACTACATATAGAGAAAGCACCCTTCCTGCTTTAAATAATTCCGGCTATGGATATTTCATACATAATTACATTGGTTCAGCTTGGAGCAATGTAACTATGTATATACAGGTATTCCCGGCCAATGCCCCTGGAAGCTGGAAACCACGAAAATAGACACTAATACTTCAGTGATCTCCACTTTTGGGTCCTGTGCTGAGCGGCTGGCCTACTGCATTCTGAACACAGGAGGTCGGCTGCTTGGCACAGAGAATTAATTTTGCACTTTCTAAATGAATATTGGATGAAGTGAAGAGCATGACATCCCCCCCATTGTTCAAACCATACTTGGAATTCTTCCTTACTGTTAGGCCCCTTTTACACAAACGTTCCGATCAGGTCCACCTGTCTGTTCTGGCGGACCAGATTGGAACCTACATTGCTCTCTATGGAGTGGTGGATGTCGGCAGATGTGTCCTCTGACACCCGCCGGCATCCGATCCTCTCCGCTAACAAAAAAGTCTGGCGGTCCGTTTCCATCCGACTGCCCCATAGAGAACAGCAGGCTGTGTCCGTGTCTGCTCTGCATCAATGAGGTGGACACGGACCTGTCATCTGCTTGGTCAGCGGGGATCAGAGGAGAGATCCTTGGCTGAGCAGACAAATTCGCTGGCAGGGTCAATCCCATGTAAACAGGAGCCTTACCGTCACTGCTTCTAGTGAGAATTCAAACTAAAGCGGGCCATACACTAGTAGATTTTGGAATGACTTGAAGAATTGATTTGAAAATTGAATATTCTTATATCCAAAACTAGACCATAATTCTACCAGCGTATGGCCAGCTATACAAAGTAATGTGTGCAGCCCAGGGCAAAGTAGGAGGCGGAATGCTAATAGCACATCATTCTGACAGCTCTGGGCTGTATTGTTAGTTCAGGACCATCTGGATGCTGCAGGGGGAGGGGTTGAAGATAATGGTATTGGTAAGCTCCATTTCTTGGAAGTATTTTTTTTTTTTTCCTATTTAAGTGAACCACACCGATTCGGCACCATAAACAAATAGCACCCCGTTCATGCAAACTGCTGTTGGTGTGTATGTAAGGTTAACAACACCCCAAAATCTGTTCGCAAGACGATTTGCAGAATCGAATCGCATAGGTGTGAACACTTACGCAATCTGATTCTGGTGCGGCCAAAAAAAGGGTCCATTTTAGTGCAGATTCGGTGCGTTTTGAGCCATACAGAATAATGGCTCAAATCGCAAGGCTGAAGAATCGCATGTGATTTCAACAGGAATGCTGTGCAATTCTTCCCGCACCGCATATTGTGAGCTGGCACTCAATCTATGTATGGCACAGAAGATTTCTAATCCCATTCTTCTTTCATGCCACCCTCATCACAGCAGCAGATGCATGTTAGATGGAGAAACCCACAGATAGGAGACGGCAGTCACAGCAAGAGTGTGTGCCCTAGGGTGACAATGCTGCTCCTGAATAGAGATTTTCTGGGAACATTGTCACTCAAGGACAGGAAGTTGCTGGGAAAGGTCTAAAGCTCCATGCACACTGGCTTAAAAAACATTGCTTCTACAGGAGTTTAGAGTTCTGCCTGTAGAAGCAGCTCAATGTTATCCTATGTGTCCATACACATTAGGATGATTACAGGCATATTTTGAGCTCAATGTTTAGAGGCAGGAAAAAAAAAAAAAACCCTTTCTGGTTCACGTTTCTGATTGGAGCTTACTGGCAGAACAAATTGTAAAACTCCTAAACTCGTCTAAACTTTGTACAAGAAATGCTCTATATGAATGTTTTTTAAAGCCCGGTGTGCATGGAGCCTCACTGGAAGGATCACTATGTACAAATAAAGAAAATGCAAGCCCACAGAAAAAAATTGCATCAGATAATGGTGGATAAGATACTGTTTTTATTTTGTTTGTTTTTTATTTCAAATACATTTGAAGTTTAAATTAATTAAAGATAGTGTATTTATGTGATCGAAATGCAGAGCTCTCCTATAACAGCCTTTTTTGTTTTGTTAAAGCCTCACTTCCTGCAAGGGTTAAATGCTAATTATAAGGCCCGGGGGGGGGGGGGGGACGACACAGGCAAGATTCCCATCCCCCACACTTGTTGTCCCGTGGCATCACCCTGTACAATGCAGGGCTATTAATCCTGTAGGGGGGAGAGCATGCAACAATGGTCCTGAGGAGGCTGCAGGGGACTGGTCACACCATTTGAAGGAACCTGCTGGAATGCAGAATAAGGTGTTTTTCTTTATCCTGGCATCCCTAGACACAACAAGCGTTTAAAATAGTGTTAAATCCTCAGTGTTTTTTTTATCTTACCACATTGAGCACAATAAAATAAAGACTCCCCAGTAAACTTTGTTAAAAACCTACCTCGGCACTTGCAGTTTACAACTTCCAATGCTGCTGGCTCCTGCTCTATTAGTGCTGCTTACCTGAACTTCCTTTCTTTACTGAAAAGAGTTAAAGTGTTACTAAACCCACAACAGTAAAATCAGTCTGTATATGCAGCATAGCATGCTTGTTATACTCACTGTGGAACTTAAGGGGTTAATCCTCTGCATTGTGTAAAAAGGGTATTATCCTGTATGCACAGATCCTCCCCCTCCTGCACTGTCTATCTGGGGATACCAGCTAATACAGGCAGGGTAGCTGACCTGCACATGCTCAGTTGTGTCTTTTATGCTGGAGAGAACATTTACTTGTTCTCAGAGCTAGCCAGGTCACATGATATTGACATCACACATGTGGGCATGTATACAGGCTGTAGTGAAAATCTCCTCCTGAACTCTCAGCACTGGAGAAACTGTGCATTTTATGATGTAACCGTGGTATACAGCTCATCCAGAAAGGTATATATTGGCAGTATTTTAATGTAAAAAGATTTATAAGCTGTGGGCACGGGGGGGGGGGGTGTAGATGAACTATTTTCATATTACTGGGTTTAGTAACACTTTAACAGTGGACAGTGTAGTTTCCTCACAGGATGGAGAAGGAGGGAGGAGCAGGGGGAGTGCCTTATCTTTACAGGGCTGTGTGTTTCTATGGAGGCACACAGTGCAGAGAGACTGCATTCAAGGGTAGCTCCATAGGATGCTGCAAGAGAAAGGAGCTACCCTAAAACTGGGCATTTAATATGTTAGCCCTTGAGTAGATTTGTATTCTAAATCCCCATACACTATCAGATCTTCTGCTGATCTTTTCCTTCAGATTTAGCAAATCCATATAATATGAGGTCAAACCTTAGGAGTTTCAATTTGTATGCAATCAGGCAGGCCCTTGCACTACATGGTTTTGGTAAATCTGAAGACAAAAAATCAGCAGAAAATCTGATAGTGTGTATGGGGCACATAACTCCAGTAGCTTGGTCTTAAAGGGTTTGTAAAGGTTTGTGTTTTTTCACCTTAATGCATCCTATGCATTAGGGTGAAAAATCACCTGGCAGTCACCGACCCCCCAGCCCCCCCCGTTTGACTTATAGGGTGAAATGTGCAGCGCTTATGTGATCATATAAACCATAACAAATAATATTAGTACAGAAAACTTGAATAATAAATGATGTGCTCAAAAATACTCCAAGCAGTCCTCTATTATGACATGTGATGTCTATAAACAGAGGAACTTGGACGTGTGATGTCCAAAAAAGAAAAAAGTCAGTGACAAGCCTCAATCATGTGTGATGATAATCCTCAACCACATGTGGATATAATATAGTGACAGTCTTTAACTTCAAATATGTATGATGTAATAACAGTTAATAGTGGGTCCACCACCAAAGACACCAGAAGCTGTTTACCAGAGGGATTGAACTCAAATAGGTGTACACCTAGTGAGTCAATCAAGTTTTGTGGTATAATATACCAAGGGGATCAGATGCTCTATCCAGATATGACCTCCAGATGGACCTCCGAACAGGTGTAAGGTATGGATGGACTCAGTAGATATAGGCAGTCAGCCCCATCATTAAAAGAAAGAGGAAGGCATATAGTGTAACTCCGTATGGAAATTTTAATACATAAAAAGCAAAGGAAATACACTCACGTGTTTAGCAGTAAAATCAAGCGCTTGTATAAAAGAAGACAGTGGTCTCAGCATATCCTTCCACACTTGTTCGGAGGTCCATCTGGAGGTCATATCTGGATAGAGCATCTGATCCCCTTGGTATATTATACCACAAAGCTTGATTGACTCACTAGGTGTACACCTATTTGAGTTCAATCCCTCTGGTAAGCAGCTTCTGGTGTCTTTGGTGGTGGACCTATTAACTGTTATTACATCATACATATTTGAAGTTAAAGACTGTCACTATATTATATCCACATGTGGTTGAGGATTATCATCACACATGACTGAAGCTTGTCACTGACTTTTTTCTTTTTTGGACATCACACGTCCAAGTTCCTCTGTTTATAGACATCACATGTCATAATAGAGGACTGCTTGGAGTATTTTTGAGCACATCATTTATTATTCAAGTTTTCTGTACTAATATTATTTGTTATGGTTTATATGATCACATAAGCGCTGCACATTTCACCCTATTTGTCATTTTTGCAACTTTATCCACTGCTGTGCTGGCTGCTTTAGTTTTTTTATTTTTTATTTTTTGAGACAGCGCGGTATATATTTGTTTATAACTTACCCCCCGTTTGACTTACCTGAACCCCTTCATTCAGTCAGCGGGGACATGCTGTCTCTCTCCACGGGCTCCCGATTCTTGATTGGATAGATAGCAGTGCAGCCATGGCTCCTGCTGCTGTCAGTCATATCCGATGACGCGGGGGGCAGGGCTGAGTCCTGCATTTGGCCTCTATGGACACAAATGCTGGATTGGGGAGCGCGGCCACAAGGTAACCCCCCCGGGAGAGCGCTTCTCATAGGGGGTTATCTGATGTGGGGAGGAGCCGCGAGAGCCGCCGGGGGACCCCAGAAGAGGAGGATCGGGGCCACTCTGTGCAAAACGAGCTGCACAGTGGAGGTAAGTATATGTTTGTTTAAAAAATAAAAAAATGACCCTTACAATCACTTTAAAGCTTTCCAATAACTTTTATAAATGGATTCCTTTATCTTTCTGTGGTCTTTTCAGCTGCCTTGTCTTTTTTTTCTATTTAAGAACATTTATTTCCACCCTTGTATTCTCTAAGGACACCTGTCAATATTTTTCTACCTGGTGACAAAAATACTCTTGTCAGAAGCTAAGAGGCCTGTGAAGGTGGAGTGTGTTTGGCTCCCAGGCTTTGTGCTTTGCCCTTTATCTTTATTGCTGTGTTGTCTTCTTGGTTGTCCTCTAGTCCTCTTCTGCACTTACTCTATTGAAGATAAACTGTCAGGGTGTGTGCAGTGCTGGAGTATTTGTGCTCTATTGTCTGTTCTCTATTGAATTGAGTGACCTTCCCAAACACTTGTCCCCCCTGGACAGCAGTGTGACCGGGTGTAGCCATACCGGTGTCACCGGACTCTCATCCATATGCTGTAGGGCTTCGTGTGCTGAGAACCCTTAGGCAGGCTGTAGATGGGTCCATTTTTAAGGAAAGGCTTTTTTAAGGTAACTGGTTACTTATTGATAAGCCCATGTGGTTTCTTTATTTCAATTTACAGTATCTGACAGGGCTTGACAAACACCAGGTCGCCATGGTGACAAGAAGTTTCGTCTTGGCGCCTGAGCTGCCGCCCGAATGCTCCCCACGTATCGATCACTGCCGATGTGCGCCACAGGGGGTGCGCGGGAAGTGCGAGGCTATAGCACAGTCATGAAGGGTTAAGGCTCGACATGTTGGGTATCTATTTACTTGGTGCAACATTAGCTTTTATATTTTACCAAAAAAATTGGGTCATTTATTGTGTTTTTGTGCCCACTAAAATTAACTTTTCATGTGTTTTTTGTTGTTTTTTTTTTTGTTTTTTTAACTGAAATTTTGCATTGATATAGTGCGACATAAAAAAATTGGAACTACCCCAGTTTTATTCTATAGGGTGTCTGCTTTCAGAAAAAATATAATGTTTGGGGGTTTTATGTAATCTTCAGGCCTCAAATAATTTTTTAAACGTGTGCAAAAAAAAGCAAAAAACGGCTCTGGCTGTAAAAGGGTTAAAATTTAAGTTCACCTTCGGGAACACGTTACATGTTCCCCTGTAAGATTTGTTTGTTTAACCACTTCAGCTCCAGAAGATTTGGCTGCTCAATGACCATTTTTTGTGATTCTCCACTGCTTCACTTTAGCTGACAATTCCGCGGTCGTGCAGCGCTGCAACCAAACAAAATTGACGTCCTTTTTTTCCCTTTCTTTTTTTGGTGGTATTTGATCGCCTTTGCCGTTTTTATTTGTTGCGCTATAAACAAAAAAAATGCGACAATTTTGAAAAAAACACAATATTTTGTACTTTTTGCTATAATAAATATCCCCATTTAAAAAAAAAAAAAAAAAAAAAAATCTCAGTTTAGGCTGATATGTATTCTACATATTTTTGGTAAAAAAAAAATTGCAATAAGCATAGACTGGTTTGCGCGAAAGTTATAGCGTCTACAAAATAGGGGATACATTTATAGCATTTTTATTATTATTATTTTTTTTTTTTTTTTACTAGTAATGGTGGCGATCTGCGATTTTTATTGGGACTGCGATATTATGGCGGACACATCGGACACTTTTGACACATTTTTGGGGCCATTGGCATTTTGTACAGCAATCAGTGCTATAAAAATGCACTGATTACTGTAAAAATGTCACTGGCAGGAAAGGGGTAACACTAGGGGGCAATCAAGGGGTTAACTGTGTTCCCTATGTGTGTTTCTAACTGTAAGGGGTGGAGACTGACCTAGAGGAAGTGAGGGATCGTGGTTCCTAGCTAATAGGAAGTCACGATCTGTCACACCTCACAGAACAGGGATTTGTGTGTTTACACACACTCGTCCCTGTTCTGCCTCCCGTGCCCGCGATCGCTCGTGGCCGGCGGTCATCGTGACTGTCAGCCACAAGCATCGGCACCCCAACTGTGCAGCGGGTGTGTGCACCTGCTATCCTGATCCGGCTAGCTGACGTATAGCTACGATGGTTTGCAGGATCATGACGGCGGCTGGTCGGCAAGCGGTTAAAACAACTGGCTCCTAACTTTTTTAGCTGGCTCCTCGATTCAAAGCAAATTTGTCAAGCCCTGGTATCTGACGGCACTAGAAGATGTCATAAAAGGGGTTGTAAAGGTTCGTTGTTTTTTTTTTTTTTTTTTTTTTTATAAATAACAAACGTGTTACACTTGCCTCCCCTGTGCAAGGGTTTTGCACAGAGCAGCTCCTATCCTCCTTTTCTGGGGTCCCTCAGTGGCGCTCCTGGCTCCTCCTCTTCTCCTCCTCCTCCTCTTCTCGCGTGCCCCCACGAGGAGCCGCTTTCCAAGGGGGCACTCATGCGGGTGCGCTCCCGAGTCCTGCTGCTGCCTCCATTCACCCAGACAGCAGGACTCAGCTCCGCCCCCCGGCTTCCATGTCACTGGATTTGATTGACGGCAGTGGGAGCCAATGGCTCCTACTGCTGCCAATCTATCCAATGAGGACCCGAAACAGCGGCTGGAGCTGCTGTGCTTGTCCCCGTCGCTGAAACCATCGGGTTCAGGTAAGTAAAAGGCGGGCTCTGGGGACAGCTGCACTACAGAAGGTTTTTCACCTTAATGCATAGAATGCATTAAGGTGAAAAACCTCAAGGGTTTACAACGCCTTTAAAAGCATATCTGTGGTCAGAATGTAATTAATTTCCACATTGTATTTTAATTATTTCTAGTCTACTCCTATTAATCTAAACATTCTTTAAGTTTGAAAACTTTGTGAAGATCTCCACACACTTACTTTCTTGAATTCCGTGACACGTATTCACTATACCTTGTGAGTAGACACTGCTGTGTCACACATTTCACAGAGCCTGTCTTCTGATCTACAGAGGCGCTGAGAGGAGGAATAGGCAGGGCATCACTACTTGAGGCAGGGAGGTACCATGGGATATGTAGTCCTTAGAAATTAAACAGCAGAGGAGAAGCTGCAAAGCATGCAGGAAATTCAGGAAGTTGTGGAAAGAGATGGCCAGCAGACAGGCAAAGCTCATAATATTAAAGGAGAAGTTTCAAGTAAGCTTATACAGGCAGTCCCTGAGTTACAAACATCTGACTTACATATAACTTGTACTTAAGAATGGAGGAACCATGACGTCATACTGGTCTCAGAAATGACTGGGCGATCATTTTGCTGCTTACAGCATGCTGCCACCTACTGTCCGGTGGACCTGTCAGCAATCCCCCATCTCTGCATAACTTAATATTTTTTGGCTGGAGTTGCACTTAAAAAATTTACCTGTTCCTTACATACAAATTCAACTTTAAAAACAAACCTACAGAACCTGCCTTGTTCATGACACGGGAACTGCCTGTATTGGATTTTAATCTCTATAAGACCCCTTTCACACTGGAGGCATTTTTCAGGGGCTTTAGCGCTAAAAATAGAGCCTGTAAAGCGCCTGAAAAAAGCCTCATCTGCAGTCCCAGTGTGAAAGCTCGGGTGCTTTCTCACTGGGGCGCTGCACTGGCAGGACATCAAAAAAAGTTCTGCAAACCGCTTCTTTGAGGCGCTTTGGGAGCGGTGTATACACCACTCCTAAAGCGCCCCTGCCCATTGAAATCGACGGGCAGCTCCTCTGCAGCGACGTTTTTAACCCTCTATTCGGCCGCTAGCAGGGGTTAAAAGCATCCCGCTAGCGGCCGAAAAGTTTACCGCCGACGCCCGGGCGCTGGCAGTGTGAAAGGGCTCTTTGGGTTTGTTCTCACTTGACTAAATTTCTAACGCTCAACAAACACTCCTATAGCGTTTGTATGGCGTTAGTATGGGCGTCAGACAGGCGTCAAACTTTAGTTTGGGCATTAGACAGGAATTTTACAAGCATTAATGAGGAGTTAAACATGCTCCCCAAACACCCTATGCGCAGTTTTGAAGCGTTTGACGAGTGTTAAAACTGCTCCACAAATGCCTTTTCCATTACAGTAAATGAACGAATCTTAATCCCCCTGCAACCGCTCCGCAACTGCCTGCCAGAGCATTTGCGAGGCGTTACCATAGACTTCAATGGGAAGCATTGAAAGGCTTCAAACGCCTCCTGACTCGACATGAGGCTTCAATTTTGAAGCGACACGACGACAACGCTTAGTGTGAACAGCACTATGTGCTGTCTATTGTATCTTGTGCATAGGCGTTTGAGGGGCCTTTTTAACGCCTTTTAAATGCCTGCTCTTAATGCCAGTGTGAACTCAGCCTTATGCCCCGTACACACGGTCGGACAATGATCGGACATTCCGACAACAAAATCCTAGGATTTTTTCCAACGGATGTTGGCTCAAACTTGTCTTGCATACACACGGTCACACAAAGTTGTCGGAAAATCCGATCATTCTGAACGGGGGTGACGTAAAACACGTACGTCGGGACTATAAACGGGGCTGTAGCCAATAGCTTTCATCTCTTTATTTATTCTGAGCATGCGTGGCACTTTGTGCGTCGGATTTGTGTACACACGATCGGAAATTCCGACAACGGATTTTGTTGTCGGAAAATTTTATAGCCTGCTCTCAAACTTTGTGTGTCGGAAATTCCGATGGAAAATGTGTGATGGAGCCTACACACGGTCGGAATTTCCGACAACAAGGTCCTATCACACATTTTCCGTCGGAAAATCCGACCGTGTGTACAGGGCATAAAAGTGGAGATGTTATAAAATGAAAGTGTGTTCTATGAACTTAGAACTCCTTTTAACTGTTCTGGGGTCTGATAATGCAGCCAATACCATAAGCCAGTGGTCTTAGGGGAACCTTTTTGTGACTTTTGTGGCTATACTAGTCAAAGCAATAGGTTCATTTTAATGGCAGGTCCACCAGCAGCCCATACTTACTTCGCTACTCTGTGGTTAAGAGTGAAGAGGGTTGGCCATGTGGGGGCTCCAGGTTGCGACTTTTTAAGCTTATACAGTATGAGGGATTGGTAGGCTGCAATATATTACATTTTTGTTTTGGGTTTAATATTGCTTTAAGCTGTAAGGCAGTTGTATTGGGTTGTACATTTGCTGCGGCCGTGATGCTTTGCGGCATAGAAAAAAAAAAAGATCCCCATATCACGTTCGGTAGTCAGCAAATACGAATGTATTGCAACCGCTAGGGTTGTGGTTGCGGCACAGTATTTCCATTTAAAAACCCTGTTGAGCTGTCAAAAGAAATGTTCTCACCTGTCCTAGCAACAGTAAGTGGAGAAACTGATTGGTTGGGAGAATGAATAGACTGTTCTTTTGTTCAGGCACTTTAATACAGAATACTTCAGTACATTTTGAAATATGTTTCCTAGGGGAATAGCATATTAAGTTTTGTGAGGTTGGTGGATCTGTATGTGCCATAACGAAGTACAACCTTTGTTCTGCAGGAAACAAATCTGATATGCACGAGTTTCGAGATTCCCACTACAAGATGCTGAAAACCTGGCAAAACATTATGACATCATCAGCGTCGTCGAGACCTCCGCAAAGGATTCCAGTAACGTGGAAAGAGGCCTTTGTGAAGATGGCCGTTGAGCTGATGATGAGGCATGGAGGACCAGTCTTCACTGAAAACCAGCAGATAGTATAAAACTTGACAGCAAAGACATGGCTGGGAGTCTTGGGGATGTGCCTGTTGATGACCGTTTTTTCTAGCCTGTTACGTTTAGTTCTAGATTGGTGTCATCAGTAAATGGGCTTTTCCACTTTTATCAAAACTACAACTCTCAATATGCAGCTTGCATGCTGACCGTATTAGTTGAACTTAAAGGCAGCAGGTCCTACGGTGGAAGTAGAACTCTGGACATATTTCTTGTTTTGTATAGAGTAGGGAAGGCTTAGAAAATCTGTCATGGTTTTATTGCCTGTGTCCTCACTGTGAAGATTTCCGTTAACTTCTTGTTGTGTCACTGGGGCAGGAAGTGAGCTGAATCTCTCTGAGGACACAGAAAACAATAAAAGCACTATAATTCAGGCTGGAATACTGATTAGGCGTTAATGTCATGTGTGTCCCTGCTGAGATTTTCTTACCTTCTTTTGTGTAAACCGGGACAGTAAGTAAGGGAGAATCTCTCCGTCTGGATATAGATGACAAAAAAAAAAATCTGACCGAGGTTCTAACCAACTCTGCTCAAAGTAAGTTTTTGCCAGAGAGCTGTACATTAGGTATCTGAAGGACATACTGCGCCTAGAAGTTAATTGGGTTCAGTCTTTGGAGAATCTGAATGGTTTTTGGCCAATCAGTTTTTAGGCTGACTTGATCAGAAGCTGCATGTAAGTCTGCGGGCAAGCAAATGTAAACGCATTTGCACCTGTTTACATCCGATTGCCTCCAAGCCTGCATCCAGGGGAAAAAACGAAAAGGGTCTCTAGGTCTTTCGTTTTTTTCAGACCTAAACCTGATAGATTTGAAGTGGATGCAAGTCTATTTACAATCCTGCTGCCCAAAGATCTAATATGTGTCTGGAAAGCTCCTACAGCAAAAAACAGTTTTGTGCTGTCAAATGACATAAGATGTTCTGCACTAATTCAGCAGGGGAGCTATTTACGAATCTCCCACTGATTAGACACGGCCCCTGTGATGGGGGTGCTATTCTTAGGGCTTCAGCTTGTACAAGAGCAGTGTGTTTAACGAGCAATTTTGTTGAAGCTTTTAAAGAACCCTTCCAGTTTGGGGAGATCCAACACAGATCATAATGGGAGTACTGACTGTAATTTGTGAAAAACAAAAGCTCCCTGTTAACTGTATCCCCCTCTCTTAAAGAGGAATTCCACCCAAAAATGGAACTTCTGCTTTAAGGGAGGCGACCCCCTGACATGCCACATTTAGCATGTCATTTTTTTTGGGTGGGAGGGGGGCTGGTGCCCATACTCCCACTTCCTCCCAGCGCACCGCGGCACCGGAAGGGAGATTACCAACCCCCCCCTCCCTCTTGGCAATCATCTGGGACACGTCACAGGTCCCAGATGATTGCCTGGCCAGTCACAGCGCAGCTTGCTCAGTCGCAGTGGGTGCCCACAGTTACAATGCTGGTGCCGCAGAGAGGAGGGAGAGACGAGCGGGGCTTTGTACACCCACATCGCTGGACCCTGGACAGGTAAGTGTCTGATTATTAAAAGTCAGCAGCTGCAGTATTTGTAGCTGCTGACTTTTAATTTTTTTTTTAAGCAGAACTTCGCTTTAAAGGAGCTCCAGTCTCCCCCCAAAAAAAGTACTGCTGACTTTTAATATAAGGACACTTACCTGCCCCTGGATCCAGCGATGTCCTGTGATGTGTCCCAGAAAGCTGCGGGGGGGGGGGGGGGGGGGGGGGCGGGCGCGCAACAGCTGCTCAGATCGCCTGGGCCATCTGACTGAAAGTGGGGGTACCTGTCGAAATCAGGTACCCCCCCCCCACAAAAAAAATGCCAAATGTAGAGGAGGAGGCAGAGCAAGATTTGCCCTTTTGGGTGAAGTTCCGCTTTAAATTCTTACCAGAGTCTTGTCAGTGATCCATCACTGCCCTGGCTGCAGCTCTTCTCCCTCCTCTTCTTGATCTTACAGGAGACAGAGGCAGCAGCGGGAGCCATAGCATCTTACTGCTGTTAGTCAAATCCTATGAGGATGGACGAACCATGTGTGTTTAAGGACGCAACCAGCTCAGGAGCATGCCCGCATGGGTGCCCCATAGCACACGGCTTGCTTAGGGGCACCAGCAGCTAAGAGTGGACAGAAGAGGAAAGGGAGCGCTCTGTGCATAACCATTGCACAGAGCAGGCAAGTATAACCTCCATTTTTATTTAAATGTAAAAATATGAGGCTTTACTATCACTTTAAGGCAGGGGTCTCAAATTGGTGGCCCTCCTGTTGTTTCAGAACTACAAGTCCCGCAAGGCATTGCAAGGCTGACAGTTACAAGTATGACTCCCACAGGCAGAGGCATGATGGGACTTGTAGTTTCACAACAGCTGGAGGGCCGCCAGTTTGAGATCCCTGCTTTAAGGTCTCGTTCACACGAGCAGCGAGGGGGCAGTAAAATCAGATGATTTACCACTGCCCCCAATACCCCCAACTCCCTTGCTGTGCATTTGTGGCAGGATTTGAATGGCTTGTCACTGTTGGCCGGAAGCACCACCGGAATAGGGCTGCAGTTGTGGCATTTCAAGGGTTTAAACGGGTGAGGCGGTGGTGATATATCATCTTGTAGCCTGTCATATGCCCTCTAAAAAATTATCCACCATGGCTCACTTCTCAGAGGAGCGGGTATGTTAGCCACATGTGTGAATCTGCCCTAAAGGCTTCAACAAAACTTGCTAAAAGTTCTGCAAATCTTTTTTTAAAGGTTTGCTGTACACACTGCTGTAATACAAGCCGATAAAGGCCTTGTTCACGAGGGCTTTACTTTAAGTGAGCAAAAGTTGAAGTGGGAACTAATGGCCAAAATAGTGGACCTGGTGTCCACCTATGTGAGTGATGCAGAATCTGTTAGTACAGGGATCTGTGTACTGTAATTTGTATATGAACCACACCGATTGCCTTTGTACTCATTGGGCTGAGAACCTTAGCTGTTCTCTGATAATGATACCACATGATTTTAATAACCTTTTAGTAGAAGATCATTTTTTTTTGCATGTGGCAGGAAGCCACTGAAAATATGTAGGACAACCTGCATTTTTGTAGATATTTTTTCTAAACTTTGGAATCTTTTTCTAAGATTTGGAACATAAAAAAAAAAAAAATCTATTTTATTAATATTTTATTTTTCATGCTTCTTCTTTGGACACTTTAGCCTCTTAATACTTTGGAGTCATTCCTGAATCTTTAAAACTTTTGGGTGACCAAATGAACATTTCAAGACGGGGAGTCACGTGCAATGTCTCAATCATACTATCAGTTAACATTTCAGAGGATGTTTGATATACTACTCAAAGTGTTTTCTCTTAAATAGATGATATATTTAAAGTTGAAATAATTTTAGAAGTATGAAATAAATAATTTTAGAAGTAAAAAGTTTGATTTATTTGTGAAAAAGACATAACTAAGCAATCGTTATGTACAACACAATGGGTGCTGTGTACATATACTGTATACAATGTCTTGGATCGCTGTTTATCAATTAACCAAAGGTAATTTGTTTTTCTTTTTTTAATTAAAGCTTGATGTTGTTGGCTTTGTCCTTAGAGACCCTGTCAGCGTTTGCATTTAGAAGCTTTAAAAAAAAAAAATTATATATTACACACACAGTGGGAACGGAAAGTATTCAGACCCCCTTAAATTTTTCACTCTTTGTTATATTGCAGTCATTTGCTAAAATCATTTAAGTTCATTTGTTTTCCTCATTAATGTACACACAGCACCCCATATTGACAGAAAAACAGAATTGTTGACATTTTTGCAGATTTATTAAAAAAGAAAAACTAAAATATCACATGGTCCTAAGTATTCAGACCCTTTGCTGTGACACTCATTTATTTAACTCAGGTGCTGTCCATTTCTTCTGATCATCCTTGAGATGGTTCTACACCTTCATTTGAGTCCAGCTGTGTTTGATTATACTGATTGGACTTGATTAGGAAAGCCACACACCTGTCTATATAAGACCTTACAGCTCACAGTGCATGTCAGAGCAAATGAGAATCATGAGGTCAAAGGAACTGCCTGAAGAGCTCAGAGACAGAATAGTGGCAAGGCACAGATCTGGCCAAGGTTACAAAAAAATTCTGCTGCACCTAAGGTTCCTAAGAGCACAGTGGCCTCCGTAATCCTTAAATGGAAGACGTTTGGGACGACCAGAACCCTTCCTAGAGCTGGCCATCCGGCCAAGCTGAGCTATCGAGGGAGAAGAGCCTTGGTGAGAGAGGTAAAGAAGAACCCAAAGATCACTGTGGCTGAGCTCCAGAGATGCAGTTGGGAGATGGGAGAAAGTTGTAGAAAGTCAACCATCACTGCAGCCCTCCACCAGTCGGGGCTTTATGGCAGAGTGGCCCCACGGAAGCCTCTCCTCAGTGCAAGACACGTGAAAGCCCACATGGAGTTTGCTAAAAAAACACCTGAAGCACTCCAAGATGGTGAGAAATAAGATTCTCTGGTCTGATGAGACCAAGATAGAACTTTTTGGCCTTAATTCGAAGCGGTATGTGTGGAGAAAACCAGGCACTGCTCATCACCTGTCCAATACAGTCCCAACAGTGAAGCATGGTGGTGGCAGCATCATGCTGTGGGGGTGTTTTTCAGCTGCAGGGACAGGGCGACTGGTTGCAATCGAGGGAAAGATGAATGCGGGCAAGTACAGGGATATCCTGGACGAAAACCTTCTCCAGAGTGCTCAGGACCTCAGACTGGGCCGAGGGTTTACCTTCCAACAAGACAATGACCCTAAGCACACAGCTAAAATAATGGAGTGGCTTCAAAAGAACTCCGTGACTGTTCTTGCATGGTCCAGCCAGAGCCCTGATTTAAACCCAATTGAGCATCTCTGGAGAGACCTAAAAATGGCTGTCCACCAACGTTTACCATCCAACCTGACAGAACTGGAGAGGATCTGCAAGGAGGAATGGCAGAGGATCCCCAAATCCAGGTGTGAAAACCTTTTGCATCTTTCCCAAAAAGACTCATGGCTGTATTAGATCAAAAGGGTGCTTCTACTAAATACTGAGCAAATGGTCTGAATACTTAGGACCATGTGATATTTCAGTTTTTCTTTTTTAATAAATCTGCAAAAATGTCAACAATTCTGTTTTTCTGTCAATATGGGGTTCTGTGTGTACACTAATGAGGAAAAAAATGAACTTAAATGATCTTAGCAAATGGCTGCAATATAAAAAAGAGTGAAAAATGTAAGAGTGTGTGTATGTGTGTGTATATATATATATATATATATATATATATATATTCAAAATTGCCAAAAATGAAAGACGCCTGTAAATGAAACACGAGTTACTGCATTTAGCTGCGTTTAGAACCGATGGTTGCTTGAAATGCCTCTAAACTCAGCTTCTGAACCCATTTTTTTTGTGTTCCAAAAAAAGCCTCTAAACTCAACTTCCTATAAACGACCCCGTGTACATGTACTGATGACCACTTCCGGACCGCCGCACACCGATATATGTCCTAACTTTGAAGAGGAATATCGTTGTTATGGCAGCAGCTAGCTACCATAACCCCGGTATCCTCTTCTTCGGCCGGCGGTCCGGTTTCCAATAATAGTGGTCTCTACGGCGGTTCACAAAGTGGATTTTTATCCCTTTTGGGTATTTAGGAATATATATCTACACAATAAAGATTATACTGTATATACTCAAGTATAAGTCGACCAGAATATAAGTCGAGGCACCTACTTTTACCACAAAAAACTGGGAAAACATATGACTTGAGTATAAGCCTAGGGTGAGAATGCAGCAGCTACTGTAAGTGGAAAAGAGGGTCAACAATGCCCATTTGCAGCCTCACTCTGCCCATTTGCATGCCTCAACCCCCCTCACTGTGTCCATCTGCATCCCTCAGCCACACCCTCAAGTACCTGATCGGCGTCTGCCGTTGTGCCAGCGTTATGATCTCCCAGTGCTGTCCCCATCTGCAGCCTTATCTCCCAGCGCTGTGATATATTCAGTCTTCTCGGCGGCCGTGCAGTGTACCAAAGCCCCGCCTCCTCCTTGTCCTCCGTGACAGAACACTGACGCAGTGAATCAGTGTTCAGCCTATCATGGACGAGGAGGAGGCAGGGCTTTGGTACACTGCAGTTGGGGACAACGCCGGGAGATAATAAGGCTGCAGATGGGGACAGCACCGGGAGGACTCGAGTATAAGCCAAGGGGGGCATTTTCAGCACAAAAAAATGTGCTGAGAAACTCGGCTTATACTCGAGTATATACGGTATATCTAAAGTAGTGGTGAACTCAGCCGCCCAAATCATAAAAAGCAATAAAGCTAGTATGCCAAAGCTTTCTACAACATTCTACATTATTAATTCTCCCCCTCGGGTGTTTACTTGTTTTGCGGCTTATTTTCTTTTTAATGTATCCCGTTGCAAAGTTAGCTGTTGTCTTCTGCCTCCAAAGTGCATTTTACTTCTGCCCCATCATTCAGTCATAGTCGTAATCTTGTGCATTACTTATTGTGAATGAGCTTGTACTCTTGTGGTATTGCAGAGCAGTGAAGACGCAGACATGGCATCTTCCTTAACCCTTTCATGACTAAGCCTATTTTTGAAATTTGGTGTTTACAAGTTAAAATCCGTATTTTTTGCTAGAAAATTACTTAGAACCCCCAAACATTATATATATATATATATATATATATATATATATATATATATATATTAGAGAATCTAGAGAATAAAACTGCGATTGTTGCAATATTTTATATCACACGGTATTTGTGCAGCGGTGTTTTAAACGCAAATTTTTGGGAAAAGGGACAGTTTCATGAATTTTAAAAAATCCAAACAGTAAAGTTACCCCGATTTTTTTGTATAATGTGAAAGATGATGTTACGCTGAGTAAAGAGATACCAAACATGTCACGCTTTATAATTGCACGCACTCGTGGAATGGCAACAAACTACGGTACCTAAGAATTTCCATAGGCGACGCTTTAAATTTTTTTTCTAAAAGACCCCCGATCCCTCCTTTGCACTTCACAGTATTCAGATCGCCGAAAACGGCGATTCTGAATACTGTGTATTTTTTTAAAATCGGCGCCATTGGCAACCGAGTAAACGGGAAGTGACGTCATGACGTTGCTTCCGCATTTACAGTTAGAAGGCTGGAACGAAGCCGCTCACAGCTTCGTTCCAGCCCGCCCCCAGCCGCCGAAGGCAGCCGATTGGCCACCGGGCCTCCCGATCGAACGGAAACTGGAACGAAGCCTTTTCTGGCTTCATTCCAGTCTGTCCCTAGCCGCCGGAGGTGGCGGATTGTTGATTGGGTCTCCCGGTGGATCGGAAGGCCCGAGAAGAGCGGCGGGGGGGGGTGTCCCCTCCCGCTCCTTCGGTATAACAGCCGAGCGGCTTTTAGCCACATCGGTTGTTATACTCGGATAGCCGATCGCCGGCTCTAAACAATGGTACTGGGATGATGCTTGCAGCTTCGGGCATCATCCCGGTATAACCCCGGAAAGCCGAGTACGCACATCTGCGTACGCTTGGCAGGAAGGGGTTAATGGTCTGATAGGACACTGAGCATGCTGTGAATCGGGGGGCAAAAAAGCGCATGACATCATTAAAGCGAACACTGTGCGATTTCTCCTAAACAGCGAAGGTTAGGCTCATTTCAAAGATACCTATATGCATATTGTTTCTAAATGCTTTAGGCTGGGTTCACACCTCGGACGGATGCGGCTCACAGCAGGGGATCCGGTGTGTCCCTGTTCTCCGTTTCAGGGCCACATTTTTGCCTGAATTCGGCCCTGAAACTAAGCCAAAGACGCTCAGGGCTCCTGTGCAATCAGTTCTGCAGACGCCACGGAGATATGTAAACCGGCTCAATAGAGAGCCGGTCACAATCTCCTGCCGTGCGAATGGGAAAAGTTATGATGAAGCTTTAACCACTTCAGCTCTGGAAGGTTTATCCTCCTTAATGACCAGGCCATTTTTTGCGATACGGCTCTGTGTTATTCTAACTGACAATTGCGCAGTCATGCAATGCTGTACCCATATAAAAAGTATGTCTCTCCCCCCCCCACCCACAAATAGAGCTTTCTTTTGGTGGTATTTGATCACCTCTGCGTTTTTTTTTTTTTTTTTTTGCACTATAACCAAAAAAGTGACAATTTTGAAAAGAAAACGAGTTTTTACTTTCTGCTAGAATACATTTCCAATTAAAAAAAATCAAATTTCTTTATCAATTTAGGCCAATGTGTATTCTGCTACATATTTTTATTGTTTTTAAATCCCGATACGCGTATATTGATTGGTTTACGCAAAAGTTATAACGTCTACAGACTGGGATATTTTTATGGCATTTTTCTTTTTCTTTTTTTTTTTTTTAATTTTTACTAATAATGGCGGCGATCGGTGTCTTTTAGCGGGACTGCGACATTGCGGTGGACAAATTGGACACCTCACTGACACTTTTTTTGGGGACCAGTGACACTAATACAGTGATCAGTGCTAAATAACATGCACTGTCACTGTACTAATGACACTGGCAGGGAAGGGGTTAACGGGGGGCCATCAAAGGGTTAAATGTGTGCCTAGCTGGTGCTTGCTAACTGTATGGGGGATGGGCTGACTGGATGAAGACTTAGCAGGAACACCGATCTCTATCTTCTAGCCTGTCAGACCGGCGATCTGCCTTGTTTTACATAGGCAGATCACCATTCTGCCTCTCTAGGTAATGATCACGGGTGGCCAGCGGACATTGGGTCCGCCGGACCCGTTGATTGGCATCTCCTGTGTCCAATCAGCGCACAATTGCACCTCCGGTGGCGCGTGCGCCCCCCCCAGTGTCTATTGCAGGAAATAACGTACAGGTACATTGTTTCGCACCATAGAGCCAACTTGCCGCAGTACATCTGCAGTAGGTGGTCGGCAAGTGGCTAAATGAGCTTTGTTGTACCGGAGTTTAGCTTTAAAAAAAAAAAAAAAAAAAAAAGAAATCAAGCATTTCAGATCTTTTTTTTTTTTTAAATGTTTTATTCACTTGCAGTGTGCCTTTGAACTTGCCTTAAAATTTGACTACTCCCCATAAAGTCAATTCCCTACCATAGTCCACCTACCTTCTTGCATATAATAACTCTCTCCATTTGTGTGAGTGTCGAGGTATTTTGTGTGCTAGCTCCTCTGCACCTCTTCCCTTAACCTCTGATGAAGCAGCCAGGGGAAAAGTGAAAAGGAATATTCTAGAGGGCACTTTAGTGACAATTCTCAGTATGCGGGGACTGCTGATATCACATCCAAGATGGCGGCACCCAGCAGCTGTCTTGGGGGGGGGGGGGGGGGGGTTTGGACATCAACACAAGCCTAGGCTTTTACAGGTAAGGAAAAAATAAATATATACACTCACCGGCCACTTTATTAGGTACACCTTACTAGTACCGGGTTAGACCCCCTTTCGCCATTCAGAACTGCCTTAATTCTTCATGGAATAAATTCAACAAGGTTTTGGAAACATTATTCAAAGATTTTGGTCCATATTGACATGATGGCATCACGCAGTAGCTGCAGATTTGTCGGCTGCACATCTGTGATGCGAATCTCCCGTTCCACCAAATCTCAAATTTCTTAGATTGAGATCTGGTGACTGTGGAGGCCATTAGAATACAGTGATCTCATTGTCATGTTCAAGACCCCGGTTTGTGATGATTGGAGCTTTGTGACATGGTGCATTATCCCGGTGGAAGGAGCCATCAGAAGATGAGTACACTGTAGTCATAAAGGGATGGATATGGTCAGCAACAATACTTGGGTAGGCCATGGTATTTAAACCATTCTCAATTGGTACTAAGGGGTCCAAAGTGTGCCAAGAAAATACCGCCCACCCCATTAGACCACCACCAGCTGGAACTATTAATACAAGGCAGGATGGATCCATACATTCATGTTGTTTACACCAAATTCTGACCCTACCATCTGAATGTCGCAGCTGAAATCGAGGCTCATCAGACCAGGAAATGTTTTTCCAATCTTCTATTTTGGTGAGCCTGTATGAATTGTAGTCTCAGTGTCCTGTTCTTAACAGACAGAGTGAAACCTAATGTGGTCTTCTGCTGCTGTAGCCCATCTGTTTCAAAGATGGTATTCTTCATACCTTGGTTGTAATGAGTGGTTATTTGAGTAAGTGTACCTACTATAGTGGCTGGTGTGTGTGTGTGTATATATATATATATATATATATATATATATAATATACACACACACACACAATCTATATTGTCAAAAAGTATTGGGACACCTACCTTTACACGCACATGAGCTTTAATGGCATCCCATTCTAAGTTCTCGTTTACACCGGGTGATTTGACATGTAAAATCGGAGCCTATTGCTGGCAACAGCACTGTCCGATTTGGTGCGATGCTGCACTGATTCATAAAAGTAGATCCTGCGCTACTTTTGGCGACTTCAGGGGCAATTTCAATAGACATCTGTGCATGAACCTGCACAGATGTCTCTCAAATCGCCCCCGAAGTCGGACTGAAATGCAGGTTTGAAATTGTCTGAGTTCAGCTGAACTCGCACAATTTTAAACCCACATTCAGTGTGAACCTGGGCTTAAGCTGGCCATACACCATATCATTTTCTTATTCAATTTTCTTTAGATTTACCTTCACTTTTCTAGTGCAAGGGCCTGCCTGATTGCATACAGATTGAAAGTGTTTTGGTTTGCCCTACTATTATATGGTTTTGGTAAATCTAAAGCAAAGTTGTACAAGAAAATTGTATTTGTAGTACTTGTACTCACACAAATGCTCCCGATGCCAGATCCGATACCTGGGAGAGAGGAATAAAGCGACTCGGCGCAACCGGAAGTCAGCGGGTGGAACAATGGAAGTGACATTCCGTGTTGACGTCAGCGGTTGGACATCCTGACGCCCATCTTAGTACACCCTGCACTCGGCTGCAGTAAGCCAGCAGCAGACATCTTTTTACACCCAGCCCATATAGTTCGGGCTGGGTGTAAAAAGATGGCCGCTGTTGCTTTTAAAGCGGCCGAGTGCAAGGAGTACCAAGATGGGCGTCGCAGCAGCCTTTCCTCATGGCATGACAGTACCTGCCCATCAATGACAATAAATGCCCACCTATCAGTGCCTAATGCCCATAAGTGCTGCTCATCAGTGCCAGCCATCTGTCACCTGTCAATGCCATCTATCAGTGCTGCATATCAGTGCCACCTAATCTGTATTGTGCTTTGAAAACTGTCACATAACATTAAGAAAAAAGTATCGGTAATCAGTATCGGCGAGTACTTGAAAAAAAAGTATCGGTACTTGTACTCAGTCTTAAAAAAGTGGTATCGAGACAACCCTAGTGTATGGCCAGCCTTAGTCCATAGGGTTCAATATTGAGTTGGCCCTCCCTTTGCAGCTTTAACAGCTTCAACTCTTCTGGGAGGGCTGTCCACAAGGTTTAGGAGTGTGTCTATGGGAATGTTTGATCATTCTTCCAGAAGCACATTTGTGAGGTCAGGCACTGATGTGGCCAAGAAGGCCTGGCTCTCAGTCTTTGCTCTATTTCATCCCAAAGGTGTTCTATTGGGTTGAGGTCAGGACTCTGTGCAGGCCAGTCAAGTTCCTCCACCACAAACTCACTCATCCATGTCTTTATGGACCTTGCTTTGCGCACTGGTCCAAATCATTTGGTGGAGGGGGGATTCCAGTGAACTCTTAAGGCGTCAGCATACAAAGACATTTCGGACAATTTCATGCTCCAAACTTTGTGGGAACAGTTTGGGGATGGCCCCTTCCTGTTCCAACATGACTGCACACCAGTGCACAAAGCAAGGTCCATAAAGACATGGATGAGCAAGTTTTGGGGTGAAGGACCTGGACTGGTCTGCACAGTGTCCTGACCTCAGCTCAATAGAACACCTGTGGGATGCATTAGAGCAAAGACTGCGAGCCAGGCCTTCTCATCCACATCAGTGCCTGACCTCACAAATGCGCTTCTGGAAGAATGGTCAAACATTTCCATAGCCATACTCCTAAATCTTGTGGACAACCTTCCTCTCTGGCCTCAGACTGGGATGCCATTAAAGGTCATGTGCTTGTAAAAGCAGTTGTCACAATACTTTTGACAATATAGAGTGTGAGAGATTATATATATATATATATATATATATATACACACACACACACACACACACACACACTTTTTGTTGTTGTTGAAATAAACCATCTGGTAACAAGGTTTCTTAAAATATATTTAAAGCAGTATTAAACTCTAAACCGAAAATGTAATCTTTAGTGCAGCTTACCAATCATTAATGTGGTGGTGGCTGCATTAGTTTTCTATTTGTATGCTTTCCTCCCTTTTTCACCTGGTCATCTGGCTAGTAACACACCTCCTGTATACAAGTGCCTCCACTCTGTATAAAGGGGCACTGCAGAATTGTTAATCATGGGGGAGGTTGTGCAATGTACTAGCAGATTTTGGATACACTAACTTCAGCCCACACTTTAAAAAGCAGTTATAGCAACGTTTTATTGAAAAATAAAAGTTGGTGAGTCTGACATTAGGTCCTTGCACAGACACTTATTACAGATGGCCAATGCTTTGGCCCTCATATTATGTAATATAGGATACAAGCTCTATTGTCCCCATCTGGTAATTCACCCAAAAAAAAAAAGTAGTTAATTGAGCTTTAAATGTGAGCAATGTAAAGGCTCCATGCACACTAGCTTTTTTTTTTTTTTTTTTTTAAGCTGGTAATAGCTTTTTGTAGTAATGTTTTAGGAGCGTTAGCATTTTTGCAGTTTTAAAATAAAAAAAAAAAAATAAAAACACATTTAGGAGCGTTTCTGATGGAAAAATGCTCCAAGAAACTCCAAAAATGTTAATAGCCCACAGTAGTGTGCATGGACACATAGGATAACACTAGTGTGCATGGAGCCTAAAAGCACATTTACCACAAACCACGTTGGTAACTAAGTCTGAAGCCTCGGTACACACGGTACGACTGTTGGCAGGGGATTGTCTGTTGACAGACTGTTGTCCTAAAATCTTGCCCTTAGTACCCTCCGTTTGACAATTGTTGTCCAACTTTCGGCGAACAAATTTTGGATGACAAAATGGCCGATTCTACAATTGGCTGCAACTGCTCGTCTGAGATCCAGTATCTGGAAAGCCGCTAAAGGCAGTTAGCCGGGGACACTGTGACTTGTAACCGCAATAAGACAGGGGCATGGTCTGCGATAGCTAGGGTACAGGAGGTATCTGCCCTTCCCAAAGGTAAGACGGGGTTGCTGATATATATGAGATCAATACGTGGCTGAGTTACAGCTGTATCCCTGGGTCCAGTGATGTTTCCACCTCCAAACGTCGGTAAGACCAATCACTGAGGCCCAGCGGTAAAGTGGAGAGTCTATTGCCGGATCCTGAGTCATTTTTATCTCTATAGGGACTGAGGGCCATGTTGAAATCCATGAAAGACAAAGAGAGAACATACCATAGCTCAACTTACCAACCAGTCTGCCAACTGACCAAATTAACCTGTCCAACAGTCTGCGTTAAAAACAGGGGTTTAATTAGCACGCATTTGCAAACGCATGCATAAGCTGCAAGGCCTCTTCACGGCACCCTGTGTATGCTTGCAGTCCTAACACTATTGAATTTATAAGTGTCTCCACAATGAAAGCACATGCATTAAATGGATAGGCGGGGGGCAGGTGGGCCTGGAGGAAGCCCAAACCCCCTTAAAGGAGCTAACTAAACCCCTGTTTTTAACGCAGACTGTTGGACAGGTTAATTTGGTCAGTTGGCTGACTGGTTGGTAAGTTGAGCTATGGTATGATCTCTTTGTCTTTCATTGTTTGCCCTTCCATGTGCTCCTTACTGTGAAGGCCAGTTATAGGTGGGGGCAGGGGCCTTTTGGTTTGTTACCATGTTGAAATCCCCAGCCAAAACAACCGCATTGGCTGGAAACTCAGCCACGAGCTGCGCTATCTTGGTGAGGAGACCAACTGTGGCTGGAGGGGGGATATACAGGCCCACCAACACCATCAACTGCTGCATGCAACACCACATATTGTCCTTCGGGATCTAGTCGCAGGTCCAAAAGGTAAGGATTTGCGTATGAGTACACTAACCCCTCGAGGACGTGTTGTATGAGTGGAGTGATAGTAATGTCTCACCCACGGCTTCTTGAGGCTGAGGATCCTGCTCCCTACCAACTGTGTTTCCTGTAATATGCAAATATCTAAGTTAAAGGCTTTAAGAAATTTGAAAACTAGGGCCCTTTTAATTTGGGAATTTTTTCCCCTAACATTCCACGAGATCAGTGTCAATGGGGCCATATCAGAGAGGGAAAACATAATAGAGGGAGCCCGTCTACCGCACCCAAGCCTCTAATGAGGGTCAGAGAGCGGTGGAGTTGCCAGGGGAAGTTAGATGATAGACGCATTCTCAGCCGCAAGCCCCGCCAATACCAACGATCATACATTCCTTCAAAAACCAAAAGTAAAACATAAAAAAAATAAAAACAGACATAAAAAAAATACCCCCCACCCCAACTGGGATGCACTTGGATCCCCGAATCAAACATGGTTACCAACCACTTAGGGTCAAGAGCAACAGACAAGTAGGCGAGTTAAACCCAGGCACAAAGCCCTGAAGTGTAATGCAGAGACGCCACCAACGGGGCACAGTGTATGGAAATGGAATCACCCAGCCGAAGACGGGGACTTAGTTACTAATAGTCCAGTAAGAAACAGGTAATAATAGTCAAGGTTAAACATCTGCAGATGGAAAAGGGCTCATCCAACATATGGATTACTTAGAGAGATAAACAAACAACCCACTAGCTGTGTTTGTTAATGCATAACACATAACCCTGGGACCAGTTTCCATTAGTGAGCTCGTCTCTTTCCAGGATAACAGAAGTCATATCAGGACATAAACCAGGCCAGGCTGAACATGAACAGTACTTTCAGTGTGGAGAGTACCGCTAACTGGGCAGGATAGAAAGGAGTAAGAGCATTTGGTCCAGGCCTGGTGCACACTCTGAGGTTCCGAGTGTTCAGTATACAAGGATACTTCAGGCAAACGATCCTTTGCAAGAGGCAGGATGTACATCTATTCTGCAGGTCGCATGTAAGGGGGAAGCAGTGATAGTAACAGACCCTATAGAACTGTCCTGCAGGGTGATATCAGCAAGAGTGTCTGCTAACTCCTGCATTCCCAGGCCATGTGGTCCTACAGTCCTCCAAAACTGGGCAGTGAGACATACAGCCATCTCCGGGCAAAAAAACAACCCCCCATGCTAGCATCTCCATAGAATCGGTTAATTTAATGAGGATGGCTCAAAAAGGCAGACATGGCTTCCAGCCCGTCCCAAGGCATAGTTTAGAAAAGAGAGGGGAGAAAACAATCCATCTCAAAAAGATACTCACATATCCTTGTTCCATCTTGGGTTCAGAGGAATTGGAGTTCATAGGCGGGGTAGGGTATTGACGCCTCCTCAGGCAAGGTTAAAAAGCGGGCAGTTTCACGATCCACCACCCTCAGGCGCACAGGAAAAAGCATGCTATATTTTATATTTCTGTAGCTGAGGGACTGCTTGACCACATCAAAGGACTTACAGAGCTTCTGCATGTCCAAAGAGAAGTCCGGGAAGAACATAAGCCATGCAGCTTCATGGCGAATGGTGTCTACCTTCCAAGCCTCTCTGAGGATCAAGTCACAGTCCCTGAAGTTCATCAGCTTGAAGATAAACGTGTGGGGAGGTGCTCCTGAAGGAGCCGTCCCCTTGGACTTTAAAGGCAGAAAAGGAGTTAATGAAGTATATAAAAAGGCAACCAAGAGCCACTTTTATTGAAGTGCAAAAAAAAAAAAAAAATTTACCATCAAAAAACAGATCTATCCGCTAATAATCTAGGTACTGCCAGAGTCAAGCTGAGGTCAGTCCATGAAGATTTGTAGCATACATCCCAAAATATTTTGTAAATTTTTATTGGTACATATTTTCCTTCATCAGGGGAGATTTACTTTGGGTGACTTTTATCTTTATCTGCAACATAAATATAATGCATAATATGTGTGCAGTAAAATATGAAAACAAGTAGTATTATATAATAAATGTATACAATATTTTTGGGTCAGAAGGTACTTACATACAGACTTCATTGGAATAACACGGAGAAAACATAAAAACAATGACATATAGTCCACGTTGGCTGGGAAAGCTCAGAGAGACCAGCAGGTGTGCAACTGCGCAATCCAGAGCCGGCCAATGCTCCACACACACACACACAGAGACTCCCTGGTATAAAACCAGCAAGAAGCACTATATGAAAAAACCATAGGTAAATAGACAGGGAGGTTTTAACTTCTAGATAGAGTTTTTGATATAGGGACACAGAAACTGTGCTAACTTAGCAGGTCAGGTGCAAATATTGCCCTGAATTGCCTAGGAAAGATTGAAGTAAATTCTACCTTTCACTGTGTTGGAAAGTATGCAGTGCAGACATCAGAGCGGCAGTCCTCAGACTGAGAACGCCAACTGTGGATGAGCACTTTAAATAGTGAATCAGTATGTGGGAAACCCAATCAGCATAAGCTAATTGCATAATGCCGGATGTTCCGCCCCATCAGCTGTAAAACAAAACATCTGGGGCAGGAACTCAGAGTGTCTCTCTGAGATAGAGGCACGCAAGGTAGCCCCGCCCCAAGGGGCGTGATGACGTCATGCGCCAACGGTGGAAAAGAAGCCTCTGCTTGTGTAATGGGAATACACACAGCGGGGACAGGTAGCTCCCCTCTGCACAAAGGCCCAGATGGGGTACCGGAAAGACCTTTGTCACCCGCCAGCCATGTACAGGAGAAGCCCACCCGCCAGGCATGTGCGATACATAGCACAGCCCCAGAAGTGTGCCGTGCACCATCTAGTGGCCAAATAGAGCAATAGCAGCCAACATGTTTACAAAAGGAGACTAAACAAGGTCATAAACAAAAATGGAAAAAAGGGAAACAAAAAAAAACAAACAAAACTGACCATGACAGGAAAAGAAAAATAAAGGATAAATTAAATACACATACATGGCAGTTACATTTCAAACGGACATGATTAACAAAGGACTCACTAGATCATCCATATCGCAATAAAAATAATGATCATATACTAATAAAGCTGTATTTATAGACAATTGATAGAATTGTATTCAATTTACATATCCCCCTAGCAAAGAGAAAAGAACCCTATGAAAGAATCGAATGCCTTAGTGGGGCCCGATTATGTGATGGCCCAAGAGATTAAATCTGCATGTAATGGAGAGTAAAAATATGGCTAAGGATGGTACATTGAAAATCAGGCAGAGAGGGAAGGAGACAAGGGAAAAAAGAGAGGCTATAAATTCAATTCGCAACCCCCTGAGACAAAGCCCAGGAGAAAAGACTCAGGCCCGGTTCACACATGTGTGGTGGAATTGAAGCTCAGGTTTCCCTGCAAAGAGAAAAATCAGTTGTTCAGCGTTTCAAGCCAGTTTTTGAGAAGGTCAGGTTTACATCAGGATTTTATCCTGTTCACAACAGAATGCATCTGCGAATCTGATGCATTCCCATAGAAGATAATGTGCTTGCAATTCGCACAGCAATGCCCAGAAAACGCACACTTTTTTGGGCAATGCGGAGTGCGAATGCAACGCACATATGTGAAACAGCCTCATTCAAATGAACGTATTTTAAAATGTCATGCGAATTGGATGCAGTGTAAGTCGCATCCAATTCGCATAGCTGTAAACCAGGCCTTAAAGTTAAATGCCTCATTGAGGCCAGGTGGTGAAGTGGGCGGTAAATTGAATATCCATCTCAATTCACACTGGAGGAGGAGCTTAATGAAGTTGCCCCCTCCCTCGAGTGAAAATGTACACGATCTAGTGCCAAATAGTTTTTTTTTTTTCAGATAGATTCTGGGTGGACTAGTGCCATATGACGACCAATGGGTACATCAGGATCCCATTTGCGTATGGTGGATAGATGTTGATATATTTATTTCCAAAATTCGTTTATGGTCTTCCCGACATAGTAGCACCCACATTCACATGTGAGTAGGTACACTATACTGGGAGTCCTGCAGGTTACATAATGTTTCGGACGAAATATACGTCCATTGGGCAAAGCAAAATGTATGCGCCTATACATGTATTGGCAATACGGGAACCTTTTGTGTGGTGGATGCACAGTTTTGCATATATCGCCTTTATATGATTTGTATTCGTTTGCTACTAGTTTGTCACCCACAGAGGTAACCCTCCTGTAGGCGACAGCTGGCGAGTTAGAAATAAAGGGAGCAAGCAATGGATCCATCGTCAGTAAGTGCCAGTATTTATTTAGGATATGTCTAACTTGTTTGTGTTGTGTCAAATAGGTGGTGATAAGTGTAAGGCTGACCGCAGGTGAGCCTGTATTTGTAGGAGGAGTCAGGCTGCATAAAGCCTGCCCTCCTTTGCCTCCTCCCTTGAGGTCGTAGGCTCTCGTGTGAGGTCATTTCCGGCGCGTCTCTTTGGTCACTTCCGGGTTGCGGGTGCTACGAGGAAGATGAACGGACGCTTGTTCTCCCTGCCTCGTTTCTGGCCCGGCTTACCGGGGGCTACGGCGATCTTCTCGGAGGGTCTTGTGCGCTGCGGGCGCTGGTAAGGAGGAAGCTCGTCTTCCCGCCGTTCTTATCAAACTCCTGCGATTTAGTGGGTAATCAGTGCTTGCCAGTACGTTGCTGGAACGCATTTTTGATTCATGTCTCTGACGTCACTTCTGGGTCTCGAATCGTACCAGGAGGATGTTCAGTGGTTTCTCTCTCTATTTATTTATTTTTTAAAACTAATATGTAGGTTCTTGGGTAATCAGCTGTGCTTATACAGAATTCAGACCAGGGTGCTTATCAATAGATACATTCAATGATTTACCAATGAATACAAAATGGCATTGGTATGTGTATTGGTATGTGCCCAGAGTTCAGCTTTTAAAATCACATGGCGGTACCAAGTAACAGTTTCAGCGAGTAAGCCTGTGTTCAGTGGCGATGGAATCTGCAAATAAATGACACAATCAAGATTGATGGCATAACATATACACTTCAACGTTTACCAGTAAACTCATACTGTGCTAGCAGTTTGCAGTCACTTCAGTGTTGTGTAGGGTCCTGCCCGCCCCCGGCCCCCCCTACCGTCCAAGACCCCCACAGCTGGTATCAAGGCAGAGTCTACAGGATTTACATGGGTGCAGGTGTATGTTCATGTGTGCATGTATTGTATCGGGGAGGGATGGAGGCGTTCAGCTGGCCCGGGCTCACTGCGCACATGTTGCTCCCTTCCAGCAGTAGTGTCAAGTCACAGCTTTTCGTTGTTTGTAGTTTTCATTTGCAGCTTTTCTCGTTCGTAGTTTTTCATTCATAGTTTTTCTGCCATAGCATTTCGATCATAGCTTGTTCGATCTCGGGTTTTTCGTTTTGTAGCTTTTCATTCATAGCATTTCGATCAAAGGTTTTCAGTTGTAGTCTTTCATTCGTAGCTTTTCCTGTGTAGCTTTTCTTGTGTCGCTTGTCAATTGGTGGCATTTCATGTCATAGCCTTTCTTTCACGGTTTTCCGTTAGCTAGTGCTCACATCTGGGATCGGTCACGTCTACAAATCCATACGGGCTGAGGTTTCGTTTTTAATTTTTTTAAATTGATTGTCCTCCCACAATCTTCCCGCCCGTATACCATACGTCATACATGCACGTTCACCGTTACACCTTTACTACTACCCACCACGGTCTGTGGGTACCTTAGCCCTGAGTGTTTGTTTTTAATTACCTGTCTTGGCGCTGCGGGTTGCTCGGGCACGCTCACTGCATACACTAGGGTAGTGTTGTCATTAGGTTTACGTTCATGCGCCATTGTTCTTGTCTTTTCTGCAACCACATCCTCATACTTGTCAGATACCAAGGGGTGTTGTTATTTCATGGGCGGGTTGTCTGGTTATGTTCTCTGGTCACACAGCAGGGCTGGTTACGTTCTCCCACTGCAGGTTACCCATCACATCTATGGGTTAACAGATTGAGGTGATCGTTTTTAATTGGCTTGTTCAGTGGCAAGTCTCCTCATCTGTTCTCACGCAGCTTACGTATGTCGTGCTAACTTACGTTTCTCATGCAATTTACGTTGCATGCAATTTTACGTTTCTCATGCAATTTTAAGTTTTTTTTTATGCAATTTTACGTTTCTCATGCAATTTTACGTTTCATACAGTTTACGTTTCTCATGCAATTTTACGTTTCGTGCCATGTTACGTTTTCTCGTGCAATGTTGCGTTTTCTCATGCAATTTTACGTTTTTCTTGTAATTTTTACGTTTCGCATACAGTTTACGTTTCTCATGCAATGTTATGTTTCTCGTGCAATTTTACATTTTTCGTGCAATTTTTACGTTTCATATAATTTACGTTTCTCGTGCAAGGTTACATTTCTCGTGCAATTTTACATTTTTCACGCAATTCTACGTTTCTTGTGCAATTTTACGTTCATACAATTTTTCGTTTCTCGTGCAATGTTACGTTCTCATGCACTTCACGTTTCTCAGGCAAATTTTACGTGTCTCGTGCAATTTTCTCATACAATTTACGTTTTCTAGTGTAAATTTACGTTTCTCATACAATTTACATCGCATTCAATTTACGTTTCTCATGCATGCATGTTATGTTTCTGAGGCAATGTTATGTTTCTCATGCAATGTTATGTTTCTCATGCAATTCACGTTGCATGTAATTTTACGTTTCTCATGCAATTTACGTTTCTCGTGCAACTTTACGTTTCTCGTGCAACTTTACGTTTCTCGTGCAATGTTATGTTTCTCGTGCAATGTTACGTTTTTCATGCAATTTTACGTTTCTCATACAATTCACGTCGCATGTAATTTTAGGTTTCTCATGCAATTTTAAGTTTCTCGTGCAATTTTACATTTCTTATACAATTTACGTTTCTCGTGCAATGTTACGTTTCTTGGGCAATGTTGCGTTTCTCGTGCGATTTTAAGTTCATGCAATTTTATGTTCTCATTTCTCATGTATTTAACATTTCTCAGGCAAAATTTAAGTTTCTCGTGCAATTTACGTTTCTCATACAATTTTACGTTTCTCGTGCTATTTTACATTTCTCGTGCTATTTTACGTTTCTCGTGCTATTTTTCTCAGGCAAATTTTACGTTCTCATGCAAGTTTTAAGTTTTCATGCAAACTGCGTTTCTCATGCCGCTCACATTTTGTCAGCTCACTACTCACGTTTCTCGTTTAGTTATGTTTTTTCACGAAGCTTACTTGCATTACATCTCGTTTTCTGTTTCTTTTATTTCAGGTTACCATTTATTTCAGTAACCGGACACGTTTTTAAGTTTCTAGGCCTGTGCTTACGTTTACTTTGCCTATTACACCTCATTAGGTCTCGAATAGTAGATGTTGGGGACTTCGCTTCTATCCCTCCTTCTCTGGCTAGGGGATCGGAGCACGGTAGCTCACCCTCTTTCAGGACCTGAACCGTCCCTAGGCCTCATTGTTCACACATAGCTAGCCGCAACTCTTTGATCTGATGGCAGTATTACAACGCAGGGGGTTGCTTACCCAGCTTCGGCTCGGGAAGCCCTGTTTTTTAGGTTGCTGTTCCCTTGTGCGTGGGACGCAAGTGCGGAGCAAGTTACCCTGCGGACTGTGGTTTCTTCCCTGTTCTAAATTTACACTACCCTTAATTCCCTAGCTACGTCCTGCCACAAGTTGCATAGTTAAGTGGAATTGTTGGAAGTCAGTCTAATGCAGCTCCTGCAGCTTCTACTGGCTCAATGGTTAGTGTATTCCGGTACCCCCTCAGTGCCTAGGCTGGTTCAGATAGGCCAGGTCTCAGACGCAGATGCCTGCGCCACACCTTCTCCTCGGTTCCAGCATTTGGTTCCTATTGGGCTGACGCAGCAGCCTTGTTCGTTTAGTTCTTTATTTTTGAATGCCAGGAAGGCTTATGTCAGTGTTTGGAATGTTTTCCAGGCTTTCCGGTCGGGGTGTCCTAGTCCTGACAGTTACAACTTCCAGTACCTATTAGTTTTTCTATTTTTTGGCACTCCCAACTCAAATTGCCCACAGCACTATCAGGTCATATCTGGCTGGGACTCAGCATTTCTGTTTTAATAGTCCCCGACAGGCCTTTATTTTCGGCACACCCTATTAAAGCCATCCTCAAAAGGGATCCTGAGGAGTGCCCAGCAGGCTTCTCATCATAGGTCATATTTTCCGTGATGTCTGACATGCTCTCAAGGGCTTGGTGCTCAAGCGGTATATCTGGTCTTTATGGTTTTAGGCCAGGGGAGTTATGCTTTCTGACCCAGGGTCTCACATACTTTTGGCCTATCAACTGGTTAGGCACCCCAGTCTCTTCTGGTTACATCTGTATGCTCACAAGACACAGCAAGCAGGAGGCGGTGCTAACATCAGGTTCTTGGAGACCAGCAAGGCGTGGTGCCCGCCGTTGGTGTTTGACCAGCTCATCAGTGTTATGTCTGATAAATCCAGGGATGGTCCTCCTGTTGCCTTTTCCTTTGTGCTCCCCTCTCTGCAGCTCAATGCATACTTCATTACCGTGCCTTTTTGGCCAATCGGGGTTGGGACCCTAAGTATACTCTGGCCATTCATTCAGGATAGGAGCGGCTTTGTGCCAAGAGATCCCGGCCCTTAATATATTAGAATCTGGGTAGGTGGAGGTTGTCTTATTTCTCTGGCTATGTCCCAGAGCCACTTTTTGAGATGCCACAAGCGTTTGTCAATGTGGCAGATTGTACGACAATTTAGTGTGTAATAATCTGCTGGTTTAAGCTTTCATCCTACTGTGTTTATTTTTGCCCCCTTTTAGGCATACTGACCACATGACCCTGGCACACCTCAGGTCAATGTTTGCTGTTGCTCTTTGTTCCTTTCCTACACTATCCACAGATTGACTCTGAGTACAAGTGTAATGCCCCGTACACACGGTCGGATTTTCCGATGGAAAATGTCCGATCGGAGCATGTTGTCGGAAATTCTGACCGTGTGTGGGCTCCATCGAACATTTTCCATCGGATTTTCCGACACACAAAGTTGGAGAGCAGGAGATAAAATTTTCCGACAACAAAATCCGATCGCGTCAATTCTGAACGTGTGTGGCCTGTTCCGACGCACAAAGTGCCACGCATGCTCAGAAGAAATTCCGAGACGGGACAGCTCGTTCTGGTAAACTTAGCGTTCGCAATGGATACAGCACTTTCGTCACGCTGCAATGTTAAAAATGGTTTAATACAGCGCACTTTCTTCTTCTTTATAATGTGACAAGAATTAAGTAGTTTTGCTGCTCATATTCACACACACTTCTCACAAACTTTTATTTGTGTTTTTTTAGTGGGATTCCCTGAATATATTGTTATTAGTTGTCACATCTGACAGTTTTATATTATTTTTTTTTTTTTTTGGATTTTCAGCCTTTTTTTTTCTTTAATGTTTGGATTTTTTCCAAGGCTGATCTTTGTTCAATGTTATTTTTATTTTTACTCCAGAATATTTTTGGGTGTGTTTTGTGTGTCAAGTTACCCCAACACCATTGATATCTTTTATTATTTAATCTCCAGGAGATTGTTTGGTGTTGGTGTCCCTTGTTCATTTCACATTGTATATTTGAAATGTACCTGAATCCTCACAAACAAACTGTCCTTTTTGAAGTAAAACACATAGGAGAGTATAATTCAAAACAAAAATCCTTTATTAAGGGATCAGAACCAAACAAAGAGGAAGGCAACACTGGATCAACATGAGAAATTAGCGAAGCCTGGGACCCCCACGGCAGACATCAATTCTTCAACATCAAAATTGGTGGCCTGAGGAGTCCATATGTAAGGGAGGGCAGTCTGGTCCAGAATTCGCAGAGATCCGGATAGCAGCAGATGACATCTGTGTCCCTAGGCTGTGGTACCACAAGAGGCTGCATCTTTTGGCCGACCAGACTGAACCCAGGGCAATCACTGTCTGGTCTTCCTTCCACGCTTCCTTCCGGGCTGTGGCTGTGCAGTTGGAGATGTGGCAGGAGGAGGAGTAGGACCTGGAGGAGGACTGGGAGGACCTGGAGGAGGACTGGGGGGACCTGGAGGAGAGGGAGGAGGAGGACCTGCAGGAGGAGGAGGAGGACCATCCCAAAGGTGTGTCTGAGGTGTCATTTGGCCCCTCATACCTTTCTCAAGAGCCTCCAATATGAGGGCCTCACACATGACTTGTTGGCCCTCCTCCATCCTCTGCATTTTATATGCAATGAAGGCAGCAATGTTCTCCTCCATGGTGTGGGGTGCTCCCAGGACCTCTGTAGCCCTCCAAAAGAATCCTATAGCAGCCTCCTCAAGGGCACTCCTCCTACTGCCACTTTCTCTTTTCAGGGGGGGTGGAGGGACCTGCAGATCAGCCAGCCGGCTCGGCCCAGCCACCTCCTGGCTGAGACTTCCCTGTGTATGAAAAAGGGACATGGTTTTAGTTGTTGCATCATCAATCACAATCATAAATTAGTACTCCCAACTAACATCTAGTTAACATCATTGATTGGACAAGCAGAAATATTTAGAGGAATGCTATACCTGGCTCAATCTGGGCTCCTCCACATGTTGCTGCCTGGAAGGCCCAGGTTGGGTGTTAGAAGCCTCCACCGGGGGAGGGGGAAGGAAGCGTGGAAGGAAGACTGGAGAGGGATGGCCTGGGTTCAGTCTGGCCTGCCAGAAAGTGCAGCCTGTCGTAGTACAACATCCTGGGGACATAGATGTCATCTGCTGCTCCGGATCTCTGCGAATCCTGGACTTTCTTGCGCTCCCTTAGATATGTGCTCCTCAGGCAACCAATTAATATCTTTAAATAGGTGATGTCTGCCGTGGGGATCACCTGCGTCACAATTTCACACAATTGCACCAGTGCTGCCTTCCTCTTTGCTTGGTTCTTGAAATGGGGGTGTTTAATCTCCCACAGACAGGGCAGCTCCCGTAACATATCTAGGAATACTGACATGAAGTCATTATCTTTGAGTAGCATATCCATGTTCACTGCAAGACACAACACAAGACAAAGCCTAATGTCAGACAAAACTCTTATAATCTTGTTACAATATAGGCCTCAATCTAGAAGCAGTATAGGCACAAGTTTGTCTCTTACCTTCGTTCTTACGATCGGCGCGTCCAATGCTCCTTCCTCCGCTCACAGATCGTACGTAATGCGCATGCGTGTAACTCCGCCCGCCCCTGACGTTCTTTCTAGTCTATTCCCCGCCCCTTTTTGTTCGGCGCAGTGGGTGAAGAGCATGATGGCAGAGTTCGAGCAGGTGTGTGCTAATTATAGCAACGAGGAGGAGGAGGAGGAAAGCCCGGATCCAGGCACGTCCCGATCCAGAAGGAGACGTTTTAAGGCCACAAATATGTCCTTTGGGGAGATGTTGGAGATGGTCGACATCATGAGGAAGTCCGACTATGACGGAAAGTATGGGCCTTACCCCCACCCCAACGTCAGAAAGGCCAAAATGATTGCTAAAGTGGTCAAAAGCCTTCACAGGAATTTCGGGGTACGAAGATCAGCTCAGGAAGCGGTGGTCGGACCTGAAGTTGAGAGAGCCAGAGCAGTACCGAAAGATCCGGAGAGTGCTGCAAAAAAGTAAGTAGTTGTGCTGTGTTCCTATTCTTTCTGTCTTTATTACGTTCGTGCTGCTCCATATGCTTTTATTAATTGTAACGTTTAAAAGGGCAACTTTAACGTTCATGGACCCATTATTCGTTCGTATCAAACATTTTTCTTTCGGCCTCTAGAACACCATTGTTTAGGCCATATGCATTTTTCCACATTTTTTTGGGGCCTACTTCGAAGCCAAATATTTGTTTGTGTAGATGGGTTTGTTACTAGAATGAAATGCCAACTAGATTGTGTGTAAGGAGAGGACACTGAGCAGCTGTTTTCACATCTGGACACTGAAGCACTAGTGTGGGACACAAGAACACCATTTTTATTAGGGGGGCCACACAGGTGCTCCAGTGTATACTATAGGGGGGTCTCCATCTGTGAAGCTTGTACTAAACAGGTAAAGTATTGCAGCTTGACAAAGGGCAATAAAAAAAATACATCTTGGAACTCGGCTAAAATAGACAATTGTACCCCACTTCCAAGCAATGTTTCCTATTTCTAGTTCTGCCATCAAATATCTGTGTGCTAATTATACCATTTTTGTTTTACATAGGGGAGAAAAGACTCGGAGGACACCCCTCATCCGAGGAGACCAGAGACCCCCCACCTATGGAAGAAGGTGAAATACCCCCAAACGAAGAAGAGCAGGAGGAAGAAGAAGATGTGGTGGAGATTGGCACCACAACAGGTGAGTGTCTGCAACCACAGGCTCAGGTAAGAGATGGATGCTGGCAGATTTTTGAGACCTTTTTTTTTTTTTTTTTTTTATCTCTTTTTAGGTGATCGTGAGGTTGTGGATCCCGAACGCTTTACTTCTGAAAGTGCCCAGATCCTGATCGGGGAGATCATAGGGTGTAATGCCGAACTGCAAAACATCCAGCAAAAAATCCATGATGTTATTAAAAAAAATAATAACATCATTGATGTTTTGGGGCGAATTTAAACCCCACAAAATCACTTTTTGTATTGTGGTCCAATCTTTTATATTTTTTGGCAATGTTTTGAAAAGCCAAATTTGGAGGCTGCACACAGTGTGCCAACATGTGCTATCTGCCATCACGGGAGATCAATGGACGCGTTTTGGGGGTGCAACCCCTTCCTCAATTATAAAGTAGCGTTGAGGAAGGGCTTGCTCCCCCAAAACACGTCCCTTGATCCCCCCTGATGGCAGATAGCACGTTGACATTGGGAAATTTGTGTGCATCTTCCAAATTTGGCTTTTCCAGGGGTGATTTCCCCCCATCTAAACGCTATATCAAACCCAGTTCCTAAATACTGATGTCTGATATAGCCTTCAGGTTTTACCTAATGTGAACTTTGTAAGTTCAAGTTTTTTGGCTTTCTTGTTGGTTTTACACAGGCCTGTTTTATCTGAAATGAACATTTCGAATTTTGCTAATGCTACTGCAAAAATTGTTATACAACAAACATGTTGGTTTGTTTTAAAAACCTTTGGTAAATGTACATGTGATTGTGCAGGTATTAAAAAGTGGCTTACTCAAGTATGTGTGGATTATTGTCTCAACACTACAACACTTTTGGGGTGATGTAATAGCTGTTTGATGCAAAAGTGGGGGTTATTTCCTAAGGGCAAATCCTCTTTGCACTACAAGTGCAGTTTCAGTGCAGTTGCAAGTGCACTTGTAGTGAAATGTGTTTTTGCATTTAGGAAATAACAGCCAACAGTGCTTTGTATAAGGTTACCGAATCACGACATTTTCTCAACTCAAAACATTTCTGTCAGGGTCAGCTAAAACAAACACAAGCAGTAAATGTCCACAAAGATTTTCTTCTTTTTTTTTTTTTTTTTTTTTTTTTTATTAGAAAAAGGCTTCACATATTGTCTGGCATATTGATAGCCCCCCTACCCGCAAAGAACTCCAGGTAGCGTAACCGGACATCACGGGCACTCAGGGAGGGCAAGCCAGGACGGCCACTTTCAAGCGCCGTCAGTGTGGTTTGATGTAGGATTCCGGCCTCAGGCCCAACTGAGCCAGCATAGTTGGCCGAATGTTTCTGTAAAAAATTATGGAGAACACAGCACGCAAGTATTATATGGTTCAGTTTATACTCCGCCATATGGATAGGTGTCAGAAATAGGCGGAACCGGCTGGCCAGGATTCCAAATGTGTTCTCCACCACTCTTCGGGCTCTGGTCAGCCGGTAATTAAAAACCCTCTGTTCCGGGGTGAGGGTCCTCATCGGGAATGGCCACATCAGGTGGTCCCCCAGCGCAAATGCTTCATCAGCAACGAACACAAATGGGAGTCCTTCCACATTGTCCTCTGGAGCTGGCAAGTCCAAGCTGCCATTCTGGAGACGCCTGTAGAACTCCGTCTGGGCGATGACTCCACCATCAGACATCTGGCCATTCTTCCCCACGTCCACATACAAGAAGTCGTAATTAGCCGACACCACCGCCAACATCACTATACTATTAAACCCCTTGTAATTATAATAGTACGACCCCGAGTTGGGTGGTGGGACGATGTGGACGTGTTTCCCATCAATTGCCCCTCCGCAGTTAGGAAAGTCCCACCGCTGGGCAAAGTGGGAGGCCACAGTCTGCCATTCCTGTGGCGTGGAAGGAAACTGTTGAGGAAAAAACAATAAACATTACTATTTTTACTCTGAAACATGGCAAGCAGATTAGACACAAACATTATGGGGCAACCTCCAGATAGCATTTATTAAGGGGAATTTAACAAGGCCAAAGTATAAGGTACACCTATCATATTCCCCCTCCCCCCCCTCTCATGAGCCATTTCTAACATTATGGGGTGTGTGGAAATCTTGGACAGGTAACCCTCTTCACTTCATTGAGAGATGAATGCCTAAATAATGGGTATTACTTGGAACAGCCCTTCCTTAGTTACACTATTGGCAGACCACTGGACAGGTAAGAAGTGTCATAATACAAAGATATAAATACACACTGTACACATTTGAGGACATTTGTACATTCTGCTAGTACCTATCAAGATAATAATAGGATACAAAAACTTTAAACATTACCATTGGAAAGTATACAGGCAGGCCCTTGCACTACATGCTTTGTGGAATTCATCCATACATCTGACCAGTAAAGAGGTGGGTATAGTGTGTATGGGTTTGGCAAAGTCAGCAGATAGATGATTGAGGATAGATAGAGAATTGGGATCAGCTGACTTAGCAGTTGGGGGAGGGAGGGTTACTAAAAATTATTTGGGGACACCACAAAAAAAACCCTCTGGCACTCTGCCTGAATTTAAATCAAAAATAACATTTCCAAACATTTTAGGGGGTGTTTGGGGTAAAGCACTACTATGGAGCTGATAAAATACATTGTTAAGTGACTACATGAGGTGAATATAGGTCAGGAGACACCATGCTGGGGAGGTTATTGAAGGGCAAATATGTATGAAGGACATAAAATAATAATTACATAAAAATCCAGCATGCATGAGAACAAAGGGGACATTCACAGCATATTACAAGCATGGTAATTAGGGAATGAGGAAAGAAATACAATATATTATCAAACATTCAATACAATAAAATGTGATATTAAAAGGATAAAAATCTTACCTTCATATACTCCTTCTGCAAGACCTGTATGATGGCAGAACAGGTCTCTCTCTGGGATAATGATCCCCAGAGCCTGGGGGGAGATGCCTGTCGAGAGCTTCAAGTCCTGCAGACTTCTCCCTGTGGCCAAATACCACAGGGTAGCGACCAACCTCTGCTCCGGAGTGATGGCTTGCCTCATGCAGGTATCCTGCCTGCTAATATAGGGGGTCAGCGAAGCCAACAAACGGTGAAACACGGGGTTCGTCATCCTGAGAAAGTACCTGAAATCATCAGGATTATTCTCACGGAGCAAAGGCATATGAGAGAACTGGTCACGCTGAAGCAACCAATTCTTGGTCCATGAACTCCTCCCCACCCTGTTCATGGACTGGACTTGTGTCAAGGTCAGGACCCCAACACCAAGCCCCCGCACAGCACGAACTCTACGAGGAGTACGCATACGAAACATGGCTAGAAAACGGTCGGCTGCTCAGAACGAAGTAACAGAACGCACTGAAGAACAGCAAGGCCTGTGAAGAGCGACCTGAAAAACAGCAACGAGCAGGCAAGATCACACAGAAAACTCGAACTGACTGCACGCACTGAAGAGCAGATACAAACCCACAAGCACAAACTGAACGGCAGAAAAAGATCTGAAAGCCACGAGTCTGAAAAAGCACGAATCGTCTCTCACCAAAAACTTTTACTAACACGAGATTAGCAAAAGGAGCCCAAAGGGTGCCGCGCTTGGTTCTGAACCGGCCTTTTCTAGTCTCGTCGAACGTGGTGTACGTGACCGCGTGGTTGGCGATCGGAAATTCCGACAACTTTGTGCGACCGTGTGTAGGCAAAACAAGTTTGAGCCAACATCCGTCGGAAAAAAATCCTAGGATTTTGTTGTCGGAATGTCCGAACAAAGTCCGACCGTGTGTACGTCCTATAAGACTGACCGCAGGTCAGCCTGTAATTGTAGGAGGAGTCAGGCTGCATAAAGCCTGCCCTCCTTTGAGGTTGTAGGCACTCGTGTCCCATCCACCCATTACCCTTTTTTCCTTTTCCTTTCATTTCGCACTTGGGTATGCCCGCTTTTAGGCATACTGAACACCTGACCCTGACACACCTCAGGTCAATGTTTGCTGTTGCTCTTTGTTCCTTTCCTACACTATCCACAGATTGACTCTGAGTACAATGCTAGCTGTATCATCATTTGAGGATTGTTTTTCCACATTCAGTAGATCACGGCGGGATAGACCAATGGTCCTTCAATATGCTTTAAAGGCATATACACAGATAGATGGGCCATGTACTTGCATGGTACCACTACATTGATGACGTGTTTCTTATTTGGGATGGCCCTGATGATCTTCTGCGCGAATTCATGGCTTGTATAAACAAAATTGAATTAAATTTAAGCTTTACTATGTCACATAGTACAACTGAAATCATATTTTTATATGTACTCATTAAGAGGCAGCTAGATGGGGGTCTTTCTAGTGAACTATAGCGTAAACCAACAGCAGGGAATTCATTATTACATGCATCAAGTTTTCATCCTAAACCCTTACTTGCATCAGTCCCCTATAGCCAGTATTTGAGGGCATATCAGAACTGCTCAGATGATGCCAGCTTCAAAAATGAGGCGGACACCCTGAGAAATAGACTTCTAGAAAGGGGATATTCCAATACATGCCTTAAGAAAGCATATCGAAGGACCATTGGTCTATCCCGCCGTGATCTACTGAATGTGGAAAAACAATCCGCAAAATGAAGATAAACTAGATTTATTCCAACACAAACAAGTTAGACATATCCTTAATAAAAATACTGCCACTTATTGACGATGGATCCATTGCTTGCTCCCTTTATTTCTAACTCACCAGCTGTCACCTACAGGAGGGCTACCTCTGTAGGTGACAAACTGGTAGCAAGCGAATACAAATTCTATAAAAGGCCATATATGCAAACCTTTGCGTGTGGTGGATGCACATATTGCCAATACATGGATAGGCGCATACATTTTGCCTTGCCCAATGGATAGGTGCATACATTTTGCCTTTCCCAGGGTGTCCGCCGAAACATTATGTAAACTGCAGGACTCCCGGTATAGTGTACCTACTAACATGTGAATGTGAGTGCTACTATGTCGGTAAGACCATAAGCGAATTTTGGAAACGACTATATCAACATCTATCCACCATACTCAAAATGGGGGCCTGATGTACCCATCGGTCGTCATATGGCCCTAGTTCACCCAGAATCTATCCTCAAAATATACCTTTTGGCACGTGATCATGTACATATTCACTCTAGAGGGGGTGACTTCAATAAGAGCCTCCTCCAGTGCGAATGGAGATGGATATTCAATTTACAGGCCACTTCACCACGTGGCCTCAATGAGACATTTAACTTTAAGTCTTTTCTTCCGGCCTTTGTCTCAGGGGGTTGCAAATTGAATTTATAGCCGCTCTTTCCCTTCCCTCTCTGCCTGATTTTTAATGTACCATCCTTAGCCATATTTTCACTCTCCATTACATGCAGATTTAATCTCTTGGGCCATCACATAATCGGGCCCCAATAAGGCATTCGATTATAGATTCTCTTTCATAAAGGTTCTTTTCTCTTTGCTAGGGGATATGTATATTGAATACAATTCTATCAATTGTCTATAAATACAGCTTTATTAGCATATGATCATGCATTGTTTTTATATTTTCTCCTCGTTATTCCAATGAAGTCTGTATGCAAGTACCTTCTGACCCAAAAATATTGTATACATTTTTTATATAGAATACTAATTGTTTCAATATTTTACTGCAAACATTTTATGCATTATATTTATGTTGCAGATAAGTCACCCAAAGTAAATCTCCCCTGATGAAGGAAAATATGTTGGTATGTATGCTACAAATCTTCACGGACTGACCTCAGCTTTACTCTGGCAGTGCCTAGATTATTAGCCTTGGGTTTCATAGATAGATATATCTCTCAATGTATAATTCATTCAATATTTAAAAAAAAAATGAGTTTTGACAGTAACATTTTTTGTACTTGTGGCACTTGGTTGCCTTTTATATACTTCATTACTCCTTTTCTGCCTTCAAAATCCAAGGGGGCAGCTCCTATTGGACCAGTTGCATATTTTCTCTTTTGACACAACAAAATGAGAGAATAAACTCTTGGGTGAAAGACCCGGGCTTTCCAGCTCTCAATTAGCATTCCTTTCACATACATCTGTCCACTGAGTCCTAAGCCAGTAGAGAGCATCATGGCCTCCTTAATAATGGCCTTTTGCATTACACAACAGAATATCTTCCTAAATGCTTGTAGCTCCCTCAACTACCAGGGCCCATAGTCAGTAGGCAAGAGGCTAGCATTCAGTCCCCTCCAAAAGCCTCTGTCCTGGGTGAGTCTATCACATTTCTTCCCCATCAAAAGTCGACTAACAAGGTCCCAGACCCCCACCTGGTCTGGACATGCGTTAGTCGGGCAGAGTGAACTCACATCAGTCAATCCGCATGATCTCCATTCTTGGCTGCAAGGAATAATTGTCATCAGTTGGTGTGGGGCAGAGGTTATTGACTGTCCGGCTGCCATCGCTTCAGCTGGTTGGTTTTTAACATTCCAGGGCTCGGTCTGCTGCTGGGCAGACGGGGTCGATCACCCCAGCTTCCTGAAGCTGTAGAGACACTGTAGGTGCTAGGCAGAGGCCAGCAGCGCTCTGCCCTGTTGCCAGCGATTCAGCTGGGAGAAGTTTTACTACAGCAGCTTGTCGCTGGAGAGAGGGGCCGACCACCCCGGCTCCTTGGAACTCCAGTTGTTGCTGGTGCTGGGCAGAGGTTGGTAGCACTCTGCCCTGTTGCCAGCACTTCTGCTGGAGACTCCACATCATCCACTTTGGCTAACCATTTGGGAGTGGAGGAATCCAGCCTCCCGCCCCAACTGTGTAGCTGCCATTGGGGTGGTGAGCCGGATGCTTCCTCTTCCATTCCCTCATCTGGCTGATGAGACAATATATGTCTCTGTTACTGTTTCCCAGGTGCACAGATCATTGCTGGGGAGGAAAGCCTGCTTCCTCCACCCTGGCCGACTGTTGGGGGAGGGACGATGAACACCTCTACCTTCTCCCCCTGTATCCTGATCTGCTGCTGGGAGGTGACCGCCACCTTCTCACCCTGAGCCTCCAGAACTGCCACAGATGTGAGGCAGGTCTTGGACCCTCTGGCTGGTGGCCAGTGCTTCAGCTGGGGATGTTACTTGTAACTCCACAGATGCTGCTGTTGGTGCTGGGCAGAGCTCCGTTTGTTCTGCCCTGGTGCTAGCTCTTTTGCTGGAGGCTCACTCGGTTGTTCTTCCTCAGCAGAAACGTCAATGAAATCACAAGTTGAAAATTGCTGAAAATCTAGGGCACGGGTTGGCTGCACTTGGGCCCAGTGCCAACACTTTGGCAGGTGACTCATAATCTATAACATACTCTGATGAATGGTCAGTTAAATCCATACATTCTGTGGCTGGAGAGATGAGCCGACTGCTCCATCTCCAGTACCCTCATCGAGCTGCTGAACAGACGTGTTCCTCCATCCAAGATCATCAAGGTCAGTCAGCACTTGCTGCATCCACCATAAGACCTCCGTGTCCATAGCTGCAGGGGCAGGTGGGCAAAGCACACTGCTACTCTGAAATCCTGGCTGAAGAGTCAGCAATGTGGCAGAGTTGTCAGCTGGTATTTCCTAGTCCCAGGCAAAGGGAGCCCAGACCTGCTGCTGCGCAGAATCTAGCAGCTGTCTGTAGACAATCTCCAGCTCCCATTCCTGATTTGGAGTTTCTAGCCAATCTTCCAGTGCCCAGGGAACTTCTGAGACATTCAGCATCTGCTCTCTGCAATTCTGGAGATTTCTTCCAAACGCCACTCCAAATCGCTCCCAAAGTCAGGGTCCTGTGACAGCCTCTCTAATAACAGCCCCAGACCGTCAAAGCCTTCTGTTGGGGTGTCGTCCACTGTCCACGGGTACACTTGAGCTACGTACCAACGGAGGGCTCTGTAGCTCTCGTCCAACCGCATCTCCTCCTGGACCAGTCTGGTTAACTCAGCTTTGCATTCCTTATGCAGTTGTTCCCCCAAAAACACCAGTCGCACTTCGTACTGCGACCAGTACCATTCCTGGAAGGAGATGGAGACAATTTTTCCATGGTGTCACTGCTCATGGGCTAGTGTTGCCTTCCAGAGTTCCCAGCAGATAGAATCATACCATCCCAGCAGGACCTGCGCTGATACTGGTCCTCTGTGCTGTATCTGCATCTCTCGAAACCTCCTTCCGAAGTCCTCTTCCATGGCAGCTGGTATCTTTTTTTTTTTTTTTTATCCAGAGAAAGGTTTATTTAGTTCAACATAAACAAACAAAACCAGGCTTCAACAGTACTCAGTTACATTGCATATTTTGTGAATTCTCATTACAACAAACCTAAGTGTGGCCCATCTTTCTGACCAATAGTCTGTTCAAGTGTAGTTAGTCAGCATTTAGACCCAATAATATCCCCCTCACCAGATCCACTGGGACTAGTCCTGGTACATCCAGCCACGGTCCCCAGAGTTTCTCAAACTTTCGGGTGCACCCCCCTGAGATCTGAAATACACTATTTATGGTACCTACCACTCCGCCCCAATAGGGGTGCAGCTTCGGGCACCTCCACAGAAGATGGATCAGATCTCCATGGTCTCTTTTGCATCTAGTGCACGTCGGGGTAGATCTAAGACCCATTTGGTGCAATCTGTGTGGAGTATAATACACTCTAAAAATAAGATACAGTTGTGTTCGCCTCTGCGATACATTAAGTGAACTCGTGGGCACCGCTTGTAAAATCTCCTCCCACTGGTCTCCATCTATCTGTCCCACATCTCTCTCCCACTTCATCATTCTCAAGGGATGTTTATTCATATAGCTCTGCAGGAGCATATTATAACATTGAGAGATTAAACCTTTAGTGTTGGCAGCTCTCAGGACTAAGTTAAATAATGGTGTAGGTGAAGGAGACCACTCGGAAGCAATGCTCTGGTATCTGTACCTCTCCGGACCTTGGATCCAGGTGGAGGTTTGGATGTCCCAGACTGCAGGAAGCATCCTACTGATTGCCAGCAATGTAACGAAACATCCCACACTCCGCTTGAGTGCTTTCGTCATACCGCTTCCTCCCAGTCTGAATATAGGTATCAGATATTCCAACAACAAAGACAATACTCGTTTGGTTGCTGAACATGGACTGTTTATTGAAAAAAAAAACAAAAAAAATATATATGTTAATACTCTGGACAACCCCCCCCCCCCCCCCCCGCATTCCAGGTGGGGTAGACTGTCCAATCAGCAGTAAGAGCTGTTGGAGGGATTCACCCCCACCAACCTCACAGCTAATCTACATACACATCCCATAATGTCCAAGACAGACACAATAGAACATTGGAATGCAGCCACACCCCAAACGACCCAGCAAATAGTACACAACAAAATGAGACAAACTATTGGGTGAAAGACCTGGGCTTTCCAGATCTCAATCAGCATTCCTTTCACATACATCTGTCCACTGAGTCCCAAGCTGGCAGAGACCATCATGGCCTCCTTAATAATGGCCTTTTGCATTACGTGACAGAATATCTTTCTAAATGGTTGTAGCTCCCTCAAATGCCAGGGCCCATAGTCACTAAGCAAGAGGCTAGCATTCAGTCCCCTCCAAAAGCCTCTGTCCCGGCTGAGTATCACAGATTTATCTGGCATTCTAGTTTATCTGCCATTTTCCAGTGCATGAGTAAATCTGATTAATAAGATGAGTTACTGGGAAAAAAAAAAAAAAAAAAAAAATAATCTTATTTGGTAAACAAGGACGGTATGGTGTTTACCTGCTAATAAAAGCAGCATTACTGATCAGATCATTACAAATGTGTCAATCAAGTTGGTTTTACTCTGTGCAGAGCATGTGGTCTGTGATGGCGGCACAGTGGTGTAGTGGTAGCACTCTCGCCTAGCAGTAAGAAGGGTCACTGGTTCGAATCCCAACCACGACACTACCTGCTTGGAGTTTGCATGTTCTCCCTGTGCCTGCGTGGGTTTCCTCCGGGTACGCCGGTTTCCTCCCACACTCCAAAGACATGCTGGTAAGTTAATTGGATCCTGTCTAAATTGTCCCTAGTATGTATGAATGTGAGTTAGGGACCTTAGATTGTAAGCTCCTTGAGGGTAGGGATTGATGTGAATGTACAATGTATATGTAAAGCTCTGCGTAAATTGACGGCGATATATAAGTACCTGAAATAAATAAATAAATAAATGTTGACAGGAGTTTATTTTAATGGAGAGTGAATGTAAAGGTGTTGCTCATAGAAACGATTTAATTGGTCACTTTTCTGCTACTAAAATTAGCAGGAATCAAAAATACAATAGTCACTCAGTTTTTATAAAATTAAACTGGATTTTTTTTTTTTTAAATAAAAGCAGTCTCGCATGTTGTCACATCAGACACATTTTTAAAATAAGGCAATCACCAACAACTGTGCTGTAAGCAACGTTTAATAAAACCGTAAGAAGGAAACCATTTTGTAACATACTTATAAATAAAGAGAAATATGAGCTCCATAATGTGTACACCAAAATGGCAGAAATTATATACACGACAAATGCAGTTAGAATAAAACATTTCAAGTCACAAACTGGGCAGATGGTGCCCGTTTAGCATAAAACAGTAGAAAATAAAATAACTGGTTGCAATAGTTTAAAATGCCCCTTGAAAAATAGTGGAAATGTTCTGAAGAGATATAAAAAGGATATGTATTTTTCTTTATATAGCACTGAAACCTTGTTGCAAAGATTTTTTTTGCCCTATATTACAGTTTTAATAACCCAGAACATAAACCGGACCATAAGTTCTGGGCCCTCTTTATGTATGTGGTTGTCATATATAAATAAGAGACGTCCCTCAGCAACCAATTAAAATTTTCCACGAAGTGGGTAACAAAAAAAAAAAAAAAATGTATAATATATAGGGAAGGAAGGACAAAAGATAATTTCAGAACTTTTTCCACCTTTAATGTGACCTATAAAACTGTCCAACTCAATTGAAAAGCAAACTGAAATTTTTTAGGGGTACAAATAAAAAACTAAAATAACGTGGTTGCATAAATGTGCACACCCTTTTATAACGGGGGCTGTAACTGTGTTCAGAATTAAGCAAACACATTCAAACTCATGTTAAATAGGAGTCAGTACACACCTGCCATCATTTAAAGTGCCTCTGATTAACCCCAAATAAAAGTTCAGTTCTAGTAGGGCTTTCCTGACATTTTCTTAGTCACATTCTACAGCAAAAGGCATAGCCCGCAGAGAGCTTCCAACCCATTACAGGGATCTCATTGTTAAAAAGTTATCAGTCAAGAGAAGGGTACAAAAGACATTAGATATACCATCGAACACAGTGAAGACCGTCATCAAGTGGAAAAAATATGACACAACCGTGAACTCTGATGAAAACACGAGAAGAAAACTGGTCAGGGAGGCTGCCAAGAGGGCTACAGTAAACATTAAAGGAGCTGCAGGAATATCTGGCAAATACTGGCTGTGTGGTACATGTGACAATAATCTCCCATATTCTTCATATGTCTGGGCTTTGGGGTAGAGAGGCAAGACAGAGGCCTTTTCTTACCAAGAAAAACATCCAAGCCCGGCTTTGGGGCCGTTTTTCTTCAGCTGGAACAGGGGCCTTAGGTAAGGTAGGGAGGGAATTATTAACAGTTCCAAATAACAGTCAATATTGGAACAAAACCTTCAGGCTTCTGCTAGAAAGCTGAAGAGGAACTTCATATTTCAGCATGACAATGACCCAAAGCATACATCTAAAGCAACAAAGGAATGGCTTCACCAGAAGATTAAAGTTTTAGAATGGCCCAGCCAGAGCTCAGACCTGAATCCGATTGAAAAATCTGTGGGGTGATCTGAAGAGGGCTGTGCACAGGAGATGCCCTTGCAATCTGACAGATTTGGAGTGTTTTTGCAAGTCAAAATGTGCCATGCTGATAAACTAATATTTTGTTGAAGCACCCTTTGATTTTATTACAGCCCTCAGTCTTTTTGGGTATGAATCTAAAGGTATGCACACCGTATTTTATTTTTACTTCCCTCCACCTTAAAGATTTCAGTTTGTTGTTCAACTGAGTTGTATAGTTTATAGGTCACATCCAAAAAGGTGGAAAAAGTTCTGAAATGATTCAACTTGGTCTCTTTTTACATCACAGAAACCCGACATTTTAACAGAGATAGATATAAAAAAAAAAAAAATCTGCTTGCTGTGGCTTTTTTTCCTCTGCTGGTAGAGAACTACCACCATTGTTGACAGTATCCTGATGTTCAAAGAGGTCACCGGTTACAGTCTATGTGATATGAAAGCGTTAGTCTATGTGAGATATATTTGTGTGATGCACAAAGTAACCACACCCATCTGCATCTGACACTTGGCTACAAAACTGATAAAGTGTGGTTGCCACATACCATGGGCTTGCATCAGCTTTTTAAAGTGGACTTTTTTTCTTCTTTAAATAAGACACCTTACTCCTTTGCTTGCTACACAGGCATGGTGTAAAAAAATTGTCACCTTAGCCAATGTCCCTGAAAATGCGCACCTTCCCACCCAAACTCCTTATATTTAGCTTACCATCATTCCACTGCTGCTCATTCCTCTGTCGCAGCTGGCAACATCGAGCATTTCCAGGTATGCGGGAGCATGTGAACTCCCCTATAATAATGCTTTGATCTAGTAGCCAATCACTAGACCTGAGCATGGTCACATGAGGATGATGTCCATTTCCCTGAGTCACCAGCTCAGGTCTTTTCAGTGCCAGTTGCGGAGTAGGAAGGAGTGTCAAGAAAGTACTAGTAGGACAAATATAAGGGGGCCAGGGGCCTTTTGCAGAGACACTTCTCACTTTTCCCAGAATGGGCAAGGTGACAAGGACTTTTGCTACTGAGATTTAACCATTGCTGGCAGTCACCTCATTAGGCTAAAGCTATACAGAATATGTTCAGTACTACTAAGGTCACTTGCATGTAGTAATGATCAATTCCTCATGACCGAAAGGTTTCAGCCATGTGTAAATGATCTCTAAAAGATGCTACCAATTTCCAACAGTGGTTTAGTCTCTCAGCACCTCTTAAGAAAATTGTCATGTACCTCTATACTTGCATATCAAAACAGTAGCAAAAAGGCACAGAATGCCAAGCTTGGCTGCAGAACCACAGTTCAAGAAAAGTGTTTCAGGTGTTCATATGACTAAAGCCACCTGGGTTTTGATCATGTAACCTCTGCTTAATACCACTGGCTGATCATCGCCTTCAGCAGAGATTGCATGACCAAATGCATAGACATGGCCACATCATGCTTTCTTCATCCAGGGTAAATAGAGTGCTTTCTGATACCATTTATAAAATGTTAAATTCTGAAGAAGACAAAAAAAAAAAAAATAAAATAAAAACACCCTGGGAGTTGCCATTGGTGACCATTTTTTAAAGCGGCAGTCATCCAGATTTCAGCATCTAGAGAGTCGCAGACTTAAAACGAGCATGCAGCCAGTGGCATCTGAAGTTCTGTCCTCTTCTTGTTCCAGATCACAGTAGTAATAATTTAATAATATCTTATTTTAAACGAGAAGACATTTAAATGACACCTTTGATGGTACAAAGGTTGCTATGGATTGGTTAATAGGCACCAGGTGAGCAATTTGTGTGAGAAAAAAAAAAAAAAAAAAAAAGTGTATAAACAAAATATGAAAAAGATGTCAAACTCCACAAGTTAAAAAGGGAGGGAAGCCACTTTGGCTTGGCAACTGCAGTAACCAAAAAAAAAAAAAAAAAAAAAAAAAAAAAAGGGGGGGGGGGGGGACTGGGGGGGACTGGGGCGGGGGTGGCAAGAAGCTCTCAGTCACACCTAATTTGTACAATATAAATATAAGATAGAACATTTAAATGTTAAAAGCACACAATTTTAAAGGCTTTAAAGATCATAGGGAAAAAAAATATATGTATACGATAGGGCGAACAGTAAAGTGCAGTAAAAACTAATAAAACATCAAAAGGTGTTTGAGGTTAGATGAGAATATCCTGATAGTGTTTTACGTATATTATATAAAAATCTCTAGCTTTTCCCATGATCACTGGTTGGCAAAAACTTTTCTAGTTGGAAGATCAGGTCAACTGCAGCATTAACATCAGGAACAACATGGCCAGGTTCTACCAAGGCTGGGTCAATCCTGAAATCCCGGTGGCCGTGAAATACAGTTTCAGTAACTGACTGTGTGGGGTCAGCAGGCACTTCAGCGTGAGGGTTGTAGATCCCAGTGCAAACCAGAACAGACTTACAGTGAGTGGCACTGGGACAGGACAGCTCACTTTCCCATGCTGCCTCCACATCCTGAGAAACGGTTGTCACTCGGGCTCCAGAGCCGGTCTGCACTAATGTCTTTGAGCCTTTCCTAGAATCTCTCTCCTGAAGATAGCGGTTGTAGTGATTAGCACCATAGATATCAGTCATTAGGTTGTCCCTGTAAAAAAGAAAACAAAATGTCACACATTACATAAAGATGTATACTGACTGCAAAAGCAAAGCTGTACTTTCGAAAAGTAAAGCACAGGTAAACCCTGTCCTTTACCAAAATACATTGACCTGTTAGTTAGCAGGTTTAAACAGACAGTTTTTTCTTTGCGTTGGGTGGGGAAAAGTTGCAGCCTTTGCCACATATTGTCTGCGTGCTCCCTTAGTGTAAGGTGTACAGGATATTAATATTAAAAATCTACACAATTGAGGGGGGGGGGGGGTGTGCAAGTACAGCACAACACTAAAACCAAGAATAAGGGTGAGCATATATATAAAAAAAAAAAAAAAAAAACACCCTAGATATACACACAGCCTTGCAAAAGTATTCACCCCCTTGCCATTTTTCGTGTTTTGTTGCCCCACAGCCTGGAATTAACATGGATTGTTTGAGGATTTGCATCATTTAATTGACAGAACATGCCCACAACTTTGCTTCACAATAACAAAAAAAAAAAAAAAAAAAAAAAACAACCAAATAGGACAAAATAACAGAAAAAGTCAATGTGCATAACTATTCACCCCCCTAAAGTCAATACTTGGTAGAGCCACCTTTTGCAGCTATCACAGCTCCAAGTCGCTTTGGATAAGTCTCTATGAGCTTGCCACATCTTACCACTGGGATTTTTGCCCATTCCTCCTGGCAAAACTGCTCCAGCTCCTTCAATTTGGATGGTTTACGCTTGTGAACAGCAATCTTTAAGTCTGACCACAGATTTTCTATTGGACTGAGGTCTGGGCTTTGACTAGGCCATTCTAACACATTTACATGTTTCCCCTTAAAACCACTCAAGTGTTGCTTTAGCAGTGCGTTTGGGGTCATTGTCCTGCTGGAAGGTGAACCTCTGTTGTAGCCTCAAATCACACACAGAGTGGTACTGGTTTTGCTCAAGAATATCCCTGTATTTAGCACCATCCATCTTTCCCTCAACTCTGACCAGTTTCCCAGTTCCGACTGCTGAAAAATATCCCCACAGCATGATGCTGCCACCACCATGTTTCACTGTGGGGATGGTGTTCTTTGGGTGATGTGATGTGTTGGGTTTGCACCAGACATAGCATTTTCTTTGATGGCCAAAAAGTTCAATTTAAGTCTCATCAGACCAGAGCACCTTTCTCCATACATTTTGGGAGTCTCCCACATGCGTTTTCGCAAACTCAAAACGTGTCATTTTGTTTTTTGATGGCCACTCTGCCATAAAGCCCAATTCTATGGAGTGTACGGCTTATTGTCGTCCTATGTACAGATACTCCAGTCTCTGCTGTGGAAGTCTTCAGCTCCTCCAGGGTTACCTTAGGTCTCTGTGCTGCCTCTCTGATTAATACCTTCCTTGCCCGGTCCGTGAGTTTTGGTGTGCAGCCGTCTCTTGGCAGGTTTACTGTTGTGCCATATTCTTTCCATTTGGTTATGATAGATTTGATGGGTTTTTTTTTTTAACAACCTAACCCTGACTTGTAAGTCTCAACAACATTGTCCCTTACTTGTTTGGAGAGTTCCTTGGTCTTCATGGCAGTGTTTGGTTAGTGGGGATTCTTGCTTAGGTGTTGCAGCCTCTGGGGCCTTACAAAAAGGTGTGTATATGTAATGATGGGTCATGTGACACTTAGATTGCACACAGGTGGGCATCATTTCACATTTGACTTCTGAATGTAATTGGTTGCACCAGAGCTTTTTATGGGCTTCATAACAAAGGGGAGAATACATACGCACATGCCAATTATCACGTTTATTTCTGTCTTTTGCAAGGTACTGTATATATAGAAAACGGGCTAGTTCCCTGGCAATCATGCTATCCAATTCATAGTTGCACGGACCCATAACAAGCATACAGATCAGGACTTCAATTTCACCCTGACTATACTTGTTGCGTGCTTGTTCCAGGTCAGCGACTTAGAAAGTATTAAAGTCAGGCAACTTTTTTTTTTTTCTGGAGGCGATCAATGGCCATCCCTGCATTTCTCAGGTGCATAGGTTTTCTTTAAGGCCCATTTTATCTTTTCCGATTACCATGGCAGCGCTAGTACATCAACAGCACAGTTGTGGCTGGTTGATATATTTGCATTTCAGAATGCACACAATTTTATGAGTTCAAGGTAAAGGTCACTTTATAAAATTTTATAATAATTTTTATCATATTTTATATTAAATAAAATATAAAAAGCGCATTACCCAACAGCATAGAGTGTTTGGATAGGCTTATTCCACTGCATCTCTGCTGCTTTGGTCCGGATGAGGTATTCTGCATAGTGGTAAGTCACTTCACTTGGCTTGCCCATTAAAGCCTCATACTTCAGCTCCTTTCCTGTAATCTTCTTATAAATGCTTTCAAGACAAACCATAAATATTCCATGACCAAACCTGAAAACAGACAAAAAAAAAATCCATAAATAATTTGGCCATTTGGGTGCCCCAATGTGGCAGTATATTAGAAAATGTTGAATACAACTCAAACCAGCACTGATTTCCGGTCGCAGGCCGATATATCGCAATGTGACACTAGAGGGAGCAGTTTCTACATTAAACACAGACAGTGTAGCCATACCGGGGTTAAGGCGAGAAGGGACTGAATGAATCAAAAAGCCCTCCAAACAATTTTATTCCTTTCCCACCATATGTTGTATGCTTATACTGGTTTGTCTGATCCGCAGCCCTTCTCCATAGGAGCCAAGGTGTTTCTGGAGTAGAGCTTTGGATTGATCAGGTATGCAATATTCATTCCTTAAAATGGCCCAAGCTGGACCAATGTAACTATGCAAACCTTTAATTTGGATTTATATTTTCTGCATTTGCAAGTTTTAAAACTTCCCCTTATAAAAACATCCTTTAACATGAACCTTACCTTTCAGCCAAATTGCATAAATAGTACTGGTGAGGTCGAAAAAGCACCCAGATACGTCTGCAAAGGTCTGAACTTGTCTTTTAACCACTTGCTTACTGGGCACTTAAACCCCCCCCCCCCCCCCCCTCGTATCCAGACCATTTTTCAGCTTTCAGCACTGACGCACTTTGAATTAAAATTGCGCGGTCATACAACACTGTATCCAAATAAAAATTTTTATCATTTTTTTCCCACAAATAGAGCTTTCTTTTGGTGGCATTTCATCACCTTTGCAGTTTTTAGTATTTGTTAAAAATGTAAAAAGACTGAATTAAAAAAAAAAAAAAAAAAAAATTTTATATTTTGTTATAAAACATGTACTTTTTCTCATTCATTGATGTACGCTGATGAGGCGGCACTGATGGGTGGCAATAATGGGCACTGATTGGCACCACTGGTGGGCATTGATAGGTGGAAATGGCAGGTGGCACAGATGAGGCATTATTGCTTCTTCGGGACCGATGTCCCTTGCAGATGAGCTGGTGATCTTTTTTTGTTCTCCTCACGCTATCATTGGCTGACAGCTGATCACATGGTAAGGGGCTGGGACCGACCCCTTACTTGGATTGGTGATCACCTGAGTCTCAGTGACTCAGTGGTCACTGCGCGCTCCACGCGCACAGGGGAGGCCGTCATGCCAGCCTCCCGGAAATTCAGGTCGGCGCTGTGGCAGTCATTCGGCTATAGCGCAGATGTCAAGAGGTTAAGGGGCGTTTTTTTTTTAAAGAGTTTTTTTTTTTCTACCTGAAGGACCCTGATGTAGGCAGGGCTTTTTTTCTCACTCTAGGTTCATATAAAACCCCACCCCATGTCATTGTCACCATAGGCTCAGTTGACATTTAAATGATCGAGGCGTGGGGTGAAGCTTCAGCCCTGGAAGGATTTTCCCCCCCCCTAATGACCAGGCAATTTTTTTTGCAATACAGTACTGTGTCGCTTTAACTGTCAATTGCAGGGTCCTGCGACGTTATACCCAAACATTTATGTCTCTCCCCCACAAATAGAGCTTTCCTTTGGTGGTATGTGATCACCTCTGCATTTTTAAAAAAATTTTTTTTTTTTTGCACTATAAACAAAAGAGCAACTATTTTGAAAAAACTTTTTTTACTTTGCTATAATACATATTAAAAAAAAAAAAAAAAAAAAAAAAAGGAAGAAGTATCAATTTAGGTCAATATATATGCCTCCACATATTTTTTGGTAAAATCGCAATAGGCAAACACCAAATGCGGGATAGATTTATGGCATTTTTATTATTTTTACTAGCAATGGCAGCGATCTGCAATTTTTAGCAGGACTGCGACATTGCGGCAGACAAAATCGGACACTTGACATTTATACAGCGATCAGTGCTATAAATAGCCACCGATTATGGTGTAAATGTCACTAGCAGGGAAGGGGTTAACACTAGGTGGCGCTCAATGGGGTTAAAGGTGTTCCCTCGGCGTGTTCTAACTGTGGGGGGGGGGGGGGAAATGGGCTGCCAGGGACATGACAGATCACTGTTCCTGATCACTGGGAACAGTAGATCCCTGTCATGTAACCTGTCAGAATGGGGAAATCGCTTTGTTTACAAAGGCAGTTCCCCGTTCTGCCTCTCATAGGCGATCACAGGCTGCCGGCAGACAGAGTCCGCCTGACCCTCGGGCACGCTCCTACAGCACACAGCCCCGTCATTCATGCGCTATGCAGCACCATGGTAGCTCATCGATTCTTCCGGTCAGTGCATCTGCTTGCTCGTATGTACGGACACACACACACACACACACACACACACACACACACATCTGCTGATCGTTGGTGCAATGCTTTACAGGCTCCAAGAAAAAAAAAAAAAAAAAAAAAAAAAAACTACTACCACACCCCACAAACACATAGCATTTTTTTAAAAAGTGAACTTCTTTAATCTCAACTTGGATAGAGGGCTGTATACAGCCTGGACTAAGGATGTAGGGTCAACTCCACAAAGTAACGCAGAGACAGCTACAGGTATTTGTAGGTACAGCAAGGTACCTTCACTTCACTGAGTAAAATGGTGGCAAGCATTTGCATCAGTCAATAAAATTACCGATACATGGCAAATTCAGGTAGTTCTTACTATGCCACTGCCAAAGCGACAGGTTCTTAAAGTGGTCAGATTCTTAAAGAATTAACCACCAGTTCTCAGATTAGGAAAATTCAAGTTAGACTTACCGGTAACTTGCTTTCCAGGAGTCTCAGGACAGCACCCAAGAGAGTGGCTCCACCCACTAGGAAACAGGAACCAAACCAAATTTTAAAAAAGGAGGTTTCACCCCACAGCTCGTCAGTTGTAGCAGAGAACCTCTGGCCCAAGCTGGAACACAATCCGAATATGGTTACTCGCAGCAAATATATAAACAAGAAAAGGGCGGGTCGTTGCTGTCCTGAAAGACTCCTGGAAAACAAGTTACCGGCAAGTTTAACTTGAATTTTCCCTAAACATCTTTCAGGATAGCATCTGAGAGGATAATCGAGAGACTTACCAACTAGGGAGGGACAACAGCTTGCAGGACCTGTATGCCAAATGCCTGATCAACGGCTGACAGAAGATTCAGTCTGCTATGAAGGACAAACGTTAGATAAAACTTGACCACGTAGCCGCCTTACAAATTTTGGCCCATGTAGTGGCCAAAGCTCTAGTAGAGTGTGCTTGAATTCCTGGCAGGGGAGACAAACCCATCTGGAAACAAGCTTCTGAAATAGCTGATTTTGGCCATCTAGCAATTGACCTTTTTTACTTGTTACTTCCAAGTAATGTAATAAAATTCTTCTTACATCTAAGTTATGGAATAAATTCTCTTTTTTTCCCAGAAGGATTTGGAACAAAAAGTTTGCAGGATGATTTCCTAAAAGTTGTAGACTCTCCAAACTATAGCGTAAATATCTCTAGTTACTTTCTACTGGCGAGTAAAGTGGATACTAGAGGCTCGGACAATCCTTTGTTCCATAACAACTGTTCCTCAGATACCAGGCGGTGAGACTTAATCTGGCTATATCCGGGTGGTATACTGAGCCTTGCAGTAGTAAGTTCTGTGAGAGCAAGCTGCCAGAACGGTTTGACTGTCATTTGTAGAATGGAGGAAAACCAGGCTCTTTTCAGCCAGAATGGAGTGATCAGAATTGACACTTTTTCCTTTTGCATTTTCCTCAATACCAGTGGAATTAGCTGAAGGGAGGGAGGCGTAGCCCAGATGAAAGTTCCAGGGATGTGCCAAGGCTTCTATCCCTAGTGAGCCGCTGTCTCTGTGCAGAAGAAAAGAACTGAGGGAGCTGAGAGTTTTCTTTTGACGCAAACAAATCCACTTGTGGACGCCCCCACATCCTGGTGATCAATGAAAATATTCCTGGATTCAAGCTCCATTCTGCTTCCTGAATTTTTTGTCTGCTCAAAAAGTCTGCTACTTCGTTTAGCGTGTCTTTGAGATGCACTGCTGACAGGGAGAGTAAATGCTTTTATGCCCACTCCAGGATTTCTGACAACAGCAATAGAAAAGCCTTTTCCACTCGTGCCACCGTTTGTTCAGGTATGCCACGGTAGTGGCATTGTCTGATAGAATCTGCACATGGGACACCTGGAGGTTTGGAGAGAAGGCAGCCAATGCTAGGACGACTGCTTTTAACTCCCTCCAGTTTGAGGACCTTCCTATTTTGGATCGGAACCAAAATTCCCTGTGCTATAATTTTGATCCCAGTGGGCCCCCCATCCCCAACTGCTGGAAAAGACCATAGTAAGCCCTTTGACAAAACTGACTTCTCCACCACCAAAGGGTCCTCTTGACCCTGGTGGGGAGTGCTACTTTTGTGTCTAAGGTTTCTGGGCTGTGATCCCAAACCTTTAAGAGAAAACTCTTGAGGGGCCTGAAATGGAGCCTCGCCCATTTAATGGCCGGCATTGTTGAAGTTAAGGTTCCCAGGGCTGACATAAATCTTTCTGGTTGACATCTCCTGGTTTGTTTGTAGCCTGGCTACTACACTTATGACTTTGTTTTTCTTTTCTTCTGGAAGAAAAACCTTTGTTCTACAGAATCTATTTGATAACCTAGAAACTGAACTTTCTGAGCTGGATTGAAATTTGATTCTGAAGGTTCACAATCCAGCCCAAAGCTTCAAAATGATTGCGGGCCTTGGCCAGGTCTACCTGCAATTTTTCTCTGGAAGGGGCAAAGAGGAGGTCGTCCAGATAAGGGATTACTGCAATTCCTTGCAGAGGAGCAAGAGCTTCTGCCATTATTTTTGTAATTATTCGTGGGGCGGATGAAAGACCAAAAGGGAGGGCCTTGAATTGTAGATGCAGCACCTCCTTCCCCATATTTATTGCCAGCCTGAGGTACTTTTGAGACGGAGAGGCTATAGGCCAGTGATGGCAAACCTTGGCACCCCAGATGTTTTGGAACTACATTTCCCATGATACTCCACTACAATGCAGAGTACCAGAGCATCATGGGAAATGTGGTTCCAAAATATCTGGGGTGCCAAGGTTCGCCATTGCTGCTATAGGCACATGTAGGTACACATCTCTTTAAGTCGATTGATGCCATGAAGCATTCGTTGACTAAGATTTCTGACTGAAAAAAAAATGGAGTCCATGCGAAATCTCCTGTATTGGACTGACCTGTTTTAAAGTCAATAAGACGAAAGCTTCCCAACTGTTTCTTTATCAGGAAAATATGGGAACAGAACCCCCTGATAACATTCCTCTTGGAGATACCTGAATCACAACCTCCTGTTGCATCAGATCTCCTAATACGTTCTTAATGGCTAGGGCCTTTGCTGTGTCCCTTGGCAAGTTTGTTACAAAGTATCTTTCTAGAGGAAGGTCCGAATGCTGGAGGAAACAAAAACTGACAAGCTGTGGGGAGAAGCCTCCTTTTAAAATTTTGTGGAGATGGTGTTTCCTAGTGGGTGGAGCCACTCTCAGGTGCGGTCCTGAAAGACATTTAGGGAAACTGGTGATAACGAAGATCAACACTGATCTGGCATACAGGAGGTATGCCCATACAGCATACTGTGACTGCTGATAAACTGTCGTGTATGCAACAATTTCCCGCACAGGGCTGTATCTCCAGCCCAATTCAGCTGTCCGCTAGGAGAGTCCCCCTGTCTGAAAGCCAAATGTAAACAAAAGGTGATGTCACTACCCAAAATATTGCAATGCCCATATCTGGTCAGGCTGCAACTCCCTGAAATGTTGGTGCAATAAAAAAAAAGGTTTTTAAACATAATCTTCCATGGTTTGTCTCTTTTCATTTACACACATACACATTACACAAATGTTTGTTCCTACCGTGGTGAGCGGGCCTCCGCCATCCACATTAAATCCATATTACATGCCAGCAATGGAATATGAGGGTAACTGGCGAGTTGATGGGGGCTTGCAGGATGACCCCCTGTCAGCAATACATCAATAATTATCTGAAGATTTGTTTCCCATCGGATAGGTTCCCCAAACAGAATCACAGCTGTAAAACAAGAACAGCAGCTTATAGCACTGGCTACAGTATTACTATGGTCTGGCTTTTGCATTTCTTCCCCTCCCTCATCTATAACCTTGATTGCTTACTACCAGATAGTAGTGCTCTATGGTCACATTTGAAAGCATCAGTGTTTCAGAATTAGACATTTGCAGGCTTGTGTTATTAAAGTTTTTATTCATAGCAATCACAGCATATATGAACAGACTGACCAATTATTCAGCATTTACAATTATAGGTCAAATAATGGTGCCAGCCATGTTGTCCTTTGAATTGGGTTACATGGTCATCCAATAACGGTCACTATGCAAGTGAACTAAAACTCTTAAGGGTTTTCATACTTTCAGCTGACTTTAAAATTGGAGTATTTCAACCTTTAAACATAATCCCTTGTATGCAGACACTTAGGAACTCCTGTGTGCAGAGGCATAAAATCCCCTGTGCTTTCTGGCACCCAGTGAGCCGCATGTGCCATGTACAGACGCCAAGACAATCAAATGTAGGTATGCAGCTGTGCTCAGGTAAACACCAATGGCTTCTGCATCACCGTTTGCCCATGCATGCACGTATGCCAATTCTTCCTAGATGCACAATTTTTAAAGGACTCAACACACAGAAGCCGCCACATGTCCATGTGCATAAGGCCTACAGCAATATTCTTGCTGGAAACAGGTCTTCAGAGTGGAAGGACATGAAAATAGAAGAAGAGTTGTGGAATAAGGAAGACAAGAACTAAGTATATACACACACACACACACAAATATAAAGATTAAATATGTACGTGTTAAATGGTTTAGACCGGGGGGGGAGAGTACTGCTCGATGATACACTAATCATCCACTCTGTGACATATTTATAAAGGAAAGCCAGACTTTTTGCAGTGCGGAAACCATTGACATGCTGTCCGTTTTCAACCGATCTCTCCATTGGAATTAGCGGCCCCTCCCCGATTAGTGAGCAGAGACGGACCTGTCATCCGCCGGAGCAATCTCCTGCTGAGCTGGCAGACTCACCTTGTGTGGAAGAAGCCTTTAGGAATGCATACATACATACATATACACACACACACTAATAATTACCATCTATTTTTGGCAGATCCACAGCAGTGGATGGCTGTAAAAATAAATAGAAAACAAAAAGTTAAAGGCACTTGAATATATTTGTAGTTACCCAAATAGCTTTTCTGCAAGCTCCATGCCCCCAAAACACATGGGCTTTAAAAAACAAAAACACCATTTGTAAAACAGATCACACAGAATTTTTTTTTTTTTTTTAAAAAGTTACCTCCGGCGCGTCTTTTGATGCTTCCATGAGGCAGTCATGTCACCATGCCTCACAGGATAGCTGGGTACTTGATACCCCATGAAAATGCACTCTTGCAATGAATTCTCATGGTATGTCAAGATCACAGTACTGCAGTGAAGTCAGCCATGGCTTCACTAAGGGCTTTTTAAAGCAATTAGTCAATCCACCAAGAGTTACTACAGCTGTCCCAAAACAGCACACAGGCAATGCAAACAAACTTGGCTTGCAACACTTTTACAACTTTAACAAGCATTTAGCCTTGCTTTAGCTTCTACTTCAAATATCAAAGATTAACACCCATGATTCTTTGTTCTATTGGCTGACTAAACAATCTAAGTGCTAAGAAGAACTGGGACACTGTGACCCATTAGAATTTATATGGTGCAATCTTCAGTTATCTGGGCAAATCTTTAATGTTGCTAGCCTAAAAAGGCACTCATCTGTACGAGTTACAAAGCATGGGCATTTTTATCACCAACCTTTAAAATACGAGTTGCTTCAAGAGCTAAAGTAAAAGGTCACTGGTTGGGATAGTTAAAGCTGTTTGCACATCTGTCCCTCCAGCTGGTGCTATCAGTGTGTCACAGTGACACAGGACAGAACACGGCATTGAATGTGAACCAATACACAGGTCACAATATGAGCAGAGACTCCCATTAAACTTGTGTAAAACTATCATATTACTCTAGTCAGTATTTAGTGTGCTTTCATAATGATTTTTTTCTACATTGCTTATAATCATATTTTCCCAATTTACTGCACAGTTGGGAGAGTGTTGCCCTAGCATGACAACACTCAGTCACTGTACTATATCTATGAAGGAGCAGTGTTGTCACCCTAGGACCACCCACCCCCCCCCCCCCCCCCTCTTCATAAGTTAGGTAGGGGCATTATGTAATCCTCAGTGATTGTTTGGAAAGTTTGGAGCCCCCTGCTCTAAGCCAAGAGCCAGTTTACTGTCCTTTAGACTTTAGGGGGGCTGGACTCTGGTCAGTGGAAATAGACAATCTCGGGTTTGGCGCCTGTGCCCAGTAGTTGAAGAAACCGTGCCTTATCAGTGGTGTGAGGAACAGTGCCCCATATCAGTGATAAGAGCAGTGGCCCATGGTCTGGATAAAGGTAAACAAAGGGCCACAGTTTGGAGATCACTGGCCTAGAGCAATAAAACTAATAACAGTGCAGTGCAGGTAGAAAGCATGTGTTAGGGCTTATATACACTTCAAACTCATGAAAACTGCTAGAATTTCTGAAAGGCTGAACCTGCATTTTTCAACCTAGCAAACTACATAAAATTAATAAAGAGATCAATACATACCAAAATTTTAGGTCTTCTCCTGTGGTCCACCATGTCAAGGAATGGATAGGACTCACACACAGAGTCAACGGTAATAGGATTTGAAAATCCTAAACTGATTTCTTAGTTAAGGGAAAAAAAAAAATTATATCATACAAACTTGCATATACTTTACATGAATGTGGAAGAAAAGAAAAGAAAAACACACCACACACCCACACTATAAAGACCTGAGTAATGTTGAGTATAGGCATGTAAAGGTGCAGAGGCATGTAAAATTCTGCTGCAGTGTTGTAATTTATACTCACATAAACATGCATGTGCACATAAATTACTGAAACCAAATGTAAAGTTTCTATTTTATGGCTCTGTACTCTTATTGCTGATTTTTACTCCATTTTTGCGGACTCTGGCTGTGTGTGTGGCCAGAGCCGCGATGTAGTCACTCCGGCACATGCGCACGGGAGCCCTTGGTTACTTGGTGCTCTGAACGTTCAGCACAGTATGCCAGGCCTCTAGAGCAAATGCCCCGGTGACATCACCGGCTGCATCCAGGGTGAACATCTCCTAAAATGGTGCACATTTAGAAGATATTCATTTTACCTACAGGTAAGCCTTATCACAAAGCAGTCTTTACTATCACTTTAAGCATCATATACACCCCAAACCAAAAATATCAGCACACATTTGCTGCTCTGCTGTTCTCATTTTCTCTCAAACCATTTGCGTAGCAGACTATGGAGGGCTCCCAGACAGACATCTTATGCAAAGTCACCAAGGTCTAATTGAGCCTATCTGCAGGTGTATGGACAAATCAGGAACCCCATGTTAGCCAATTTAAAAAAAAAGATGAATCAAAATGAGAAATGTCAGCAGAAATGGTAGGAAGTAATGTCACAGAAAGGATACTATTTTGCTATATCTAGAACTGGGCCTTGTCCTGATACCAAGACGCACTTATTGTGATACTGTCTGAAGATACGCAGTGGACTGTGTGACATCATCACTTGGTCCTGTGAGATCTGGTGGAAGAGAAGGCGGAAAAGAATGGTTATTAGAATATCAGGATACATTTATTCACTGTATACAGATTTCAGTCTCAGAGCAACAAGAGCCCCCTCCTGATCTCTCACACACAGGCTTACGGACCTACGGAAATTTCTGAGCACAGAGAAACCATGTTAAAATGCACTTATTTAAATTATGAAAGTTTAAGGCTGGGTTTAGAATTGTGTGGTGCATATTACACATAGGATAAAAAGGCATGTTAACATGCCATGTGGCAAGGCAGTCCCATGCAATTTTAATGGGATGCCAACACACCTATCTATATTTTGGAAAGCAGGACACAGTCAAGCTTTGGGGCCTGCTACAGCACAGATTCATTTAATTAGTGCATTGGGGTGCCATTTAAAATGAAAGGAACTCAGCAAAGCAACAGGAATCCGTTGCCCGGGGCATTTTGGAAGTACGATTTTACTGATTACTTAAATTCGGGGGGGGGGGGGGTGCTTTGTTGAGATATCAGGGGTCTAAAGAGACTCCCCAGTTCCTTTATCAGCAGCCTCAGCTGCACTGAAGATCAAGGGGAGGGCAGGGGAGGACAGAGGGGGACCGGAGGAGGACACAGGGGAACCAGAGGAGTGCACAGCGAGGACGACACAGGGGAAACCAGACCACACAGAGAACATGGAGGGGGACCAGATACAGGGGACAGTCAGGGACAATCGGTGGGGCGGTGAGGGGAGTAGCCAAAACCTACAGCAAATAAAGTCAGAGTGAAGTCATAACTGCAGCTACAGGACTTAGCCGGATCAGTAACTCAGAAAGAGTTGAAGCAGTTACACCAACATGCCAGCTGGGCAACTAGCATTTTCCAACAGAGCAACAATGGCAGCCTTTAGGTTTCTCTTAAAAAAAACAAAAAAAAAACACTTACATAGATAAGAAAATTTTTTACTGCACCATAAAGCTGAACTTTGTTCCTATAGAATGTTCAAACGGAAAACAAATGACTGTGTGGACAATTCCACAATTGAAACAGAAACAATGCAGTGAGGTTTTACAATGGCAACATTAGGTTACTCCAGTTTGGTGGATGTTCTAGGACAAGGGCGTCAAAACTATTTCATTGCGGCCTGCATCAACATTATGGTTGCCTCTAAAAGGGACAGTTATATCTAAGACTATAGAAAATATATCCAGACTTTTTTCTAATAGGTACAGGAACTCAACCATCACTGCCATCTCTTGTGGGGAGATCATTGGTCAGCATCTGTGCATCCGAGCACAGATGGGGATCACAGTGCAGCTTGCCACATGATGCCCCATCCCATACTACACCTGCATTTGCTTTGTCCACACCATGAGCGCAGGCTAGGCAGAGATCTGTGGGAGCTGCCAAAAAAGGCTTCTAGGGCTGAAACAACTAATCGATTAATCGACAACTAATCGATTATGAAAATAATCGATTACTATTTTCATAATCGATTAATCGGCCAGTAACATAATGGGGTTAAAAATAATAAAATTAGCCCTTTATAGTACAAAAAGAGCAAATAATCGCTACTGTAAATATTACTTTCACAGTTCTACAGTAAAAAAATGAACCCTTTACAGTAGCGATTATTTGCTTTTTTTGTACTATAAAGGGCTCATTTTAGTTTTTTTTAACCCCATTATGTTACTAAACGTCTTGGACCTGGTTCACATCTTTGTGTTTTTTGGTGTGTTTTGCAGAAACACACTACAGTTCATTTAACATGGTTTTCTATGGGACACGTTCACATCTATGCTTTTTTTCAGCCGCTGCATATTTAGAAAGGGTCAAGGACTTTTTTTTTTTTAACGCAAAACGTTGCTTTATTGGTTCAATATACTTCAATGGAGAAGCTGCAGAAAAGCATGTAATGCGTTTTTGCAGCAATTTGTATTTTTTAATCTGCCCAACAACAAATTGGCCAAAAAACTATTTCTCCTCTAATAGTGTATATACAGTATATCTCTTCTGTTTGTTATTCTCAGGGTGGATTCAATATTTTGCTCCCTAACCATATAGTTGGTTGTTTATATTTATCACTGCATATAGATATTTAAAAATAAATAGCTTTTTTTAAAAAAACTTTACATATTAACTAAATTATACACCACACTCTTTTTTAAGGTTATTAACCGATTAATCGAAACAATAATCGACCAACTAATCGATTATGAAAATAATCGTTAGTTGCAGCCCTAAAGGCTTCTGTGTTTTACAACTAACACTGGTGAGAGGGGAGCAGAGGGTGAAAAACGGAGGTGGCGGAAGAGAGTTCCACCACATTCTAGCTGAAAAAGCTCCCTGGGTGTGAGGGCCACATGAAATAGTTTGACGGGCCTGATTCTGCCCCTGGGCCTTGTGTTTGACACACGTGATCTAGTATTAATGATTACAGTAGGTTATTACTTCTGTCTTGTAGCACTGGAATGCAGGACCACCATCTGCCTTACAATCAGAGGGAAAAGGTGTAGGTATAGATATACTCACTGGCACTCCAAGTATATTGGATAGCTGGTCAGCTTTGGTCTGACGAAGGCAGTTTCCAGCATTTGTGACAAAGACAACTGGCACCAAGAACTGGCCATGGTTATTTACCAGTTTCTGGAAGGCTTTTCTTGCAGCAGGAATCGGGGTTTTCCCTCTGACAAGCACTCCATCAATATCAAACAAAAGTCCAAATGTCGGCTGGAAGAAGGGGAAAAAAAAAAAATATTATATTTAGAGAGATTATAATAAAATAATAAACCCAAGTTACAAGCTAGACCAGCCATTCTCAACCAGAGTTCCGTGGAACCCCGGGGTTCCTCCAGAGGTTGCTAGGGGTTCCTTGAGCTGTAGCTAATGAACCACCTTTTTGATGGTGCCTACAGAGTTCAAGGTTCAGCATCACTTAGCAAAGCCAACAGCATGACACAAAATATAATTTTTAGCAGTCTTTAAGTGTGGCATTCTGAGCACCATTTTAAGGGGAACATTCTTCCTATTGGCCACCAGTGTAAGGGGCATTGTTCTACTGACCCCTGATGAATTGGTTTTAGTAAGGGTTCCTCGAGACCTGAAAATTATTTTTGGGGTTCCTCTAGGGTTAAAAAAGGTAGGGACAGCCTGAGCTAGACATTGATATTCAGCAGCAGCTCAAGGCAAAATCTCTCCTCCCCCCACCCCACCTTCCACACTATAAAAACCCCTTCCTCAAGATCAAATCAGCGTTGCAAACAGCTTTTAGCCAGAACAAGGGGGGGGGGGGGGGGGGAGAGGATTGAAGAGCTAACAAAAACAGGGAATGCTTCTCATTTCTTGCATTCTCCAGATCAATAAATCTATGTTGGCATACATTTGGTTGGCTACACATACAGCAGTCAAGCACTGATGCTAGATCTCAAATTTAGAAGAAGATGTACTCCTACATAAGGAAGGCTGCCTACATATTTGCTGACAAAGGGACATCAGCTGTCAGAATACAATGTCAAACCAAGCTTGATTAAGAACCAGTCATTAATCTTCATGCTGTACGGCCACACAGGCTCAGTTTTAAAGATCTCAGAAAGAAGGTCAGTCTGCATTTAATCTCCTGTCCTACAAAGGACCAGATTCAACCTCCTTGCTGCAGATTTCAATGAATCATTTGCATTTTTTCATCTCCAGCCAGGATCAGTTTCTTTCATGAAACTTATGCCGCATACACACAGCCGGACTTGCCAACGGGCTAAACGCTGTCAGCATTTCCGACGGAAAGATTTAGAACATGTCCTATATCTGAGTCCGTCGGAAATGCAGAAAGAAAAAGTCCAATGGGGCATACACACGGTCGAAATGTCCGACCAAAAGCTCCCATCGGACTCTTTCTGTCGGGAAGTCCGGCCGTGTGTACGCGGCATTAGACTTCCTCTGTCCAATGCAACCAAAGTTCCAGGTAAGAAGTCTGCAGAGTCAAAAGAATTATAGCAAGTAACCTTCAACAGAAATGACTAATAGATGGTGGGAAACAATGTTCTCCCTTACATGTAGCTCCTCGGGTCACAAAAATGACTATTCTTGGATAAAGCCTTACCAACTAGGGCTAGAATTAAACCCCCGGGGGGAGGGGGCACCTTATTTTTTAAATGCATTGCATAATGTGATTCTAAGGTCACATGTGTGTGTCTGTACACACACACACACACACACACACACACACGTGTAGTTCGCTTGAGTTGCCAAAATTCATTTTTTAAAAGACAATAAAAAAAATATCAAATGCATGAGTAAAAACTTTCAGATGATGGCCAGCAAATATTACTTCCAAAGACAACATTAAAAGAAACATTTTTAAATGTTCTTATTTACCCTTTAGATCATTTTTGTATAGAGCGGGGCCCATGGCAATTATCCCTTTTGCCCCCTTATAAATCCGGTACTGCCAACAAGTATCTACTACTACCCAATGGAGATGGTTTAAGAAAGAAATAAAGACTGTGCATATAGAAGAGTAAGGACCCATTCACACATGCAGGTTGCAGAAAAATACTGCAAAGACGACATTTTTGTGCATTTAGGGTTACTGAAAAAAAAAAAAAAAATTGAATGGGCTGTCCAATTCCATGTGCCTCAACACACAAATTTGTACGCACTGCTGCACATCGTGTCTGGGCACTCATAAGTAGATAAAGTGAAGCTCTGTTCACATTAAGAAATCCAATCATGTGCATGGGAAATAAATTTTGCTTACACATTATTGGACGATTGAAGTGAACGATTTGGATTCAAAACCACATATCTATTCATTTAGATGACCCCACTGTCTTCTTGTGATTCTGTGAAAAATAGTAATAACTGCTAGTCATACATGCTTACATTTCTCTTATTCAACCCACAGGCTGAATGCGAGAAATCAATGGATTCCTCCCCCCGTCAATGTTAAACAGCATGGAATGGAGGCATCTCTACTGCCAGCTATTGTATTCTGAGAGCCACAGCTGCCTGAATACCCAGACAGTGACTGCATCCGATTGGATGCAGTTACTGCTCAATCGACAATTTCCCACACAGCTTCTTTGATTTTTCGCTTTCAATCATTTATTAATATTTTGAAAAAAAAAAAAAGAGAAAAACATCGCTTGGCAGAGTAGTGACCAATCCTTGCATGTTCTGTACATGGAACAAAAGGAAGACCTTGGACATTGGGTTAGGTATTCCACAAGGCCTTGGGTAAGCATATGGCCACAAAGGGATAACAAGCATTTAGCTATAAAACTGAATAAGAAGCCTTCTTCCATTTTTGTCAAGCTGGGTGATGCCAACAGGGCCACTCATGACTCAAAATTTCAATACAAGAGGAATCAAGTGAAATGTGATCTTTAGTCTGAAAACCCCAATACAGTGGTGGGCACTTCAAGGATCTATATTATATTAGGACTCCTTCAGGTTAAGAAGGTGAAAAACTATTATGTAAAGTCAACAAGTTCAATACACCCAAAAGGAGAATATCATGACAAGACAAAGGCTAAGCTATAGATTCTGCTAATTAGGATGCCTTCCAAAGGACACAGTTAATGATACGTTTTGCCAAGAACTGGCAGTCCTCTTAAGCAGAAAAAAAACAGAATGAGGTAAACCACTCTGAGGGCCCTTTCACAATTGTGTGTCATTACAACACCTAAACATGTATGGGCCTCTGAACCTGAAGATTCCCATTACATTTATCTTCATTCATACCCATGGTTGCAGGAAAGAAAAATCACATCTATGGCCTGCCTAACACTCAAGACATTTGGATATTTGCCTCTTCCCAAGATCTGGCCCACTGCTTGCATCTGGGCACAAGGCCTGACGATTGTATTTTGTGATGTTTTCAGGAAGCCATGTATATGACCCTGCTGGTCCACACTTCTCACCCATGATTAGCCTCCACTGCATAAAGAAGCACAGAGTGATGACATAACTGGGTCTAAAACAGTGCTTAAAAGCGGAACTTCCCCCTTGTGTGGAGCTTTGCTTTAAATCTCAGCTTCATAAAACAGCAAGAGAGAACATGATCACATGACTAACTATTTAAAGAGTGTTAAATTTGATGCATGCTTCTAGGGGCATATTGGGATAAAACATGTTTTAACGAATTACAATTTTATTTACTTCTACGTATCCATAGACATTGGGGATTGCTTCAGATCTGGTTGTCTGTGCAATCGTGTGCGATTACTCCCTGCACATCCTGTTTGTGTTGCTTACGACATAAGACACATTTGTGCAATCGGTTTTGAAATGGACAACTCTTAGCAATTCACTGCTAGCAACTTTAGTCGAGCTACTACAGTACTAAGATCACCGATGCAGTTCTAGTCTTTAAACACAAAAGGTTTTAAAAAAGCATGATGAACTTTAAGCAAAAAAGGGGGGCAGTCGTGGATTACTAAAAATCAATATAAAATGCATGGATAACTTATGATCTTTTAACTGCAACCCATTATAACAAAACACGCCTTAAATATATGTATGCCACCTCTGGTGTACTTCTACGATGCATAGTACTATGAAAACAGTAAAAGAGAAGCATGTAGTATGTGTGGGTAGCATTACACAATCAGATGTGTGCAAAAGGCTTACATCTTGATGGAATGAGGTTTTAGCACATTTGACTTGAGCGGAAAGCAATAATCTGTTGCTTCCGTTATCAATTACGTTAGGCTGGAGGAGGTATTAGATGGAGTGGCGTTAAAGGAAGAACGTCTGCCATCTTATTGCTGTATATGCCCCCCCACTGGTGAGATTCACCCCATCTGTTCCGAGGACCACTGTCTTTGGTTCAGAAGGGGATGGGAAACCCAAAACGTTTCTTTAAATCCTATTCTTAGTCGTCACTGGAGTAGGCGGCAAAGGGAAATCTTCCACCGGTGACAGCTAAGAGGGGGCTTTTCCCCATCACCATGGAATGATTTCCTCTGACTTCCTTGTTAAAAGGGGGCTTCCAGAATCTGATAAGCCCCCTGCCTGTAGACCCCCACAACCACCGACCAGGGTTGTGGGGAAGAGGCCCTTGTCGATTTTATTTATTTATTTTTACATTCAGCTGACGAGTCATCCGTTAAGGGCACAGCAGCCGGCAGCTCCAAAAATTTGCATCTGAACCACATCTAAAAATCGCCGAACAGCCGCTTTGGCAATTTGCAGTGAAAGACGGAGGAGAAATTTGCAATTAGTATTTGACTGAGCATGCGCAACAATCAAATCCACAAAGTATTTGACTCCAGGTTCTCCTTTAAACAGAACGCTGCTGAATTGGAGCATGGCAAGGAAAACAAAAGCAGTCGGGGAGAGTTCTAACCTGTCCAAACCCCTTTCTTGTTACCCCTGCATTTCAAATATATGCTTTTGTGCGAATGGCGGAATCTGGATTTTTTTTCCCCCATTCTGCCTACTGGCTAAACAATGGAACTGCCAGTGTACAGCCAGCTTAGGAGGGCAGAAGGAGGCTAATGATACCAGTCAGCAATTTGCCCTGTCTGATTGATAACTGGGGAGAGGGTGGCAGTTTTTGTTTACTTGTTCCCAATCTTCCAGACCCCAAAGGTCTATGAATTAGGAATGCCATTTTATACAGCTGATGACTTTTTTGAAACCCCACCGAAAAGTTACCAACAATGTATAGTTTACATAAGCCAATTTGCGTTTTAAGTAACTGATCCTTTATGTGGCATTAAAAGGCAAAAGCCTGCCTCCAAAAGAAACACATCCCTATCAAATGCACAGTAAGCCATTAATAACAATTTAATTGCACAAACAGGAAAGCTCCAAAACTGCAAGTAACTTAAGATTCTTATCTTTTACCATTTTAGGTTTAGCTTTATTTAAACTATTGTTTGATGTCATTGGGTATTTTTAGGTGGAGGCAGAGGGATGGTGCCGTCTGTCAATGAGATTACTAACAGGAAGTCAGCTGTGTGTAGCTATAAAATACAAAAACTTCCTTTTCATCATTTTCAGTTCTCATATGTTGCTCTTAGTTTAACAGTAAAAAAAAAAAAAAAAAAGGGAAGAAAGGGGGGGGGGGGGGGGGGGGGAGAGAGTATATAGTATTACTACAGATCTCAGCTTGCAATGTGCTCCATAACCTGTAATACTTCACTAAGGAAAAACTATCGCCCACATGTCAAACAAGGCCTGCATCCAGCCCACCAGACAATTTCATGTGATCTTCTTACAGCAACCCCCTCATCTCAGCCACCACCTTAACTCAGCAGTTGACAGAAGAGGACAGAACTTGTCCTACAGACCCTGCGCCTCTCTGTAGAGACGCAGCACTCCTCATCTCCGCCTCCCCTGGTCTCAGCATTCAGCAGACTCTGGTAGCCGACTCCAGCACTCCTCTGGTCCTCATACAGACCCTGCACTCCTCAGCTCCGTCCAAGCTTCTTTACATCACAGTGCACCCCCCTTACTGTGTGCTGCTGGAAAGGAGGGTGGGGGACTAGACTTCTGATGGTGGGAGGGCTCTTAACATCTGATGTAAAAGGGGGGCTCTGGTTTTACAGATACAATCAGTCCTTTAGGGTCAGCCATGATGCTGATGCAGCCGGCAAAGAAATGGAGTTTGACGCCCCTGCTATAGCCCATTTTCCTCAGGCACTCATGTGGAGCTATCTAATGCCCCCTTCACATGGGCATCATCCACACCATATATATATATCCATCCAATTGCTCATATATTTTTCCCAATACTTAAAGTGGCAGTATAAGCGTATATAAAAATCTACTTAAAAAATGTATTTATTTCAAGTACTTATATAGCGCCGTCAATTTACGCAGCGCTTTACATATACATTGTACATTCACATCAGTCCCTACTCACAAGGAGCTTACAATCTAAGGTCCCCAACTCACATTCATACATACTAGGGACAATGTAGACAGGATCCAATTAACCTACCAGCATGTCTTTGGAGTGTGGGAGGAAACCGGAGTACCCGGAGGAAACCCACGCAGGCACAAGGAGAACATGCAAACTCCAGGCAGGTAGTGTCATGGTTGGGATTCGAACCAACGACCCTTCTTACTGCTAGGTGAGAGTGCTATGTTCCCTCCTATTCCTTCTACCTATACTACATACTGTTTGTAAAAAAGCATTTACATTGCCAATTTACAATCAGCCTGGGGGTGGTTAGGGGATCCAGAAGCAGTAGCTCCCAGTCTCAGAGTGCTCGACAACGGGGCTGAATTCTGTGAGGTCACCTGCTGGCTTCCACTGCCCTCCGTTATCAGTGCTCTTATACATCCCCTGCAGCAGCAACACACTGTCACAGGGGAGCTGCTGCTTCTGGATCCTATTGACTACACCCAAGCTAGAAAAATAAAATAGGCATTTACAGCGCTCTCATTAACAAACATTAACCAGCATTGGTAGGAGGGGAGGCAACATTTTTAAGCAAACTTTAGCCTATACTTTCTCTTTAAAATCAATAAATGAGAACAGAGACATTGCAAGGCCAAATATAAGCTTTTATGTCCATCTCCCATATCAAATGTGTCCTTCACTTTCTAGATCATAAACGGACTTCTAATGAATTGATGTGCACTGATGACCATTGGCAAGCCTGCGTAAAAACAGAAAAGGATGCAAATCTATCCAGTTTTTAATTGGAAGTATACATCCACCAGCCTACTGGAATAGATTACTGTCTGTTCCTCTTCAAAAAAAAAACAAAAAAACACAGGGATGAAAGGGGGGACGACAAAACACCTGTGTGAAAAGGGGGCTGAAAGTAAATTTTTCTTCCAACAATTTACTGTTTATGTTAACCTTATAACTGATATGCAGAATTATGCTCTAGATACGGAGCCATCAGCAACCCTGCAGAACAAGTGCCAGAATAAATTTACAAGGCAAGCTCTTGAACTTATTTCAACCAGCTTGAGCAGGCCAGTATATAGAGTCCATGAGAATACCTGTGTTTGCTCTCAGTGAAGGATGGCTACAGAGACTTTGTAAAGATTGGGCTGAAGAGATAATGGAACTACATGATCAGATCAGGCAGCTACAGCCAGCAAAAATCCACAAGAATCCAGATTCTAACTGGTTCCAGTCAGGCACACCATGCTCTTCCTTTTGGCATTTATGTGTATGAATATTTGACAGCTTGTAAGAGAACACAGCACCCAATAATATATTGTTTTGTTCATAAAATAACTCCCAGCATGTCCCAACCACACTACACCCAGAACTAATCATCTCATACAAACTGATTCACCTATTTGGCGGAGTTTCATTAAGGACACATTCACATGGTTTCCAGTCACCTGAACTATTATGCATTGCTCGCTGCTGGAGCCGATATTGCACCAGCCTGCAGTGTAAAATGCTGCGCTTTACCAGTCTGGCTAGTGGGCACATCGCCTTACAGTCCTTCACACCGTACTGCATTTACAGTATATGGGTTGGCATGCATTTTAGTGCTGGTTCACACAAGTGAGCTTTCATATGCAACTTGAGTCACACAGAACCACATGACAAGGGAAATCTCATTCAATAGTGCCAATTTTTCATTATGCAAAAATGCAGCCAAGTTGCAGCAAAGTCACTATACAATAGAACTGAAAATCACATCGCAGTAGTGTGAACCAGGCCAAAAAGTTCATCCGTTGATAAGTGTTTTGAAGTCTTATTTCCTTTAAACATAATTCCCAGTTCCCCGGAAGGCTCAAAAACAAAAAACACTCCTCACTTCAGCACTTCAGTTGTGTTGAATGTCGATGCCCTGCAATGCGTAAAAACCTGCGTTTTCCACACTGGATAAACACAGGGCATTCCTTAGAGCCACAGAAAGCAACAGTTTTCCAGGTGTCTCATTCACAATAACAGGTGTGATGTGCGGTGCACAAAAACCCCACACACCACACAGTGCGATGTGCTCAAACACGCATTGCTTGGCTTCCTACCACAGCTGAATCTGCACAGTAAAGATCTGTGTTTTACCGTGGCTAGTATGAACATAGCCTGAGGCTCCATTCACACTTGTAGGACTCCAAAGTCACACAACTTTGGGGTGCAAAGTTAATGCAACTTTGGCTTCGACCAATGATAATGGACAACTGCGCAACTGTTGCATTTATAACATTGTTGCTGAAAAACATGGGGTGAAACTTGTCATGCAACGTTAGTGTTTAAAGTCACATGACAAGTCACAGAAGTGTGAATAGAGCCTTAAATTAACAGTATAGTCCCAGATGAAGTCAGAAATCCCCGGCGTGATTAGGATAAGGCTTTTTCCACAGCTCACCCAATTTAGCTTTACAGAGTTCCAGTTCCCACACAGTGTTTACCTGTATTATTTATAACTGCTTGAGAAGTTACTATCTACACGTGTACAAAATTTCCAAGTGACTGCACAACACAAGGGTCCTCTTTTACATAGGCGGATAATTATCTTGGGGAAAAAAAAAAAAAAAAAGGAAAAAAAAAGGAAGAGCTGACCAGTATGTTGATTTGTCTCCTGGCGATGTTTCCACCTGTTAACCATTTCATTCTAGAAAACAAAGTTTTTTTGGCAGAGTAAACAAGAATATGACCCAAGGTCAAATTCATCACGCAAGAGTCACCCTTCCTGGGACTTTGCTTCTGGCTAAAATCATGACAGAGGTCCCAACCCGGTGTGTATAAATAGAATATATAAATAGATGGGAAAAGAGTTATGTTCCTGCACAGTAAATTTGACCTGGCACCTTATTTTCTGTACTCTTTTCTACTCCCCAGGATCTTAGTGACCCTGTAATGACGCGGTCACACTTGTGTGCGTTTTTTCATGCACCGCATTCACAATTTTAAATACGTCACAGGAGATTATAATGTACTGTGCAATTATAAGAAAGGACTTTTCTGTTTTTTTTTTTAACAAAACTCATATACTGCCACAATTTTCTCCTTTTTTCTTTCACAACAAAATGTTTTACTACTGCCACTATTCTTGTAAGGCATGGTTCAATAAAATAAATAAATAAATAAATAAATAAAAATCCAAACCAAGAAGACCGTACACAAGTCACCATTTGTTTTTAGGACCCCATAAGACAGTATGCGCCATGGAACAAATGCCCAGAATGCAAGCAGTACTGCTCGCCAAATGCAACTCTTTGAAGTGAATGGGGCCCTGTTGCAACCAAGTGAAATACACAGGGTTGCAGAGTGGTTGTGTGGGCTTTTGTGGGTTCAAATTAGAGGTGCGAATCTTCACTGGTCACACAATTCGATTCTGTGATGCATCACAATTACTGACCATGGTTTTCATCAAAAATATTCAAGCAGGCAGTCAGAACTCTTTTTTAAAAAAAAAAAAAAAAAAAAAAAACAAACAAAAACACACACACACACACACACACACACACACACACACACACACACACACACAAAAACATAGCAAAGTCTAAACACAGCAGACAACAAAGAGGAGCGCCAAGCCCCCCCCAAAATACTAGGAGATGGACAGAGACTGCAGACATGATTCAGGAGACAATGTCCCAATAACATCCCCCCAAACAGTGTATGCCATTTCATTAATTATGATTTATGTATGCCTTGTCGTCTTAGTGATTGATTCACAACTTCATTGATTTTGTAGGATTTAAGCTCATCACTGCCCTGCATGCAGCCATGCATATGTGGGGCAGTGATGAGCAAAGCCAGCATACATAAATCATATTTCATGAAATGGCATGGTCACTTTAATGTTTAGGACCATCATATTTTATTACGATCATAATTTGGCTAATTTGCACATAATGTGTATCAGATTTTATTGTCAGTGTCTAACTTAAGTACCTGATAATGAAGCTGACAGTGTGCACTGGTCTCCCACTGCCGCCCTCCAGTATTCTTCTGGGATGCTGGCCTGTCTCGCGAGGGTCTCCTGCTGCCCACAGCAGCCTGTTGTAAGGAGGGTGGAGGACAAGTGCAGGAAGCGGACTCTAGTCTCCCGCAACCTGTGTGACAGTGAGCCGCGGACTACTATCTGGGGACACTTGCACCATGTGTCTCGTCTCCTCTCTTACAGCAGCCATCTCAACACACGGCAACGCCACAGTGGATGATGTCATCCAAAAATTGATTACGTCGGTCATAGCATTGATGCAGAATCGTGATGCATCGATGCCGTGATTAAATTTAACACCCCTAGTTAAAACAGGCAGCAAGTAGGCAACATATTGCCTCCTCACTGCCCTTCAAGCGCTCTCTAAAATGCAATCCACCGCAGATTGCGCTTCAGATGGCAACACTTAGACAAATGAGTCCTAAAAGTGGCAGTTTTTTCTGCCAGTGTACACAAGGCATTACAGTGTTTACTGCAGTCAGCCATGGCTTGGTGAAATGCGCATAGTGACTGTCTGCAGATTCTAAACATACGTCCCATCTATTAATAGTAATGTCAGATGGGCTTTTACATGCTCTGTTTACACTAATGAATACAACAGTGGTTTTCCCTCATTCAGAAGAAAGCATTCCCCCCCCCCCATTTCTTGTGTTCCATGCAGTAATTGCACTGTATTTAATTTTATTAAAATGTGTTAATTAACCTTTCCTACATTCTAATGTATCCTAAACCACTGAAATTCATGCTCTATACAATGCATGTAAACATTACATTATGATCTGCACCATACACAATGCTGCTGATCTCTGATTTTCCCTCAGAAAAGAGCTGAATTCATAACCCCATATAGCAAAGATATACTTTCCCCTGATCATTATGATGGGAGAGCAATCCACTCCCAAAATGCAGCATGAGGCTTATCATTAACCTGCACACTTTACATTCTTATCTTAATAATATTTGCAGTGTCTATTGTTACCACATGCAGATTGTACGGTTATTTACTTAGAACTTGCTAAAGCAACAAACCTATCTGCTGCTTCCTCCTAATACTACAATGATCAGAGAGGCATCAGATGGACTGGCTATCAGAGACATACCAATAAACCAATGTGCCATGGGTATAGGAAGTCTACCTGCACAGGGGCCCCATACAGACCTACTGCTGGTATCACTTTGTTGTAAAAGCCAACTAGACAATTCAGGTCACAATTCTTAAAGCGGAGTTTTGCCGAAAATGATTAATTTTTTTAAAGTCAGCAGCTACAAATACTTCAGCTGCTGATATATTAGGACACGTACGTGTCCAGGGGGCCCGCGATGTCATAACCTGAAGCCGATCTGTCCCTCAGCTCTCAGGTGCAGGCATTTTAATATAACAAACACACGAGGGTTTACAACCCCTTTGAGATAACAAGTAGAATATAAGGAAAAACCTTAGTTAGACTTACCGGTGACGGTATTTCTACGAGCCTTTCAGGACAGCACCTTGGAGAGAGCGTAGCTCCACCTCTTAGACAGGAAACACTGCGTGACAACGCCCCTTTAAAAAGCAGCTGCTTCCACCATGCCATCAGTTGTTACCGAGAAATCCTCCGACATGCTGGAAAATATAATCAGACAATTACCAGGTCCTATAATTATACTTTACATATGATAACCAAGGGAGGGAAGTAGGCTGCTGTCCTGAAAGGCTCGTAGAAATACCGTCACCGGTAAGTCTAACTAAGGTTTTCTCCCTTCGCCTTTCAGGACAGCACCTTGGAGAGGATAACCGAGAAACTTACTTCAGGGTGGGACTACTGCCTGCAAAACCTTCCTACCAAATGATTGGTCCGAGGCTGATAGTAGATCCAAGCGGTAGTGCCTTATGAAGGTCGAAAAACTGGACCATGTGGCAGCCTTGCAGATTTGCTCAGGAGATGCCCCAGCCCTTTCTGCCCATGATGCCGCCACTGCTCGAGTAGAATGAGGTAATACCCCTTCCGGAGGTTCCAGACCCAAAGATATGTATGCCTCTTTGATGGCCTGCTTTAACCATCTTCCAAGGGTGCTTTTGGAAGCTTTACCTCCTTTGTGAGTACCTTCCATTAAAACAAAGAGTGAGGATGACTTTCTGATTTCCTTTGTTCTTTCCAGATATTTAAGCAGGCACCTCCTGACATCAAGGGTATGGAAAGCTTCTTCTCCTGCTCCCGAAGGTAAAGGACAAAAAGTAGGGAGAATGATTTCCTGTGTACGGTGAAAAACTGAAGCCACCTTTGGTAGAAATGCTGGATCCGTCCTTAAGACTACCCTATCCTGTAGACATCTCATGAAGGGCTCTTTAATTGAAAGGGCTTGTAACTCACTAATTCTACGTGCGGAAGTTACTGCTACCAATAAAATAGTCTTTAACGTCAAGAAACGTAATGATGCTTCTTCTATGGGTTCAAACGGTGCCATAGTTAGACCCTGAAGAACTAAAGATAAATCCCATTTGGGAAAACTAACAACAGGTCTAGGCTTTACTTTTGCCATTGCCCTAAAAAATCTGATTATTAAAGGTTCCCCTGACAGGGTTCTTTCCAAAAAAACTGATAAAGCAGCTACCTGCGTCTTGAGCGTACTTGCTGCTAACCCCTTCTCCAATCCCTCTTGAAGAAATTCCAAAACTGAAAATGTGGTACGAAAATCAAAGTTTTTACTGGAACACCAAGAATTATAGATCTTCCAGACTTTAAAGTAAATGTCTCTCGTCACTTTTTTTCTACTTGCAAGAAGGGTAGAAATAAGCCTCTCTGATAAACCCTTCCGTCTTAAGATTTGTTCTTCAGAAACCAAGCTGTTAGTTTGAGGTAAGCTGGATCTGGATGGAGAATTCGGCCCTGACTCAACAGGTCTGCCCTGATTGGTAATCTCCAAGCAGGTTTCACTGAGAGGTTCATCAAGGTTGAAAACCAGGGTCTTTTTGGCCAATAAGGAGCTATTAATATTAGCTCCGTGGACTCCAATCTGAATTTGGCTAACACCTTTGGTATCAGTTGGAACGGGGGAAAAGCGTAGGACAGATGGAAGTCCCATTTGTGAGCTAACGCATCTACTCCGAGAGCTTGATCCTGTCTCTGAAGAGAGAAGAAGACTGGTATTTTTGCATTTTCCTCTTTTGCAAAGAGGTCCACTTGGGGATGACCCCAACTCTTGGAAATCTTTTCGAATAATTCCTGATTGAGAGACCACTCTGCTTCCCTTATTTCTTTCCTGCTGAGGAGATCTGCTAAGGTGTTTTCCGTCCCCTTTAGATGGACTGCTGATAGAGAGGCCACATTGTTCTCTGCCCATCTTAGGATCTGATGCGCTAGACCCATTAGGGTTTTGCTTTTTGTGCCCCCTTGCTTTGTTAAATATAATACTGTCGTCATATTGTCTGACAATATTTGGACATGTTGATTCACTAGAAATTCCTGGAGGGAGAGGAGGCTTAAGTGAACAGCCTTTAACTCTCTCCAATTTGAAGATCTTCTTGCTTCTGGTTTGGTCCAAACTCCCTGAACCGTTTTTTCTTCCAGGTGAGCTCCCCATCCCCAGGCGCTGGCATCTGTAGTCAGCCTTCTGGTTACCGGAAAGACCCAAGGAAGCCCTTTTGAAACGTTTCCTAGGTTCCTCCACCACCAGAGAGACCTTTTTGCTCTTGCCCCCAAGTTGAATTTCTTCTCCAGAGGTTCCTGGTATGACCAATTCATCAGGATATCCGATTGCAGAGGACGGGAATGCAACCTGGCCCACTGTACCGAAGGAATTGCTGCTGTCAACAGACCCAGAGCAGACATGGCTTGTCTTACAGAGATCTCTGCGTTGGATTGAAGTGTTATCAGGGTCAACTGCATCTTCTCTATTTTCTCCTGGGGTAGAAAAATTTTCTGTTCTATCGAGTCTATTTCGTACCCCAGAAACCTTACCCTTTGAGATGGAATTAAGTTTGACTTCTGAAGATTGAGAAGCCATCCCAAACCTCTTAAATGTGTTTGAACTGTCTGTAGGTTGACCTCTACTTGACCCCTTGAGTCTGCAAACAGTAGCAGATCGTCCAAATAGGGTACTATTGAAATCCCCTTCAGTCTCAGGGGCTCCAAAGATTCCGCCATCACTTTTGTGAATACCCTGGGAGAAGAGGAAAGACCGAAAGGCAGGGCCCGAAACTGCAGGTGCCAAATCTCCCCTCCCCCCAGATTGACTGCAAGACGCAGGAACCTTTGTGATGGGGGCGCTATTGGTATATGGAGATAGGCATCTCTCAAATCGATGGAAGCCATATGACATTTGGGGGTTAGCAAATTCCTTACTGAGAAAATCGTATCCATCCTGAATTTTTTGTATTTTATGGATCGATTTAGAACCTTTAAATTGAGAATCAGGCGGAACTTTCCTGATGGCTTTTTGACCATAAAAATGTGGGAGTAAAACCCCTTCCCCTCTTGATCTTTCGGAACCTGGGAAATGACCTTCTGTTGCATCAGTTCCTGTAACAGAGACTTCATGGCCAGAGCCTTTTCCCGATCCTTTGGCAGGTTTGTGATGTAAAACCGACTTGGGGGGCTTTGTGAGAATTCCAATTGATAACCCTTTTTGATTAACCCCAGAACAAAAGGACTCTTTGTTGTTTTTTCCCAGATTGGTAAGAAGTCCTGTAGTCTCCCCCCTACTAGATGGTCATTGTTTTTTAGGGGTTTGTTCTGGGGTTCTAAAGAGTACCCCACCTCTACCTCTTCCTCTCTGAGAAGACCAGGGTCTCTTCTGTGTGTGGTCCTTTTCCTTATCGGTTTGTCGAAAAGGACGAAAATTTTTCCTCTGCTGTACCGTTTTCTTCTTCTGTGGGAAAGCTTTCTTCTTGTCTGCTGTCCTGTCAAGGACAGTCTCTAGTTCTGGCCCAAACATCAGGTCTCCTGAAAAGGGAATTCCGCACAGTTTTACTTTAGAAGCTGAATCCCCTGACCAGGTCTTTAGCCAGAGTGCTCTTCTTGCTGAGTTAACAAGCGCAGAGGACCTGGCTGACATCCTGATAGATTCTGCAGAGGCATCTGCCATATATTTTACTGCCTTAAGCAGGGTAGGGAAGGACTCCAATAAGTCTTTTCTGGAGGTACCTGCCACAACATGATTTTTAAGTTGCTCTAACCAGCACTCCAGATTCCTAGCCACAACCGTAGCCGCCATTGCTGGCTTAAGATTAGCTAGAGATGAGTCCCAGGCTTTCTTCAGTAGCCCATCTGCCCTCTTATCCATAGCATCTTTGAGAATACCCATGTCCTCAAAAGCTAAATCAGTCTTCCTAGATACTTGAGAAAAGGCAGCGTCTATTTTTGGTTTTTTATTCCACAATAGTTCCTCATTCTCCTCAAAAGGAAACCTCCTTTTGAGGGTTTTAGAAAAAAACTGTCCTCTCTCTGGGTTCTTCCATTCCTTTTTAATAGTGTCTGTTAACACTTTATGCACAGGGAACACCCTGTGTTTAATTTCCTCCAGCCCCAGGTACATCTTATCATGCACAGACAGCTGAGCCTTTTCTTCCTGGATCTCCAGGGTAGTATAAATTGCCTTGAGTAATTCATCCACCTCCTCAAGTGACAGCTTATATCTAGATGATCTTGACTCTTCTTCCACCTCCTCCTCCTCAGAATCAATGGTTGAGGGTGGAATGCTTTCCCTTTCCTCCTCCGACTCACTTTCCACCTGTCTGGAAGTGGACTGAGGGAAACTGGAGTGAGAACTCTGCTCTTGGCTGGAACTCTGGCCGTGCTTTACAAGGGAACGCACTGTCCCTAGGGCCTCTGCTAACTCCTTCCTCACAGAAGATAAGAGCTCTTTGCACTCTTGTGAGGATTCTTCTTTTACTAAATCCACAATGCAGGATTTGCACAGTGGTTTGGGCCAAGAGTCCCTTAAAGGATTTTTGCATGAGGGGCACTTTCTCCCTGTTCTCTCTGATTTGGCAGTAGCTTTCTGAAACAGAGAAACAAGAAAAAACCCAGGTCTTTTAGAACTAAGGCTTCAGAGAAAAGTAGTACCTCCAGCCAACACCCTAAGTGCCCAGAGTCTCACTCCTTTGCTGAACTGCTAATGGAAACTGTTACCCCATAGCAGACAGCAGCAGGTTTTGAATAACCACATCAAAGATAAAACACCCAGTGATATAAAAGGAAAGAGGTGCCACCGCACCTCTCCTACCTGGGCCTGACCGGGAACCTGGGCGCCTGCATCCGCCATTGCTGCTGACGATTCCGCTGTCTCCATAGTGCAATCCGCAGCTGCTGCACTGTGTACTAGGCTCCATGTGCCAAACAAAAGGAAGTCCCGGCCAGAGGACCCGCCCCTTCCTCCTGCGTTCCAGCAGCAGGAACCAATCGCTGCTACGCCCCGCCGGAAGTATCCGCCCACCGGAACTGACATCACCTGCTGTCCGGGATTCGGCGCCGCCATGCAGAGGCCTGGCATGGACGCTCTTACTGAGCACAACCGCGGCCCCCCGAACACCCCGGGTGGAAAACTTCCGGCAGACCATTACTCCTGTGAGCCGGAGAAGGAAGGGACACCGGAGCACCCTCCTCACGTAAGGGAAGGAGCTGGGTTGGTCTGAGTATCCAAACGTGGAGGTCCTGCCAAAACCCTCTCCTTGGAGAGAGCGCAGCCCCTCTGGTTCCCCAAGCAGTGCTTCCACCATGGCGGAGGAAACACTAAAACTGATGGCATGGTGGAAGCAGCTGCTTTTTAAAGGGGCGTTGTCACGCAGTGTTTCCTGTCTAAGAGGTGGAGCTACGCTCTCTCCAAGGTGCTGTCCTGAAAGGCGAAGGGAGAAATTGTATGTGACCATGCTCACTGTACAACCTCATACAAGTCTATAAGGGCTCACTGTGCAGGCATTGTCCCCAATAAAGGGAGTTACTGCCAAGGTGGTGTACCCTGTACAGCAGGACATGGCTCAGTCACTGATGTAAGAAGCTGGGGGTGTTAGTGCAGGTTAGATCAAGTAGGGATGCTAAGAATTTGATAGGGTTAAGGGCTCATGCAGACTGCAGTTCAAAAAATGCTCCTACAGGCTTGAGCTAATTTTTTCTGCCTGGAAAGTACTCCCCTTCATGTTAACCTATGTGTCCATGCACACTTTGGCTTTTTCAGGAGTTTACAGGCATATGCTCTTACAGGCAGAAAAAACAAAACAAAATCCAAACTCATGTTTGAGAGGTGCTTTTGAGCAGAAAAGACACACATATGCCTTGTTTCCACTGAGCGGATCGGTTCGGGTCGGTACAGTTTGGAAGGCCTAGAATGGTCTGGCCTATTCAGGTGAGCGTTTCCACTGCAAGTCTGACCGACAGGGGCCATACGTGGGTTTAGAAAAAATGCCTAGCATGGCGTCACATGTCCACCAATCAGTGGAATGCATCGTAGCTCCGCCCTAACCGAACTGTACCATTTTCTATGGCCCCACATCTGAAGGAGGTCCCTGAATGGTGCGGTTCGGTTGTATGGGCCGCTTTCATAATGGAAACACTCAAAATAGTGTACCGTACCAAACCGAACCGCTCAGTGGAAACGAGGCAATACACACACACGTGCAAAAAAAGAGCTCAAAAAAGCAGGTCAGTTCAGTAGGGGTGTGGCAGTGTTCATGTAGGTCAGTTTAGTAAGGGTGTAGCAGGATTGCACAGATACTGTTGGCCTTTAAAAGACTGTCCAGTTTTTATTTCTAGTTGAAAGGGCTTCCCCTACCCTAGTGCCAGAATACAGAGACAAGTAGTTTCTTAAATCAGGAAACAGAAAAGCCGAGTTAGACTTACCGGTAACTTCTTTTCTGAGAGTCTTCCAGGACAGCCATGAGACCTGGGGCTCCTCCTACCAGGACAGGAAACACGTTAACCCCCACCAGATAAAAGGGCAGTCCTCCAGGCCCCATGTCAGTATTCGAGAACCGTAGGACATCCCTGTAAAACATATGCATAATACACAACTCCAAGACAAAACTGGGTTGGAATCTGGCTGTCCTGGAAGACTCTCAGAAAAGGAGTTACCGGTAAGTCCAACTCAGCTTTTCTCTAAGCGTCTTCCAGGACACCCATGAGACGATGAGCCAGAACTTACCAGTCTAGGAAGGGACAACTGCCTGAAGGACCTTATGACCAAACGCCTGCTCCCGAGCAGATAGGAGATCCAGACGATAATGTTTAATGAAGGTCGAAAAACTGGACCATGTGGCAGCTCTGAAAAATTGTTTAAGTGAGGCTCCAGCCTTCTCAGCCCAAGACGCAGACAAGGCTCTTGTTGAGTGCGCAGTAACAAAAGGCAAAGGAACTTCCCTAATTTTGGAAGTTTCAGAAATAGCTTGCTTTATCCATCCAGCCAAGGTGGCTTTATATGCACTCACTTGTATGCTCCTGAAAAGAGGACAAATAAGGCTTTTGTTTTTCTAAAGGTCTTGGTGACCTCAAGGTAGATGAGAAGAATTCGGAGGTTCAGGATAAGCCTATATTGTCCGACAGCTTTCCGATGGCAAATATATGAGCATAAAATCCCTTGCCCTGATCCGACCGGGGAACCGGGATCAGGACCTTTTGATCTATCAAGTCTCAAAATTTGGAGACCCAGGGCCCTCGCTTTTACCCAAACTTGGGGAGGGAAGGTGACCAATAATCGCTCTGGTGGCTGGCAAGAAAATTCCAGCCGGTACCCATTGGTCACTAGGCCCAGGATGAATGGACTTGGGGTGACTGCTGCCCGCTGTGGGAGAAAGGTCCTCAATCTTCGACATGAGTCACTGTGGCTTGTTGAGGAGGGTTAAACAAGACACAACCTCTACCTCTGCCCTTGTGCCCTGTCCAATGCTTTTGGGCCTATTGTCCCTTTCTCTAGGACCTTGCTGCCTACTTTGGCCACAAAAATTAAAAAAAAAAAAAAAAAAAAAAACACCGTTCTGGCTGTCAGCTTTTTCTTAATCTCTGAAAAGGCCTTCTTTCCATCGGCCGTGTGTTCCAGCGCCTCTTGCAGACCTGGGACAAAAAGATAAAATTGCCTGTTAAGGGAAGACCACATAAGAGCAACTTTAAGGCAGCATCGCCTGACCAGGTTTTAAGCCATAGGCTTCTCCTGGCTGAATTCACTATGGCCGAGGTCCTAGCTGTCATCCTTACCGACTCTACGGAAGAATCAGCCAAAAACCCCACAGCACGAAAGAGGAGAGGGAAAGATTTCAGAATCTGTTCTCTAGAGGTACCTGCCAACAAGTGTGTTTGTATTTGTGTCAACCATACTTCTAAATTTCTGGCTACACAAGTGGACTCCAACGCTGGTTTAAGATTCCCAATGGCTGAGTCCCAGGCTCTGTGAAGAAGGATATCCTCTCTTATCCATCGGATCCACAAGCGTGCCCATATCGTCAAACGCAAGGTCCGAGTTTTTTGAAAGAGGTGCGTCTAACTTGGGATTTTTGTTGCATGGCTGTGCTGTGTCCTTCAATGGAAACCTTCTTTTTAGGTTACCGGAAAAGAAAGGTTTTCTCTGGATTTTCCCACTTGATAGTATCAAGAAGGGAACTATGTACGGGAAAAACTCTAGCCTTTTTCTTATGCAAACCTTTGTACATGAGGTCATGTTTAGACAATTGTACCTTCTCTTCTATATCAAAGTGTCGTATAGATAGCCTTTGATAAGTAATCTACATCTTCCAATGATAACTTATACCTCGAGCCCCTTGCGGATTCTCTATCCCTGGGCCCTGTATCTGACCCCGATTCTTCCAGAGAAGAATGGGTAGATCCGGCTGCAGCCTCAGAGTCTTCACTCTCCACACTATGCTGTGGAGCACTAGGACCGGCTGAAGTCCTAACTGGAGATGGACCCTCTGAGGGCACTTGAATTTTATCAGAGTTTTAAAATGAGCTAAAATGTAGACATAAGCTCATCTCTAAAAGAAGTCAGTATTTTCTAAAAGGAGACTACCGGGACATCCTTAACTAGGCTGTCTATACAGGTGCGGCAAACTGCTTTGCTCGACGAGGAGCTCAATTTGTTTCCACAAACCACACATTTTTGGTGGCTGTGCTTGGGCCTTGTCCTGCAAGGTCAACAAATTTGGTCAACAAATGACCCCAGTGAATTTTACGCCACATACACTCCATAACACCCCACGCAGGAGGATAGGAAAATGTGCCCCCTTCACCTAGTCCCTACTGGTTACAAGGGGGAGAACACTCACAGGATGTGCAAGTAAAATACACTTCAGGCTTACCTGTGGAGGTGCTGGTGTTAGGGCCTGCTTCCGCTGCCTGTGCAGGTATCGCAGAGGAAACCATCCCACCCCTGTAGTGGGATGCAGCCTCTGCTGGGTTTCACAGTTTTTAAAACCACCAGCCTCCCAGCGTCCCTGTTAGCGCCGTTTGGAGACCAGAACTAGCATCTCCGCTGCCTGCTGACAACGTCACAGGCCCCGGAAGTGACCCTTCCGGGTACTTCCTGTGGGTCAGCTTGGAACGCATAAGTTCCACCCCCTCCACGCGTGTGGCTTCCTCTCTACCCCTGCACACTCCAACCCCACTGTTTAACAGGGGGAGACAAGCTGACTGCCGCCATGCGGCTCGCGGACAAGAGCTCCGACGTACACCGCGGTACTGGCATTCCCCATGCCCCGAGAAGCAGGGACAGCAGCCACAAACCTACTCCCCCGGTGGATGTGCCACTCTGGGACCAAGAAGAAAGTAGAAATACCATCCCAAAATGCAACAGGAGCCAAGCTCATGAGACCTAGGGGAACCAGTTCCAGGAAACATGTTAACCGCAGTCCGGAGGAAACACCAATACTGACATGGGGTATGGAGGACCGCCCTTTTATCTGGTGGGGGATAACGTGTTTCCTGTCCTGGTAGGAGGAGCCCTAGGTCTCATGGCTATCCTGGAAGACGCTTAGAGAAAACACCTTGCCGTTATGCTGATCAACTGCTTCCAACATTCGATATTGGAGTGAGAGTGGACAAAACAAAAACCACATGCACTGTAGACATTTGTTCAAACATTTTCCATCAGACTCCTTCCAATTTTCTCGTTACTGCAGTCAAAAACACATACATTCGACAAATGATTAGAAAATAAAAACAAAAAAAGGTTCTTATAGTGAACATTTATCAGAGTATTATTAGAAAACAACTGCCATCTGTAGTGTCTGCAGGGAGCTCCCACGTCTGGCATACCATGGCTACAGCTGCTCTCTGCTGTCAGAGCCTTTACCTGACCTCTGCTCATGTCATACAAGATGGGAAGTTTTCGGACCAAGCATTCTATTTATAGATCTCGCTTGGTAAATTAGGTCAAAAAAATGAAGGATTGTTTGCATCTAGGTCAGCAGCACTATAGATTTACACATCCTGCAATGCTGCTCACGGTTGTACTTTCATAAAAGCAAATGTTCTCACCAACATCCAATCAGCAATTCTGACATGTTAAGTATTTGGTTAGCTTTGTGTATTTACTGTGTCCCACAATAACCAATCCAATTTAAACCTTCAAATCCTGGCATCTTTCCATGGCAAGTTTTATTGTGGCCACTATGGAGCAGAACTTACTGCAACCTTAGTACAAAATGTAATCTCCATAGGCCCCATGCACATTGAGCGTTTACACAGCTTCACTGAGAGCCTTTACTCCTGGCAGAAAAAAAAAAAAAAAAATAATACATAAAATTTTAGAAAAGCAGGTAAAGCCACATATTGCACGCATGTTTATATGCGCTTGCACAACAACGCATTCTATTGTCTAGTATATGAATTTATTCTGGCCATTAGGTTGGGTTCACACTTGTGCGATCACAGACATTGCATAGGATTCGCACCGCATTGCTGTGCAGATCCCATGTGACGTCTGTGCGATGCAAATTCAGCCATAACAACTGTATGGCTGAAATCCCATCGCATTCACACCAAAATGGTGCAGGACCCCTTTTTTTGGTCAGCACTGGAATAGGATTGGATGAGTGTTCACACCTAGGCGATCCAATTCCTGCACCAGTTGACAGTTCGCACTGTGATCTGATCTGGACCCGCAGTGGTTCGCAGATGTCAGTGTGAACAGCCGGTGAGTGATATGCAATGCGAGGACCCGTACTGGAATCACGCTGGTTCCCACATCGCATATGTGTGAACTGGGACTTGTAATGGATTAACATGCAGTTAGCGTTTTTCTGCCCAAAAGCTCCTCCGCTGAACATGCTGGTGATGGTTTTTCTGCTCATAAACTGCCTGACTCTTCAAATACGCCCGTAATTGCCTGTGTGCATGGATACAGATTAAGAGGGGCGTATAGAACACGCTTGTAAAAGTTTTTTTTTTTTTTCCACCCAGTGTGCCTGAGGCCTAAAGGAAAGGAGGGTTTAGGTCTGTTTTGCTGACAGTTGACCAAATAATGCTTCCCAAAGACAACTACCAGTTTCTTTAGAATTTTGGCTCTAAGCCAGGGGTGTCCAAACTTTTTTCAAAAAAGGGCCAGATTTGATTAAGTGAACATGTGTGAATGGCCGACCATTTTGCCCGACATTCTTTGAACCATTAAAATTAGGTCTAAGGCCCCTTTCACAAGATCGGACCGTTCAGGTCTGTCTGTCAGTTTTGACAGCAGACCTGAACGGGCGCTCCATGTTAGCCTATGGAGCGACGGATGTCAGCAGAGACATGTCCGCTGACATCAGACCTGGTCCGATCCACTAAAAGAAGACAGATGCCTCTACGTTCGGATCCATCGCTGGCGGATCAGACCAGATCTGATGATAACGGACATGCTGTCCCTTTTCGTCCGATCTCTCCATAGGCGGCAGCGGCGCCTGACAAGCCCCTCCCCTCTCAGTGAGCAGAGAGGGACCTGTCATCCGCCGGCTCAGCAGAGATCAACGAAGAGATCTCCCAGTGAGCCGGCGGACCGAGGCGGACTCCGTGGAAGCAGAGTCCGCCTCGTGTGAAAGGGGCCTTAGTGTGTTCGTCCGAGTACTATTACACTGCCAACAAGCATTCTCTTGCCTTTGTGGCTGGGTGTGGTGAAAAGATTAGCGAGATAGCTATATCTTTTGTGGCTGTGACCCCCAACGAATCCCTGAGCGCCACTCAGGACTAAGGATGACCTCGGTTGTGTTATTTGGATATACCGCATTTATCGGCATATAACATGCACCTTCACTTTAGGAGGGAAGTTTCAGGTAAAAAAAAAAAACGTAAAATTTTATATAAAGAACTGTGAAGCAAAATAAGGGTCAGTGCCCATCAATGCAGCCTTATCAGTGCCCATCTGCAGCCTCACCATTGCCATGAATGCATCCTGATCGATGCCCATCTGCAGCCTCGGAGGGGACAGGGAGGGGGGCGGGGCAAGCATCAACAGGTTACATATAGGAGAATCTCCGGTTTTCTCTGCGCCCTCTTTAATACAGAGTCCAGCCTTCTATGATAGACAGAACAGTGGTCCAATGGTAGCCCAGGAGACAGGACTTCCCATTACAGAGGCTGCCGTGTAAACAGGAAATTCTCACTGTATGTATTCGGTCAGCGCTCATCCTGCCCCCTCCGAGGCACATATAAATACGTCTATATATCTTTTGTGTCCCCCGTGGCGCTCGTGGGATTCATTGGGGGCCACAAAAGATATATATAGCCAAATTACCAGTGGGGCCTTTTGAAATCAGAACGCGAGCCACAATTGGCCCGCGGACCGGACTTTGGACATGCCTGCTCTAACCAGTAAGCCTCCCCTCTGCAACATCAGCTTTATCTCACATTACTTCGGTTCTGATAGGTGCCTAATTATCTCCACTTAAGGTTTTTTTTTTTTTTTTTTAAGACTAGTAACCCATCTTCATGCAATACACAACTGTATTTTTTCAGCTACAGGATTTCCATATATTGCTTCTCCTTCCAATATATAGAATAACTCCGCACATCAATATGTTGTATTATCCAAGTCCTGTCTGCCTGACATTCTGCAAAGCAATAGAGCTGTACAAACATCACAAGATTTCATGCTTTTGTTTGTTGAAGCTGCATTCACTCTTCATTCCCACAATTAGTTTTTCCAAATAAAGAAGTTATCTGGAAATTCCAGCCTCATTCACAAAGGATTGTATTGCCAGCTGCAGTCAGTCATGAATCCAATGTAATTCTGTGGCTGGATGAAGAGGTGGATAGCTGTGGACACTGAGCCTGTGCAAAGCAATGGCAAAGACTACCTGTGCTCAGGGACAGATACAAGTCGTCCTCTTGCGTTCTGCACTGGTCTAAACCATGGCCCCTTCCCGTTTCAACATGACTGTGCACAAAGCAAGGTCCATAAAGACATGGATGAGCGAGTTTGTGGTGGAGGAACTTGACTGGCCTGCACAGAGTCCTGACCTAAACCCAATAGAACACCTTTGAGATGAATTAGAGCAGAGACTATGAGCCAGGCTCTCTTGTCCACATCAATACCTGACCTCACAAATGCACTTCTGGAAGAATGGTCAAACATTCCCATAGACACACTCCTAAACCTTGTGGACAGCCTTCCCAGAAGAGTTGAAGATGTTATAGCTGCAAAGAGATGGCCAATTCAATATTGAACCCTACGGACTAAGACTGGAATGCCATTAAAAATTTGTGTGCGTGTAAAGGCAGACAACCCAACCAATACTTTTGACAATAAAGTGTATATACGAGGGGGTGCTGACAAGTATTGAACCTTACCCAGAAAAAATTAAGCTAGGAAGATGTAAATTGCAGGGTGTACTAGAGAATTTGTCTCTAATCAATGGTGCAAAAAGCAACTACCTACGATTTTAACTTGGCTTTCTTTTTCAGGTCCAAAGTGAACATGGCAGCACCTCCAGAAAAATTCAATGTGGAAGATCATAGGACCATAATCAAGTTCCTGTTTCTCCAAGGGAAAGGTGCGAAGAAGATCCATGATGAAATGTCACAAACTATGGGTGACAGTGGCCCTTCATATGCAAAAGTATTGCTACATATCTGGGGACATCATGTGAGAGAGTTGGTGCCATTACCCACAACAAATTGGAAACGAAAAAGCTTGCAGCAAAGTGGATCCCAAAACTTGACAACCGAACAAAAGAGGAAACATGTGGAGACATTGGTGGCTGCTTTAGAACATTTTGCAAGAAAGGAGTCAGATTTCCTGGACAAACTGGTAACAACATGGATCTACTGTTATGATCCAGAGACTAAGACCCCTTTCACACAGATGTTTCTCAGGCGCTTTGGGCTAAAAATAGCACCTGTAAAGCGCCTGAAAAACAGCTCCCCTGCAGTCTCGGTGTGAAAGCCGGAGGGCTTGAGGCGATGCACTGGCAGGACGTTAAAAAAACTCCTGCAAGCAGCATGTTTGGAGCGGGGTATACCTCACTCCTGCCCATTGAACTGAATGGGCATCGCTGCCAAAGCGCCGCTGCTTTGTGGGTCGTTTTAACCCTTTTTCGGCCGCTAGCGAGGGTTAAAAGTGCCCTGCTAGCGGACAAAAACCCCCACAAAAACTACGGTAAAGCACCGCTTAGAAAAGGCGGGGCTTTACCGCCGACGGCGCCGATGCCTCAGTGTGAAAGGGGCCTAAGGAATGGAGGCACAGTGGTTCCCCCAGGCAAAAGAAGTTCTGTGTGCAAAGCAAATGGCAACAGTTTTTTGGGATAAAAAGGGAGTTCTGCTGGTGGACTACCTCCAAAATTTTATATATTACTGTCCTTTATTGACGAAGTTGACGCAAAATATCAAGGAAAAAACTTTGCTCTCCAAAGGTGTCATCTTGTTGCATGACAACGCCTCGTCACACACAGCAGGTGAAACAAAGGCAAAACTGACCTCAGGCTTTCAAGTGATGCCCCATCCACCCTATTTACCCAACCTGGCTCCTACTGACTCATCTGTTTCCCAATCTCAAAAAAAAAACAAAAAAAAAAAAAACACACACCTAAAAAGGGACAACGATTTGGGAGGGTTCCAGAGGCAACTAATGCTGCAAATGAGTGGTTACATCATCATTTGGAAGAATTTTATTTGCAAGGACTTCAGCTGCAGGACAGATGTCACAAGTGCATTGACTTCCTGGGGGAATGTGTAGAATCATATGGCAGTTACAGTTTCCTAGCTTAATTTTTTTTCTTTGCAAGTCTCTATATAGCGAGAGAGATATAGATAGAGATATATATATTCTGATCCTGGCCACAGAATTCTGTTTCCTCTAAACTGACCACAACCAGAGAGACATCGGTAAATGCCCAACTTAGCTGACAGCATGAAAAATCATTGCACGCATGTGTCTAGAAATGTCCTCTAAGGTCTATAAACTACAACAGTGCCGGTGTGAATGAGACTGAATATCACTCAGTCTGTCCAATGGGATCAGCCTCACTCATTTAGCAGTGCTGTGCACACAGACTTGTGATGTCCCAGGCGTCATAACCCATAATGCCCCGTACACGCGGTCGGACATTGATCGGACATTCCGACAACAAAATCCATGGATTTTTTTCCGACGGATGTTGGCTCAAACTTGTCTTGCATACACACGGTCGCACAAAGTTGTCGGAAAATCTGATCGCTCTGAACGCGGTGACATAAAACACGCAAGTCGGGACTATAAACGGGGCAATAGCCAATAGCTTTCGTCTCTTTATTTATTCTGGAGCATGCGTGGCACTTTGTCCGTCGGATTTGTGTACACACAGTCGGAATTTCCGACAACAAGGTCCTATCACACATTTTCCTTCGGAAAATCCGACTGTGTGTACAGGGCATTAGTCTTGGGACTAAAATGGCATTTTAGTTTTAGTCCCATTTTAGTCTTCTGCAATTGTTTTAGTTTAGTCGTATTTAGTCGACTAAATCTCCAGTACATTTTAGTTGACTAAAATGTCCTACGTTTTAGTCGTCTAAAATCGAATGGGCGTAAATTGTAATGCATTAGTTAAACATTTCTCTAAAATTTCCAAACTCATTATGAGTGAAAAATTTAATATGTTATTATTCATGGCATTGAGGTATGAACACGCACTACGGACCAGTGTTAATTTTGAAGTCAAATTTCAATTTAGTTTTAGTCTTTTGACTAAAATGGCATTTTAGTTTTAGTCGTATTTTAGTCATCTCGATTGTTTTAGTCATATTTTAGTCAACTAAAATAGTATTCATTTAGGTCGGCTAAAATGTTTTAGTCATTTTAGTCGACGAAATTAACACTGGTCATGACTTAAACCCCTTCCACACTGAGGCAGTTTTCAGGCGTTTTAGTGCTAGAAATAGCGCCTGAAAACTGCCTCCCATGCCGCCCGAATGGGAAAGCCTGAGTGGCAGTGCTTGTGTGGGACGTTAGAAAAAGTCCTGTAAGCAGCATTTTTTGGGGCGGATTGGGAGTGCTGCATACAGCGCTCTCAAAACACCACTGCCCATTGCAATAAAGCACTGCAACACAGGTGTTTTTAACCCCTGCTTTAGCCGCTAGCGGGGGGGGGGCTAGAAAAGCCCCACTAAAAAGAGCAGCGCTAACGCACAGGTGGCCCCAGTGTGAAAGGAGATAGAGAGAGATACACACACACACACACACACACACCTGTACCAATATACAAGTTACATGTCATGACGCACCCCCCCCCCCATCTCTCATTGCTTATATGTTGGGACAGGTATATGTCAGAAAAAAAATTATATTATTAACCACTTCCTGCCGGCCTATAGCAGAATGACAGCCGGTGGTTCAGTTATCCTGACTGGACGTCATGTGCCCATGGGGGCGCGCATCGCAGCGATCGGTGGTGCGGTGTGTCAGTCTGATACACCGCTACACTGATCTCAGTAAAGAGCCTCCAGCGGAGGCTCTTTACCACGTGATCAGCCCTGTCCAATCACGGCTGATCACGATGTAAATAGGAAGAGCCGTTGATCGGCTTTTCCTCACTCGCATCTGATAGACGCGCGTAGAGGAAAGCCGATTGGTGGCTCTCCTGACAGGGGGGGTATGTGCTGATTGTTTATCAGTGCAGCCCCCCCTCAGATGCCCACCCTACACCAGCAGGGAAGCCCCCAGGACCACCAGGGAAGTCCCCAGAATGTGGATGGCCAGGTACATCCCCCATGGCCATTCACATATAAAAAAAAAAAAAAAAAAAAATGCCCAAAATATGCCAATCAGTGCCCACGAATGGGCACTGACTGGCACATCATATTTACATTACAAAACAGGAAAGCCACCCATCAGTGCCCATCCATAAGTACGCATAAGTGCCACCTACGAGGGCCCATCAGTGCCGCATACCAGTGCGACCTATCAGTGCCCATCATTGAAGAAGATGTACTTATTTACAAAAAAAATTAACAGAAACAAAGAAATACCTGTTTTCTTTGCAAAATTTTTGGTCTTTATTTGTTGCGCAAAAAATAAAAATCGCAGGGGTGATCAAATAGCACCAAAACAAAGCTCTATTGGTGGGAACAAAATGATAAAAAATTTGTTTGGGTACAGTGTTGTATGACCGCATAATTGTCATTCAAATTGCGACAGCGCTGAAAGCTGAAAATTGGTCTGGGCAGGAAGGTGTCTAAGTGCCCTGTATTGAAGTGGTTAAAATTAATATTTTTTTTTTTTTTTTTTTAGCATTAGCACCCCTATCCTGACAAATACATGTCTTGACATAAATATATTGTGACATGCAAGTACCTGTCCTGACATATAAACCGTATTTCTAATCACTAAATGGCTCCATATCCAGTGTCCCCTGCCTGGCTGGATGTGAGGATCCCTCCACATCTTGGGGTACAGAGCACTGACAGGGGTCACCCCAGAAGTGGGGACCTTGCTCTGGATGTGTGTGGTGATGACAGATTGTAGAGAATGGCCCCTGATAATCCCATGTATGATGACAGAGTGTCCTCATTATACACATAGAACACACAATCTCATCTAAAATGATCATTTTGCTTTAAAGTAGAACTAAAGACAAATAATTATTATTAGAACCCCAATCAGGTATCTTTGTTGTCTGTGTCCCCATGAGGGAGATTCACCCTCCACCAGTCCTGTTTATTGTTATCACTGAAAGTAAATTCAAAATTTCAGGCTGCCAACATAACAGGAATGGACATCCACACTGGTTCTGGTGCCAACCAGAGATCCTGTCACTTACTGATGTGTCTATGGGACAGGAAATGAAAGGAAACCCCCATCCCCCTCCTCTCTTCATACACAATGAAGGAAGTTTTGCTTTCAATTGTACATGAAATAATTGTACAATGAAATCCTCCCACAGACACCACTTGATGGGATGTGAGGAGCACTGGCCGTGTTCGGGGCCCCTGTGCTCGGTGTCCCTCAGTGACCCCCCCCCAGATTCCTGTCTCCATTCCCCCAATACAGCCCCTATGAGAAGATTACCTGGTGCTCATCGGAGGCCGTACACATTCCGGACCGGGGGTCCCTCCTCACCGTCCTCCGTGTCCCACACAGCCTGAGACCCCGACACAGCGACCACATCCCCCTCATCGTTCCTTCTTCTCCCCGGACTCCGTTCTGCTTGTCTCCCGGGATATATCTCAGCTGTGCGGGGACACCCAGCCACTCACACACCGGCGGCTTCCTACTCAGCCAATCAGGGACCACAACCAGATCCCGCCCCCTCCCAGCCCCCAGACCAGCAGCTTCCGGTGAAGACAATAACACCAGTCTGACCAGTATATGATCCCAGTGTCACCTCCCCCTCCCCCCGACGTGTCATTCATAGTCACCAATTATCTGCTGATCACACTCACCGCCAGAAATCCACCGATCATCTCATCCACCTCCTTGTGTCCTATCCTACACCCACCTACCTACCATCTCATCCACCTCCTTGTGTCCTATCCTACACCCACCTACCTACCATCTCATCCACCTCCTTGTGTCCTATCCTACACCCACCTACCTACCATCTCATCCACCTCCTTGTGTCCTATCCTACACCCACCTACCTACCTACCGATCATCTCATCCACCTCCTTGTGTCCTATCCTACACCCACCCACCTACCTACCTACCTACCGATCATCTCATCCACCTCCTTGTGTTCTATCCTACATCCACCTACCTACCATCTCATCCACCTCCTTGTGTCCTATCCTACACCCACCTACCTACCGATCATCTCATCCACCTCCTTGTGTTCTATCCTACACCCACCTACCCACCATCTCATCCACCTCCTTGTGTCCTATCCTACACCCACCCACCTACCTACCGATCATCTCATCCACCTCCTTGTGTCCTATCCTACACCCACCTACCTACCGATCATCTCATCCACCTCCTTGTGTCCTATCCTACACCCACCTACCTACCGATCATCTCATCCACCACCTTGTGTCCTATCCTACACCCACCTACTTACCGATCATCTCATCCACCTCCTTGTGTCCTATCCTACACCCACCTACCTACCTACCGATCATCTCATCCACCTCCTTGTGTCCTATCCTACACCCACCTACCGATCATCTCATCCACCTCCTTGTGTCCTATCCTACACCCACCTACCGATCATCTCATCCACCTCCTTGTGTCCTATCCTACACCCACCTACCGATCATCTCATCCACCTCCTTTTGTCCTATCCTACACCCACCTACCTACCTACCGATCATCTCATCCACCTCCTTTTGTCCTATCCTACACCCACCTACCTACCTACCGATCATCTCATCCACCTCACCTCCTTGTGTCCTATCCTACACCCACCTACCTACCGATTATCTCATCCACCTCCTTGTGTCCTATCCTACACCCAACTACCTACCTACCGATCATCTCATCCACCTCCTTGTGTCCTATCCTACACCCACCTACCTACCGATCATCTCATCCACCTCACCTCCTTGTGTCCTAACCTACACCCACCTACCTACCTACCGATCATCTCATCCACCTCACCTCCTTGTGTCCTATCCTACACCCACCTACCTACCTACCGATCATCTCATCCACCTCACCTCCTTGTGTCCTATCCTACACCCACCTACCTACCTACCGATCATCTCATCCAAATCACCTCCTTGTGTCCTATCCTACACCCACCTACCTACCCATCATCTCATCTACCACAGTCCACATCACCTCCATTCATCTCCTTCTGTCCTATCCTACACCCACCTACCTACCAATCATCTCATCCACATCACCTCCATTCATCTCCTTATTATTTATTAATTAATTTCAGGTACTTATATAGCACTCAATTTACGCAGCGCTTTACATATACATTGTACATTCACATCAGTCCCTACCATTAGGGGCTTACAAAAGGTCCCTAACACACATTCCTACATATACTAGGGCCAATTTAGGATCTGATTAACCTACCAGCATGTCTTTAGAGTGTGGGAGGAAACCGGAGTACCCAGAGGAAACCCACTAATGCACAAGGAGAACATGCAAACTCCAGGCAGATGGTGTCATGGTCGAGATTCGAACCAGTGACCCTTTTTACTGCTAGGTGCTAACCACTACACCACTGTGCTGCCCAATCTCCTTGTGTCCTATCCTACACACCCACCTACCTACCGAACATTTCATCCGCTACAGTCCACATCACCTCCATTCATCTCCATGTGTCCTATCCTACACACCCACCTACCTACCATCTCATCCACCACAGCGTCAGAAACCATGACTCAGACTGGGACAAAAGAACAGTTAAATCATGCTTGTTTAATAATAATCATTTTTTTAAAAATGTAAAACGTAGTCAAAACATAGCCAGAGTTCATAACCGGAACTGATAGACAAGCCAAAACGTCAGGGAGCCAGAGATGAGCATAGTAGAACAGCAAGCAGGATCTGGAGCCAGAAGGGATGTCAGCCAAGCAAGTCTTTAACAGGAACACAGAAGAGCGTCTCTAGAGATGTGACCAAGGCAAAGGCAGAGATCATCTGGACTGGACAGCTTAACTAGGCAGGACTGACGAGCGGGATATCATCAACAGGTGAGTCGCTGTGGAGAGATAGGAGTTGGCAATTAGCCGACAGCTGAGAGGCCAGCTTAGAGAAGGAAGGGCTGAGCCCAGCCCTGCCACACAGTCCACGTCATTCCATGTGTCCTATCCTACACCCACATCACCTCCATTCATCGCCATGTGTTCTAACCTACACCTACCTACCTACTGATCATCTCATCCACTACAGTCCATATCACCTGCATTCATCTCCATGTGTCCTATCCTACACACCCACCTACCTACCGATCATCTCATCCACTACAGTCCACATGACCTCCATGTGTCCTATCCTACACACCCACCCACCTACCGATCATCTCATCCACTACAGTCCACGTCATCTCCATGTGTCCGATCCTACACACCCACCTACCTACCTGCCGATCCTCTCATCCACCACAGTCCACGTCACCTCCATTCATCTCCATGTGTCCTATCCTACACCCACCCACCTACCGATCATCTCATCCACTACAGTCCACGTGACCTCCATGTGTCCTATCCTACACACCCACCCACCTACTGATCATCTCATCCACTACACTCCACGTCACCTCCATGTGTCCTATCTCACACACCCAACCACCTACCAATCATCTCATCCACTACAGTCCACATCACCTCCATGTGTCCTATCCCACACACCCACCTACCTACCTACCGATCATCTCATCCACCACAGTCAATGTCACCACCATGTGTCCTATCCTACACCAACCTATCTACCAATCATCTCATCCACCACAGTCCACGTCACCTCCATTCATCTCCATGTGTCCTATCCTACACACCCACCCACCTACCTACCAATCATCTCATGCACTACAGTCCACGTCCCCTCATTCATCTCCATGTGTCCTATCCTACACACCCACCTACCTACCAATCATCTCATCCACCACAGTGCACACTGCATGGGAGGTCGTCTCTGCCCAAGCATGTGGTGCCCAAGCGGCTGCTGTTCTGGCCACACTTGATCCGCTTCAGACATAGGTTGGAAACAGCAACAGTGTGATCTGCTGCACACGTGTCAAAAAAGGACCACACCAAGGAACTTTTCAAAATCAGCGGGGAGTCAGCAGCGCCCTGCACCTGTGGAGCTCTGCGGTGTGATGCAGTAGGGTGGCTGCCCTTAAGCTGCCCCCTAGAGGACATCCTGCCTCATTGGAGTTGTGCCTCCTCCTCCTCTTTTCTATCAGGCTCCCAAGTAGAGTCAGTGACCTCATCATCCCCTCCCTCCTCATCACTGGAGCAAACTTGGCAGTATGCTGCAGCTGGGGGAACATGACTGCCAGTTTCTTGTCCTTCTTGAGCACCCCCTCTCTCTAGGCTCAAGTTACTCCCTTCCTCAACCTGGGAACCAACATCGGAGCCTTCAAATCGCTGCGCATCCTCCAGCAGCATGTACCCGACACTGTGGTCAAATAGCTTCGGGGGACACCTCCATGCATGATGGTGGGGGCTACGGAAGGAGTGACTGAACAAGGAGCCAATGGAATAGGCTACTTTGGCAGCTGTATTGGAAGGCAAACTACTCTGAGCCTGGGTGACAGAGGATGAGGACGGCTTTGTTATCCACTCCAACTCTTCTGTATATTCTGGCTCAATAACTCGACTAGCAGCAGAAAAAAAAGTGTGCCCCACGGCCACCTGCAGAGGATGCACCATGTCCACGACCAGCACTGTTGACTGTAGACACAGAGGCTCCTTGCCCTCTTTTAGTGGTCTGTGAGTGTCTGCCTCTCCTTGGTAGCCTTCTGCACATGATGTATATTTTGTTTTGCAACACCACACTACACTGTATTGTGTACACCATCAGAAAAGTAGTAGCAACTGCACTACGACTGCAATGTATTGTGTACCAGCTACAATGGATGCAGAATATATATATTATATATATATATATATATATATATACACACACACACACACACACACACACACACATACATACATACATATACACACACACACACACACACACACACACACACAGTCAGGTCCATAAATATCGGGACATCGACACAATTCTAATCTTTTTGGCTCTATACACTACCACAATGGATTTGAAATGAAACGAACAAGATGTGCTCTAACTGCAGACTTTCAGCTTTAATTTGAGGGTATATACATCCAAATCAGGTGAATGGTGTAGGAATTACAACAGTTTGTATATGTGCCTCCCACTTTTTAAGGGACCAAAAGTAATAGGCCAGATTAACAATCATCCATCAAACTTTCACTTTTTAATACTTGGTTGCAAATCCTTTGCAGTCAATTACAGCCTGAAGTCTGGAATGCATAGACATCACCAGACGCTGGGTTTCATCCCTGGTGATGCTCTGCCAGGCCTCTACTGCAACTGTCTTCAGTTCCTGCTTGTTCGTGGGGCATTTTCCCTTCAGTTTTGTCTTCAGCAAGTGAAAGGCATACTCAATCGGATTTAGGTCAGGTGATTTACTTGGCCATTGCATAACATTCCACTTCTTTCCCTTAAAAAACTAATTGGTTGCTTTAGCAGTATGCTTCGGGTCATTGTCCATCTGCACTGTGAAGCGCCGTCCAATGAGTTCTGAAGCATTTTGTTGACTATGAGCAGATAATATTGCCCGAAACACTTCAAAATTCATCCTGCTGCTTCTGTCATCAGTCACATCATCAATAAATACATGAGAACCAGTTCCATTGGCAGCCATACATGCCCAGTCCTTGACACTACCACCACCATGCTTCACTGATGAGGTGGTATGCTTTGGATCATGAGCAGTTCCTTTCCTTCTCCATACTCTTCTCTTCCCATCACTCTGGCACAGGTTGATCTTGGTCTCATCTGTCCATAGGATGTTGTTCCAGAACTGTGAAGGCTTTTTTAGATGTTGTTTGGCAAACTCTAATCTGGCCTTCCTGTTTTTGAGGCTCGCCAATGGTTTACATCTTGTGGTGAACCCTCTGTATTCACTCAGGTGAAGTCTTCTCTTGATTGTTGACTTTGACACACATACACCTACCTCCTGGAGAGTGTTCTTGATCTGACCAACTGTTGTGAAGGATGTTTTCTTCACCAGGGAAAGAATTCTTTGGTCATCCACCACAGTTGTTTTCCGTGGTCTTCCGGATCTTTTGGTGTTGCTGAGCTCACCAGTGCGGTCTTTCTTTTTAAGGGTGTTCCAAACAGTTGATTTGGCCACACCTAATGATTTTGCTATCTCTCTGATGGGTTTGTTTTGTTTTTTTCAGCCTAATGATGGCTTGCTTCACTGATAGTGACAGCTCTTTGGATCTCATATTGAGAGTTGACAGCAACAGATTCCAAATGCAAATAGCACACTTGAAATGAACTCTGGACCTTTTATCTGCTCCTTGTAAATGGGATAATGAGGGAATAACACACACCTGGCCATGGAACAGCTGAGCAGCCAATTGTCCCATTACTTTTGGTCCCTTAAAAAGTGAGAGGAACATATACAAACTGTTGTAATTCCTTCACCGTTCACCTGATTTGGATGTAAATACACTCAAAATAAAAGCTGAAAATCTGCAGTTAAAGCACATCTTGTTCGTGTCATTTCAAATCCATTGTGGTGGTGTATAGAGCCAAAAAGATTAGAATTGTGTCGATGTCCCAATATTTATGGACCTGACTGTATATATGTAGCCAAGGGTTCGCTACTATAGTTATTATAGTTGTTGTTGTTTCCAATTAGTTTGGCTCCCTCTAATGGCTGCTGGACTCTGGTAGGATTTTTCCTTACCCCTTGAGAAGGAATGCAGCAAAGCATTGTGAGAGATGTAGTTTGCAGCAGGAAGTGACTCTGTTAGCTGGATGAGCCCTGAACTACAGGACAGACAATGCAAAGCGCGCAGCACTGACTGCTGAGAGGAGTGATAAAAGGACGGGCGCGGCCTGCCTGTTTTCAGCCTCTCTGGACACCATTCAACACCTGCCAGCAGGAGGTTTGTGTGTGACCCGGAGTGAGAGCCGGATCGCCCGCCTCTGAGGGATCTTGGAGTACAGCCCTGCTATCCTAGCAAGCGGACCGACCTATGCTTCAGAGCAACTGGAAGCCCCTGCACTTCAGTCCACCGGGAGTTGCAGCACGGCGCCATCTTCACCAGACGGAGACACCAGGAGGGGATTCCGGACAGAGCCTCACAGCCATTGAGGTCTATTGTGGTGAGAGGGCACCTGCCCATTCCAGTAGAGAGTACAGTATTGCTGAGTGAGTTCTTCCTACAGACTGCTGGTGAGACTTGTAGTTCCACGGAGGTGAATCTTCTTCTTCACAGGCATCATACAGCTGGACTTTGGGGCCTTGTCCTTCTCCCCTGTGCTGTAAGGTCAGTACTGTATTACACTCACATGTAAGGAGGAATCTACAAGTGGTGATATTTCTTCAGTTAAACCATCATCAGCATATCTTTTGTTCTACAGTCATTTCTTTCCCTTTGTCTTTGTGGATTACAAATACTGCAGTTTAAACATCAGGCTAGCTGAAGATATCCAGAGTTGAAAAGAACTTTCACCATCTTCCTCTTTTACTAAGCATTGCCGTTTCACTCATAAGTTGAACTCTGAATGATAGCTTAGGGCAGTGATGGCGAACCTTGGCATCCCACATGTTTTGGAACTACATTTCCCATGATGCTCATGCACGCTGCAGTGTAGTGGAGCATCATGGGAAATGTAGTTCCAAAACATCTGGAGTGCCAGGGTTTTCCATCACTGCCCTAGGGGGAGCCATTGAGTATATGCTAGACCTCACACTGTGTTCTTGAATGTAAAGGTTATATATTGCATTTTGGTCTGTGTGTTGAGGCCTCAGTGGAAAGGTATTTAATATATGTTTTGAAGATATTGAGTACTTATCCCTCTGTGCACCTGATCACATATACTCCTTAAAGTGATTATAAGGTTATAAGTTCTGAATATGTGCATTAAGTGATAACAATTGTCAATTATAATTTGTGTCTATTTATACTCTCTATTGTGTTCTGGGACTTATCTAAGTAAACACTTCTGAGTGGTTCAGTGATATCATGTGAGTTTCTTATTGCTAACGTCACATTGCAGAATGCAACCCAAGGTGTCAGAGGATCTGCAGAGTTGGGGTAGCCAGTGGGATATAGAGTCAATCAGCAGCCCTCACGGGGGTACCACTATATTATATATATATACATACATACTAGACTGACTAGATCTCTCTCTCTCATATATATATATATATATATATATATATATATATATATATATATATATTTTTTTTTATTTATATACACACACTCACAAAAGTGAGTACAGCCCTCACATTTTTGTAAATATTTTATTATATCTTTTCATGTGACAACACTGAGGAAATTACACTTTGCTACAATGTAAATTAGTGAGTGTACAGCTTGTATAACAGTGTAAATTTGCTGTTCCCTGAAAATAACTCAACACACAACCATTAATGTCTAAACTGCTGGCAACGAAAGTGAGTACACCCCTAAGTGAAAATGTCCAATTAGCCATTTTCCCTCCCCGGTGTCAGGTGACTTATTAGTGTTACAAGGTCTCAGGTGTGAATGGGGAGCATGTGTGTTAAATTTGGTGTTATCGCTCTCACTCTCTCATACTGGTCAACATGGCACCTCATGGCAAAAAAACTCTGAGGATCTGAAAAAAAGAATTGTTGCTCTACATAAAGATGGCCTAGGCTATAAAAAGATTGCCAAGACCCTGAAACTGAGCTGCAGCATGGTGGCCAAGACCATACAGCAGTTTAACAGGACAGGTTGCACTCAAAACAGATCTTGCCATGGTCGACGAAAGAAGTTGAGTGCACCTGCTCAGAGTCATAGCCAGAGGTTGTCTTTGGGAAATAGACGTATGAGTGCTGCCAGCATTGCTGCAGAGGTTGAAGGGGTGGGGGGGTCAGGCTGTCAGTGCTCAGACCATATGCCTCACACTGCATCAAATTGGTCTGCATGGCTGTCATCCCAGAAGGAAGCCTCTTCTAAAGATGATGCACATGAAAGCCTGTAAACAGTTTGCTGAAAACAAGCAGACTAAGGACATGGATTACTGGAACCATGTCCTGTGGTCTGATGAGACCAAGATAAACTTATTTGGTTCAGGTGGTGTCAAGCGTGTGTGATGGCGACCAGGTGAGGAGTACAAAGACAAGTGTGTCTTGCCTACAGTCAAGCATGGTGGTGGGAGTGTCATGGTCTGGGGCTGCATGAGTTCTGCTGGCACTGGGGAGCTACAGTTCCTTGAAGGAACCATGAAGGCCAACATGTACTGTGACATACTGAAGCAGAGCATGATCCCCCTCCCTTCAGAGACTTGGCCGCAGGGCAGAATTCCAACATGATAAGGACCCCAAACACACCTCCAAGACGACCACTGCCTTGCTAAAGAAGCTGAGGGTAAAGGTGATGGCAGGCCAAGCATATCTCCAGACCTAAACCCTATTGAGAATCTGTGGGGCATTCTCAAACGGAAGGTGGAGGAGCGCAAGGTCTGGTCTCGAACATCCACCAGCTCCGTGATGTCATCATGGAGGAGTGGTAGAGGACTCCAGTGGCAACCTGTGAAGCTCTGGTGAACTCCATGCCCAAGAGGGTTAAGGCAGTGCTTGAAAATAATGGTGGCCACACAAAATATTGACACTTTGGACCCAATCTGGACAGTACTCACTTTTGTTGCCAGTTTAGACATTAATGGCTGTGTGTTAATTATTTTGTGGGGACAGCAAATATACACTGTTATACAAGCTGTACACTTCACACTTAACATTGTAGCAAAGTGTCATTTCTTCAGTGTTGTCACATGAAAAGATATAACAAAATATTTACAAAAATGTGGAGGGTGTACTCACTTTTGTGAGATACTGTGTGTATATATATATATATATATATATATATATATATATATATATATATATATATATATATATATATATATATATATATATATATTCTCTCTCTCTCTCTCTCTTTCTCTCTCTCACACTGCCACTAACTGAATAACCTGCCTGCTTAATCTAAATCAAGCTATCTCTCCGTCCACACCAACAACACTACACACGGCCGCCGTGTAGGTAGCCTTATATAGTGTGGGGCGTGGATTTAGTCCCCCCTGAGCCATGATTGGCCAAAGGCACCCTGCCAATTATGGCTCTCTTAGCAGAGGGCACTGGGATTGGCCAAAGCATGCAGATCAGGTGCATGCTTTGGCCAATCATCATACAGAAATGCACTGCGAGCTCGCAGTGCAATATGGGGCGTTCCACGGCGCTCGAATTTGCCGGGAACACCCCATAATGTTTGTTCTTCAGCGAACAAACAATGTTCAACCTGAACAATGAGCTCATCCCTAAAAGTGATGCAGTAAAATATAACTGGTGCATACTGCTCTGTTTTAAAAAATACACGTAAAATATATCAAGAAAGTGGTGTTGCCACTCTCTGCCTTCTGAACAGAACAAGCCAAAGCTCTGCAAAAAGGAAGCAAAATTTAGAAAATGGAATCCTTAGTTTAGAAAGAATAAACATCTCTGAAACCACATTTAGATCCGTGATACAGATGTAACATGAAAAGTAGAAAAGAGAATTCAGACATTGTGTTAAGGTGTTTAAAGGCATTAGTTCATAGTCTAGTACCTGCGATTCCAGCACAACTGCAGGCCCGACAGACCCGTATAGGATTCTTGGGACACCCCACCACTAAAGGGTAAAGGTTACTGGTTACATGGGAACTTTAAGAAGATATCCTACAGAGAGTAACCTAAACGCAAGTATGTGTGTAAGAGCCGCAAGAGAAGAACATAATATCTGATGGACATCTGTGGTTTTTTCCATTAGGAGGTGGCACACTTTGCCAAAACAACTTTTTATATATTTTTTTATATCTTTAAATAATCACTTCTCCCTGTAATGTAATATTAGCCTTCTGTTAGGAACTTGGAGGGTGAATAAGCCCACCAGCATGTATCCTTTTGAACAAAAAAATGAAGGCCATTACTTTGCACCTCTCTCTCAAAATGATAGTGGTTTGGCAATTTCTTACTTCAGTACTTTCCGAGTCAAAAGCTAGAATACATATGCAGAAAGAAGATCTGGCGTGTTTCCTTTAGGTCAATTACTCAAAAAGCATTCAAGATAAAAAAATCACCAGGATACCCTGGCAAATAGCAGTTTCAGATGATGGTCAGGATATGGAGCCTCGTTATTTCCCTGAGTACATGTAGATTCACATCATCACCCATCTTGCAAAGCTATTACAATGGGAATTTACTATCTCTGTTGAATACTTCATGTTATATTGTAGAGTACTGACACTTTTCCTGCTAAAGCCATCATACTGTAGGTTTGTGTGTATAGAACAGGAACTATAGATAGGAATCTCATTCCTGGAGACATTCAAGATACAATAATAATCAGTGTATTATGCTGATCCAGAACAGATCTATAGATTTGGGTGAAATGACCTTGTATGATAAACTCAGTATACGAAAATACAGCTTACCTTCTTCCGAGGTGGTACTGGTACATGAGCAATTAACTTCTGCTGTCGTTCATACCTTTCATTTTCAGGGTGGCAGTCTTCTCCAGACTTAGGAAAACAACACAATAATCAAAATGAATTAACGGTACATAAGCATTTCAAACTTGTGATTTAAAGGATCCAGAAATCTCCATCTTGTCCCTAGCAAGATGGAGACAAATAACAGGATGGAGGGAAATGAGGGGCCAGCGTTTTTTGCTGAGAGGCCTTCCTAATAACCAACTGTAATGGAAGGATATGCACCATTTAAAAACAGGAAGAGCACTAGTATGTACTATTCAAGGGCTATGGGATTGCATAGAGGGATTTTTTTAAAATCTTGCTGAACTTACATTTAAGGCCTCATGCACACTGAATGTTAAAATAACGTTATAAAAACACCAGTAGCTTTGCAGTAAGTTTTTCAATGTTTTTGCAATAGCGTTTAGCATTTTTCCATGTTAGTGGTTTTTAGCATTTTTTTTAATGGATAAAAATAAACAATACGCTGGTGAGAAGCGTTTTTGAGCGTTTTTTGACGTTAGATCGTTTTTACAGCTGAAAAACTCTTCTCAGAACCCACTAGTTTTGGGTTTTTTTTTAAAGCCAAAAAATGCCCCAGCCAAAAATTGCTGATATGTGCCTATGTGTGCATGGACACATGGGATAACATGGTGGGGAGTTTATTGACTGTAGAAAAAAACGTCTGAAGCCAAAAACAGCTGCTGTAAAAACGTGCAGTGTGCATGAGGCCTTAAAGGACACATTATGTATACAGACATATATTTTAAAAACAAATGAGTACATATTGGTAATAAAAATGTGTTTCTGGCCAGAGAAACTCGAAATTAGACATAAAAGACATAAACATTGCTTAACTACTAACAGATATCAACAAATATTGAGCAACAAAAGCATGCAGCTTGATGATCAATGTGTCTGTTTTTGACATTTTGTTCTGTCCAGGTCACATGATCTGTATCATAAGATTCCCTGGTCAACGGACCCTTTATCATGCTCACTGCACGTGGACCACTCCTTCATTCAAATTACAATGCTCTAGTGAAAAGCCAAAACTGCCCACCTGTCAAAGATAAGTATCGTTCTGATTACAGTAAATATTGCAAAATACAGCGTACACACTCCAAGCACAAAAAGAGAAAAAACCTTATGGAGGTTGGCCATAGATGGGCAGATGTCCACTTCCTCATCCCACACCTGAGGCATAGAAACAGAAAAGTGACGGCAGAATAAAGGTAGAGTAATCCATCGAGTCTGCCCGTTTTTTTTTTTTTCTTAACTTTTTTGTCGGAGTATAGATCTAGGTTTGTCCCAAGCATGTTTAAAGCAATTTACTGTTGACTGTCTAAATACCCCTGCTGGAAGTTTATACCACGCATCAACTATCCTTTCAGCAGGTGCGTTGCTAGGTCTACAAAAGATCTTGGGCTAGAGCCCATAGCAGCGTAGTAAAGAAAGTCATACGCTTGGGCGGGCATACACATGTGTGTATATATATATATATATATATATATATATCTCCCCAGAGAGCCCCCCACTTACATCAGGGTCCCCAGAGAGCCTCCCCCTTAAATCAGGGTCCCCAGAGAGCCTCCCCTCTGGGACCCCTGAAGAGATAGCCCCAAAAGCCACCCCTAGCGACGCCACTGCCTTTCAGTAAAATAATACTTTATAAAATTAGATTTTTGAACTTTCCTCCAGTTTAATTTGAGACCTGCTGCAATCTTTTTTCTGACAGCATAGAATTCAGATGCAGTCACTCTTCGTGTATTTATTTATTGTCTATTGTTCATTATTCCCATATAGGGAACACGTATATTTCATTATTGTGTATTGTTCGCCATTCCCAGTCAAGGAACACGAATATTTGATTGTGCACTCAGTATCTTGCTTTATTGCAAGTTAATCATCTATTCTCTTTAAGGATTTATTGGTAGTTATTATTTAGGAAGCGCAACACTGTTTTGTTATGTGTATTTAAGGATCTATGGGTGTCTCGGCTGGATGAATACAATAGTTGACAGCAGAGACTCCTTCATTTATTATACAACAGAAACCTACGTGTGCATGGCTAGGCTTAAGCTGGCCATACACTGTTCAGTTTCTTTTTGGTTGGTTCAGTCGACGAGCTGAACAAAAAAACCGAACAGAATCCCCCATCCACACAAATGGAGGTTGGTGTGGAAATCCTCCCTGATGAGCTATTGTATTCTGACAGCAGGGAGACTCCCCCACTGTCAAAATACACATATCAGCACTGCAGCCAACAGAAATCGGTCCATAGATTAAAGCCTCGTACACACGATCAGATTTTTGTACGTTTTTTGTTGCATGCTAGTCTGGTGTAGAAAATTAAGAGGTTACTCACCATACGAAAATTCTCGTATGACAGAATACAACTTCAGAAGTGACATAATGTGTTGAATAGTTTTGTATGTATTCTTTCGTTTGACCATGCGTAGTCTTGCTCTTACAATTTTTTTCGTACGAAAACCTTACTAATTAAAACGAAAATCGGACGTTGGGTTCACGTACGATAAAAATTTTATAGTATAATTTTATGCACATCCAGCTTTTAATCGGACGAAAAACTGGAATTGGCTGCCGAAAACACCATACTAATGATCCGAAAATTGGCAGATCGTTCGTCGGACGAAATTTTACTTCAGATATTTGTATCGTGTATACGGGCCTTTTTTTATGTTCAACTGCAGTGCTCACAAATGGATCGAAATTTGGCCTGTCCCTACTGAACCGGTGGAATTTTGATCCATGTATGGCCAGTTTTAAGGGGCAACAAGTTGTAAAAATCTCCCTGTGCTGTAATTATCACCTCCAACTACCCGAGTCACTCCTTACTGACCTCCAGTGCATGTGTAAAGGCCTAATATTACAAACAAACAATGCTAAATAGAGAGTATCACTTGATGTATTTAGTCATGTATGGCCAGCTTAAAATGCAAAGGTTTAAATACTATGCAGTGTAGGCAATGGTTGGGTTGGGCTATATGGCAAATATTAAAGGAGTTGTTAAGGCAGAAGGTCTTTTATCTTAATGCATTCTATGCATGCCCCATTAGACTGCGGGTGATATGCAGAGGAGAAAGTAAGCTGAATTTCCAACTGTGCACAAAAAGGCTCACCAGAACCGGGACACAAACTGACTACCCCTGTCCGAGACAATCACCTTGGGCAGCCCATGTAAGCGAAAGACCTCCTGAGCAAAAATGGAAGCCAGTTCCTTAGAAGTGGACAACTTCTTAAGTGGAATACAATGACACATCTTGATGAGAATCAGTCAACCACCATAAGGATAACAGTGTTGCCTTGGGAGTTGGGTAACTCTACAATGAAATCCATAGATAGGTGGGTCCAGGGCCTCTCTCCATTGGGTATGGGTTGTAGGAGGCCCACTGGAAGGTGTCGTGAAGTCTTACTCTGAGCACACATGGAACAGGCAGCTACTAAGGCAGTTACATTAGCACGTAGACTAGGCCACCAGAATTGTTGGGAAATGGCCCAAACAAGTTGATTCTTCCCAGGGTGGTCAGCTGCCTTGGAAGAATGGTAAGTCTGGGGCACGGCAGTACGGAGACTCTCTGGGACAAAGCAGAGGTCACAAGGTTTCTCAGGAGGAGCATGGACCTGAGCAGCAAGAATTTTGTCACCCAAAGGAGAAGTGAGACTGGTGCGAACTGTAGCCAGAATATGATCAGGAGGAATCACTGGAACCGGAACCGACTCCAACTTGGAAGTGGAGGAAAATTGTTTTGACAAGGCATCAGCCCATACATTCTTAGTACTGGGTAAGAATGAGACAATCTCAGAAGCATCAACCTCTAGGATAAAAGGTAACATAGGATCAGGATGTGCCAACACAGGAGCAGAAACAAAGGCAGCCTTGAGACTCTCAAAGGCCTTAATGGACTCCAGAGACTCTGTGGGTTACCGTGCTTTCTGGTCATATCAGTCAGGGGCTTGACCAGAGACGAGAAGTTAAGAATAAACTTCCGATAATAGTTGGCAAAGCCCAGGAAACACTGCAGAGGATGTAAACCCATGGGTTGGGCCACTGTAGGACTGCTGAATGTTTCTCTGGGTCCATCGAAAAACCAGCAGTGGAAATGACATAGCCCAGGAATTTAACCTGTTCACGATGGAACTCGCACTTCTCCAGTTTACATTAGAGATTATTCTCTCTTAGTTTCTGAAGTACACAACAGACATCTGTGTGGTGGCTTTCCAGGGACTTGGAAAATATGAGGATATCATCAAGATAAACCACCACACATAACTGCAACAAATCTCGGAGGACATTGTTAATTCCTGGAAAACTGCCGGGGCGTTACAAAGGCCAAAAGGCATTACGCGGTACAATAATGGCCTGTTCTTGTATTAAACGCAGTTTTCCACTCGTTGCCCTCCTTAATCCTCACAAGGTTGTATGCCCCTCTCAAATCAAGCTTCCTGAAAACCGTTGCTCCCTTGAGACGGTCAAATAACTCCGTAATCGGAATCGGATAGGCAATCTTAAATCGTGAAACGATTGAGACCCCTATAAATCAATACAAGGTCTCAGTTCACCACTCTTCTTCTTCACAAAGAAGAAACTGGCACCAGCAGGAGATGAGGATTTGCAGATGAAAACTCGAGAAAGTGCGTCTGCAACGTACTCCTCCATGGCCTTATCCTGCAAGACCGATAAAGGGTAAACCCGGCCACAAGGGGGTATGGCACCAGGTTGAAGGTCAATTGCACAATCATACAGCTGTTGTGGAGGCAAACTACCGACTTGACCTTTGTCAAAGACATCGCTAAAATTGCGGTACTCCTCTGGCAGGGAGGAGAGTGAAGAGGGGCACAGGACCTTGGCTACCTTTTGGAAGCATGTCTCACTGCTTTATGGTGACCAGGAGAGAACCTCAGCACGGAGCCAATCAAAAGAGGGGTTGTGCCTCTGTAACCAAGGATAACCAATATCCAGTGGAAATCTAGGTGAGGAAATAACTTGGAATTGGATTATCTCGTGGTGAAGAGCCCCTACGGCCATGGACAATGGAACCATCTCATGAGTCACAAGAGCAGGCTGTAGAGGTCTCCTTTCAAGAGCCTCAATGGCAAGTGGAGTGTCACGCAGCTGCAGCGGAATTGAGTGCTTCAATACAAAGGCAGCCTCAATGAACAGGCCTGCAGCCCCCAGAGTCAATTAGAGCCTGTATCTCGACAGACGACTCAGCCCAAGAAAGGGTGACTGAAACCAGGGGCTTATACTTCTGGATAACTGGGGAGGAAACAATGCCACCTAAGGTCTGTCCGTGACAGGACCTCAAGGTTCTGGCATTCCCTGGACGGGTAGGACAAGACTTCAAAAAGTGACCTGCCGGGCCACAATAAAGGCACAATCTCTCCCTCCTCCTAAAGTTTCTCCCATCCAAAGAGAGACGCGTGAAACCCAAGTGCATGGGTTCACCTTCACTGCCCGACTCGGTACCAGGAAGCATGGGAGGTGAGGGAGGCACGGGTGGGACTGCAAAGCTCAGAGACAAACGTACAGGAGGCTTCCGCAAGTGCTCCTTAAAAAGAGAGTCTCGCTCTGAGTCTGGAGTCAATGAGGATGGCAAACGTGATTAACTTCTCCAGCTCAGTGGGTATATCTCGGGCTACTATCTCATCCTCGATGGTGTCCGAGAGACCATGAGAAAAAGCAGCCACGAGGGCCTCATTGTTCCACGCAACCTCTGCTGCCAGAGTACGGTATTCAATGGCGTAGTCGGCAACAGTCCTCGTACTCTTTTTGATGGACATGAGGCACTTGGCAGCAGAAACGGAGCATGCGGGAATGTCAAATACCCTTTTAAATGAAGACACAAACTCAGGGTAACTCAAGACAACAGGTTTTTGCGTCTCCCATAGAGGGTTTGCCCAGGCCAAGGCTCTCTCAGAAAGCAAAGATATCACAAAACCTACTTTGCTTCTGTCCATGGGAAACGCCTGGGACAGCATCTCGAAGTATATCTCAACCTGGTTGAGAAACCCTCTGCATTGGACTGGATCGCCCCCAAATCGCTGGGGAAGCGGAGCGGAACCAGACATACCTCTTATAGAGGTAATACTCGAGGCGGGTGCCTGCACAGACGCTCCGACATTGGGAGCTCATGTCGCATGACGTGTGAAAATCAATGTTTCCCTATGGGAGCCGTCTTAACTGGTCCGACACAAGTCGGTCTGACTTTGAAAATGCTCCCTGCACTACTTTGGTCCGACTTTGATCCTACTTCAGCCCATTGAATATCATTGAAGTCTAATAAAAGTCGGATTGCCGTCTTGCCTGATCCGACTTTGGCATGCGACTTGTGCTCTGATGATCTTGAGGGGGAACTCCATGCCAAATTTTAAATAAAAAATCGGCATGGGTTCCCCCTCCAAGAGCATACCAGGCCCTTCTGTCTGATTTACTTAAGCCGTCCAGTCCAGAGGAGCTCTGCCTGTTTAAGGCCGGGTTCACTCTGGTGCGACACGACACTCGTTCTACTTTGGATCCGACTTTGCCCTGCAACTTGAAGTCAGAGATGCGTCCGACTTCAATGAACATGGATCCGACTTTACCAGGCACTGCCTGGTATGAATCTTGAGGGGGGACTCCACGCCAAATTTTAAATAAAAAACCGGCATGGGTTCCCCCTCTAAGAGCATACTAGGCCCTTCGGTCTGGTATGGATTTTAAGGGGGACCCCCTATGCTGAAAAAACGGCAAGGGGGTCCCCCCCAAAGTCCATACCAAACCCTTATCCGAGCACGCAGTCCGGCTGGTCAGGAAGGGGGTGGGGACGAGCGAGCGCCCCCCCTCTCCTGAACCGTACCAGGCTGCATGCCCTCAACATGGGGGGTGGGTGCTTTGGGGCAGGGAGGCACCCTGCAGCCCCCCACCCCATGATGCCGAGCCTCTATAATTAATAGAACTGAAAACCCACTAATGAGACGCAAGCCAGAGACATTTAAGCTGGGGAGGAAAAGGCTAGATGATGCTGGACATCCTCCATCTGACTTATTGCTGCTTCTAATGTACAATGTGAGAAACTCACAGTGCAGTGAAATCAGAGTAAGCAATCTGAGTATGGGAGAGAAGACTGGAGAGTTCAGCTTAAAAAGATCTTTAAGATCTTCAGCAGACACTTGACCAAACATTATATAATTTTCTTGTACAATTTTGCATTAGGTTTACAAAAACCATATAATATGAAGTCAAACCTAAAGACTTTCAACTTGTATGTAATTAAGTAGGCCCTTGCACTACATAGTTGAAGGTAAATCTAGGGCCCCGTTCACAGCTATGCAAATTAGATGCGGCTTACATCGCATCCAATACGCAGGACATTTTAAAATGCATTCATTTAAATGCATCTGGTTCACATATGTGCGTTGCATTCACACTGCGCATTGCCCAAAAACGTGTGCGTTTTCTGGGCATTGCGGTGCAAATTACAAGCACATTATCTTCTATGGGAACGCATCTGATTCGCAGATGCATTCTGTTCTGAACACGAATTCTCTCCTTCTCCTCACTACACCTTCCCCCTCTCCCTGCTGACTGATCCGCAGCTACAACGGAGAGGAACTGCTGAACAGCTGTTTTTTCTCTTTGCAGAGAAAACGGAGCTGGAATTCGCACCGCACATGTGTGAACCCAGCCTTAAGGAAATTGAATAACATTGAATATTGTACGGACAGCTTGAGGCTAGGTTCCCACTGCTGCGATGTCCGAGATTGGATGTGATTCGCACTGCACTGCAGTGCACATGACATCCGATCTCTGTGCGATGCGATTTCAGCCATACAGATGGTATGGCTGAATTTGCATCGCATTCGGACCAAACTCGTACAGGACCCTTTTTTTGGTCCACAGCAGAATCGGATCGCATGGATGTTCAAACCATGCGATCCGATTCCTGTCTGAGTTTGCAGATTGCACTGCGATATGCGAACTGATTTGGGGCTGTCATTAACTTTTACCTGACACTCCCAGCAGTTCGCATAGGGCAGTGTGAACTGCCGCCGGGAGACATGCGATGCGATGCAGTAGATTTGCAGTGTTCCCACATCGCAGCATTGGGAACCGGCCCCCAACCTAGATTCACACTGATGCGGTGCAAGTGTAATCCGTTTTGCAGTGTGCTTTCAAGGAGCAGCTCTATTGGGAGTTGATGCGGTTCAGAAGCAATTCTTATGGTTTTAGATGCGATCTGGATACTAGTCTGTCTCTCTCTCCCCTCACATTGGCCAGGAATGGGAGATAAGGAACAAAGCAAAGATTTGAAGAAAACAACAGGAATGGTGTGGACAGATAATCAATCTCCATGCGATTTCCATATAAGTCTATGTAGCTACAAATCGCACTGCACTTAACTTGCATAAAAATTGAAATGTTAAAATCCCTTTTAAAATTGAATTGGATATGTAAATGGCCTCAGAGGAAACTCATGTTATTTCACTTGTCATGCGATTCCATGAGTTCTGGAACGCATCAGTGTGAACCAGGGCTTAGGGATATGTCAGATACCTGCATCTCATCCTCTCTTGCTTCTATGGTTGGGTGTGTTACGCAGCAGGAACAAGCAGGGGTGTAATAAGAAAATCCCCATCTTCTTAAAGCCACCAAAAGCTGAATTCTGATATTCTGGAAACAGACACTCTTAATTGAAAAGAGGATCAAAAAAATTAACTCTATCTTTGAAGGAGAGGAATGGGTACACACCTGCCAGGACAGATATGACAAATTTGATTTTAAAAATGGTCCACTTGGATACACTTTGTATCCTCTAGAGCAGTGGTCATCAACTCATATCCTCAGGGCCCACTAACAGGCCTGGTTTTATGTATTACCTCGGGGAGATGCAGACTAGAATACTGCAATCACTGAGCAGCAAATGATATCACCTGTGATGTATTTCAGTTATCTTGCAAACCTGGCCTGTTAGTGGGCCCTGAGGACAGGGTTGATGACCACTGCTCTAGAGAGAGCCAACAATAAAGTTGCTATTAGGTATTGTCTATGTAGGAATTTGCGAAAGCTGCTTTCTTTTGCTGTTTAAGTAATGCTTGGTACACAGGGGAAGTTTTTTCATTCAACCCAGCAGGCTGAACGAAAAAAAAAATGTGCAGATGGTCGTACTAACACATCAGATGTTAATGCAGCATACTCCACTGCAGAGCTTTTGTGTTCTGACAGGAGGACTGCCCCTAGAACACTCCGATCAGCGATCGCAGCCATTGGCTTCGTATGCTGATCGGCTGCTAGTTTTCCACAGAAGCCACATGGCTGAAGTTGGGATTTGCATTTCGTAATCTTAAATTTACGGTGGAATTGTCTATTTATGATTATACTATGCTGTATGTCTTTTTGGTCTGATTATACATTTTCAACCTTGTACAACTGAAAACCGAAGAATAAAACATTACAAAAAATAAAAAATAAAGGCGGTCTTTGCATATACCATTTTTTTTTTTTTAAGTGAGAGTAGCGACAAACCTAAGCAATATGAAAATGAAAGCAGAGGTAACCTTCAGTAAAAAAGACATAACATGATCAATATATATACACTATATGACCATCTTAGTTTTTCCTTTAGAAGCTAAAGAAACTTTCCCAGAAAGTTCCCATGGGCATTAAAAAAATTCTGCATGTTAGATTTGCACACAGCATTGAAGCGCATTTTTGTGTTTAGGAGGTGTTTGTCCAAAGCCTCCAGAAGGTCTTGTTGAATAGGTTATTCATTAGAAAGGAATTTCTTAAAAGCAAAAGCTTCCTGAACCCCTTACAAGTCTATAAGGCACTCTGTCATTGACTTGAATTAAGGTTTTTCGCAAGCTTTCCCAGTACCAGCTAAATGTTGATGGCGAGATCACAAACAAGGTGAAGCAAATCAATGCAAAGACATTTTGAATTTTATGTGTGTACTAGACCCTAAGCTTTTATGTTACATAAAATGTATTGGCTTTGAAAAGCATTGGGAAACCTTCAATTATGCAAAGCATATGCCTGTTCTTAATGCCTGTGAGAATAAGACCTAAGGCTCCATTCACACTAGCGCGTTTTTTGATGCATTTTGCATTTTGCAGAAATGCACGGGAATTTTTTAACATGGGTTCCTATGGAACATGTTCACATCAATGCTTTTTTGTTTCTCTGCATTTTTGGAAAGGGTCGGGGACTTTTTTTCATGCAAAAAGCAGCGTTTTGCATGTAATGGATTTCAATGGACAAGCATCAAAAACGCAAGTGCACCGTTTTATCAGCGTTTTTGCAGCGTTTTTGATGCGTTTTTGCCGTTTTTTTTTTTTTTTTTTATTTTTTTTTAATTTTTTTTAAATTTTTTTTTAGACTGTAAAAAAAAAAACTGTAAAAAAAAAAAAAAAAAAACGCAAATCGCGGCAAAATCGCGGCAAAAACGCTGCTCAAAAACGTGGCAAGCATGAAAAAAAAACCTCCAAAAACGCTCAAAAGCAACATGCATAGGTGTGAATCGAGCCTTAGGCTCGATTCACACCTATGCATGTTGCTTTTGAGCGTTTTTGGAGGTTTTTTTTTTCATGCTTGGCACGTTTTTGAGCAGCGTTTTTGTAGCGTTTTTGCGGCGTTTTTGCCGCGTTTTTGCCGCGATTTGCGTTTTTTTTTTTTTTTTCATTTTTTTTTACAGTCTTAAAAAAAAATTACAAAAAAAAAACAAAAAAAAAAAAAACGGCAAAAACGCACCAATAACGCACCAAAAACGCTGCAAAAACGGTGCACTTGCGTTTTTGATGCTTGTCCATTGAAATCCATTACATGCAAAACGCTGCTTTTTGCATGAAAAAAAGTCCCCGACCCTTTCCAAAAACGCAGAGATACAAAAAAGCATTGATGTGAACATGTTCCATAGGAACCCATGTTAAAAAATTCCCATGCATTTCTGCAAAATGCATCAAAAAACGTGCTAGTGTGAATGGAGCCTTAAAGCTAGCCATACACTGACCAAAATTGGGCCGGTTTAGCGCTTTGGTCGACTTCTGCCAAAGGGACATTTTGTTGAACAGTGACTGCAGCCATTGATCAGTGTATTCTGATATTGGTGGATCCCACTGTCAGAATGCTATGTCCCGATTGGCTGATTCCTCCAACCACCTTGCTTGTGTGGATTGAGGAATCTGGTATTTCTTTTTCATTAGTCCCGCTGAGTAAAAATAAAACTGTCTATGGCCAACTTTAATCAGTGAGGCCACATATTACAAGACTGAGTAGCTTGAGAAGTGGGAGAGGGCACTGTGAATTTGTGAATTTTTAACCACTTCAATACCAGGCACTTATACACCTTCCTGCCCAAGCCAATTTTCAGCTTTCAGCGCTATCACAATTTGAATGACAATTGCGCGGTCATGCTACACTGTACCCAAACAAATTTTTTATCATTTTGTTCCCACAAATAGAGCTTTCTTTTGGTGGTATTTGATCACCTCTGCAATTTTTTTTATTTTTTACGCAACAAATAAAAAAAGGCTGAAGATTTTGAAAAAAAAAAAGTTTTTCTTTGTTTCTCTTAAAATTTTTTGTAAATAAGTACGTTTTCTTCTTCAATGACGGGCACTGATATGGCTGCACTGACAGGCACTGATAAGGCGGCACCAATGAGGTGGCACTGATGGGCTCTGATAGGTGGCACTGGTATGCGGCACTGATGGGCACTCATAGGCGGCACTGATGGGCACTCATAGGCGGCACTGATGGCCACTCATAGGCGGCACTGATGGGTACTTATGGGTGGCACTGATGGGTGGCACAGATGGGCACTGATGGTCACTAATAGGTGGGCATGGATGGGCACTGATAGGTGGCACTGAGGGCCACTGATGGGTGGCACTGATTACACTGGTGGGTGGCATTGCTGGGCATCACTGATTTTATTAGTTCTATAATGGTGCCAGTCAGTGCCCATTTGTGGGCACTGATTGGCATATGTTGGGCATAAGTTGGCACATGTGGATGGCCATGGGGGATGTACCTGGCCATCCACATGTTAGGGGGTTCCTTGGTGGTCCTGGCTGCTTCCCTGGTGGTCCAGTGTGGGCATCCAAGGGGGGCTGCGCTGATAATCTGTCAGCGCAAACCCCCATGTCAGGAGAGCCACCGATCAGCTCTCCTCTACTCGCGTCTGTCAGACGTGAGTGAGGAAAAGCCAATCAAGGGCTCTTCCTGTTTACATCGTGATCAGCCGTGATTGGACACAGCTGATCATGTGGTAAAGAGCCCCAGTCGAAGGCTCTTTACTGAGATCGATGTAGTGGTGTGTCAGACTGACACACCGCACTACCAATCGCTGCAATGCGCGCCCTCACGGGCGTGCAGTGGCTGATATCCTGCTGGACGTCATATGACCCCCAGTCAGGATAACTGAACCACCGCCCGGCCGCCATTCTGCTATAGGCCGGGCGGGAAGTGGTTGAAGCATATGTGAACCCTTACCTTGTAAAACAACCAAATAAAGCAAAGCTTCACCCAAAATGGGAAGCTCTGCTTGTTTGCTTCCCCCCCCATCCTCATTTTTTGAAAGGTAACCGTCCCCACCTCAGGAGACCTCGCCGCAGCGAGGTCCCCTGGAAGTTTGTCCCCCCATCTCCCTCCCCCGCTGCCGGGCCATTCACAAATCACCACGCTCCGCGCATGCGCAGCAGGGGACTAGCTTTGAAGTAGAGTTGCCACCTCATCCCTTTAAACACGAACACCTTTGCACACAGGTTCTGAGGCTAATTAAATGCAGATAAGGCACCAAGTGAGTTTAATTACCACCTTAATCAGCACAGAACCTATGTAATAATATGTGTTTGTGTTTAAAGGGATGATGTGGCAACCATACTGTGAAGCCGTAAGGCTTCACTGCCGGTTTTCCTTAGAAGGAATGGCGGCGGCAGCACCCGAGAGCCGATTGAAAAATCAGCTGGGGTGCTGACATTGCAGAAACCCTAGACCGGGAGTCCTAATAATAAAAGTCAGCAGTTACAGTATTTGTAGCTGCTGACTTAACTTTTTTCATGGGGGGGGGCTGGAGCTCAGCTTTACGTTTAAAACAGAAATGCAAGGCAAAATGCTAGGTGTGTGTGTATATATATATATATATATATAAAAATATATATATATCACGTGACTTCTATTCTCAGCTGCATAAGGGGCTTAGAGTGGTGGGGTGGAGACTGCATGGGGCGTGTAAGCAGGAGGCAGAGAACAGCTGAACACTGATCTTTCCAGTGATCAGCTGTATAGGGGTGTGTCAGAACAAGTCAGATCGTTGAAATACAGACAGGCTGTTCTCTCAAGTAGAATGCAATGGGGTGTTGAGATGGATGTGCTCTCATGCTTAGCACAGTCAGTTTGAAATAGAAAAGCAGGGGAACTATAAGGATCATCAGGTATTTCACACAAAAGAACATTAACTTGTCTGTAGATCATTGGCCTGTTTCCTATACCTTTAAATTCAATCCTCATCTTCAGCAAGAAGCCTCATCCTACGCAATTTTCAAAGCCTAAAATAAATGAAAGATCCAACAAGGGACGTAAAACCTTTTCATACTGGCCCTGACAGTGAGCAAACATAGAAAGCCTTGTCACTGGAGTCCCTCAGAGATGAATAAATTCAGTGTGCATTTCAATCCAGCAGCAATATACCAAGAGCTGACATTTCAGTTGTGGACTAATCCTTTTAGTCCTCAAGTCATAAATAACTGAGCGCAAATTAGAAGCAACATACGCTCAATCATGTGCTGTATGGTTTTATTACTCCCACAACTTTCTGGCTTCCTCTCCATTTTTGGTTTAATTGATTACTGTCCCTTAGATGCCCTCTTCTCTAAATAAAGCGTATCTAAAAATATATATATTGTGGAAGCTGAAGTTCATGCTCTCAGAACACTATATAACTTCTTTTAACAACAATTATGAATGGTAGGGATGCACCGATACCATTTATTTTACGACTACGAGTACGATCCTTTTTTTTTAGTACTCGCCGATATCAATTACTGATACCTACGGCAACTGTTTTGTTTTCACTTCAGCTGTCAGCAATGGTACAAAGGCATTAAAAAGTTATTTACAAATGATATAAATAGATTTTTTTTTTAATTTTGTGCTTTTTCAATGTGAAATGTGTACATATATGTTAATATATATGTGTAAAAATATTCACTAACAAAGCAAACAAAAAAAGTTTTTATTGTTTATAAATAGACGTAAACAAAAAAAAAAAATAAAAGCAGGAAAATAATTAAATGGAGGAGAATAGGGAGTTAATTAAGGCTGATTAGAGTAAATTAAGGGTTATAAGGTGTTAAACAGAGGAACATGTGTTCATCCCTTTGATCTGCAGATGAAGAAACAATGTTTCTTTTTATTTTAGTGTTTCAGCGGCTGAGCAATGTTGTCAATAAACATTGCCGTCTGCTTTTTTTTTTTTTTGACAGCTCCAATTACCGGACTTCCTTAACACTTTAGCTGTCAACAGGGAAGACCCCACTGACAGCTCAAAGAACCAAGCCTTAAAGTACGGTTTCAGTATTGTGCATTTGCATGAGTACCGATACTTGTGCAAATACTCGGTATCAGCACTGATAACAATACTAGTATCGGTACAACCCTAATGAATGTGATAATGAGATATTACTGAAGAGGGGGGCAACTTTAAGACAGAGATACTGTGTGATAATGAGATACTACTGAAGAGGGGGACAACTTTAAGACAAGTGTAAGTGGGGTCTAAATACTTGTTTAAGATGCCACTATTCACACATTTTTCATAATCTGGTTTCAGAACAATGGTATACGGACTGCTGTGGCCTTAAAAGAATCAAGTACCCCAAACCTACCATCATCCGTTAAGATGAAAAAAAAATCACATTACTGACCCAAGAAAGCATTTTACCTCATCCACTGTCACTGCATAGATATTGACTTCCTCCTCCTCTTCATTTTTATCACCAGATGCAAGGAGAGCTTCCTTCTCCGCTCTCCATTTTTCTATATCCTCTGCAATGGCGGATAAAAAAGGAAGATGTTTATAAGCAAAACAACCTTTACAAATAATACGTATTACAAAGATCACACCAGTTTTCTTAAAATTTGCAACTAATTGGGTTGACTTTATTCCCCCCCCCCCCCCCCCCCCAATAGCTGTAAAAAAAATACTATTTCTGGAGATATTTCCATAATACAGCATGAATGAAAAATCCAGTAGACAAAGTAAGCCCCCTCCTAATGGCCACGTAATGTAGATTCTAATGAGTCAGCTAAAGGTAAAGTAAAGCACAACTGTAAAGAAAGAAGGGCAGTATGCAACTCAGGGATGAATGTTGGAATGCAAGAAGTCTGCGCATTCATCCCTGGGTGCCTAGCAGGGCCAATCCTAGGGTCACAGGCGCCTGGGTGCAAAAATATTTCTGGCACCCCCACATGGGCGTGGTCATCTTACTCCTCCCCTTTGGCGGGGGGGGGGGTCACAGTGGCACTATTTGATGGGCACAGTGACAGCATTTGATGTGGCACTATTTCATGGGCACAGTGACAGCATTTGATGTGGCACTATTTGATGGGCAAAGTGGCAGCATTTGAGGGGGCATAGTGGCTGCGTTTGATGGGCACAGTGGCTGCATTTGATGGGCACAGTGGCTGCATTTGATGGGCACAGTGGCTGCTTTTGATGGGCACAACTTACAGGGTGAAGCCGAGGGTCAATTCCGAGCCTCCAGAACACAGTGTCAGGCAGTGGCAGTTGCTATGCTGGTGCAGTGCAGGTGGGCAGCTGCTCAGCTGAGCTCAGACACTGGCAGCAAGGCAGGCTAAAGCAGCTCTCTTCAGGTATTCTCCGCTCCCCTCCCTCCAAGCCACGTTATCTGAAGAACATGGCATTGGTGGAGCTAGTGTATTAGCCGTGGAGGTGGTGCGCTCTGGATGCTGGGTTGGCCGCGGCGCATTCTGAATGCTGGGACAGCTGCGGCCTCTGACGCTACTGGTTGCTAGATGCCAGGCGGCATGCGATTCCTAGCAACCAGTGTAGCGCACAGCAGAGGCGGCCGGCAAGTCAAGTGAGTTCCACAGCTTCAGCGCCCCTCCTCTGCAGCAGCTTGCAGCGCCGGGGTGCAGTGCACACGCCCAGGATTGGCCCTGGCGCCTACTGCCTTAAACAATCGTACTGCTAGGTGCTCTGTCCAGTCCTGTTGAGCAGCAGCAGGTGTTAGCCTCTCATAGAGTTTAACAGGCTGCCTGTAGCGGGGCTGGACAGCGCACTGATGCCCTCTGCCTGCAGCTAAACACCAGAGATCCATACACAGGGCTAAATACCCAGTGTACACGAGTCCCAAGGGTCCTTTCACACACGGGTCATCAATTTAGTCCCATTTTGTAGCAAGTAAAAAACTGATGAATACTGAAAAATTAATTAAATTAATTAAAATTAATTTACACCAGTTTGCACATCCCTCTTCAGTTCAGTTTACAACTATTTTTGCACCCGTTTTTTACATGTCTATTTTATTAGTAGTTGAAGAAAATAGTCATTGGTGACAAACGTATAAACAAAAATATGTTTCTTGCCTAAAAACAGACGTAAAACAGAAGAGGTTTAATTTATTTACATCCGGTTACATCTACAAGAACAGAAAAGCTCTCAGATATTCTCCATTTTTTTTCTGTGGACAGGTAAGCAGGTGTAAACAAAAGTATGTGCCTTTACATCTGACCGACCATAGACATACATTGTGGTTCAGTCTGGATCCGTCTGAAAAACTTCAAGAAAGGGCCATGCCCCAATGTAACATCATAAGCATATAAAGAGTTGAGGTTGCAGCCTCTAACAACTTAGTACTATGAGAACAAAGCAAGATTTTCTTTATTACTTGAGTTATGCCGCGTACACACGGTCGGACTTTCCGGCATACTTGGTCCGGCGGACCAGAGTGTGCCGGACAATCCGCCCGTGTGTGGGCGGCGGCGGACTTTTCCGGCGGACTTCTTCCCAAAAGCCCGCCGGACCTAGATTTCAAACATGTTTGAAATCTTTCCGTCGGACTCAGTTTCGGGCGGAAAGTCCGCTCGTGTGTGTGCTGGTCCGACGGAAAGCCCGCTCGTGTGTAGGCTGGTCCGACAGACCAAATACGACACGAGGGGATGGTATTGCATCTCGCGCTCGCTGCAATAGGAAAAACAAATCTTCCTATTGCGGCGAGCGCGGGGCATACCAGGCCCTTAGGTCTGGTATGGATTATAAAGGGGAACCCCGCTACGCCGAAAAAACGGCGTGGGGTCCCCCTAAAATCCATACCAGACCCCGATCCGAGCACGCAGCCCGGCCGGTCAGGAAAGGGGGTGGGGACGAGCGAGCGCCCCCCCCTCCTGAACCGTACCAGGCCGCATGCCCTCAACATGGGGGGTGGGTGCTTTGGGGGAGGGGGGCGCCCTGCGCCCCCCCCCCCAAAGCACCTTGTCCCCATGTTGATGAGGACAAGGGCCTCTTCCCGACAACCCTGGCCGTTGGTTGTCGGGGTCTGCGGGCGGGGGCTTATCGGAATCTGGGAGCCCCCTTTAATAAGGGGGCCCCCAGATCCCGGCCCCCCACCCTATGTAAATGAGTATGGGGTACATGGTACCCCTACCCATTTACCTAGGAAAAAAGTGTAAGTAATAAAACACACTACACAGGTTTTTAAAATATTTTATTAAACAGCTCCGGGGGGGGATCTTCCTCCGGCTTCGGGGGTCTTCTTCCGGCTTCGGGGGTCCCTCCGCTTCATCTTCTCCCGGCGTCCGGTTGGTTCTTCTCCGCTCTCCGGCCTCTTCTCCCGGTGTCGCAGGTCTTCGGCCGGCCCCTCCGCTCTCTTCATGTAGCTCTATTGCGAGCGGAGGTCCGGGCTTCTTGGCTTCTTGGCTTCTTGGCTTCTTGGCTTCTTGGCTTCTTGGCTTGGCTTGGCTTCTCTTCTCTTCCCCCAGATGTTGACACGACGCTCTCTCCGGCTGGACTGGTTTCTGAGGGCTGCGTTGTGACTTATATAGGCGGAGACCCCGCCCCCATATGATGTCACAGTCCCTGGGCATGCTGGGACTGTGACGTTTTAGGGGCGTGGTCGACCACGCCCCCCGACCACGCCCCCTAAAACGTCACAGTCCCAGCATGCCCAGGGACTGTGACATCATATGGGGGCGGGGTCTCCGCCTATATAAGTCACAACGCAGCCCTCAGAGACCAGTCCAGCCGGAGAGAGCGTCGTGTCAACATCTGGGGGAAGAGAAGAGAAGAGAAGCCAAGAAGCCAAGAAGCCAAGAAGCCCAGAAGTCCGGACCTCCGCTCGCAATAGAGCTACATGAAGAGAGCGGAGGGGCCGGCCGAAGACCTGCGACACCGGGAGAAGAGGCCGGAGAGCGGAGAAGAACCAACCGGACGCCGGGAGAAGATGAAGCGGAGGGACCCCCGAAGCCGGAAGAAGACCCCCCCCCCGGAGCTGTTTAATAAAATATTTTAAAAACCTGTGTGGTGTGTTTTATTACTTACACTTTTTTCCTAGGTAAATGGGTAGGGGTACCATGTACCCCATACTCATTTACATAGGGTGGGGGGCCGGGATCTGGGGGCCCCCTTATTAAAGGGGGCTCCCAGATTCCGATAAGCCCCCGCCCGCAGACCCCGACAACCAACGGCCAGGGTTGTCGGGAAGAGGCCCTTGTCCTCATCAACATGGGGACAAGGTGCTTTGGGGGGGGGGGCGCAGGGCGCCCCCCTCCCCCAAAGCACCCACCCCCCATGTTGAGGGCATGCGGCCTGGTACGGTTCAGGAGGGGGGGGGCGCTCGCTCGTCCCCACCCCCTTTCCTGACCGGCCAGGCTGCGTGCTCGGATCGGGGTCTGGTATGGATTTTAGGGGGGACCCCACGCCGTTTTTTCGGCGTAGCGGGGTTCCCCTTTATAATCCATACCAGACCTATGGGCCTGGTATGCCCCGCGACGGGGCTCGCAAGGTGTCAATCTAGCCGGTAAAAGCGGCAAGATTGACATCCTTTTCTAGTCCCGTCGCACCTGAGTCACGTTCAAAATGAACGGACTTGTCCGTGTGTGGGCAAGTCCGTTCATTCTGAAAGTCCGCCGGAACTCCGGCGAAAGTCCGTCGGAAAGACGGGCGGACTTAGCCCGCCGGAAAATCCCGGCGTGTGTGGGCAAGTCCGTTCGTTTTAAAGTCCGGCGCACCTGGCGGACAAAGTCCGTCGGAAAGTGTGCCGGACCAAGTAGGATAGAAAGTCCGCTCGTGTGTACGCGGCATTAGAGTTTTCTGTATCTTGGTGTCCAGACCTCCTGTAGGTCTGCTTCTGCTTACTCTATAGACAAAATAATTTACATTGCAGCGGTATATAACTGGGTAGGGCTACTCTTTCTTATTTTCTATTATCTTTATGAGATATAGTAAAAGTAGAAAGCTAGAAATGAAAAGAAAAGAGAAATGAGGAAAAAAGGGATGGGGGGGGAGGAATAGCAGAATTAGAGATTGGGGGGGGGGGGGGAGTGTGGATAGTGTAAGAGAGTGGGATAGGGAGTCACAGCTATGGGTCAGGTTTACAGCTCTATTTCAATGCTCGGGGTTATCAGGAGGCTTATGTTTCAAGAAGGGCTTTCCCTTCTTCTGGATCAGCCAATTTGCTGTGGTCGGTGGATATTGTTGTTTCCAGAGTAGAGGAATGCAAGACTTAACTGCGTTGAGTAGATGTCTTCGGATTGATTTTTTTGTAGACTCTAGCAGGGATGGTCGATATATCCAATAAAAAGAATGCAGGGTCATTAGGAATTATGTCATCTGTAAATTTTTGGGATATGGTACTGTCATAAATATTGGTTGATTTATAATGCTGGGACAGATACTGTTAGGAGATGCTGATGTAAATTCCAGCACCTGTCTGTCTGTTGTATGCTAAAATGTGTATTGTAAATAAGTCTATAGTATGGGATCTAAGAGTCATTAGATCCCGATTGTTGTAGTGTTAATTAACTCTGCTATTGTGTGAAGAAGAGTCTATGTGGATTGTGATAATGTTGATTGGATTTTCTGAATTACAAGACAGCCAGCCTGGCCTAAAAGTCATGTCTGAGTCATCTAGGCTGTCTAAAGGGATTAGTTAATTAGTTCATGTTAATTAGGTTAATTAGTTTAATTAGGTTACAGCTGTATTGTTAGAGTAATATGAGCAGGAGGCCTGCACCTCCTCTTTTATTGTATAAATAAGACTTCTTGTCAATAAAGAGAGATTCCTGGTTGAACTTACATACAGCCTGCCTGGTGTTTGTTCTGAGCTATCACAACTGGACTAGAACGGCACAGAGCTGTAGTTCTAGTCCCGGAGCATCGGATGACCAAACAATCAGATGTTGTGATCTGCAGTCTGATTCTATAGCAGCAGAGGAGTGTCGGGAGAGTGGAACTGAGCGAGCAAGGGGCTCGTTACATTGGTTGGCAGCCGTGGGATTCGCTCTCCAGTTACTGGGACACTCCAAACCACCACAGTGAATGGCCAGCTATGCAGCCTGCAGGAGAGCCACGCTGAAACACTTACTTGAGAGCCGTTGAGGGACCGGTGGGACAAAGAAGAAGGCCACCCTGATCAGTGAGCTAGCCAAGATGAATCAGAGGGATGGTGATGCGGGACTCTGGTCAGTTGAAGACTTGTTTCAGCAACGAGTTCGAGAGCGGTTGGCATTATATGGTGCTAACCCATCAGAGACCGCCATACAGAATGCCATTAGAGACATCCAGCGGCAGGATGAGCGACAAGAGAGAGAACTAGAGCGGCAACATGAGCGGAGAATGGCGGAAATACAGCAATCGAAGACAACACCTAAAGATACAGCGCCTTTCCGTAAGTTACCCTTTCGGCCGTTCAAACTATTTAAGGAAGGAGAGGAGGAAATTGAAGCGTTCCTGCAGGACTTTGAGAGACTATGCCAGATACATAATGTACTGTCCCAAGATTGGGTTGCTTTACTGGCGAGTAATTTGACTGGCAAAGCAGCCGATGCGTATCGGGCCCTGGAGGACGAGGACGCTAAAAATTATGACCGGGTAAAAGAAGCTCTGCTAGCCCGATTTGCCATTACACCCGAAGCCAGTCGGAGTAAGTTTAGAGAATCCCGGAAACAAGCCAACATAACATACGTGGAGTGGGCACATCGTCTGCAGCAGAACCTTAAGGGCTGGTTCCAGGGAAGCCACGCTCATACCATAGAGGACATCACCCAGCTAGTACTCTTAGAACAGTTCTTTAACCACACCCCTCCGGTAGTACGGGATTGGGTGCGAGATAAGCGACCACAGACTGTACAGCAAGCGGCTACTTTGGCTGATGAATATCTGGACTCTCGAAGGTCATGCGAAAGCGAGCGCTATCCACTATCTCGGCCCAGTTTACCAGCCTCTAACCCAACTTCAGTACCGCAGTGGTCTGCCTCTAGAACCCCAACCCGACCCAACCCTCCTAACGGACCTAAGTGCTATACCTGTAACCAAACCGGTCATCTGCAGCGATATTGTCCTACCCGATACACAAGGTACCGAGAGACTGCTCATCCATCCAGACCAGTGGCTCATTACTTCCAGAACGAGCCAAACCATCGAGATGTTCAGGAAGAGTTTGGCGAACTTTTTGAGGCTGATCCCGTCCAAGCTGCTGCCGGAGATAATTGGCAGCACCATCGTCAGGCAGTATGGGTTAATGGGCAGTCGGCCCAGGGACTCCGCGATTCCGGGGCTACGATTACCCTCATCCAGCCTCACATGATTCCCCAGTCGGCCCGGACCGGCCAGACTGTTGCAGTCAAGGTAGCAGGGGGCAAGGTGCTACGTTTATTCACCGCCCAAGTCCTCTTGGATTGGGGCTCAGGGGAGCGACAAATGCGAGTGGGATTACTACGTGAGTTACCCGCGGAAGTACTTTTGGGGAACGATTTGGGGCATTTGACTTCCTCATATGCCCCAGAGGCCGCCATGGCCGTGACCACCCGACGTCAGAGCCAACTTCAAGGCAACTCCACTCCTATGGGGACCCAGGTAAGACCAAATCCTCCTACATTACCCCGACTTGACAACTCTGTGTCCTGGGATTCTCCCTCCGACATTAGGCAAGAGACTCAGAATGACCCAACATTAGCTGGTTATCGGGACAGGGCGGGCAAGGATCCAGGGGGGTTGGGGGAAGACAGAATAGAGCGGGAGGGGGGGTTTCTATATTGTTACACCGAGGGAATGGGTACTGGTAAGCGACAGGGTCCCCACAAACAGCTAGTTGTACCCCAGAAATACAGACGGGAGCTATTGCGGCTGGCTCATGACATCCCCTTGGCCGGACATTTAGGGATAGCTAACACCCGGAGTCGGTTGTCTCATGCGTTCTTCTGGCCCAGGTTACATGCTGAGGTGCGAGAATACTGCCGGACCTGTGAGACTTGTCAGAAAGTAGGGAAAACAGGGGATCACCCAAAAGCCTCGCTGCAACCCCTGCCGATCATTAGAGAACCCTTTAGCCGCATTGCGGTTGATATTATAGGCCCACTGGCCCGCCCCAGTGCCACTGGGAAGAAGTATATTCTTACGGTGGTGGATTACGCCACCCGGTACCCGGAGGCCATTCCCTTATCCAATATCCAGGCGGATACAGTAGCAGATGCCTTACTGCGGGTATTCACTAGGGTAGGGTTTCCCCAGGAGATATTGTCCGATCAGGGTACCCAGTTCACAGCCGAGCTGACGCAGCAGCTCTGGCGTCTCTGTGGGATTAAACCCCTCCAGAGCGCCCCCTACCACCCTCAGACTAACGGGCTGTGTGAGAGATTTAACGGGACCCTGAAGCAGCTGCTTCGGGCCTTCGCGGAGAGTAGGAAGGATTGGGAGAAATATCTTCCACATCTACTGTTCGCCTATAGAGAGGTACCCCAAGAGTCCACAGGGTTTTCCCCATTTGAGCTGTTGTATGGGCGAAGGGTTAGGGGGCCCTTAGACTTAGTGAGGGTCCAGTGGGAGGGGGTAAAGGATCCAGAAGGCCTCCCCATCCTTAGTTATGTCTTGGAACTCAGGGAGCGCCTGCGGGAACTTACCGATCTAGTCCATGAGAATATGCAATCGGCCCAGTATCAGCAGAAGGTTTGGTATAATCGATCTGCGCGGAATCAAACCTTTTATATCGGACAGAAAGTCCTGGTACTAAAACCCCTGAAGCAAAATAAATTACAGGCCTCCTGGCAGGGCCCCTATCAGCTGTGCGATACCACCTACGTGGTTGGCAGCTGTGCAGACACAAACATTAAGAGGACGTTCCACATTAATATGATGAAGGCCTATCATGAGAGGACTGAGGCCGTAGCTGCCATATGCACTCCTGCCACCGGGGACTCTGAATATCTACCGATGCTGGAGCTTCCCGAATTCAGTAACTGTTCCAGGGGTGTGGAGGATATACGGCTAGGAGATAGATTAGGATCCCAAGAACGAGAACAGGCCAGAGAATTACTCCAGGACCGGCAGGAGATATTCTCGACACTCCCTGGGTACACTCACATAGCTGTGCACAAGGTAGAGACCCCCGGGCAGAAGCCCCTGAGACAACCAGCCTATAGGATTCCCGGAGCAGTGCAAGAAGGGATGAGAGTGGAGATTAGGGAGATGCTTGAGTTAGGGGTGATCGAACCATCGGCAAGCCCCTGGGCTTCCCCTGTAGGGAATAGTGCTAGATAGGATCCGAGCCGCTAACCTGACCCTGAAGCCAGACAAATGTAATATCGGGATGTCTGAGGTACAATATCTGGGACACAGAGTGGGGTGTGGGAAGCAGAGGCCAGAACCTGCAAAAATCGAGGCCGTCCTAAACTGGCCAGTTCCCAGAACCAAGACCCAGGTACTTGCATTTTTAGGGACAGCAGGGTACTACAGGAAGTTTGTACCCCACTATAGTGACATAGCCAAACCCCTGACGGACCTGACCAAAAAGACTCTCCCTAGACAGGTCCTGTGGTCACGGGAGTGCGAGACAGCATTTCATCAGTTAAAAACCGCCCTAACGCAAGCTCCCATACTGGCAGCACCCGATCCTAACAAACGCTTTGTCATTCATACTGATGCCTCCATGTCCATGACTGGGAGACGTACTAAGTCAAGTTGGCGATGTCGGGAAAGAGCACCCGGTGGCGTATCTCAGCCGCAAGTTGTTACCCCGTGAAGTTGGATATGCTGCCGTGGAAAAAGAGTGTTTGGCCTTAGTCTGGGCTTTAAAGAAACTGCAGCCCTATGTGTATGGACGCTCTTTTACCGTCATGACGGACCACAATCCTTTGATATGGCTCAACCGGGTGGCGGGAGAGAACGGCCGATTACTAAGGTGGAGCCTGGTTTGCAACCGTACAATTTCACCATACAATATCAGCCAGGGCCTCAAAACGGGAATGCGGATGGGTTATCCCGTTCGGGGTCCCACTGTGGCTGTTGGACTGTTTCCCAGGGTGGAGTATTGTCATGAATATTGGAATAGTGGTTGATTCATAATGCTGGGACAGATACTGTTAGGAGATGCTGATGTAAATTCCAGCACCTGTCGATCTGTTGTATGCTAAAATGTGTATTGTAAATAAGTCTATAGTATGGGATCTAAGGGTCATTAGATCCCCATTGTTGTAGTGTTAATTAACTCTGATATTGTGTGAAGAAGAGTCTATGTGGATTGTGATAATGTTGATTGGATTTTCTGAACTACAAGACAGCCAGTCTGGCCTAAAAGTCATGTCTGAGTCATCTAGGCTGTCTAAAGGGATTAGTTAATTAGTTCATGTTAATTAGGTTAATTAGGTTACAGCTGTATTGTTAGAGTAATCTGAGCAGGAGGCCTGCACCTCCTCTTTTATTGTATAAATAAGACTTCTTGTCAATAAAGAGAGATTCCTGGTTGAACTTACATACAGCCTGCCTGGTGTTTGTTCTGAGCTATCACAACTGGACTAGAATGGCACAGAGCTGTAGTTCTAGTCCCGGAGCATCGGATGACCGAACAATCAGATGTTGTGATCTGCAGTCTGATTCTATAGCAGCAGAGGAGTGTCGGGAGAGTGGAACTGAGCAAGGGGCTCGTTACAATACGAACTGTCGTCCAAAATTCTGTCAATTTAGGGCAGGTCGAGAAGATATGCAAGATCGTCCCTATGTCTCTCTGACATCTCCAGCAACTGTCTGGTGTGTCAGGGAAGATGGAGTGTAAACGGCTCGGTGTCAGATACCATCTTGTTAGTATTTTAAAGTTGGTCTCTTGGATTTTGGTACAAATCTTAACATGTTCTGTATCTGTAATGTCGTGAAGGTACAACCTAAATTATCCGTCTCCCATGCGTTTTCATTTTTTTTCCACATTTTCCAAAAACTTCTGGAAAAAAATGAACCATTCAAAAGACTCATTATGCCTCATAGATTATACATTGGGGTGTTTGCTTTCCAAAATGGGGTCACTTTGTGGGCGTTTCCATTGTCCTGGTGCTCCAGGGCCTTCAAAAGTGTAATAGGTGGTTGAGAGATTAGATGTGTAATTTATGCTCCTAGAACGCCTGAATGTGCTACTTCAATGTTGCGCCTCTTTATGTGGCCAGGTTGTGTAAAAGTCTCACACGTGTGTTATACCCATACTCAGGAGGAGTAGCAGAATATATTTTGGGGTGTCATTTGTGTAATGTACACCCCATGTGAGAGAAATAACCTGTTATGATGACAATTTGGTGTGAAAAAAAATAAAAATAAAAAAAATCTTCATTTTGCAAAGAATCGTGGGAAAAAATAACAACTTCAAAAAACTCACCATGCCTCTTACTAAATACCTTGGAATGTCTACTTTCCAAAAGGGGTCATTTTGTGGGTATTTGTACTTTCCTGGCTTGTTAGGGTCTCAAGAAATGAGATAGGCCTCAGTACATCAGATGTGATCAATTTTCAGTGATTGGCACCATAGCTTGTAGACTCTATAACTTTCACACAGACTAAATAATATCCACTAATTTGGGTTATTTTTACCAAAGATATGTAGCAGTATAAATTTTGGCCCAAATTTATGAAGAAAAATTTTCAAAATTTTATAATACAAATGAAACAAATTTCGGTCTTTTTTCATTTATAGCACAGAAAATAAAAAACCCAGAGGTGATCAAATACCACCAAAAGAAAGCTCTACTTGAGTGAACAAAAGGACGAAAATTTCATATGGGTACAGTGTTGCATGACTGAGTAATTGTCATTCAAAATGTGAGAGCACCGAAAGCTGAAAATTGGTCTGGTTAGGAAGGGAGTTTAAGTGCCCAGTGGTCAAGTGGTTAATGATGCTTAAAGTAAAAAAAAAAGTGAAATATTCCTTTAAATATCGTACCTGGGGGTGTTTATAGTATGCCTGTAAAGTGGCGCGTGTTTCCCGTGCTTAGAACAGTCCCTGCACAAAATGTCATTTTTAAAGGAAAAAAAGTCATTTAAAACTGCTTGCGGCTTTAATGTAATGTCGGGTCCTGGCAATATGGATGAAAATCAGTGAGACAAACGGCATGGGTACCTCCCAGTCCATTACCAGGCCCTTTGGGTCTTGTATGGATATTAAGGGGAACCCCGCACCCAAATTAAAAAATGAAACAGCAGTATACAGGCTCTGTACTCTGAACAGCAGTATACAGGCGGTGCAAACAAGACAGGGACTGTAGGTTTGTTGTTAAGTAGAATCTGTTTGTAATTTTGAACTGGTACATTTTTAACGTGTTTAGCTCCAGCCACAAAATCTATTTTAAGCTTTTTGGAAAATATAGGGAAGGGTTATCACCCCTGTGACATTTGTTTTGCTGTCTCTGCTCCTCTTCAGAAGATTTCACCTCACTTTTTGTCCCAATGACAAATGTTTTTTGAAAATGTGTTTTTTTTTTGTGAAACAAGGATTGGTGATAAAGCATTAGTGGAAAGGAGAAATGTTTTTCCCATATTAACTCTTACAGGAGAGAATTTCCCTTCCTAGGGGTAGATTTCATCTCACTTCCTGTTGTCTCCTTCCGTTTGCAAGTAGGAGTCGTTTGTAAGTTGGATGTTTGAAAGTAGGGGCCTGCCCTATATACTCAGCAGAAATTTGGGCCTTAGGTGTTGTTGTGGCCACAACACTGTAAGCCCTCACAGGGCTCTGCTGTGAAATATTAGATCAAGAATTGTAATTACATGCCCCTGTTGAACAGGGGCAGAAAAATTGGGCCTTTGGTGGTGGTGCTGGTGCCACAACACTGTAAGTCCTCACTCGCTCTTGGTGGACGCAGAAACGGGCCCTGCTGTGAAATATTAGATCAAGAATTGTAATTACATGCCCCTGTTGAACAGGGGCAGAAAAATTGGGCCTTTGGTGGTGGTGCTGGTGCCACAACACTAAGTCCTCACTTGCTCTTGGTGGGCGCAGAAACGGGCCCTGCTGTGAAATATTAGATCAAGAATTGTAATTACATGCCCCTGTTGAACAGGGGCAGAAAAATTGGGCCTTTGGTGGTGGTGGTGGTGATGTTGGTGCCACAACACTGCAACCTCTCACAGATACTCTAGTTGGAACGCAGGAACGAGCCCTGCTGCAAAGTATTGCATCAAAAATTGTAATTACACGCCCCTGTTAAACAGGGGCTGAAAAATTGAGCCTTAGGCACTGGTGCTGGTTACACAACACTGCAACCCCTCAAAGATACTCTAGTTGGAACGCAGGAACGAGCCCTGATGCAAAGTATTGCATCAAAAATTGTAATTACACGTCCCTGTTAAACAGGTGCAGAAAAATTGGGCCTTAGGCACTGGTGCTGGTGCCACAACACTGCAACCCCTCACAGATACTCTAGTTGGAACGCAGGAACGAGCCCTGATGCAAAGTATTGCATCAAAAATTGTAATTACACGCCCCTGTTAAACAGGGGCTGAAAAATTGGACCTTAGGCACTGGTGGCGGCGCCCAGAACTAAAAATGTTCTTACAAGCTATCAGCGTGATCATTGAGGAGGAAGAGGATAATTACTCAGGATAGTCACTCAGCATCAGCATAGGCAGTCTTTGAAGGGATCTGAGATTTCAAAAAAAATTATTCGGTTACATCAGCATCAGGTGCTTGGTAGCTGGTGGTGATCCAAGACTGATTCATTTTTATGAAGGTCAGTCGATCGACCGAGTCGGTGGACAGACGCACCCTGTGATCGGTTACAAAGCCTCCAGCAGCACTGAATATGCGTTCCGAAAGAATGCTGGATGCAGGACAGGCCAGTAGCTCAATTGCATACTGTGCAAGCTCTGGCCAGTGATCCATCCCCAAGACCCAGTAACCCAGAGGATTTTCGGTGGGAAAGGTGCCCAAGTCAGATCTTGCCCCTAGGTATTCCTGCACCATGTAAAACAGATGCTGGCGATGGTTGCTGGAACCGATCATACCTTGGGGCTGCGGACTAAAAAACTGTCTGAACGCATCGGTCAGACGGCCACCTTCTCCACCGCTCCTTCTTTGACTGACCGAAGCCTCAGCAACATGTTGTCCAGAAACAGGAGTTTGTAACCTCCCAGTCTCTGGGAACGCGTTGCAGACCTTTCTGCAAGGCCTCCCGAAGATGTTTTATCCTCTGCTCCCTCTGCGACAGCAAGATAAGGTCCGCAACCTTACCTTTGTAACGTGGATCAAGGAGGGTTGCCAGCCAGTATTGGTCCTTCTCCTTGATACCACGAATACGAGGATCCTTACGTAGGCTTTGCAGGATCAGGGAGGCCATGCAGCATAGGTTTGCTGAGGCATTCGGTCCGGAGTCCTCTGGGTCACTAAGGACGACATGGTCCGCAGCCACCTCCTCCCAGCCGCATACAAGTCCATGTGTTTCTTGGGACTGATCCCTTAAAGACTGCTGCTGATGCTGAATGCCAGGCTCCACCTCCATACTGACACAATCCTCCTCCTCCTCCTCTTCCTGTGTGATCGGCGGGCATGCAGGACTACTGTCTGGATAAAGGGGGCCTTGGAAGCTAAAGAAGTCCTCCTCTTCCTGCCTCTGTTCTGCCTCAAGTGCCCTGTCCATTATTCCACGCAGCGTGTGCTCCAACAGGTGGACAAGGGGGACAGTGTCACTGATGCATGCACTGTCACTTCTCACCATCCTTGTGGCCTCCTCAAAAGGGGACAGGACAGTGCATGCATCCCTGATCATGGCCCACTGGCGTGGGGAAAAAAAAACAAGCTCCCCTGACCCTGTCCTGGTGCCATAGTCGCACAGATACTCATTGATGGCCCTCTGCTGTATGTGCAGTCGCTGCAGCATGGCCAATGTTGAGTTCCACCTGGTGGGCATGACACAGATTAGGTGGTTCTTGGGCAGGTTAAACTTCTTTTGGAGGTCTGCCAGCCGAGCACTGGCATTATATGACCGGCGGAAATGCACACAGACTTTCCTGGCCTGCCTCAGGACATCCTGTAAGCCCGGGTACCTGCCTAAGAACCGCTGCACCACCAAGTTAAGGACGTGAGCCAAACAGGGCACATGGGTCATCTGTCCCTGTCAGAGGGCAGAGAGGAGGTTGGTGCCATTGTCGCAAACCACCATTCCTGCCTTAAGTTGGCATGGCGTCAACCACCTCTGAACCTGCCCCTGCAGAGCTGACAGAACCTCTGCCCCAGTATGGCACCTGTCCCCCAAGCACACTAGCTCAAGAACCGCATGGCATCTTTGGCCTGCATACTTGTGTAGCCCCTTGAATGGCTACGGAGCACCGCTGGTTCCCAGGACAAAGCACAGGAAGAGGCCATGGAGGAAGAAGAAGAGGAGGGGGTGGAGGAGAGAGGTGTGTCACAGGTTTTGGCCACGCGAGATACGCTTGAGACATATGTTGCAAATAGCAGCGGTGCGATCTGATGCACGCGTCTCAAAAAAGGCCCACACCAAAGAACTTTTTTAATAACGCGCAGAGACAGCAGCGCCCTACACATGCAGAGCTTTGGGGTGTGATGCAGTCAGTGTGCTGCCCTTAGGCTGGCCCCTGGAGGGCATCCTGCCTCGTTGGTGATGTGCCTCCTCCTCCTCCCTCCTATCAGGCACCCACGTTGAGTCAGTGACCTCATCATCCCAAGGGGAGCATGACTGCCAGATTGCTGTCCTTCTTGGGCACCCCCTCTGTCCGTCCTCACGTTACTGCCTTCATCTAGCTCAGTATCATCATCAGAGCCTTCTAAACGCTGGGCATCCTCCTGGAGCATGTACCCAACACTGTGGTCAAACAGTTCGAGGGACTCCTCAGGAGGACATGGTGGGGCTAGGGAAGGAGTCACTGATGCCATTGAGCCGAGGGAAGAGGCCGCGTTGGCAGCTGCTTTGCCAGACAAAGTACCCTGAGCATGGGTGAGAGAGGATGAGGAGGATGAGGACGGCTTGGTCATCCACTCGACTAAGTCTTTCGCATGTTGCAGCTCAACGCGGCCAGCTGCCTAAAAAAAGGCCAAGCGTGTCCCACGGCCACGTGCTGATGAGGATGCACCGTCTCCACGACCAGCACTGTTGCCTCTAGACACAGAGCCTGCTTGCCCTCTTTTATTGGCTTGTGAATGTCTGCCTCTCCTTGTTGGCCTTCCAGACATACTAATGGCCTGCAGCTGCACTACAGCTGCACTGTATATATATATACTGATACTGCAGCTAGCAAAATCAACTGCCTGCCTGTAGTATGAGAACACCACCAACCTTCTACAGGTAGCTTTAGCTGAACAATGTGCAGAGCTCGCAAAAAACTAACTTGTAGCTTATTTAGTGTGTGGGGCGTGTACTAAATCCCCTGAGCCATAATTGGCCAAAGCCTCCTTGGCTTTGGCCAATTACGGCTCTCTGTTAAGACGGCGCTGTAATTGGCCAAGCATGCGGGTCATAGCGCATGCTTGACCAATCATCAGCCAGCAATGTACTGCGATGCCACAGTGAATTATGGGCCATGATGCGCCACATTTGGTGCGAGCAGCCCATATCGTTCGCTATTCGACGAACGGTCGAACAGACGATGTTCGAGTCGAACATGGGTTCGACTCGAACACAAAGCTCATCCCTACTCCCGAACCATGAGCCTAGTCCTTTGTGCCATTTCTCCAACAAGCCCCTGGTTTCAGCAAGTAATGGAAGGAAATTGTGTTCATATACCTGTGAGACGTCGGTAGGTATGTGAGTACCTAGGTACTTCAGAGTAGAAGATGTCCATTTAAAGCTGAAACTAGTTTGTATTGTTCGGAGGGTGCACGGCTTTAGCATGATTCCCATTGCTTCCGACTTGGTAAAATTAATTTTCAAACTGGAGATCGCGCCATAGGCCTTAAATTCCCTAAGGAGGTTGGGAAGCGATACTGTCGGGTTTGTCAATGTGAACATCATGTCATCAGCGTATGCAGATATTTTGTGTCTCCTACTGTTAGGCCCTAGATATCTGGATTTTGCCTAATAGTGAATAGGAATGGTTCTAGGGATAGTGCAAATAAGAGAGGGGATAAAAGGGCATCCTGTCCCGTATCGTTTTGTATGCAAAAGGGTTTCGATAAGACCCCGTTCACTTTTACTTGGGCAGACGGATTAGAATAGATCCAGGCTATACGACTGAGCATCACCTCCCCCAGACCAACATGTCTCAACACTGAAGACTTAAACGTCCAGCTCGCCTTATCAAATGCCTTTTCGGCATCAGTATTTAAAAAGACACATGGGGTGTTTGTGGATTGTGCAATATGCAGGAGGTTTAACACTTTCGTCATATTGTCTCTCGCCTCTCTAGAGGGGACAAAACCGACCTGGTCTATATCGATCAGCTTTTGGAGGTGGTGTGCCAGCCGGGTAGCCAGTATCTTAGTTAACAGTTTAAGATCCACATTTAAAAGGGAAATTGGCCTGTAACTGCCGCAAGACGTAGGACCTTTTTCCTCCTTATGTATTACGGAGATGTGACCTCTTAGTGTGTCTCTTGTAAGTGTCCCCCCTGTGCCAACCACGTTATAGAGATTGACCATATGTGGGCCCAGTAATGTGAGAAGTGTCCTGTAATATTGGAGAGTGTAGCCCTCTGGGCCCGGGGCTTTCCCCAGTTTCCTCGCCCCAACAGCTTGTTGGAGTTCCTCCATAGTAATGGGGGAGTCCACTTCTTCTCAGATTTCAGGAGAAATAGAGGGGATCTGAGATGATTCTATATATGCGTCTATTGTTGTTTGGGAGGGGGATGTCTTTGGTAAATTATATAGATGTGAATAGAAGTCTTTAAATTCCTGTGAGATTTGATTTGGGAGTGTTACTTTTTGGCCATTGGATTTAATAATTTGGGGTATGTATGTGGATAGCCTATGTTCTCTGACCATTTTCGCCAATAGTTTGCCACATTTATCTCCCACGACAAATTTGAATGGCAGCCTTTGCCCTATACTGTAGCAGATCTGTTATCTGGTTATGTATGAGCGTCAATTCGGACTCAGAGGCAGGAGATGGGGCATGTTTGTGTCTAGCTTCAGCCACTGATAGTTTCTGTAACAACTGGGAGAGTTGCTCATTGCATTCTCGCTTTATGGGGGAGCCGTGCTTGACGAGAACCCCTCTAATCACCACCTTGTGTGCTTCCCAGAGAGTATTTGGGTCACAGCCTGGTATATTGTTCGTTTGGAAGTATAAGTTTAGCTCCTTTGTTACATCTGTCAGTACCTCTGGAATCTGTAATAGGCTCTCGTTTAAGCACCAAAAGCGGTGTTTTTGTGATATTGTCTGGGATAGTGGTCAGACCATGTTCTATTCCCGATCACTGTGTTTTGTACAGCATGTAATTGTGTGTGGGAGATCAGAAAAAAGTAAATTCTGGTATATGTTTTATGTGGATTCGAGTAAAATGTATAATCCCGTTCACCGGAATGTTGTAGTCGCCACACATCGATTAATTGGGCTCTATGTAGGGTCTTGGCAATACGCTTCAATGGGCTTGTCGGGATGGAAGAGGTGCCTGTCCTGGTATCTACCGAGGGTATTAGGGGAATATTGAAATCTCCTCCAAGGATCAATTGTCCTGACTTAAAGTCTAGAAGCTTTCCTATTACTTCTTCAATAAAGGTGTCTTGATGTTCGTTGGGAGCATATATATTCGCCAAGGTCACCTGGGTGTCACCTGAGGAACAGGTAACGACCTGTCGGGTCTCAGAGAGTCCTGACCTGTCCAAGGGAGTCTACCAGATAACAAAATGGAGACTCCTCTTGACTTGGCTGACGGATTTGTAGAGTGGTATGTTATGGGATAAAATCTGTTTTGGAGAAGAGGGAATTTGTTGTTCCTGAAATGGGTCTCTTGTATGAAGACGATGTCTGTATGAGATCTCTTTAAGTCATTTAGTAGCATCCGTCTCTTCTCAGGTGTATTAAGGCCCTTAGCATTAAGCGACATTATTTTAATGTTATCCATTGCCATAACGTGTGTAGGGGGGGGGCTGAGGTTAAGAATTGGGGATCAGGCGAGAAAGGAAAGAAAGGAAAGAAAGGAAAAAGGGGAGGGGAGATTTAGAGAGAGAAGGAGGGGTAGAAAGAGCAGGGCTAAATGCCCCTTAGTCTAAAGATAATATTTAATAACACTACGCTCCGAGGGGACGAGAATTAGTCCCCCGAAAGAGTGCGCTATCCTATTTGGGAGAGGGGTAAGATCAGGCCTGCTAGGTAAGGTCCCGGTCCCCCCATCCACCCCAGCTAGTATTCTATGATATTGCAACAGTATATATCAACTCTGTATTTGAGAACTCAGAACACATTTATTATATGTAAAACGGTAGGTTAATGAGAATCCACTTACAGTCCTCTTGTGCCGCACCAGCGTGTCAACCCCAGGGTTTCTGGCTGATGGAGCTCGTTTATGTATGTTTATTATATCTCTCTCTTCAGACGATATTCTTATAGATCGATTTGTGTCATCTAACAAATCAGCACTTGTTGGTGTATGGCCGTAAGTGGAGTCTCAACACCATTCCATAGGTTCAAAATAATAAAACACAAACAAGAAATAAGGTAACCCCCCCCCCACAAACTAAACATCTTCCACTCTCATGAGCAGGGTAATCTTGCAATAGAGCGTCCTCATCTTACACCTACTTATCTACTGGGAGAACCTTTTTCCCCTTGTCCCAGAAAGTCGAGATACCTCCTGTCCTCTAAGCGAGGGCTGATAATTCCCACTAAGGTCCGGGCTGTCAGCAACCACCGGGGGGGGGGGAATACATCTCTGGCCTCCCCCTTAGAGTTAGAGTAAGTGTGGCACCCCATCGGGTATTTAGCAGAGAAGATTGTCCTCTTAGGGCTATATGTATTCTACTTTGTACTACAGTCCTCCATAACTAGGGAGGCCTCCCCTATGTTCTTCAGTGCAGCTTAATAAGTGGTGTGGCAGTTTCATGTGTAGGTACCGTGTCGCATATTTCTTCTGGGTGGCACTCGGTATTTTGGAGTGTAGCAGCCCTCCGGGGTGGCAGTGTGGGGCAAGAGGAGAGGGGGTTGATGAGCAGTCTCCAGTTTTTACCGTGGATATATACTCCTCAGGAAACAATCTTGGGTACAGTCACGTTCACCCCTTCTGTTTTGCAAGGACCTTGTCTATTGAAATAGAAGATTATATTGCGGAAGATCATTCCATTAGTCTGTGGGAAACCTCAGCTCACAGACAAACAAACAGGGAAAGGCGCTGTGTGCAGGGGAAGCATATGTTACCTAGAATCCGGGCTATTAGAGTCTCGGTAGGGAGATATGGCTCAAAGTGCAGAGGATGGGGAAAGTGTGTAACGTGTGAATGTATTAAGACTCACGTGTCTCCTCAGATTAAGACGCTCTCTGTCGGCGTTGGCCTCTCTGCGGTCTGGGGGAGAAGTTGCCTCCAGGTGTGGGTGTATACACACAGCCAGTGAACCTCGGGAGCAGAGCCAGCCAGTTTGGTACCGAAATCGGCTCCGTAATGTGAAGAGCGCCGGTAAGGAATCTGGAGCCCACAGTGTGAACAAGCACTGGTCCTTCCGGAAGGTAACTGAGAGGGGGTAGCCCCATTTGTATGTGGCATTTTTCCTCCTGGCTAGGTCAAGTAGCGGTCTGAGCATGGCTCGTTGTTGTAGGGTAGCTCTTGAAAGATCTGGGAGGACTTTGATGACGACTCCGTCAAAGTCCAGATCTCCCGCTTCCCAAGCCTGGCGCACTATGTGCTCCTTGTGGACATAGTGGTAAAGTCCCGTGGCCTTGCAGGGTCAGTTGACTTGTGGCCCAGTGCCCTATGTATGCAGTCCAGCTCTACTCATTCCGGCAGCTCCACTCCCGCTATACTTCTGAAGATGGCTATAGCCGTGTCGGCTAGGTCTTCAGCCCCAGTGGCTTCCGGTAGGCCCCGCAGCCGCAGATTGTTCCTGCGGCTACAGTCCTCCATGTCCTCAATGTGGAGTTGCTGGGTCACCAGGGCTTCTGTATGGGAGTTTTGCTGGGCTTCAAGTGCTGACACCCGGTGATCCAGTGTAACGTTGCCTCGCCCGTTGATAGCCTAGTGGAGAGAGCTTGTACGTCCACTTTCACCACTTTTAGCTCTTTCCTGTGTGCGGATTCCACCTTCCCAATGAGGGCCTCGATGTCTGCCTTGGTCGGAAGCACCTGTAGTAGGGATCTTAATTCTGAGTCTACTCACCAAGGCTGGGACGGCGAGTGTGAGGAAGGCTGGTGGTATGTCAAGACATGGGTCGGCTCCCAAGGAGACTGCAGGAGAGGTTGGGGAGTCCTGGGTTGCGGTGTCTCTCTCCCGGTCTCCACGTGTGGCTGCCATCTTGTGCTCAGGGGAGTTTAGCTGTGAGAGCAAGAATAAGCACTGAATCTCACCTGCTGACGGTGTAGATGGAGAGGATTTGGTAGCTTTGATATTCCTCTTGTTTGTTCTCTTCTTCCTGGAGTGCATATTGTGGATTATTAGGCTGAAAAAGCTGGGGTAGATAGGGGATGCCCAGGAGAGCTCGGTAGACTCACGTCTTTATCTGGCCATGTCTAGAACATGCCCCCCCCCCAATCTGTTTTAGGAAAGCAGAAATTGGCCGAAATTCAAGCCATGTATGGGCAGGCTGAATGTACCCAAGTTGATCAGCTTGGGTACAACCAGCCTGTCGAGTTTTACATGCGATTATTGCTAGCGCTGAGAGAACACACTGGCTATGCAGAAATGGAAAGAAAACTGCTTGATCTATGGCCAGTTTAAATGGTGTCAGTCCTGCCCATTGTCTTTTGATAAGCTAATCAACCCACTTTAAGATCTCTACAACATGAAGCAAGTGTAAAGTGTGTAAAAGTATAAGTGTGAAGCAAGTGTAAACTAGCCCTTAAAGTACCATAAAGAGCTCATTTACACTTACTTTGACACACATTAAAGAGGTTGTAAACCCTTGTGTTTTTTCACCTTAATGCATCCTGACACTGTCCAGCCCCCTCATTTTATTCACCTGAGCCTGTTCGTTCCCTCAGCGGAGACACGCTCTTCCTCTCTGCCCGTTGTCTCCGCTCTTGATTGGATAGATTGATAGCAGCGCAGCCATTGGCTCCCGCTGCTGTCAATCAAATCCAATGGGGCAGGAGCCAGGGGGGGCGAGGCCGAGTCCCGCTTTCTGTGTGAATACACGCAGAAGCAGGACTCGGGAGCACACCCGCATGGGTGTCCACCAAGGAGAGCGCTTCTCAAACGTGGACACCTATTGCAGGGAGGAGCCACCAGCCCCACCGGGGGACCCCAGAAGAGGACGATCAGGGCCACTCTATGCAAAAAAAACTGCACAGTGGAAGTATGACATGGGGTATAATTTTTGAAGCTAAGCAAAGCAAAAGCAATGTGTAAACAGGATTGTAAGCTAACAATTTTAATTAGTGACAGGCGCTCTGATTGGCATTCAGAGTTGTCGTTCGCCCTAAAGCAGTTTTACTGCTACAGGATGGATGCGCTGCGCAGGATCACATGTATATATACGTGATTCTGCACTTCTGGGTAGTGGGTGCGCACCACTGGTGGCTTGCTCCCACTGTGACTCTACACTATATGTCCGCCCGCACCCGCTGATCATTTGGTATACAGGCAGAACTACAATCTGCCTATGTAAACAAGGCAGATTGTCGGTCAGTAAGGAAGGCATGGATTCTGTGTTCCTGCAAAGCAGGGGCATGGATCCATGCCTTCCTCTAGTAAAAGCACCTCCCACACTACACTAAAACACTGTTCAGGCACACAGTTAACCTTTTGATCGCCCCTGATGTTAACCTCTTCCCAGCCAGTGTCATTAGTACAGTGACAGTGTATATGTTTAGCACTGTTTTGTGTCATTGTGTCAGGAACCCTAAAACAGATGGAGACAGAAAATGCAGTTAAAAAAAAACAAAAAAAAAACACACCTTTCAATAAACTGGTATACGTAATCAAAACATAGCCAGGGTTTGGTAGCTAAATCGGGTAGTTAGAACAAGCCAGGAAATCAGGAAGCCAGAGTGTCAGGAAAAGCCTTCTAGCAAATGTTCTAGCAATGTGAAGGCTAGAAGGATGCCTGTGCACAGAAGAGCCGTCCAGCGCACGCGCATGCACAATAGCGCTAATAGCGGCGTGCAGGAGTGCGCGCGCGCCCCTTGTGACAGCACTTGGCGCCAAGATGTGCTATTTAAAGGGGACTGATGCATTGCTGCCTTGCTGTCCAGTCTACAGCGTTCCTGAAGACCCCTGATGCCCTGGTACCTTGTTACCTGAATCTCTGAATCTATTATCTAACTTGGACTGTTCCCGACTACCCTGTTTGCTGCCTGCCCCGATCCCGGCTTGGACTTTGACTATTCTTTTGGATTTCCCTTCTGTACCTGTTCTGCCCCCTGTGTTTTGACCCGGCTTGTTTATACCTCTCTGCTGTCTGCATCCTGCTGCTGGACTACAGAACACCTCCCTGCTGTCTGCATCCTGCTGCTGGACTACAGAACACCTCCCTGCTGATTACAGGATCCAGCCCTCTACTCCAGCCTTCCACTCAGGCACTTGTGCCCCTTTGTACTCTCGAGCCCCTGTCAACACTACCAGGGGTTCCCGAGTCAGAGGTATACGAGAGGCTGTTCCCTGCATTCTGGGCTCTACCTACCAGGTACGTGACACAGGGATGAGCGTAGTCAGAGGCAGCAGACAGGATCAGGAACCAGAAGGGATGTCAGTTTCAACAGTAAAACGGCAGAGAAGTCTCTAGATAAGTTGACCAAGGCGAAGGCATTGAAGAAATGAATCAGGCAGACTTCCGGCCGGATGTGATCGAGGCAGCACATGTTCCTCTGCAGCTCCGTTCCCCTGTCATTATCCGAATATATTGGAGTAATTGCTGATTGCCACTAATTCTACAAACGGGTAGGAGAAGGCGCCCTGACTCTGTTGATGCCCTCTTCGGCCTCCAAGAAGGCGCTTAAGGCACAGACGGACCCTCGGCAAACCCGCTCCACAAAGGACGCTGTGAGAGGCCCCGCCCCCGCCATCTTGTCTTCTCTGCCGAAGAAACAGCTCGCCAACTCAGCGGCCGCGAAAATGGCACAGGCACAAGGTGCAGCAGAACTAGTTCAGAAGGTGGATTCGGTCCTGGCAGTGCACACAGATGCAATCACCAGGCCGATTCTGGAAGCCATTAGTGCCAGTAAAGCGGAGCTGATGGGGCGTATAGATCACCTCTCGTCTGAGTGTACTTTAATCAGACATGACTTAGATAAGATCCGGGGGCCGCCTGACTACAGTGGAGACGCGGGTCTCGGATGTGGAGGCTGTCTCCCACTCTCATGGTGCCCACCTATCTGAACTCCGGGACCAGGTCTGGGCTCTGCAGCGTAGAGCAGATGACGCTGAAGACCGACAAAGAAGGAATAATGTCCAGGTGGTAGGGCTGCCTGAAGGGGCTGAGGGTGACAAACCCACACAGTTTGCAGAGCTCTTGTTTAAGCAACTGTTGTCTCTACAAGATTTGCCCCCTACCTACGTGGTGGAGAGAGCGCACAGGGTACCCACTGGCAACAGACCCCCAGGTGCCTTTCCACGGCCTTTCCTGGTTAGATTCTTAAATTACCGGGACATGATTCTGACACAAGCCAAGAAACTTCAAGAGCTGCGCCATGAAAATGCACGGATTATGCTCTTTCCAGACTTGCTCTTTCCAGACAATGCAATACAAATGACGATCCTTTAATGAGGTCCACAGACGCCTGAGGGAGAAGGAGATCAAATATAGCATGCTGTACCCTAGCAAGCTCAGGGTTCAATACAAGGGGACAGTGAGATTCTTCGAGAATCCGGAGGAAGCTTGTGAATGGATGGATAAAGAATTTTAATGGTCCTTCAACCTGTCTATAAACCCAAAACTGGGGACGGTATGTTTTTTTTTTTTTGTTTTTTTCCCTTCATTTTTTTTTTTTTTTTACTGTTGTTATGCCCTTAAAATTGCTCTCAATGGTTGAGCACTCTAAACATGGAAAGCTGCTAGTCTTGTCTGTGTTGCAGACATCTTCTCTATGATTCTTGGAAGACGTTGGAACTTTCTGTTTCTGTATACTGTTGGGCCGGGGGTGAGGGTGATGTCGAGGAGTTCAGGGGGGGTGGCCAGTGGATGGGTGCAAATTTTCTTGTGACAAGGATACAGTGCCGCTGGTACCTTGAGTGCTGCACGCCAGTGAATCACTGGGGGGCTACCACTACCCCTGCATCGCAAAACCATAGCTCTTGCATACTCTTTTTTGTTTTTATTTTATTTTTATTTTTTACTTTTTCTGTTTCAACTTTTACTATACATACAAATATCATATACCGAACGACTCCAGTTTTCCCTGTTGGAGCACGCAGAGAAGATATGAAACCACCTACGGAACTGCCGAACTTTCGATTGCTGTGGCGGGACTTCACCGCATGTTTTTTGTTTTTTTGTTCAGGGATTAAGCTATACGCCGGACTGAGAATGTTTGTTTCTGGCATATTGGCAATGGAGGGTTTTTTTCGAGTCACAGCTCAATCTAATGCAGTGTTTCTCAACTCCAGTCCTCAAGGCGCACCAACAGGTCATGTTTTCAAGATTTCCCTCAGATGAAACAGCTGTGGTAATTACTAAGGCAGTAAAACTGATTAAATCACCTGTGCAAAATAATGGAGAGCCTGAAAACAGGACCTGTAGCCTTGAGGACTGGAGTTGAGAAACACTGATCTAATGTATTAAGTATTGGTATAGTTTTCATGGAAATTAGGATATACGGTGCTCTTGCAGGAGACAGTCCCCTTAAACAACTATCCTGCTGTGATATGGTTGGTAGAACTGTTAAAGATGACGGATTAAGTTAAAATAGTGTCTTGGAATGTTCGAGGCCTTAATCACAAGCTTAAAAGGGCCTTGATATTCCAATACCTTAAAAAATTCAAGCCACATGTCATTTTTCTGCAGGAGACACACCTAGATGGCAGCAGGGTCCTCTCCCTGCGCAAACCATGGATTCAAAGAGCCTTACACTCGACCTACTCCACGTTTCTTAGAGGGGTAGTATTGGACATGTGTCATAAGAAAATCATGGTGGTGAATATATATGTGCCCCCCCTTTCCATGTGCAAATACTGTATGATTTATTAGCTAAGATAGCGCCATATGCCCATCTTCCTGTGGTTGTGATGGGGGATTTCAATGCCGTCCTGGATGCGGCGCTGTTCCTCCATCCCGAACAGAGGGGGATCTGCTGAGTTGCTGAGCTGGGTATCCGTAGCAGGTTTTCAGGAACTGTGGCGCTGGAAGCCCCCGACCAACAGATGATAATCCCATGTGTCGATGGCCCATAGATCCTCGGCCAGGATTGATTTGGCCTTCGGGAATGATCTTCTACCATTTATGATGGGTATTACATACTTGGCTGGGGACTGACTGACCATAACCCTCTTACTCACCCTGACCCTAGTGTCGGGGGCGAGAGGGGGGGTGGAGACTCTCCCCTGGTTGGCTACAGCACGAGCAGGTTGCTGCCCAGCTAGGGGAGTCAATAAATATGTACTGGTCATCCAATGCCGATACAGCAGATCCTCCGATAGTATGGGATGCCTTTAAGGCAGTTATTAGGGGGGAATGCATATCAGCTATCAAGACCGCTCGAGTACAGGATAATGAGAGCGAGCGCCTACAGCGGCAGGAGAGGGAGTGTGCGGAGGCTCATGCAGGATCCCCTACAGAAGCCTCGTATGAATCTCTGTTGGAGGCACGTAGTGCCTTGTCCTTACACATTACGGGTCAGACCCGCTCTGAGATGACAGGGAGGGCTCATGCAGTGTTTGCAGAGGGAGATAAGAATGGGAAGCTTTTGGCGATGTTGGTTGCGGATTATCACCCGATCACTAACATTCCGGTTATAAAGGACGGGGGGGGGCCTTGGTTAGTGACCCCATGCTTATCATGCACGAATTTGTCAGTTTTTATTCTTTTTATTCTTCCCTCTACGCCCCCATTCCATTTTAGGACCAATCAGCCTTAGACTCCCTCTTAGGTTATCTGCCAATCCCGAAGCTGTCGGGTAATGATATTTATATTGTAGACGCTAAAATTACGGTCAAGGAAATACATCAGGCGTTCTTTGCTTTCCTTCCGCACAAGGCTCCTGGCCTACCTGCCGACATTTATAAGGTAAATGTTGAGATTTTAGCCCTTGGGATTAATCTGCTTCTGGAATATTGCCATGAACATGACACTTTGCCAGACTCCATGTTAGAGGCCTATATGGTTCTTTTACTAAAACCAGGGAAGGATCTGATGGAATGTGCATCCTACCGGTCTATAGCCCTGTTGAACATGGACCTAAAGATTTTAACCAAAGTACTGGCACTTAGGCTAGCTACTGTTATCCCCTCTATAGTTAATATTGATCAAACGGGTTTTATGCCGGGTAAGTCAACTGACACAAATCTACGGAGACTCTTCACCCACTTACAAATTCAGCCAGAAAATGCCAAAACTAGAATAGTAGTCTCCATAGATTTTGGGAAAGCCTTTGACTCCGTAGATTGGCAGTACATGCTCAAGGTATTGGAGGTCATGGGGTTTGGGCCACAGTTCAGGAAATGTATTTCCATGTTATATAGATCCCCAAGAGTAGCGGTCTGGTTGGGCTCCTCTGTTTCCAATTTTTTTGAGGTGGGAAGGGGAACTAGGCAGGGATGTCCACTATCCCCCTTCCTGTTTGCCCTCGCCTTGGAACCCCTGGCTAGGTCATCGAGGATGATACAGCAGTCCATCAAGATAGGTACAATAGAGGAATCTGGCACTGTATGCCGATGATATGTTAATATTTCTTAGCGACCCTGGAGACTCCTTGAAAACAGTTCTGGGATTTATAGATCACTTGGCCAAATTTTCAGGGTTAAAAGTAAACTGGAATAAATCTTCTATTCTACCCCTAGACACTGAAGCCAAAGACAAGGCGGACCCGAGCTTGCTATTACAATGGGTCACGTCCCTCAAATATCCAGGAGTTAAGATTACAGCTAATATACAGGATTACATGCCCCTAAATTTATTACCATTGCAGGAACCCGGTGATCAGGGGGGTCTGGCACTGCCAGACTGGCAGAAGTATTATTTAGCGGGTCAAATGGTTTTTGCTCATAGGTGGCTGCTGGTGGAAGATAGGGATGCGGCCACCGTATTGGAGGCGGCTCATCTGGGGTCATATGAAAGTCTCAGATTTGCTCTGTTTAGGGGATCCAGGTCTGACCTACCTCTGACGACAACAATGAAGGCCACAATCAAGGCGTTGGAGGCAGCGGTAAAATTGGTATGCCTTAGCTATGGGGGGGGGGGGGTAATCACCATCGGCTCCTCTGTGGATGAACCCAACCCTACCCCAGTTTTATAACCTGAGGGTGCAAAAAAACGCTGAGGGATATCACATGCTTTGGAGAATTGTTGACCTTTCCCCAACTAAAAGCAAGGCATGATCTTGCAAATTCATACCTATTTAGATTTCTGCAGGTTCGACATGCCTTTCAGATACAGTTTCGGGAGGTGAGGGTAGAGTCCTTGCCCTCGGCTCTTGAAACATTGTTGTCAAGTGAGGAGCTGGTTAAGCCTCTCTCGGTGTCGTATAAAGAATTCTTCAAGACGACCCCACAGGCGGTCGCCAGGTGCAGAGAGAGGTGGGTGGCGGAGATTCCTGATGCACAGGGGGGAGGATTGGGATGATTTATGGACGCAACCATTTAAACACTTAGTGTAAGCCAGGGATAGGTTGATCCAGTTTAAATTCTTACACAGGAGTTATTACACCCCGGCTAAGCTGGCTAAGATCTTTCCTATGGCCTCAGCAGAGTGCTGGAGGTGCCCTCACTCACCAGCAGACGCCGATCACATTTTCTGGCAATGCAAACATGCTCAGCGGTTTTGGTTGGATATTACCTCCTGTACATCGGAACTATTGTCTGTACCGATACACCGCTCCTAAAGCACCTCAAAGAAGCTGCTTGCAGGACTTTTTTTGTCGTCCTGCAAACGCAGCGCCCCAGTGTGAAAGCACCCGAGCTTTCACCCTGGGATTGCAGATGAGGGATTTTTCAGGCGCTATACAGGTGCTATTTTTTTTTTTTTTAAGCACCTGAAAAATGCCTCCAGTGTGAAAGGGGTCTTATGCAAGCTGAAGCCCATGTGAAACAGTCCTTCCAGATTTGATAAATACCCCCCATATACTTTACAGCTATAAGACAAAAGATGCATTGAAATGTATAAAAATATGTGAAAATAAATCTTGCGTTAATTATAAGTGTAGACTGCTGCACTTTTAACACTCCTTGGATCAAGGAGATAGTGAAAAAAAAGTGAAAATATAAAATATTGCGCTGTCTCATAAATACAGAAAAAAACTCTTATCAGAAAAGTTATAAACAAACAGGGTATATCAACTAGTGATTAATGGAGAGTTCAATAAACAAGTGTCCATGTGTATCAGAAATTATTCGATTGGTATTCCACCAACTGAGTGTGCCATCCACCGTTCCCAGTAATAATAAAGTATATCAATCCAATTAAAAATAAAGTTGGCTTCTTACAAGATCCCGAGGGTCTCTAGATTATAAGAGATCCTCTAACGCATTAGGTAAGAAAATGCCCGATGCCTGGCCACATCCTCTATGTGTCTCCCAACCTCCAAGATGGATGAATCCAACAGTCCCAGGCTCAGCGTCCCCACTCCAGACTGTCTCCACACTGGAAGTTTACTCCACAGCGTCCCAACACAGCTTACTCATGATGCGCTTTCTTTCTGAGTTCCCATATCCTGCACACACACCTGAGTGAAGCACAGTGATCACCCTGAACGAGGCAAGCTGTTTTGGGATGCTGCAGAGTACACTTCTAGTGTGGAGACAGAGTCCGGAGAGTGCAGTGTGGGGATGCTGAGCCGGGGGACTGTTGGATTCATCCATCTTGGAGGTCAGGAGACACAGAGGATGTGGCCAGGCATCGGGCTTTTTCTTCCTTCATGGGTTAGATCAGGGGTAGGCAACCTTTTGAGCACATTGTGCCGAAAAATGTTTTCAAAGAAATTGAGCGTGCTGATTTTATAACAAAAAAATGTCAACTTAACACTCTCAATCACGAAAAGGATTTTTCATAAAATAATAGAGGGGTAGCAGTGATTGTTTCACAGTGCCAACATCCAAATATACAGATACAAAGAGAAAGGGGTTCCACTTGGGTAGGACTTTAGCGGCACTTAAATTGGAGTCACAATTCAATTAGATAGAAAAATAATAATCATATATTTATTTAGAAAATACACTGATAAAAACATGAATCATGGAGTGTACATATCAACCATAAATGATATCGCAAGTAGTCGAAATGGATGGCAATTGAATTAGATCCTTCACCCGACACGTTTCGGAGTCTACAAAAGATACCCCTTAGGTTGTAACGCAACCTGTTCACATGAGACCAGTGGAAGAGACACAAGCTGCATATCTACAGCTCTTAAGTGCCTCCCTTACACCATAATTAGAAGAAGGACACTTGTTTTGTTTTCCATCCCGCCCCCAAGAATATACCCAGGATCCTTTTCATAGGCCTCAGCTGGTCCTTTTTCATGACCCACATGTAGTGAGCCCTTTTGATGTTCTTTGGGCTTCTTACGATATATTTTTATATACTGGGTCTCTAAAGGGCAATGGCAGTTTCCCATGGCCACTGTGCTGCTTTCAATGCTGTTTTTAATCTTATGGAGTGCGCCACAAGCATCTGCTTGTTGCAATTACTTTCTATATCCTATCTAGCCCTGAGGAAGGAGTATCTGTTGTAGAATCCAAAACGCGTCGGGTGAAGGATCTAATTCAATTGCCACCCATTTTGACTACTTGCATTATCAGTTATGGTTGATATGTACACTCTATGAGTCATGTTTTTATCACTGTATTTTCTAAATAAATATATGATTATTATTTTTCTATTTAATTGATCTGTGACTCCTATTTAAGTGCCGCTAAAGTCCTACCCAAGGGGAACCCCCCTCTCTTTGTATCAGGATTTTTCAGAAAGTAAATGCTGTAAACTACTTAAGTAGTAGTGAGAAATGAACATCCTGCACCCTCACACCTCAGATCAGCCCCCATTCACCTGCTCATCTGTCCCACCACTGTAATCCCCTGCACATCAGCCCCACAATTGTACCCCCCTGCTCATCTGCCCCACCACTGTAACACCTGTACATCATCCCCGCCATTGTACCACCCTGCTCCTCTGTCCCACCAGTGTAACCCCCTGCTCATCTGCCCCACCAATGTACCCCCTTTCTCATCTGCCCCACCACTGTACTACCCTGCACACCTGCCCCACCACTGTACCCCCCTGCTCATCTGTCCCACCATCGTACCACCCTGTTTTTCTGTCCCACCACTGTAACCCCCTGTACATCTGCCCACCATTGTACCCCCCTGTTTTTCTGTCCCACCACTGTAACCCCCTGCTCATCTGCCCCACCAATATTCTCCCTTTCTCATCTGCCCCACCACTGTACCTCCCTGCACATCTGCTCCACCGCTGTACCCCCATGCTCTTCTGTCTCACTAATGAACCATCTTTTCATCTGTCCTAACACTGAACTTATCTGGTCATCTGCCCCACCACTGTACCTCCTGCACATCTGTCCCACCTCTGTTCCCCCTGCTTTTCTGCCCTACCACTGTAACCCCCTGCTCAGGTGTTCCACCGATGTACCTCCTTTCTCTCTTTTCTCCTCTGCACCCCTCTGCACATCTGCCCCACTTCTGTACCGCCCTACTCATCTGTCCCACCAATGTACATCCTTTCCCCTCCTCCCCACAACTGTACCCCCCTGTACATCTGCCCCACCTCTGTACCCCCCGATCTTCTGCCCAACCATTGTAACCTCCCTGCTCATCTGTCCCACCAATGCACTTCCTTTCACAACTGCCCCACCGCTGTACCCCCTTGCTCTTCTGTCCCACTGCTGAACCCCCTTCTCATCTGCCCCAACAGTGAACCCCCCCTTCTCATCTTTCCCACCACTGTAACCCCCTGCTCATCTGCCCCATCACTGTACCCCCTGCTTTTCTGTTCCACCGCTGAACCCCCTTCTCATCCCTCCCACCACTGCCTGCACATCTGCCGCACCACTGTAGCCTTCCTGTTCATCTGCCTCATCAATGTACCCCTTTTCTCATCTGCCCCGCCACTGTACCTCCCCTGCACATCTGCTCCACCTCTGCATCCCCATGCTCTTCTGTCTCACTACTAAATCACCTTCTCGTCTGTCCTAACACTGAACCCATCTGCTCATCCGCCCCACCACTGTACCCGCTTTCTCATCTACCCCACCAATGTACCTCCTGCACATCTGTCTCATCTCGATTCCCCCTGCTCTCCTGCCCCACCACTGTAACCCCCAGCTCATCTGTCCCACCAATACTCCCCCTTTCACATCTGCCCCACTGCTCTACCCCCCCTGCTTTTCTGTCCCACCACTAAACCCCCTCAACTGTCCCACCACTGAACCCCCCTGTTCTTCTGTCCCGCTGCTGAACCCCCTTCTCATCTCTTCCACCACTGTACTTCCCTGCACATCTACCCCACCGCTGTACCCTCTTCTCACCTATATGTGTGATATGCAGAGTGGTGAAAGTGAAGCAGAGATGAGACACATCTACCTGTCCTAGCACACTCATCTTGCTGATTCAACTCTCGCATTCAGCCTACGTGCTTGTATGTGATGATGTATGTGATGATGTATATGATGTCACATACAAGTCTCTGGAATGGATGCGTAATGATGAGCTCAGATCAGGGGCATTTTCTGAAAGCAGTGGGCCTGTGTGTAGGATCATAAGTTGGGCCCCCGCAGCTGAGAAAAAGTGTGGCGCTAAGCGCCACAGCAGAAGTTGGGTGTGATTTTCATTGCGCTGAATACTGGCTGTGGCTTAAAGGGACACAGAGTGCAGGGGTTCAGTAGTAAGTGACGCAAAGGTTCAGGAATAATTTCAACAAAGTTCCCAGAAGCTCAACAGTAATTCCACAAACTGTCACCTGATTGTGATTTTCTCAATCACAGTGAAATCCCTTCTTTCTGAGATTGGTGGTGGACGGAGCTAGCAGGACTGTGATTGGGTTTAGCAGTGGCCATTGGCAGTCCTCCTCCTCCTGGAAACAGGGACAGCCCCCTAGCAGAACTACACCCAATCTCTTCCCCATCACAAAAGCTGACGATCGCAGCTACAGCAAAGTTGGAGAACCAAACAATGTTTCCCATCTTTTACAATGTGTGGGGGCACAGTGCCTCCCCCTCAGTGCAGGTGTGGTGTGGGGAATTCTGAAATTGGAATGCATTAGTGTCTCACTGACACTTCCCTGCGCTGCTCTGCTGATTGGGAGGGAGTCGAGTGCCAGAAAGAGGCTTCAAGTGGCGATGGTGGCATCAGTGCCGGGAGATTGCCTACCCCTGCATTAGATGATCTCTTAGAAGCCAACTTTATTTTTAATTATATTGATATACTTCATTATCACTGGGAACGGTGGATAGCACACTCAGTTGAATGGAATACCAATGGAATAATGTCTGATACACATGGACACTTGTTTATTGAACTCTCCATTAATCACTAGTTGATACACTGTTTGTTATAACTTTTCTGATAGGAGTTTTTTCTGCATTTATGAGTGCATTAAAATGTTTACAGGAATACATATAAATGCATTCAAACATGCAAAAATACATGGTAAATCACTTTTTTAAAATACTTCAGTGTAATGCCGCGTACACACGATCGGAATTTCCAACAACAAATGTTCGATGGGAGCTTGTTGTCGGAAATTCCGACCGCGTGTAGGCTCCATCGGATATTTTTTGTAGGAATTTCCGACAACAAAAATTTGAGAGCTGGTTCTCAAACTTTCTGACAACAAAGTCCGTTGTCAGAAATTCCGATCGTGTGTACACAATTCCGACGCACAAAATTCCACGCATGCTCGGAATCAAGCAGAAGAGCCGCACTGGCTATGGAACTTCATTTTTCTCGGCTCATCGTACATGTTGTACGTCACCGCGTTCTTGAAGTTCGGAATTTCCGCCAACATCCGTCGGAAATAAATCCCAGGATTTAGTTGTCGGAATGTCTGATCATGTGTACGCGGCATAAGAGCGTCAGAGAACAGAGTGCTCTAGTGACATTAGTGACATGGTCCCCTCTTTAGTAATATCATGGTGGAGACAAGCTGGATGACAGTGGCGGATCCAGGGGGGGCAACAGAGCAATTGCTCCCCCCCCCCCCCGAAAATACTACACTGACATGCCTCTGCCCGAGTCTCTCTCTCACATTAGAGTGACTCGTCTAGTGTTATTACGGCTACGCCGCACTGCCCAGGAGCCGGAGGAGGTGGGTGGAGCCTTTTCCCTGAACTCGTTGCTAGCGCCTTGGCCGCCTGGCGTCTAGCAACGAGTGACGTCAGAGTCACGTCGGACTCGAGTCTCAGACAAGTGACGTCGGTGAGTCATGTCGGACTCGAGTCTCAGAGCCAACGTGACAGGAGCTGGAGCCATAAATAGGGGAACAGTTGTTGCTGCAGTTTAGAGTTTAGACAGATAGATAGAGTTAGATATAGTTTAAATAGTGGACAATCCGCAATGTGTGGCAGGTGACGTGGTAAGTGGACAATCCGCAGCGTGTGGCAGGTGATGTGGCAAGTGCAAAATCCGCAATGTGTGGCAAGTGGAAATCCGCAACATGTGGCAGGTGACGTGGCAAGTGGACAATCCGCAATGTGTGGCAGGTGACGTGGCAAATGGACAATCTACAACGTGTGGCAGGTGACGTGGCAAGTGGACAATCCGCAACGTGTGGCAGGTGACGTAGCAAGTGCACAATCCGCAACGTGTGGCAAGCGGAAATCCGCAACATGTGGCGGGTGACGTGGCAAGTGGACAATCCGCAACGTGTGGCAGGTGACGTGGCAAGTGGACAATCTGCAACGTGTGGCAGGTGACGTGGCAAGTGACAATCCGCAACATGTGGCAGGTGACATGGCAAGTGACAATCCGCAACGTGTGGCAGGTGACGTGGCAAGTGACAATCCACAATGTGTGGCAGGTGACGTGGCAAGTGACAATCCGCAGCGTGTGGCAGGTGATGTGGCAAGTGCACAATCCTCAACGTGTGGCAGGTGACGTGGCAAGTGACAATCTGCAACATGTGGCATGTGATGTGGCAAGTAGACAATCCGCAACGTGTGGCAGGTGACGTGGCAAGAGACACACTCAGGGCTCCCACTGATTCTGCATTATGGTGAGTTGAACCATTTCATTTTATATTACAATGTAATAATATAAATAATGCTCTTCAATCATCCTGACACCATAACAAACATGGTGCCGTGATGATTGAAGCGCCAACACCAGCCATTTCCCCGATAAATTGCCCACAAAAAATAATATTTTCTGGCAGTGCCCCTCCCGAGACTGGACTCTGGATCCGCCCCTGCTGGATGATGGAAGGAAAGTCACAGGCGGTTAGTTATGGTGAGTGGGGTCAGATGAGGAATGAGTGCTTATTCACACTACCAGCAGGGAATCAAAGAGAAGGAACCAGGGGTTTAGGTTGACCTCAGTTTAACATTTGCAGCTCACAGACTGCACTAAGACCCCCTTCACGCTGGGGCCGTTGAGCGTTAGCCCTTTTAGCCCCTGCTAGCGGCTGAAGAAGGGGTAAAAGCGCCCGTGTTGCGGTGCTTTCGAATCGCTTTTGGAAGTGCTGCTCATTCATTTCAATGGACAGGGCGTTTTGTATACAGAGCTCCCAAACCGCCCCAAAGATGCTTCTTGCAGGACTTTTCCTAAAGTCCTGCAAGCGCATCGCCCAAGTATGAAAAGTCATACTGAAATGAATGGTAGGCGGTTTTCAGTCATTATTTAGAGGCTATTTCTACCGCCTCAGCGTGAAAGGGGTTTTAACCGATTCCAGACCAGCCGCCGCAGTTATACTGCGGCAGGTTGGTCCGGCTGCGTGAAATGGTGTAGCTATATGTCGCGTGCGCGACCAGCTGGGGGGCACGCGCGCCCCCCCCCACCGGCCGCAACGATCGGATTCGGTCAGTCTCCAGGTCCAGGCCAATGAAAGCTGGCCTGGACCTGGTGATCGGTCCTGGCGAATGAGATTCTTTCCCTGTCGTGTAACTGTAAACACTGACGGGGAAGTGATGTCATCTCTCCTCGTATTGGTCTTTTCCGTTCCAGACCGAGGAGAGGTAACATCTCAAAGTAAATGCACAACACTACACTGACACCAGGTCACGTAGGCACACAATTCACCCTTTCACCCCCTGTCACTGTATCACCCAGTATAGCATTCATTTTTTTTTGATTGCTGTACTGGTGTCATTAGTGACAAAAATCAGCATTAGGGTAATTAGTCTTATGCCCAGATAGGTCTAGGGACCCCCCTAACCCCTTGATCACCCCCTGTCAGCTGTTAGCTAGTTTATTTTTTATAGTGTCAGGGCACCCGCCGTATTTTACCCTGTAAAGGTTTAACCCCCTGATCACCCGGCGGGTGATCAAAGTTAGGTTTTAGCGTCAGATAGGGTCTGCGTCGCCCCAGGCAGCGTCAGATTAGTGCCAGTAGCGCTAAAACCCACGCACGCACCATACACCTCCCTTTAATATTATAGTGTCTGAACGGATCGATATCTGATCTGATCAGATCTATACTAGCGTCCCCAGCAGTTTAGGGTTCCAAAAAACACAGTGTTAGCGGGATCAGCCCAGATACCTGCTAGCACCTACGTTTAGCCCCTCCGCCCAGCCCAGCCCACCCAAGTGCAGTATCGATCGATCACTGTCACTTACAAAAACACAAAACACATAACTGCAACGTTCGCAGTCAGGCCTTATCCCTGCGAACGCTAACAGTTTTTATGCAGCATTTGAAGCAGTCGCTGACAGTCAGGTGCTTTTTTTCTTGTGAGTCTCACTACTGTACCAGTAAATTTAGAGACCAAAATGGCAAATCAAAGGTACAGTAGTGAAGAGGCCTACATGTTTCTGAGCATAACAGATAGTGAAGAGGAAGTCACTCATCTGTCAGATTCAGGCTCAGAATACGAACCTGTAGACAGCAGCGGCACCCTGACAGATAACTCTGAGGACGGAGTTGTTGTCCCTGCCAAGGTCAGGTGTACCAGACCCCGTTCTTCTGCTGATGTTGAGGTGCAAGAACCGCAGGGCTCTCGTATGGAGCAGAGAAGTACTAGCACCGCTACTCCTTCTGGTGAACTGGCAAGCACCAGCGGCCTAGTACATCCTGGTCGTACATCCAGCACTGCAGTAACACTTGGTGACGTGGCGAGTCCCATAAGTGCAGTTCAAGCTGGTGAGGTGGCAAGCACTAGTAGTGTTCCGCTGCCACCAAGAAGAAGACAAACACAGGCCCGTCAAGCCCATAGTGCCCTTCCTGCTGCATTCACCAATCCTAACTGCAGCACCCATACTTCCCCCATTCACTGGCCAACCCGGAATTCAGGTGGAAACAGTTTATTTTACGTCACTTGATTTTTATTTGGCGTTTTTCACCAAAGATCTCTATAGATCTATTGTGGATCAAAGCAATTTGTAGGCTGGTCAATTAATCGCCGCTAATCCCCAGCTGACCCTTGCCAGAGACTGGAAACCAATTATGGTTTCCGAATTGAAGACCTTTCTGGGCCTATCCCTCCTCATGGGCATAACTAAAAATAGTGAGTCTTCTGTCATATTGGTCCACTGACCCAATTTACCATACGCCCGTGTTCTCTGCCTCCATGACTAGGACACGATACGAGCAGATCTTCCGGTTCATGCTCTTCAGAGACAATGAACTCTGTCTCCCTTGGGGTGACCCTGGATTTCTACAAAATTCGGCCCCTCGTAAACCACTACAACCAACGCTTTGCAGCCTTGTTTACTCCCGATCAAGTTGTCTGCGTTGATGAGTCCCTGATTAAGTTTTCTAGCCGCTTGTCTATCAAACAGTATCTTCCCAGCAAGCGTGCCAGATACAGGGTCAAGATGTATAAGCTCTGTGACAGGGCAACAGGCTATACTTATAGTTTTATGGTTTACGAGGGAAAGGATAGTCACGTAGAGCCGGAGAACTGCCCAGACTACATAGGGAGTGCTGGTAAGATAGTGTGGGATTTGGTCTCAACCTTATTCGGAAAGGGGTACCACTTGTACGTGGACAATTATTACATGAGCGCGCCACTTTTTAGTCACCTTTTTGATTATGGAATTGGCGATTGTGGCACCGTGCAATCTAATCGCCGGGGCTTCCCCCAAAGACTTGTAGAATCCCGACTTAGACGGGGAGAGAGAGCCTGCTTGAGGTGTAATAATTTGTTTGCAGTAAAGTGGAGGGATTCACGGAATGTTTTCATTCCGTCCTCGCTTCACGCAGACACGGCAGTACAAATTCCTACGGCGACTGGTGTTGAATACAACCTTTAACATGGGAGGGGTGGACCTCAACGACCAGTTGTTGGCGCCGTACCTAATTGCCCATAAGGCAAGACGCTGGTACAAAAAAGTGTCTGTATATTTATTTCATTTGGCTCTGCTGAAAGCTTTTGTGCTATACAGAGCTTTAGGACGTACAGGATCCTTCCTTAAATTCCAGGAAGAGATGGTCACAGCCCTTCTGTTTCCAGATGGTGCTTTGGCCCAACTTCCCAATGCAAATGCAGTGAGCCAGCTGCATGAGAGGCATTTTCCTTATGTTCTCCCTAGTACCCCTACCCAAAGAACACCTCAAAGAAGATGTTGTGTCTGCAGTAAACGTGGATTTAGGCATGACACCCGCGTTTATTGTCCCTCCTGTCCTGACCAACCTGGTTTCTGCATCGGTGACTGTTTCAAATGCTACTACACACTAGTTGAGTATTAGTGTAGGGTACAGCACCACACAGTCCTAGGCACACGTACACAGGGTCTCGAAAGATGTGATGGCCATCACATTTTGAGAGACCCTAATCTGCAATGTTCAGTTTACAGTTTTTTTACAGTTTTTATAAAAGGGAAAAAAGTGAAAAAACCCCACAAAAACACAAAAAAAATATCAAATAAAAAATCCAAAAATAGTTGTGGTTGTATTTTTCTGCTCTCTATTGTTCTCTCTCTTATGTTCGCTTACTACTGTCCGCTCACTATTGTCCTATATCTATCGTTCTCTCTCTGTTTTATTTTTGCTATGTTTTATTGTATTTGCTTTGCAGGTATGGTATGTTATACTGTAATGTTTGTTTTATTGTTAACCATCATTTGCTTAGCAGGTACACCATTCAGCTGCAGAACGGGTTTATTAACCACTTACCAACCGGCCCATAGTTAAATGACGGCTGCAGGGCGGTTGGATAACTCTGGGAGGGCGTACTATGACGTCCTCCCAGAATTTCCCTCTCGCGCGCCCCCTGGGGCGCGCACCCGAACACATCCGTGACCGCTGGGTCCAGAGGACCCGGCGCATCACGGATCCCGGTAAATGGCCGCTGATCACATGTAAACAGACCGGCGTCATCTGATGACGCCAGTTCCTCTCCTCCCCTCCTGTGTACCGATCGGTACACTGTGAGCGGAGAGAGGGATGGATGGATGGCTGCAGAGCTGTGGGCTGGATGTGTAGTGCCCACAGCGCTGCACAGAGACATCCAGCCATCCATCCATCCATGCTCAGCCATCCCCACTACTCTGCAAAGCCCCACATTACTCTGCAAAGCCCCCACATTACTCTGCAAAGCCCCCACATTACTCTGCAAAGCCCCCACATTACTCTGCAAAGCCCCCACATTACTCTGCAAAGCCCCACATTACTCTGCAAAGCCCCACATTACTCTGCAAAGCCCCGACATACTCCGCCATACCCCGACATACTCCGCCATACCCCGACATACTCCGCCATACCCCGCCATACTCCGCCATACCCCGCCATACTCCGCCATACTCCGCAATACCCCGCCATACCCCGCCATGCTGAGCCATGCTCGGCTGTACTCGGCCTCTATATGTGGCCAGGCTGTGAAAGTCTCACACATGTGGTATCGCCGTACTCAGGAGGAGTAGGAGAATCTATTTTGGGGTGTCATTTTTGGAATGTACATGTTATGTGGTAGAAATATTGTATAAATGGACAACTTTGTGTTAAAAAAAAAAATGCGTTTTAACCACTTCCCGCCCGCCGGCCGTCATACAACGTCCTTGACTTTGTGTGGGGATATCTGAATGATGCCTGCAGCTACAGTCATCATTCAGATATCAGCTTTTTCAGCCGGCGATTCCCTACACCATAAGAATGATCATAGCGGCTGTTCCACTGCTTGATCGTTCTTACGGGAGGCGAGAGGGGATGTCCCCCCCTCCCGCGCTTCTACCGACTCACCGCTACGATCGAAGCCAGGATCGTTTTTTTGTTTTTTTTTTTTTATTTCAGGCTTCCCAGCCTAGAGGTGAGATGTGGGGTCTTATTGACCCCATATCTCACTGTAAAGAGGACCTGTCATACCATATTCCTATTACAAGGATGTTTACATTCCTTGTAATAGGAATAAAAGTGGTCAAAAATTTATTTTTTGGAAAAAAGCATCAAACTAAAATAAATAAAGTAAAATAAACAATAAAAAAAAAAAAATTTTAAAGCGCCCCTGTCCCTGTGTGCTCGCATGCAGAAGCGAACGCATACGTAAGTCCCGCCCACATATGAAAACGGTGTTCAAACCACACATCTGAGGTATCGCTGCAATCGGTAGAGCGAGAGCAATAATTTTGGCCCTAGACCTCCTCTGTAACTCAAAACATGTAACCAGTAAAAAATTTTAAAGCGTCGCCTATGGGGATTTTTGAGTAGCAAAGTTTGGCGCCATTCCACAAGCGCGTGCAATTTTGAAAGGTGACATGTTGGGTATCTATTTACTCAGCGTAACTTCATCTTTCATATTATGCAAAAACATTGGGCTAACTTTACTGTTTTGGTTTTTGTAAAGCACAAAACAGTTTTTTTTCCAAAAAAAAAGCGTTAAAAAAATTGCTGCGCTAATACCGTGCAAGATAAAAAGTTGCAATGACCGCCATTGTATTTTCTAGGGTCTTTGCTAAAAAAACATATATAATGTTTTGGGGTTCTATGTAATTTTCTAGCTAATAAATGATGATTTTTACATGTAGGAGAGAAATGTCAGAATTGGCCTGGGTGCTCCTAGAATGCCTGATGGTGCTCCCTGCATGTTGGGCCTCTGTATGTGGCCACGCTGTGTAAAAATCTCACACATGTGGTATCGCCGTACTCGGGAGTAATAGCAGAATGTGTTTTGGGGTGTAATTTGTGGTATGCATATGCTGTGTGTGAGAAATAACCTGCTAATATGACAATTTTGTGGGAAAAAATAAAAGTAAAAAAAAAGTAAAAAAAAACCCTTGATTTTGCAAAGAATTGTGGGAAAAAATGACAACTTCAAAAAACTCACCATGCATCTTTCTAAATACCTTGGAATGTCTTCTTTCCAAAAAGGGGTCATTTGGGGGGTATTTGTACTTTTCTGGCATGTTAGGGTCTCAAGAATTGAGATAGGCCGTCAGTACTTCAGGTGTGATCAATTTTCAGATATTCGCACCATAGCTTTTGGACTCTATAACTTTCAAAAAGACCAAATAATATACACCGATTTGGGTTATTTTTACCAAAGATATGTAGCGGTATAAATTTTGGCCAAAATATATGAAGAAAAATTACTAATTTGCAAAATATTATAACAGAAATGAAGAAAAATGTATTTTTTTACAGATTTTTCGGTCTTTTTTCTTTTACGGCGCAAAAAATAAAGAACCCAGCGGTGATTAAATACCACCAAAAGAAAGCTCCATTTGTGTGAAAAAAAGGACAAAAATTTCATATAGATACAGTGTTGCATGACTGAGTAATTGTCATTCAAAATGTGAGAGCACCAAAAGCTGAAAATTGGTCTGGTTAGGAAGGGGGTTTAAGTGCCCAGTTGTCAAGTGGTTAATCTTGACAGCAACAGCGTTTGCTCCCACGATACATGAAGCCGTGACTCCAGCGCTGTCGGAGGTGATTTCACCACCACAGTTAAAAAAAAAAAAAATGTTGCATGTAATTAAAGATTACAATACAATGGCCCAACAAGGACCAGCAACATACTGGTATGTTGCTGGACTTTGAGTGGTTATGCCAGAATGATGCCTGCAGGTTTGAGTATCATCTTGGTATCATTCTTTTCAGCCAGCGGTTGGCTTTCATGTAAAAGCAATCCTAGCGGCTAATTAGCCTCTAGACTGCTTTTATAAGCAGTGGGAGGGAACTCCCCCCCCCCACCGTCTTCCATGGTTTTCTCATGCTCTCCTGTCCCAACAGGGAGCCCAAGAAAGCAGCCAGTGATTCTGCTAGCTGACCATAGAGCTGATCAGAGACCAGAATGGCTCAAATCATCTCTATGGCCTAATAAACCGGAGGCTACAAGCATTTTATGACTTCGCCGGATATAAACAGTGCCATTGGGAAATTGGCAAAGCATTTTATCACACCGATTTTGGTGTGGTCAGATGCTTTGAGGGCAGAGGAGAGATGAAGGGTCTAATAGACCCCAATTTTTTCAAAAAAAGAGTACCTGTCACTACCTATTGCTATCATAGGGGATATTTACATTCCCTGAAATAACAATGAAAATGATTTAAAAAAATGAAGGGAATAGTTTAAAAATATAATAAAAAAGCAAAATAAATAATAATAAAAAAAGCACCCGTCCCCCAGTGCTCATGCACAAAGGCAAACGCAAGCGTCAGTCTGGTGTCATATGTAAACAGCAATTGCACTATGCATGTGAGGTATCACCGCGAAGGTCAGATCAAGGGCAGTAATTTTAGCAGTAGACCCCCTCTGTAAATCTAAAATGGTAACCTGTAAAGGCTTTTAAATCAAAAATTTACACCCTTAGAAAACCCGAAGGCGGTGATTGGTTTTCAGGGTCCCGTACGCGGCTAGGCTCCCAAAAAGTCTCACACATGTGGTATCCCCGTACGCAGGAGAAGCAGCAGAATCTATTTTGGGGTTTAATTCCACATATAACCATGGCATGTGTGAGCAATATATCATTTATTGACAACTTTGTGTATTTTTCTTTTGTCATTTTTCAATCACTTGTGACAAAAAAAAAAAATATTCAATGGGCTCAACATGCCTCTCAGCAATTTTCTGTACTGCCCTGCCATTTTAGCACATCAAGAAATGAGATAGGCAGTCATAAACTAAAAGCTGCGTAAATTCCAGAAAATGTACCATAGCGATAACTTTTGCGCAAACCAATAAATAAATATACGCTTATTGACATTTTTTTTTACCAAAGACATGTGGCTGAATACATTTTGGCTTAAACGTATGAATAGAATTGAGTTTGTTAAAAAAAATTTATAACAAAAAGTAAAAATATAATTTTTTTTTTCAAAATTTTCGGTCTTTTTCCGTTTATATCGCAAAAAATAAAAATCGCAAAGGCAATCAAATACCATAAAAAAAGCTCTATTTATGGGCAAAAAAGGACGCAAATTTTGTCTGGATACATCATTGCATGACCGCGCAATTACCAGTTAAAGCAGCGCAGTGCCAAATTGTAAAAAGTCTTCCTGTCATTGAGCTGCCAAATCCTCCGGGGTTGAAGTGGTTAAGGAGCAGCCAGATGTAATTTATGGAGTGCCCACATGTCTACCAAGATCTCCTTTCCTTTATGTACAGGATTTATGGCAGGATGACTAACTAGTGATTTATATCTCTTGGAGACACAAATAGCAAGGTATTCTGGGGTAGTTTAATTGCCACCCCCAGCAAAGCAGCATAATGAAAGCACACACCCTCTCAACTTCATTCCCCAAACATTTATACATAGATCATGTGAAAAAGAAAGCGTGACACCATTATTTTGTAATGGCTGCAGCAGTATGGTAGAACTAAGAATTATGCCAACAACACCTCACCACAAGTCTGTATTAGGCCTCATGCACAATGAGTGTTTGCCATTAAAGCATAGTTACCAACAGTTCCGATTTTCCCAGGACAATCCCGATCTTGGGACCCTCGTCCCGATTTAAGCTTGTCCCGATTATTTTCCCAGGATTTTGCTTTTGTCCCGGGAAAATCGGGAATGTTTTTGGCTAAAAATAGCAGCGGCTACACAAAAATGGCCACCGCCACGAGTGTTGTTTTCCCTTGTGTTCAGTGCAGAGGGGCGGCTTCTCTCTTCAGTGTACATACAGAAAATTCTATTGTACACTGAAGCCTATTGGCTGCAGGGCCATCTTATTGAGCGGGCGGCCCGGACAGGGAGGCAGATCAGTGCGGTATGATAAATACAGAAACGATCCATCTAGCAACTGAAAGCCGGTTTCTCTCCCTCCTGTCTTCAGCTGCTAGATGCATCTGAAAGCAGAGCTGCCTGTTTTCTTCTAGTGGAACATAGAGAGATGTGTCACTGTCAGGAGACTGAGAGCAGGGGGGGGGGGGATGGGATGATATGTCATTTACAGCCCCTTCCTAGGGCTGTCTTAAGACACAGGCACCTCTGAGAACTGCCCAGGGGTTGTTGGTGCATGGGGGGGCCTAGAAGTTTCCTCCCACTGCTCCCAGCAATACTCTTGGCAACAAGTTCCCCTCACTTTGGTCGGCTCTTTTCGTACAGGTCAGTGCTGTAATGTATCTTGTGTCCAGCTGTCCTAATGTCTCTCCCTCCCAGCATCTTCCTCCCCACCTCAGCCACTATCTGGTCCTGCCTTCCCTTTATCCTCACACAGGTCACCCATCTGTCTCTGCCTGTCACACGGCTCTTCTCCCACATGTTGTTAACCCTCGCTACTTCTGCTCCCTGCTAATTTTCAGCTAATGTCCAGACATTTTTTTCCTGACACTTTACAAACAATAGTCCCTCACTCCCCTCCCAGTCTTCTTCTCTGCAGACACTTCACCTTCATACAGGTGTGTGCCCCCCCCATACACAAACACTGCAACTGGTTGGAATCCCCCACCCTGCACACCCCCCCAACACTGAATCTTTACTAGTCAATGGAATCTCACCCTCTACCCCTCCCTGACAGACAGCCTATTTGCTTTTATTATACTGTGGCTATTCCTCACCAGCAGGGGCGTCTGTGGAAGATGGAGATGCAGTGCTGAGGAGGCTGTCGGTGGCCCTTGAGGCGATTCCGTCTAGTCTGGGGGGAGGGGGGTGCTCTGGCTCAGGTGCTGGCCTGGGAGGATCCTGATAAGAGGAGAGGCTTGGAGGGAGTCTTCCCGTGAGAGGCAGCGGGAGCAAGGAGGACAGTGTGAGTACTACAGCAAGGTGTAGGGACTTACAAGGGGAGAGACTGCCACATGTAGTAGACAGTGGTGTGCTTAAGTCCTCTTTAACCACTTCCCGCCCAGTCAATAACAGATTGAAGTGGTTCTGTTATCCTGACTGGGTGTCATGTGACAACCAGCAGGATAACATGCCGGCGCGCGCCTGCGAGGGCGCTCAGCGCGGCGCTCGCAGCATGTCAGTCTGACACGCCGCATCTCCGATCGTGATAAGAAGCCTCTGTGAGAGGCTTTCCGGTAAACGGCATTCTTCAGTTCGCGCTGACAGGGAGAGCCAATCAGAGCCGATCGGTGGCTCTCCCTGTCAGAGGGGGGGTCTGTGCTGATAATGAGCACATTGATTATCAGCACAGCCCCATCAGATGTGCCAAAAATGTACCCAGTCAGTGCCCCCTCAGGATCGCCTATCAGTGCTCAATAAAGTGCCAATCAGTGCCATATAGTGCCCACCACAGTGCCCATCACATTGCCAATCAGTGCCCTACAGTAACACCTGTCAAAACCTCATCAGTACCTCATCATCAGTGCTGCCCATCAGTGCCACCTGTAAGTGCCAATCAGTACTGCCTATCAGTGCTCATCACAGCTGCTTGTCAGTGACCATTTTGGTCTTTTTTAGTTGGTTTAGCAAAAAAAAAAAAAAAACCCAGTGGTGATCAAATACCACCAAAAGAAAGCTCTATTTGTGGGAAGAAAATGATAAAAAATTAGTTTATGTTCCATATTAACAATAAGCACTGAACAGATTAAAAAAGTCTCTTTCTCTTCTCTCTCTCTTCCCCAGGAAATGTCTCACTGCCTGTGATTAGCGGTGTGTAATGTCGGCTTCCTGGCGGGATCGGCCAGGTGGGTTGGGACTACGATCACAAACACGCCAATCTCTACTCTACATCTACACCTCTCTACACCTCTCTGATTTCCTCAGCTTGTAAGCGAGGGTAGAGTGTAGCGTTTTCACAGAGGGAATCACACGTACTGACTTTCTAAACCAGGCAACGTTTATTACCGGAGAGACGGTAGTAGAAAGAGTATTTACAGCAGTAAGGCACGTAGTTTCACACCAAGCATGGAGGCACAGATACACAGCACAGTCACTTCTGATGAGAGCGGTAATTGTATTTGTCATCACTATAGGCACTTTCCACTGAATAGCACAGTATAAACCCAAGCACATGGTGCGTATCTGTAGAGGCTGCTATCCACACACATTACCTGGTACAACGGTATTCCTTCAGCAGATAGATATAGGTATCTGATCCGCTTGTCCCTCCCTCACAGCGAGGACACCTTTATTATCTGCAATGGGGAGTCTTTCATCTGACCAGGATTGCTGATACAGGACTCTGTAGGAACCCTCAGCTATCCATCACAGGCCGGAACACTCTCCCTATCTTCTCCTAACTCTCCCTGACAAGCGGGTTCTCCCTCCCTGTCTATGCACACACGTGAACTGAACTAAACGTGGCTGGGCTTTCTTATATCAAGTATCCACCCAAAAATGGCCGACCAAATCTCCCAAGATTTGCTTGTCCTATCAGGACAACAGACTTCTCCAAAATGGTGCTGGAGACAATTATAGAGGCCAAACAGCTCTGAACATATTTACACATAAACATATCAAATAGGCTGGAAAGTGAGACTATACATTTGCTAACCCACTACCTCTTGCAGCCAACTAGGCTGCCCTGCACTACAGCTGCCCACAAGCTCATACTTGTGTGTTTACTTGCTTATCTACACAGGCAATTATAAAGTCATTTTACAACCTGAATGAGTAGTAGAGAGAGGAGAGGGGTGAGAAAAAAGAGGGAAAACACACACATATATACATTGTGATGGTATGTGAGGTGAGGTCATGGATAATCGGTATATTTCTCCTCACATTCGTTCTATTGTAAGAGACTGAACCGGAATCCGTCCCGAGTTTTTCCAGCCTCTGTGGCAGGCTTGGTTCCAGTCCGGGTGTTGTGGTCCACTTGAGTCCATGCTCAGGTTGGGGGGGGGAGATCATGCCCAGCCCCACAACTATTCTGGGAAGGCTGTCCACAAGGTCTAGGAGTGTGTCTATGGCAATGTTTGATCCTTTCTTCCAGAAGCGCATTTGTGAGGTCAGGCACTGATGTTGGACAAGAAGGCCTGGCTCGCAGTCTCCACTCTAATTTATCCCAAAGGTGTTCTATCTGGTTGAGTTCAGGACTCTGCAGGCCAGTCAAGTTCCTCTACCACAAACTCGCTCATTTATGTCTTTATGGACCTTGCTTTGTGCACTGGTGCGCAGTCATGTTGGAACAGGAAGGGGCCATCTCCAAACTGTTCCCACAAAGTTAGGAGCATGAAATTGTCCAATATGTCTTGGTATGCTGATGTCTTTAGAGTTCCCTTCAATGGAACTAAGGAATCAAGCCCAACCCCTGAAAAACAACCCCACACCATGATTCCCCCCCTCCACCAAATGATTTGGACTAGTGCACAAAGTCCATAAAGACATGGATGAGCGAGTTTGGGGTGGAGGAACTTGACTGGCCCCCAGTCCTGACCTCAACCTGGTAGAACATCTTTGGGACGAATTGGCCAGGCCTTCTCATACAACATCAGTGCCTGACCTCACAAATGATGCGCTTCTGGAAAAATGGTCAAACATTCCCATAGACACACTCCTAAATCTTGTGGACAGCCTTCCCAGAAGAGATGAAGCTGTAAAAAAGTTTGTCTGCGTGTAAAGGTAGGCTTCCCAATACTTTTGGTAATATAGTGTAAGTGTGTGTGTGTGTAAAGAGGGATATAGGGAATTATGGAGAAATATATAAACAAAGAGAGTTAGAGAGACTACCCAATCCTGAATAAAAAAGGTTTATAGCAACATGCATTATAATTAAAAAAAACACACAAACCCCATGCATTTAACCATATACATATGTGAAATTTCATCGAAACATAAATTGTGCAGTGTTATGAGTGAGACTACCCAAAACTGTTCTTTTAACTTTTCAATTAGTATGTAAAAAAAAAAAATCACACACACAACATATACAGTAAACAATTTCCCAATAATCCTCCAAAAATGATTAGTGAAAAAAGAAAATGAAAATTCAGTGTTTAGTAACGCTGATCAGGCACTTCTTAGACCCCTTATAACGTTGAGGTGTGTGGAGGTCTGTGCGCATATCCTTGTTGTTGTGGTATGTGGTGTGTTGAAGAGGGATTTTTTTTTCTGGTTATATCATTGTTCCCAAACACTGGATTTTAAATTTTCTTATTTTTTTCCCCAGTAATCACTTTTGGAGGATTATTGGGAAATTGTTTACTGTATATGATGTGTGTGTTATTTATTTATTTTTTTACTTACTAATTTTTGAAAAGTTGAAAAGGGAATTGTTTTGGGTAGTCTCACACATAATGCTGCACAATTTATGTTTAGATCACATATGTATACACTTAAACGTATGGGATTTGTATGTTTTTTATTATAACGCATGTTGCTATAAAATAGAGATTAATGGAGAGAGGTGTGTATGAATGGGGGGGGGGGGGGTTGAGAAATAGAGAGAGGAGAAAAGAGAGATATAGAGCAGGGTTGCCAACCGCCAGTAAATTTACTGACAGTTTGTAAAAATCTGTGAACTGCCAGTAAATATCAGGAGCTGATCATTTCATGCTGTGTTGAATTTTTAGGTGTAAGGTCTCATGCACAGGATGTTAAAATAACGTTATGAAAACGCCAGTATCTTTGCAGTGATTTTTTTTTAACTTTTTTCAGCTCTTTTCAACATTTTGCAATAGCGTTTTTCCGCGTTTTTTTTTTTTCAAAATTATTATTTTTTTTTTTTCAATGGATCAGAAACGTTAAAAAATGTTGGTGAGTGACGTTTCTGAGCGTTAGAGCGTTTTTACAGCTGAAAAACGTCTCTCAGAACCCACTGGTCCTCGTTTTTTTTTTTACAGCTTAAAAAACACCTATGCCATTTGCAGCTCAAAAACGCCTAGGTGGGCATGAAGCCTAAATCACTTTGTTATAGGTATTGTCAGTGTTTCCATATCATGTTTATACTGTTCAAATATTCACTGTGTTCGTTTTCAATAGTTCTGTAATTTCTCAGGTTGCCAGGAAAAAATGTGCTCCGCCAGTAAATTTCCCATGTTTTATCAGTAAAAAATGCTGCGGGAGGTTGACAACCCTGGTACAGAGAGTGAGAGATAGAGAGATATACAGAAAGAGTGATACAGTAAAACCTTGCTTTGAGAGTAACTTCGTTTGGGAAGGTTTTGCAAGACAAGCAACATTTTTTTAATAAATTTTGTAGGGCTGCAGAAATTAAAGATTAATACCTCGATTAATCGTTAATTTTTTTGATTGATCAAAATGTTTTTGATCGGAAGGCTGCCTGCCCTGGGGCCACTTTGGGCCAAGCTGTGGCTGCAGCACAGCGCTCCGCTCCCTCCTCCACTATATGTCATACACAGTCTGCGGGCATCTCCCGCTGTGTGTCTCTGAGCTGAGTGTGAAAACTTTGGCCGCGCTGTTAGAAACGTCCCGCTCTCCTCCTAGATCAGCTCATGTGATAAACGCAGTGTTCTGTCTATCACACAAGCTGATCTAGGAGGAGCGCTGCCAAAGTTTTCACACTCAGCTCCGAGACACACAGTGGGAGATGCCCGCAGACTGTGTATTCCAGGCACAGGCACTGACTACAGTGAGGCTGCGATTATGGGCACGGTGAGGCTGCGATTATGGGCATGGTGAGACAGCATTATGGGCATGGTGAGGCTGCGATTATGGGCACAGTGAGGCTGCGATTATAGGCACAGTAAGTCTGAGATTATGGGCACGGTGAGACTGCATTATGGGCACGGTGAGGCTGCGATTATAGGCACGGTAAGCCTGAGATTATGGGCACGGTGAGGCTGAGTTTATGACGTGTGATGTCCTAGCCATGCCCAGCTATGTCCGGGTTCGGCCGTTGCCATAACAACAGTGCTAAATCAGCTAAAAGTAGTTGGCTCTGTATGCGCGTTATAATTCATCGAAATTAGTCGAGTAATCGATTTAAAAAAAATAGATTAATCGAACACGAAAATTTTAATCAGTAACAAAATTTTGACTTGATATACAAGCAATGTCTTGTATACAAGTAGCGTGATGTCACAACTGAGTATAAAAGAGAAGAGAGGTGCCTCTAAGGCTGGATTCACACTTATGCATTTTTAGTGCTTTTTGCGTTTTGCAGATTTGTACTACAGTCCATTTACCATGGTTTCCTATGGAACACATTCTGTTGTGAAAATCTGCAAAATGCAAAAAGCACTAAAAATGCATAGGTCTAAATCCAGCCTTAGTGTAGCAATATGATTACATTTAATGAAGGTACAACATTTAGCAACTCACTTGGTTGATGATTAACCACATGCCGACCAGCCGCCGCAGTAGTACTGCAGCAGAATGGCACGGCTCGATTCGCCCTGTGGCCACTAGAGGGTGCGTGCACGCCCTCCCGAGCCGATGCGAGTGCCTGGTGGTCTCGATCACCGCCGGGCTCCCGCGATTGCTCAGGGCACACGGAGAACCGGGATCTGTGTGTGTAAACACACAGTTTCCGGTTCTCTGAGAGGACAACTGACAGATCCTCTGTTCATACAAAGTATGAACGGAGGATCTGTTAGTTACCCTGCACAGTCCACATCCCCCTTCACTTAGAACACAAACTAGGACACACATTAACCCTTTCACTGCCCCCTAGTGTTAACCCCTTCACTGCCTGTGACATTTTTACAGTAATCAATGCATTTTTAATCGCTCTGATCGCTGTATTAATGCCAATGGCCCCAAAAATGTGTCAAAATTGTCCGACGTGTCCGCCATGTTGCAGTCACCATAAAAATCGCTGATCGCCGCCATTACTAGTAAAAAAAAAAAAAATTATTAATAAAAATACCATAAAACTATCCCCTATTTTGTAAACGCTATAACTTTTGCGCAAACAAATCAATATACGCTTATTGCGATTTTTTTTTTTTTTTACCAAAAATATGTAGAAGAATACGTATCGGCCTAAACTGAGGAAAAAAAAAAATTTATATATTTTTTGGGGATATTTATTATAGCAAATAGTAAAAAAATGCTTTTTTTTCAAAATTGTCGCTCTTTTTTTGTTTATAGCGCAAAAAATAAAAACCGCAGAGGTGATCAAATACCACCAAAAGAAAGCTCTATTTGTGGGGAAAAAAGGACGTCGATTTTGTTTGGGAGCCACGCCGCACGTCCGCGCAATTGTCAGTTAAAGCGACGCAGTGCCGAATTGCAGAAAGTGCTCTGGTCTTTAGCCAACCAAATGGTCTGGGGCTGAAGCGGTTAAAACAGGCACATCTAAGTATGCAGGCATCTGGGGTAAAGCTGTCCACATAGACCATCCTCTGCACCACCACTGACATCATCCCTTCCACGCTGCGATCCACTAGCGCTTCAAGCCTCGCTTTCAGATCGCTCTACTGCAGGGTAGTCTTCCTGGTCACGATTGCAGACTGACAGCGGTGAGGACGGTCTATGTGGACAGCTTTACCCCAGGTGCCTGCATATTTAAATGTGCCTCTTTTAACCATATTGCTACACTTAGAGGCGCCTCTCTTCTCTTTTATAATCTGTAGCTCCTGCTGGATTTTGCTTCTAATCCCCTTGTGGAGGCTTCCATTTCTGGATGGACATTTTATGGTTACACAACCATTGCTAAAATCTTTGTTGTGGAACGAATCATCTAAGTTTCCATTATTACTTATGGGGGAAATTCGCTTTGATATATGTGCTTTGGATTACAACCACGTTTCCGGAGCGAATTATGCTTGCAATCCAAAGTTTTACTGAAGGCATTGTTCTAATATCCAGTATATATAGACACGTGTATACTGGGGCATTGCCGTTTTTCTATTTCTTGCAACTCTCCATTCATATTCTTTTTATAATCATAGAATAGTGAGACAGAATACCTGTGTCTCCTCGGGTTCCCCCTCTCAGTCACAGCAGTGTGGAGCTGGGAGGAGGGGAGGAGAAAGCTGAACAGAGAAATGCTAGTGCACATGCCAGCCCCTCCTATACAGCACAAAGGCAATGATTCATGGGACTTGTAGTTTCTTATTAGCTCAGTGAACTATAATCCCAGAAGGCATTGCCAGAAGGAAGTAGGAAAAGAAACTTTCAGTGCAGTCACATGGTCTGCTGACATCACCAGGGTCCTTCTAGTAGTTGCCACCATTTCTTAAAATGACTCACAAAATGGGATATGCAGAACTCAGGGGTAAGTAATTTTTATAAAAAAAATAATTAAGATTGTCATCAATGTTAGGCATGCTTTTTAAAGGAATTAGACTTTTAGTGCTGAAGGTAAACTTGCGCTTTAACCTTACCCTGGGAGGTCACCAGAGAGTCAGTCAGGTGGACTAGTATTTCCTGCAGTAGAGCTGGGACCAGTGTCTACAGGGGAGTTGGAGGTACTCCAGGGTGCTAATTCCTAAAGGGCCTGAGAGTTCCTAGCTTGTAAGGGGCTGTTGCTGATCTAATAGAGACTGTTAGTCCTGGGTCACACTGGTGCGATGCGGGAAACCCTGCGATAAAGTGCCGGTTCCCACATCGCACCCTGGTTCATACTGACATCTGTGAACCGCGGGGGCATGTCAATGTAAAGTTAATCAAACCCCCCCCCCAGATCGGATCGCGGTGCAAACTGTGAAATGGTGCAGGAATCGGATCACAAAGGTGTGAACACCCATTCACCCCATCTGATTCTATGCCGACCAAAAAAAAGGGTCCTGCACCATTTTGGTGCAAATGCGACTTCAGCCATACAGTTTGGCCGAATTTGCATTGTGCAGACATCGCATGTGATCTGCACAGCAATGCGGTGGGAATTACAGGCAATGTCTGTGTGAACCCAGCCTTAGCTACTGAAGAGGAATCAATTAATACTGTACAGACCAAGGAGGAGGGATCAGTAAAAGTTGTACAGGGGATCAAGTGGAGCTGTATATAGGGAGGAAGTTGTTCCTGGTTTTGTCACTATCAAGTTGGGCATCCCATAATGCCTATCCCATCCAGGTTACTACCCCTTAATAAAACACAAAAAAACAAAGCACAAAGTGGTGGTAAGGTCAGAAGGTGTTTGTTTTTTTATCTTAATGCAAGTAGTTGTAAGACAGTGGTTCTCAACCGCGGTCCTCAAGTACCCCCAGCAGGCCATGTTTTGGTAATTTCTCTTGGATAAAATAGCTATCCAAAATACCAAGCCATTGACTGTGATTTAAAACACCTGTGCAAGATAAAGAAAAACCTGCAAACATGGCCTGTTGGGGGTACTTGAGGACTGAGTTTAAGAACCACTGCATTAAGATAAAAAGCCTTCTGTGTGCAGCAGCCCCCCTAATACTTATCTGAGGTCCATGTAGATCCAGCGATGTTGCAGGAGTGTCTCGGCCAGGGGCGGGCCTGTCCATTAAGGGCGCACGGGCACCCCGTCGCCTCTCCCATCCATGCATCTGGCCCCTTTCAGGACATCGGTGCATGAATTCCAACGTGGAGGGGCTGTTTTTTTGAAGCACTGATTAGAGCCTGAGGCTCTAGTAGGCTTCAATATAGGGTGGGCTTGGGTCGCAGAGAGTGCGCTCTCAGCCCACCCAGGTGTGTTACAACAGCGAATGAACATTCGCTGTTGTAACACTGATCCTCCTGGCCAATCAGGAGGCGGGTTCTGACACCGGTCATCCATTTGGCTGAAAGGACTGGCGATCCTATTGGACGCCTAGGAGGGGAGGAGCTGGAAGCCGCCATGGAGAAGACTCGGAGCCGAGCCACTGCACCACGTTGCCTGCCACCCACCACGATGGGGTAAGTGCTGGACCGACCAGCAAACAGCGTGGGGGTGGGTGGTTGTTTGGCTCTGGTCTCGGCTGCCCGAGACTCCCCTCCTGATTGGCTGAGACAGCATTGCGGCGCCATTGGCTCCCACTGCAGTCAAAGTCAGTCAGCGAAAGAGGAGAGAAAGTGGACGGGTCCAGGCCACAGCTCCATGTCTGAAGGGACACAGGGAGCTGCGGCTTGGCTCCGGTGCCTCCATAGCATGCTGCTTGCTGTGGGGGCACTCAACAGGAGGGAGGGGCCAGGAGTGCCGAAGAGGGACCCGAGAAGAGGAGGATTTGGGCTGATCTGTGCAAAACCATTACACAGAGCAGGTAAGTATGACATGTTTATTATGACTATCACTACAGCATGGCTGTGCAGCAGTGGGGAACCCTGTCATCTGCAACCCTTGCGGCGGTAGTGCTACATGTAGAATACAAATAGTTCTGCTTAGCAAGTAAAGAGAACCTATCTAATCGGTTTCAGGCTCAGCATAAATAAAAGGATTGGGTCTTTTAAAACTACTGTAAGGGGGTGACTACTGACAGGAAGTTTCCTACAGCACAAAGGGCTTTTGCAAATTGCAGGCAGCGGACCCAGTCTTTTACTAAGAAGATGGAAGGAAGCACTCACGGGAACACACAGGCAAATCAGCAAAGTGGTAAGTGATGGGTCTGGGTAGTTTGAAAACAGGTAGATGTCTCCTTGTCCTATGTACTTAAAGAAACCTTTACCCATCTACCATCAGCCCTGGTAGTAATTACTGGAAATAAAACACTTCAGTAGAATCACAAGAATCAGCATGACATGATTAGGTTCTTCGCTGAACAAAATGCAATTAAATAAAAACGTAACATTTCCTATTATCCAGATAAAGTTTCACGTGTTTGAGTGTGCCCTAAATTATAATAAATACATTCAGATTCATGTGATGGCATTTAAATGAACTGTTCATTCAGCAGAAAATGATCTCTCCCACTTAATTACATTACACATTTCCCAGGATCTGCTTTCTTCTCCGGATACTGAAAAAGTTTGTAAACCGATTGCTTTTAACAATATTAAAAAAAAAATTACATTACAATAATTAGATTCCATGTTATTTAAAGCTACCTAACAAACAAATAGCACTGTGTTATAGCCAAGTGAGAAATGAAAAAATAGAGCCCTGCCTAATCTAGAAAAAAAACATCATAATTTTAGCAATCTGGTGTTCTACAAAAAGTTCAAGGGGCCATTCTACTGCATTTATTAACCACTTCAGCCCCGGACCATTATGCTGCCTAAGGACCAGAGGACTTTTTCCAATTTGGCACTGCATCGCTTTAACTGCTAATTGCGCGGTCATGCACTGCTGCACCCAAACGAAATTTGCGTCCTTTTCTTCCCACAAATAGAGCTTTCTTTTGATGGTATTTGATCACCTCTGCCATTTTTATTTTTTGCGCTATAAACGGAAAAAGACTGAAAATTTTGAAAAAAAAATGATATTTTCTACTGTTTGTTATAAAAAAAATCCAATAAACTCAATTTTAGTCATACATTTAGGCCAAAATGTATTCGGCCACATGTCTTTGGTAAAAAAAAATGTCAATAAGCGTATATTTATTGGTTTGCGCAAAAGTTATAGCGTCTACAAACTAGGGTACATTTTCTGGAATTTACACAGCTTTTAGTTTGACTGCCTATGTCATTTCTTGAGGTGCTAAAATGGCAGGGCAGTACAAAACCCCCCCAAATTACCCCATTTTGGAAAGTAGACACCCAAGGAAATTGCTGAGAGGCATGTTGAACCCATTGAATATTTATTTTTTTTGTCCCAAGTGATTGAATAATGACAAAAGAAAAAAAAATATTTACAAAAAGTTGTCACTAAATGATATATTGCTCACACAGGCCATGGGCCTATGTGGAATTGCACCCCAAAATACATTCAGCTGCTTCTCCTGAGTACGGGGATACCACATGTGTGGGAATTTTTGGGAGCCTAGCCGCGTACGGGGCCACGAAAACCAATCACTGCCTTCAGGATTTCTAAGGGCGTAAATTTTTGATTTCACTCCTCACTACCTATCACAGTTTTAAAAGCCATAAAATGCCCAGATGGCACAACACCCCCCCCCCCCCCCCCCCCCAAATGACCCCATTTTGGAAAGTAGACACCCCAAGCTATCTGCTGAGAGGCATGTTGAGTCCATGGAATATTTTATATTTTGACACAAGTTGCGGGAAAGTGTCAATTTTTTTTTTTTTTTTTGCACAAAGTTGCTACTTAATGATATATTGCTCAAACGTGCCATGGGCATATGCGGAATTACAACCCAAAATATATTCTGCTGCTTCTCCTGAGTACGGGGATACCACATGTGTGGGACTTTTTTGGAGCCTAGCTTCATACGGGGCCCCGAAATCCAATCACCGCCTTCAGGATTTCTAAGGGCGTAAAGTTGTGATTTCACTCCTCACTACCTATCACAGTTTCGAAGGCCATAAAATGCCAAGATAGCACAAAACCCCCCAAAATGACCCCATTTTGGAAAGTAGACACCCCAAGCTATTTTCTGAGAGGCATGGTGAGTATTTTGCAGCTCTTATTTGTTTTTGAAAATGAAGAAAGACAAGAAAAATGTTTTTTTTTTTTTTTTTTTTTCAATTTTCAAAAGTTTGTGACAAAAAGTGAGGTCTGCAAAATACTCACTATACCTCTCAGCAAATAGCTTGGGGTGTCTATTTTCCAAAATAGGGTCATTTGGGGGGGGGGGGTTGTGCCATCTGGGCATTCCATGGTCTCCGAAACTGTGATAGGCAGTGAAGAGTGAAATAAAAAATTTACGCCCTTAGAAACCCTGAAGGCGGTGCTTGGTTTTCGGGGTCCCGTACACGGTTAGGCTCCCAAAAAGTCTCACACATGTGGTATCCCCGTACTCAGGAGAAGCAACAGAATTTATTTTGGGGTGTAATTTCACATATTCCCATGGCATGTTTGAGCAATATATCATTTAGTGACAACTTTGTGCATAAAAAAAAAAAAAAATTTGTCTTTTTCCCGCAACTTGTGTCACAATATAAAATATTCCATGGACTCGACATGCCTCTCAGCAAATAGCTTGGGGTGTCTACTTTCCAAAATGGGGTCATTTGGGGGGATTTTGAACTGTCCTGGCATTTTATGCACAACATTTAGAAGCTTATGTCACACATCACCCACTCTTCTAACCACTTGAAGACGAAGCCCTTTCTGACACTTTTTGTTTACATGAAAAAATTATTTTTTTTTTGCAAGAAAATTACTTTAAACCCCCAAACATTATATGTTTGGGGGTTTAAAGGGCAAATGCCCTACAGATTAAAATGGTGGGTGTTTCATTTTTTTTTTTTCACACAGTAATTGCTCAGCGATTTTTCAAACGCATTTTTTGGGGAAAAAACACACTTTTTTTAAAAATTTTAATGCACTAAAACACACTATATTGCCCAAATGTTTGATGAAATAAAAAAGATGATCTTAGGCCGAGTACATGGATACCAAACATGACATGCTTTAAAATTGCGCACAAACGTGCAGTGGCGACAAACTAAATACATTTTTAAAAGCCTTTACAGGTTACCACTTTAGATTTACAGAGGAGGTCTACTGCTAAAATTACTGCCCTTGATCTGACCTTCGCGGTGATACCTCACATGCATGGTGCAATTGCTGTTTACATTTGACGCCAGACCAACGCTTGCGTTCGCCTTTTGCGCGAGAGCAGGGGGGGACAGGGGTGCTTTTTTTTTTTTTATCTTATTTTTAAACTGTTCCTTTCATTTTTATGTTTTTTAATCATTTTTATTGTTATCTCAGGGAATGTAAATATCCCCTATGATAGCAATAGGTAGTGACAGGTACTCTTTTTTTTAAAAAAATGGGGTCTATTAGACCCTAGATCTCTCCTCTGCCCTCAAAGCATCTGACCACACCAAGATCGGTGTGATAAAATGCTTTCCCAATTTCCCAATGGCGCTGTTTACATCCGGCGAAATCTAAGTCATGAAATGCTCTTAGCTTCCGGTTTCTTAGGCCATAGAGATGTTTGGAGCCATTCTGGTCTCTGATCAGCTCTATGGTCAGCTGGCTGAATCACCGGCTGCATTTTCAGGTTTCCTGTTGGGACAGGAGAGCCAGAGAAAAACATGGAAGACGGTGGGGAGGGGGGGGGGGGCATTCTCTCCCACTGCTTGTAAAAGCAGTCTAGAGGCTAATTAGCCGCTAGGATTGCTTTTACATGAAAGCCGACCGCTGGCTGAAAAGAATGATACCAAGATGATACCTAAACCTGCAGATATCATTCTGGTATAACCACTCAAAGTCCAGCAACATACCAGTACGTTGCTGGTCCTTGTTGGGCATATATTGTAAACTTTTTTTTCATGCAGCCTGTGGGCTGAACGAAAAAAAAGATATTGATCGGTGGGTATGCCCACCATTAGAATACCTCCCTTCATCCACCCACTTCTAATGATGGGCATACATGCACCGTTTATATATGCCGAAGCATGGGGGCATCCTGCCGCAAAAGGCAGGAGCAAATCGCTCCTCCACCCACTGCTGCCCCCACGCTTCAGCATATATGCTGAAGTATGTAACTGTGGTGGTGAAATCACCTCCGACAGCGCTGGAGTCACGGCTTTATGTATCGTGGGAGCAAACGCTGTTGCTGGCTCTACAAAGTATTAACGCAAGGGGGCCGAATAATTTTGCACACCCCACTTTTCATTTTTTTATTCGTTAAAAAAGTTTCAAAAATCCAAAAGATTTCGTTCCACTTCACAATTGTGTCCCACTTGTTGGTGATTCTTCACAAAAAATAACAATTTTATATCTTTATGTTTGAAGCCTGAAATGTGGCAAAAGGTTGAAAAGTTCAAGGGGGCCGAATACTTTCGCAAGCCACTGTATATGCTGAAGTATGTAACTGTGGTGGTGAAATCACCTCCGACAGCGCTGGAGTCACGGCTTTATGTATCGTGGGAGCAAACGCTGTTGCTGTCAAGATAAATAAATCTGCGCTGCAGCTGAATGGCGTACCTGAAAACAAAAAAATGGATAAAACACAGTAAACTATAAAAAAAAATTACAAACCTGAAAAGCAAACATGATAAAACATAACAATAAAACATTGCAGAATAGAATACAGTAAAAAAGAGCAGAACAATAGAGAGAAAATAGAGAGAGAGAGAACAATAAAACGACAACTATTTTTGTTTTTTTTTATTTTATATCTTTTTTTGTGTATAATTTTTTTTTTTTTTTTTTATAACTGTAACTTTTAAAACTGTAACGGTTCCAGGTTTGGAACTCTCAAAATGCAATGGCATCTTGGGAGACCCTGTGAAAGTGTGTCCTAGTCTGTGCAATGCTGTACCCTACGCTAAAACTCAACTAGTGTATGGTAGCGCTCAAAACATTCACCAATGCAAAGACCAGGATTGCCAGGACAGGAGGGACAATAATACCGGGTGTCACGCCTAAATCCGCGCTTTCTGCAGACACGACATTTTCTTTGGGGGGCTCGTTGGGTAGTGGTACTCGGGAGGACATATTGAAAATGCCTCTCATGCAGCCGGCTTACTGCATTTGGTTGGGGAAGGTGAGGTGGAGCACCGTCTGGATACAGAAGGGCTCTGATGATCTCTTCCTGGAATGTAAGGAAGGATCCAGTCCATCCTGAAGCTCTGTATAGCACATGAGCGTTCAGCAAAGCCAATTGAAATAAATAAACAGACACTTTTTTGTACCAGCGTCTGGCCTTACGGGCAACTAGGTACGGCGCCAACAACTGGTCGTTGAGGTCCACCCCTCCCATATTTTGGTTATTTTTATGGACACAGAGGGGTTTCTCCACAACACCAGTCGCCGTAGTAATTTGGGCCGTCGTGTCTGCATGAAGGGAGGTGAGAACGAAAACTTTCTTCTTATCCCTCCACTTCATAGCGAGCAAATTATTACACTGCAAGCAGGCTCTCTCCCCCAGCCTAAGATGGGAATCTACAAGCCGCTGGGAAAAGCCCCAGCGATTAGGTCGCACGGTGCCACATGCTCCAATCTGCTGATCAAACAAGTGACTAAAAAGTGGTACGCTCGTGTAATAATTGTCCACATATAAATGGTACCCCTTTCCGAATAAGGGTGACACCAAGTCCCACACTATCTTGCCAGCACTTCCTATGTAGTCAGGGCAGTTTGTCGGCTCTACGTGACTATCTTTGCCCTCGTAAACCATTAATATACATGTATAGCCTGTGGCCCTGTCACAGAGCTTATACATCTTGACCCCGTATCTGGCACGCTTGCTGGGAAGGTACTGTTTGAATGACAAGCGGTAAGAAAATTTAATCAGGGACTCATCAACGCAGACAACTTGATGGGGAGTAAACAAGTCTGCAAAGCGTTGGTTGAAGTGGTTTACGAGGGGCCGAATTTTGTAGAGCCGATCGTATTCAGGGTCTCCACGAGGACGACAGAGTTCATTGTCGTTGAAGTGCATGAACCGCAAAATCTGCTCGTATCGTGTCCTGGCCATGGAAGCAGAGAACACGGGCGCATGGTAAATTGGGTCAGTGGACTAATATGACCGCAACTTACTCTTTTTATTCAAGCCCATGTTGAGGGAAAGGCCCAGAAAGAGCTTAAATTCGGAAACCGTAATTGGTCTCCAATCTCTGGCAAGGGAGGACTGGGGATTAGCGGCGATGTGTTGACCAGCGTATAAATTGCTTTGGTCCACAATAGATCTATAGAGATCTTCGGTGAAAAACAGTGAATAAAAATCCAGTGGCGTAAAATCAACTCTTTCCACCTGAATTCCGGGTTGGCCAGTGAATGGGGGAAGTATGGGTGCTGCAGAAGTGGTGGGTTCCCAATTCGGATTGGCGAATGCAGCAGGAAGGGCACTATGGGCACGACGGGCCTGTCTTTGTCTTCTTGGTGGCAGCGGGACACTACTTGTGCTTGCCACCTCGCCAGCTTGAACTGCACTTATGGGACTCGCCACGTCACCAAGTGTTACTGCAGTGCTGGATGTACGACCAGGGTGTACTAGGCCGCTGGTGCTTGCCAGTTCACCAGAAGGAATAGCGGCGCTAGTACTTCTCTGCTCCATATGAGAGCCCTGCGGTTCTTGCACTTCAAGGACAGAAGAAGAAGATTGGGGTCTGGTACGCCTGACCTTAGCAGGGACCACAACTCCGTCGTCAGAGCTATCTGTCATGGAGCCGCTGTCCTCTACAGGATTGTATTCTGAGCCTGAATCTGACAGAAGAGTGACTTCCTCTTCACTATCTGTCATGCTCAGAAACGTGTAGGCCTCTTCACTAGTGTACCTTCGATTTGCCATTTTGGGCTCTAAATTTAGGGGTACACTAGTGAGACTCACAGGCAAAAAAGCTCCTGACTGTCAGTGACTGTATCAAAACGCTACCAAAAAACTGTTAGCGATCGCAGGGATCAGGCCTGACTCTGCGAACACTGCAGTTATGTGTGCTTAGTGTTTTGTGTCAGTGATCGATCGATACTGCACTTGGGTGGGCTGGGCTGGGCCGAGGGGCAAAACGCAGGTGCTAGCAGGTATTTGGGCTGATCCCGCTAACACTGCGTTTTTGAGGACCCTAAACTGTTGGGGATGCTAGTATAGATCTGATCGGATCAGATACTGATCCGTTCAGATACTATAGCACTAAGGGAGGTGTATGCTGCGTGCGTGGGTGTTAGCGGTACTGGCGCTAACCTGACGCTGCCTGGGGCAACGCAGACCTTATCTGACCCTAAAAACGTAACTTATATCACCGCCGGGCGATCAGGGGGTTAAACCTTTATAAGATAATAAACGGCGGGTGCCCTAAAACTATAATAAACAAACTAACCAGCGTCACCCGTAACACTTATACGGTAATCACTGGTGAAAGGGTTAACTAGGAGGCAATCAGGGGGTTAAAACCTTTAGTAGGTAGTATATGGGGGTCCCTGTCACTATAAAACACTGACGGAGAACCTATATACTTACCTCCCTAACTAGCGTCACCTGTGTCACTAATACAGCGATCAGAAAAACGATCGCTTAGTGACACTGGCGACGGGGGGGTGATCACGGGGTTAAAACTTTATTAGGGGGGGTTAGGGGGGTACCCTAGACCTAAATGGGGGTACCCCAGATCTAAAGGGGGCTAACCCTAACTGCCCTAACACTTATAACTGTCACAAACTGACACCAATGCAATAATCAGAAAAAAAACAAACTGCTTTTGGTGTCAGTGTGACAGGGGGTACAGGGGGGTGACAAGTGTGCCTGGCGTGTTCTACTATTAGTGTAGTGTTGTGCAAACTTACTTGGATGTCTTCTCTCCTTGGCGCCGGAACGAAAAGACCGGCTCGAGGAGGGATGACATCACTTCCTCTCCCTCTGTTTACATTACAGAGGGAGAGGAAGTCTGTCATTGGCCAGGAGCAATCGCGAGGGGGGAGCCACGAATGAGTGGCCTCCCCCTCACCTTTGATCACCCCTGACCTGTATGCGACCGCCGCAGGTACCGGGGGGTGTCCGATCGGACCCCCCACCCGCGGGCAGGCAAGGACGTACATGTAAGCCCTTTTGCCTGCCCGTGCCGCTCTGCCGACGTACATCGTCGTGCGGCGGTCGCCAAGTGGTTAAAGAGCTGTCATCACGAAATAAAATAAATCCTGCTACAAACTCTTCTGTAGTAACATGGATGAACCCTTCTATTTCAGAATCCTTTATGTAATCAACAGTCGGATCTACTTTACACTGCAGTTGATGTTTCCTGCACATAATAAAGGCTCAAGCATGCAGATAGCATTTTAAAGTGTATGTAAACCTTCACCTTGTAAAACAACCCATTCAGTTTAAATTAGAAATGAAAGGCAAAACCTCTGTGTATGGATATGAAAAACAAAAATACCTTTTTTTTTTTTTTATTCTACATTCATTTTTACATGTTTACATTCCCTCTGTTCTCAGTAGCATAAGAGCCGGGGGAGAAGAAACAGCAGCACGCTGATCTTCCCAGTATGGTCAGTTTTCAATAGGAAAGCAATGGGACTCGCAGGAACGCCAGGGATTTCATACAAGGGAAGCAATACAAACATAACAGGATACTTTCTCATACAAGTACATGGTACAGCAAGCACATATCAGGAATATGAAGTGTTGGGTTTACATACTCTTTAAGCAGGTTAAAGTGTAACTTTAGTGTGTGTGTGTGGGAGGATAGCAAAAAAAAAAAGCCCCACAAACATAGCATATAGAATTGCTACACAAGCCATATTGTCATCGAATGGTATTACAAATGCCCTTTCCTTTTCAATTCCAAAATTAAAATGTAATGCAATATTGCAACCTGGAGGAGTTCCTTACACCACTGGTGTCCGGAACACCCCCGAAATGTAATTTCTTGCTTGTGTGATTGGCTCACTAACTTTTTTTTCCCCCAGAAGTCTGCACAAAGCTACAAGTCAGATTTTAGGCACCCTCTGCAACAAGAACTTAATGCCTGGTAAAATATTCTTAAACCACATCTAAAGGGATGCTGGCAATTATCCTCATTAAAACAGCCGCCAAATTACAAACCTGTACGACATACGTCATTGGCTTCTAGTGGTTGTACCGGTGGAGATGCCTGGATCTGTGTGTGCCTGGTTCTTTCAGGGGAGAGGAGACAGATTAGGGGTTATTTACGAAAGGCAAATCCACTTTGCACTACAATTGTACTTGAAGGTGCACTTGCTGTAAATCTGAGGGGAAGCTCTGCTGATTTTATCATCCAATTATGTGCAAGCTAAAATGTTGTTTGTTGTTTTCCTTGTGTGTCCCCGTTGGATCTACAGCGACTGCACTTCCAAGGGATTTGCCTTTAGTAAACCTTCCTTCCTTCCTTCCATCCTTCCTTAGTTTTTCTATAGGATTTGGGTTTGGAGAGTGTGCGTAAGACGCTGCCAGAAGCTATTTGTCAAAAGGCCCCAGCCGCTCACAAAATGTAGGGATAAATGGAGCTCACTAGTCCCCAAATTTCAGGGAGACGATATGTGGGACCATCCATTCCGGGTCCTAGTATCGGCTCGTGATTGCTATATTCAATTTTTTTTTTTTTTTTGTAAATTATTTTTATTATAATTTCAATGTAAATACAAAACAGAGCCTATTGGGCATACCCAGGCTCAGTCAACAACTACATAGAAAACAAAAAACAAAACAAAAAAACATACACATAGAATCTATATATATATGTTCCTACCTAAACCATTGTACGCTCAACCACCTTTGCAGACTATTCAAAGCAGTCCTCCAATTCCATGTGTACGCTGCAATACCCATTTTATTCATTTATGTAATGAGATGTGCAAAATAGTTACATATTCATATTCCCCCCCTTCCCATACCTATCGACTGAAACAGCCCAGGGACTTTTCTGAGATCAGGAACGTCATTTGAGCCATTCCCGGTTACTTAATGGAGTGAACTAATCATCAATCGAGTCTGCATTAGTAGACAGAGATTCCGTCCAAATATCCCATATTTTGTGGAATTTTTTTTCACAACCACGTGACAAGTAGCCTTGTACAATGGTAGGGCCGCATTCACCAACCTCTTCCAGAAATTTATTGAAGGTGCAGATGAGGCCTTCCATCTGAGTACTATAGATTTACGGGCATAGTAAAGTAATAATCCTAGCAGGGTTCTGAGTGCCCGGCGTGGGGCCAGTGGTTTAACGAGTCCCAGGAGACATACCTCACAGACAATGGCACAGGAACGGTGGTGACAGTCAAAATAAAATTGGTTACCTCAACCCAAAAAATTGCAATCTGGACAATTCCGAAAAATATGAATAAAATCCGCTGAGGCTGAGTTACACCTCCTGCAAGAGGCAGAAATAGATGGATAGATTCTATGTAAGCGCACGGGTGTATAATATACCTTATGTATTATTTTAAATTGCACCAATTTATCTCTGGCTGATACTAGCTGTGAGAAGGGGTAATCCCACATTTCTTCCCAATCTTCTGTGTCCAATGCAGGGAAATCTACCTCCCACTTTGCCTTAAGGTTTTCTAGTCCCGTGTGTACGTTAGGGAGTAGTGCCTTATATATGGAAGATAAGGGTTTAGATAGAGCTTCATCTCTGAGGAGAGTCTCTAGATTCGAGGTGTAAAAGGCCACGGAAGCACCTGCAAACTGAGTGTTGAAAGCGTGCCTAAGCTGCAGGAATCTAAACAGGTGTGAGTTAGGTAAATTATATTGTTGTTTCAACCTATCAAAAGTCTGTATTTTGCCTTCAAGACAAATTTGATTTATATATTTAATGCCCTTGCATGCCCATACCCCAGGGTCGGGAATGGACCCGAATTCTGGTAATTGTGGATTGAACCAAAGTGGACTATAAGGGGAAATGTGTCCAGAGGGGATGGAGCGTAGTGAGTTTGCCACTGTCCACGCCCGTATTACCGCTCTCATTGCTGATGTAAGAGGGAAGGGAGCTCTAGAGCCCCGGTAAAGTAGATTCCTTAGCGCCTCATAAGACCCCAAACGTGCTGCTTCCAGAACCACTGCTGCGTTGGACTCATCAGAGATCAGCCAGTTGTGGGCGTGTGATAGCATGGCCGCCACAAAATAAGAGTGAAGGTCAGGGCAAGCCAAACCCCCCTCTCCCCAAGGTCTCTGCAGCACCGTCAGCTTAAATCTCGGCTGACCGGATCCCCAGAGAAAAGATAATAGAACGGTATTGATTAGGCGAAATATCTTTTTGGGGATCCAGACAGGTGCATGTCTGAGACCATAGAGAAAGGCAGGCAGAAGCTTCATCTTAAATAAATTAATCCTTCCGATTAAAGAGAGGGGAAGATTCGCCCACGCCCTCAGCCTCCTTTTCATCCTCTGCACCAGTGGTTCTAAGTTAAGGGTATAATAGTCAGAGGTAGATGTGGAGATGTGAATACCTAGATATTTAATTTTGTCTGTCCATAGTACAGGTAAATTAGGATCCGCTATATCTTTTGCGGCCCCATCTATCGGCAAAATTTGGGATTTATCCCAGTTTACTTTGAGCCCCGAACAGCTAGTGAAATTGGAGAGAATGGTCAACGTCTCCCGAAGGGATTGGGCAGGGTCACTCAAGAAAAGGATAAGATCATCCGCATACAAAGCCACTTTCTCATGAATGGATCCCTGCTATATTCAATTTAAGATACTTCATAGGGTATACTACATCCCAGCAAGAATAGCCAGTATATATGGTTCGGATGACGCAGCTTGCTGGCGTTGTACTACCGCCAGGGCGGATTTCCATCATATATTTTGCCATTGTCAGCCAATACAGGAATTTTGGACAGGGGTTACAAACACCATTCAGGGACTCATCTCACTGCCTGTCCCAATGACGATATCGGTGTGTTTGCTGGGCTTGGTGGAGGAGGTGGCACCGCTAAGGGCACAAAGAACCAAGCTCTCCCTCACTTTGTTTTATGCATGCAAAGCTATCCTACTATGCTGGAAAAACCTGAAGCTCCCTCCCTGGCCTACTGGAAGGGCATAGTGAATAAGGCATTGCTCTTCTATAAAGCCACGTACTTGAGCAGAGGTTGTCCCAAAAAGTTTGAGAAAGTATGGCAATGCTGGCTCTCCTCAGATGACACTTTATAATTGAGGGGTTAAATGATCCATAAACGGAATATACACTAGTTTGGAGAGGCCTGGCAGGCTTAGCAGTGACCAGGTGATTGTGTTTACTACTCTATATCTCATCTAGTCTACACTGTTTAATTGATGTAAGGATGCGGGAAGGATAATTCATACTGTTTAATTGCCTGTAATTCTTGGTACATTGCACAACAGGGAGGGGGGAGGGGGGAATGGTGGGTGGGTTTTACACTTGTGTATTGTTTATAAAAATGTGAATACAAAGAATTTTCCAAAACAAAATTTAAAAAAAGGGGAATAAAGGGGGCGCTGCACCCTGGTGATCTTTTGATCTCTTATGTTGCTCAGGTAGATCTCCACCTCTCAACTGTTGCCTAACCCCTGCTCTGTGCCTTATTAAATGGACGCCTATGTGACTATAATATTCATAGATTAGCCAGGCATTGAAGTTAAAGTAGTTGTAGAGGCAGAAGGTTTTTTTTTATCTTAATGCATTAAGATTAAAAATCCTTCTGTGTGCAGCAGCTTCCCCTGCGGACCTTAATACTTACCTGAGCCCCATCTCTATCCAGTGATGTCCACAAGTGCCTCGGCCATCTGGGACTCTCCCTCCTGATTGGCTGAGACACAGCGGTGGCACCATTGGCTCCCGCTGCTGTCAGTCAAAGTTGGTTAGCCAATCAGGAGAGAGGGGCGGCTTGAGTGCACCTATAGCAAGCTGCTTGCTGTGGGGACACTCGACAGGAGGGAGGGGCTAGGAGCACTGAAGATGGAGCTGAGAAGAGGAGGATCTGGGCTGCTCTGTGCAAAACCAACTGCACAAAGCAGTTGACGTCCTTTTTTTTTTTTTTTCCCCACAAATAGAGCTTTCTTTTGGTGGTATTTGATCACCTCTGCGGTTTTTATTTTTTGCGCTATAAACAAAAAAAAGCGTCAATTTTGAAATGACATTTTTTTACTTTCTGCTATAATGCATATCCAAAAAAAAAAAAAAAATTTATATATATATATATATATATATATATATATATATATATATATATATATATATACGCGATAACTTTTGCGCAAACCAATCAATATACATCCATTGCGATTTGCTTTTTTTTTTTTTACCAAAAATACCGTATGTAGAAGGAAAAAAAAAAAAAAAAATGAAGCCACTCCTTCCTCATTTTAGCTGCGTGCTTAGGGTCATTGTCTTGTTGGAAGGTAAACCTTCAGCCCAGTCTGAGGTCCTGAGCACTCTGGAGAAGGCTTTCGTCCAGAATATCCCTGTACTTGCAGCTGAAAAACACCCCCACCACCATGCTTCACTGTTGGGACTGTATTGGACAGGTGATGAGCAGTGCCTGGTTTTCTCCACACATACCGCTTAGAATTAAGGCCAAAAAGTTCTATCTTGGTCTCATCAGACCAGAGAATCTTATTTCTCACCACCTTGGAGTCCTTCAGGTGTTTTTTTAGCAAACTCCATGCGGGCTTTCATGTGTCTTGCACTGAGGAGAGGCTTCTGTCTGGCTGCTCTGCCATAATGCTTCGATTTCTCCCATCTCCTGACTGCATCTCTGGAGCTCAGCCACAGTGATCTTTGGGTTCTTCTTTACCTCTCTCACCAAGGCTCTTCTCCCCCGATAGCTCAGTTTGGCCGGATGGCCAGCTCTAGAAAGGGTTCTGGTCGTTTCAAACGTCTTCCATTTAAGGATTATGGAGGCCACTGTGCTCTTAGGAACCTTAAGTGCAGCAGAAATTTTTTGTAACCTTGGCCAGATCTGTGCCTTGCCACAATTCTGTCTCTGAGCTCTTCAGGCAGTTCCTTTTGACCTCATGATTCTCATTTGCTCTTGCATGCACTGTGAGCTGTAAAGTCTTATATAGACAGGTGTGTGGCTTTCCTAATCAAGTCCAATCAGTATAATCAAACACAGCTGGACTCAAATGAAGGTGTAGAAGCATCTCAAGGATGATCAGAAGAAATGGACAGCACCTGAGTTAAATATGAGTGTCACAGCAAAGAGTCTGAATATTTAGGACCATGTGATATTTCAGTTTTTCTTTTTTAATAAATCTGCAAAAATGTCAACAATTCTGTGTTTTTCTGTCAATATGAGGTGCTGTGTGTACATTAACCACTTGCCTACAGGGCATTTTCACCCCCCTTCCTACCCAGACCAATTTTCAGCTTTCAGCGCTCTCACAATTTGAATGACAATTACTCAGTCATGCAACACTGTACCCAAATGAAATTTGCGTCCTTTTTTTCACACAAATAGAGCTTTCTTTTGGTGGTATTTAATCACTAGTGGGTTTTTTATTTTTTGGTGCTATAAATAAAAAATAGACTGAAAATTTGGTGAAAAAATGCCTTTTTCTTTGTTTCTGTCATAAAGTTTTGCAAATTAGTAATATTTCTTCATAAATTTTGGCCAAAATTTATACTACTACATATCTTTGGTAAAAAAACCCTAATTAGTGTATATTATTTGGTTTTTGTGAAAGTTATAGAGTCTACAAGCTATGGTGCAAATCATTGAAAATTGATCACACCTGATGTACTGAAGACCCATCTCATTTCTTGAGACGCTAACAAGCCAGGAAAGTACAAATACCCACAAAATGACCCCATTTTGGAAAGCAGACACTCCAACGTATCGTGTATGAGGCATAATGAGTCTTTTGAATGGTTCATTTTTTCCAGAAATTTTTGGAAAATGTGGAAAAAAAATGAAAACACATTTTTTTCCACAAAGTTGTCCATTTTTAAGATATTTTCAACACATAGCATTTACATAGCAAAAATTACACCCCAAAATACATTCTGCTACTCCTCCTGAGTATGGCGATACCACATGTGTGAGACTTTTACACAGCCTGGCCACATACAGAGGCCCACCAGTGAAGTAGCACCTTCAGGTGTTCTACAAGCATAAATTACAAATCTAATTTCTCAACCACCTATTACAATTTTGAAGGCCCTAGAGCACCAGGACAATGAAAACACCCTCAAAATTACCCCATTTTGGAAAGCAGACACCCCAATGTATAATTTATGAGGCATAATGAGTCTTTTGAACGGTTCATTTTTTTCCAGAAGTTTTTGGAAAATGTGGAAAAAAAATGAAAACGCATTTTTTTCCCCACAAAGTTGTCCATTTTTAAGATATTTTCAACACATAGCATTTACATAGCAAAAAATGACACCCCAAAATACATTCTGCTACTCCTCCTGAGTATGGCGATACCACATGTGTCAGACTTTTACACAGCCTGACCACATACAGAGGCCCACCATTGAAGTAGCACCTTCAGGCGTTCTACAAGCATAAATTACACATCTAATTTCCTGACAACCTATTATTTTTGAAGGCCCTTATATTTCTAACACATAGCATTTACATACCAAAAATTACACTCCAAAATAAATTCTATTGAGGAAAGGGTTAAAAAAAAAAAGAATTACCTGTGGTTTTAGTAGTGTCCCCAGAGGAGAGAATTGGTGCAGGCAGCAGGCAGGGATGTGCTTAGCAACAATAGTAATTATCCAGGCAGCAGGCGGGAATATTGTCTATAGTCAGCACAAGGATATGGTCAGCACAGCCAAAGCATTTGTCCATTGAAATTGTCCAGGAAGAGACAGCCAGCACAGCCATAATATTGGTCCTGGTACACCGTTACCTCCCTGCACTCATTATTGTACCGCTCTCCAGCCCTTGATAAACATACTGCCTCTTGCTACAGCTAATTATTTCCATAGTCCAGGTAGCAGGCAGAGGTGTGGTCAGTTTATGCTGCAGGCAGGGGGATGGCGGCAGTAAGTCAGCAGCAGGCTGAGGGCCGCAATCAGGTAAGACCTGGGCACAGGGGTAGAGGCTTCGACCCACCCAAATCTCTATGAAGCCTCCGGACTCAAGACCCTAATTCGGAAATTACGAAACCCGGAAATAACAAAAAAAAATAGTTTTCTCCATCCAGAAAAACATTTCTGGAGCCCCTCACTTGTGAGACCCCTGTGTCCTACAGTAGCAGGGCAACAGATCAGTCCAAGCGGTAGGCAAAAGCATAGTCCATAAAACGGGCTAGGGTCAGATGACGTGCAAGCAGTCCAAGTGGTGGGCAGAAGTAGTTGGTAAAACAGGCCAGGGTCAGTTCACATGTATGCAGTCCAAACGGTTGGCAGAGGCATAGTCAAAAAACAGGCAAGGGTCAGTTCACGTAGAAGGCAGTGGTATGGTTATTTGAGGAAGCATAGGAAATGGTCAGCACAGATGATGAAAATGGGGATTAAGAATATGGGCTAATATTTTAAGGATGTGTGATATAGTCTGAAGCATTCACCAATAAGGGCGGGTTCGGAGGGACACTGGGGACAATGGTAGCTGGTATCTCTTCGAAATCCTTTATTGCTGCATACTCTACATCCTTTTTGGCATCTTCGGCCTGCTTCAGATGGTGGAATGTGGTCTGGGAAGTGGCGTTCATGAAGTCTGCTAACAGCATCAGAGTAAAGGTTTTCTGGGTGGGGGGGTCTTTGATGGTAGATGAGGGACGTGACAACTTCTTCTATGAATTTCAGGAAGTGGTGTAAATTATGTAGGCATTATAAATGGCCAAATGAATTAAATAGAGTGCTACTTTCTTGTACCAGAAACGGGACCTCCTTATTGCTAAATAGGGCTGAAGCATTTGGTCGTTTGAAATCCACCCCATGTACAGATAGAATCTTGTACACATTTTGGCTTTACAATGGGACCTCGTCTTCTCTGAACTTCAACTGTAGTGTCGTCATGGATGGTGGACATCATGTACACATTCCTGGTATCCTTCCACCTCAAGGCCAGCACTTCGTTGCATCTCAAAGTTGCTCTTCTCCCCTTTGCAATTTCTTATTTATTACGGCTTCTGGAGGTTCCACAGGCCAGGGTTTGTGTGAGGTATAGTTGTTTGAAAAGGGGCAGGCTTGTGTAGAAGTTATCCAGGTATATGTGGTAACCTTTCTTCAGCAGTGGGTATGCCAGGTCCCATACAATTTTACCAGTTGTGCCCATGTAGGCCGGGCACTAGGGGGTCGAGCTGGGAATCTCTTCCTTCGTATATGCAGAACGCATACAGATATCCCGTGACTCTCTCGCAAAGCTTATAAAATTTCACTCTGTATTTGGCCCTTTTGCTAGGAATGTATTGTTTTATTCCTAGCCGGCCTGAAAAGGGTACCAGGGACTCATCTACACATATATGCTTATCGGGGACACAGAGTTCTGCAAATCGTTGGGAAAAGAAATTAATGGGTGGGCGAATTTTATATAATTTATTGTAATTTGGATGATTGCCTAGAGGGCACTGGGTGTTGTCACTGAAATGAAGAAAGCGCATTATCATCTCGTATTGGGACCTGGACATTACAGAAGAATAAATGGACATGTGGTGAATGGGGTGGGTGGACCAATAGGCATGTCCTTCATTTTTTTTTTTTGGTAAGCCCCATGTTTATGGTGAGGCCCATAAACATTTTAAACTCCTCCAGAGTCAAATCCTTCCACTCAAATGGACGGGCGTAGGAAGATTGTGGGTTTTTGGCAATATGCTGCTGGGCATATAAATTGGTCTGGTCCATGATGAGTCGCATGAGTGTTGGGCAAAAATAAATGAAAACAATCAATTTCAGAAAAATTTGGGGTATTGGCCTGCACACCTGGCTGTGCGGTGAAAGGGGGGATCCTGAGTCGGAAGGCAGCCATGTTGGATTGGCAAGACCATCTGGGAGATATGTGGCTGCCCTGGCTCTTGGGGGACGTGGCACTCCAGTGCTGGTAGTTGGAGTTCCTGTGCTGGCATTTGGGTGTGATGCTGCGGAATTGCTGGTACTGGGCATTTCTTGTGGCCTTTCGCTGGCAGCAGCGCTGGTACTGGGCCTGGGAATTTGATCCTGGGTTATATTGCTGGCGGCTGCCTGGTTTCCAGAGCGCCGTGCTCTTTTAGGAGGGATCCATTCTTCCGCTGATTTGTTTGCCGATCCACTACTATCGATTGGTTCAAATTCTGAATTTGATTCATAATCGGAATTGGCATTTGAATCTGATGAGAACTCCCCGCTGCTCTCATCAGTCATGGAGAGAATCTGGAACGCCTCCTCGCTTGTATAGAATCTTTTGGACATTTTTTCTGATGGGCTGTGCGACGGGTGACAAATGACGGTTACTGATGGGCGACAGGTGATGGGTGACAGTCACTGATGGGCGACAGGTGATTGGTGACGTGTGATGGTCACTGATGGGTGACAGGTGACGGTCACTGGTGGGTGACAGTCACTGATGATAGTCTCTGGGGACTGGTGCACTTTATGGGACTGATAGGTGACAGATGAGGGTCACGGATGGGTCACTGATGGCGGTCACTGGCGATGGTCATTGATGGGTGACAGGTGCACCGCTGATGGCAGTCTCTGACAGTGACAGGTGCACTTTGTGGGCACTGATGGGTGACAGGTGCACTTTGTGGGCACTGATGGGTGACAGGTGCACTTTGTGGGCACTGATGGGTGACAGGTGCACTTTGTGGGCACTGATGGGTAACAGGTGCACTTTGTGGGCACTGATGGGTGACAGGTGCACGTTGTGGGCACTGATGGGTGACAGGTGCACGTTGTGGGCACTGATGGGTGACAGGTGCACGTTGTGGGCACTGATGGGTGACAGGTGCACTTTTATAAGCACTGATGTGGTGACTGTTGGGTGACAGCTGTAATGGGGGGGGGGGGGGGGGCGGGCGATGTGACATGTTCTCTTTGTGGTGTTGGTGCAGTACACTACAATACACACATAGATCGGTCACTCACTCTCCTGGCTCTTCTCTCCTCACACTGGAAACGGTAACAGCTAGTAACCGGTCTTTGTTTACATTTAATGATTGGCTGTGAATGGATCACAGCCGATCACATGGTAAACAGCCGGCAGCCATTGGCTGTTTACCCTTGTCGATGACGTGCAGTGTTCCTGGGAACACGCCGCCACCGACGTGACCGCGATGCGTGCTCCCGATCGCGTGCATGCGCGGTCTAAAGCGGGGAATACCCCTTTGTGAGTAAAAAAATGTGGTGCTGCGCTAATCCTTTAAATGAACAATGGTTATATGTGTGATACCTCAGTGATGGTGGGTGTCTCCAAAAAAAATGAAAATATATGACAATAAAACAATACCTAAATGTGACACTGTGGTAAAAATATAGTAGTGGTATGTCTTCTAGCAGAGTATAGTTATATGCCTATCATACAGGTAATCTACTGGATATGACAATAAAACACACAAAATCAGTGAAAAGTGGCATATAACTATACTCTGCTATACTATATTTTTAGCGGGACTGCGACATTGCGGCAGACAAATCTGACCCCAAATTACACTTTTTGGGGACCAGTGACATTATTACATTGATCAGTGCTAAAATGCACTGATCAATGTAAAAATTACACTGGCAGGGAAGGGGTTAACACTAGGGGGCGATCAAGGGGTTAACCACTTGCCGACCGGCTCCTGTACATATACGTCGTCACTTTGAAGATGGCTACCTCGGTAACAGCAGCAGCTGCTGCCACAACCGAGGTATCCATCTCTTCAGGAGCTGGTCGTGTTTACGATAATGGTGGTCTCTGTGGCGGATTTGCTGCGAGATCACCGTTATCGGCGTTGGGAGAGGGGCCCCCCTCCTGCCGCTCTCCCACGCCCTCCGCTGCCGCCGGCAGCGGCGGAGGCGATAGGGTTCTTGTCCTGGCTGGGTATGGAGACGAGTGAGGCTAAGATGGCCCCCACCCGTCTCCATACCATAGCAGGGCGGAAGCGACATCATAAGGTCACTTCCGCCCATACGTCTTAAAGGACCATTTTTTTCAATGTCATTTTTTCAAATGACAAATTTTTATTTTTTTTTTTGCATTTTAGTCCAAATATGAGATCTGAGGACTTTTTGACCCCAGGACTAACGGACTAACTTGCTGGTACGTCAGTTTGCGCAGGAGAGCCGACCGGCTGCAGTATATCTGTGTGAGCAGGTCAGCAGGTGGATAAGAAAAATACTAGTAGATTGGTATGATGGTGATTATTAGGTGGTAAGATTGTAATAGGCAATTGTTTCCCAGGCCTAATATAGTATTACTGCAACAAAATAGAAATAACTAAATTATAGACTGTGGTAAACTAATGATTTCTCTAATACATTTGGGTAAAGAAATTATCGCTAAAAATGAACTGAGGTATAGTAAGTGATCAAGCACTAGATTTATATAGAGACCTTGCAAAGGCTCATACAACTGACCACAATGATAGTTAACATGTGACCATATTTAGGATTAGATTTTAATGAAGGTGACCTCTATGTAAATGGAGTAAATTGTATCCTTCTTGGCTCCAGGCCGCACTGAAATTACAGTGGGTATAGAAAAGAATCATGGTTATGACTAAGGCCTTATAGGCTGAAACGCGTCAACTGTTCTTATTTGCGTTTGGTCACTGTGGCTTGTCAATAAATATTATACTTCTTAAGAGCAATCACCGGAGTGCGGATCATCTTTTTCTCATTTACCTACTCAGCCAGCAACTGTGGATCGAGCACCTGGGATCTATGCTTTCTATGTGATGTATGGGTTGTAGCACTGACTTTTTTGTTTATATTATAGAAAAGAATCACCCCTTTTAAAATAATTACATTTTGTTGCTATACTGAGTTGGAAAAATGATTACCCCCCCCCACCATGTCAGTATTTTGTTGGACCACATTTTGCTTTAATTACAGCCTTTAGTCTGTTGGGATATGTCTCCACTAACTTTGCACATCTATACTTTGCAATATTTGCCCACTGTCCACCAGCTCCCAACCTCACAGCACAGAATGCCAGGGGATGGAACAAGGGGGGCCAACCTTGTAGCCTCAATGTCATCCAGGGAGAGTGGCAGCACCAGCACCGCTGCAGTTGGCCAAAGAGAGCGGAGGAAACCTCTCGCGGCTTGACTTCCGGGTTCTGGGAGCTACAGTCACCTGACCAGCCGCGTCACACCTCCAAGCTGTGTGACAGGCTCCAGCGAACTTCCAACGAGCTCTAGCAGGAGAAGAGTCCAGAGTGTATGATGATGGGTAGTATTTGTAGGAAAGGAGAGTGGAGTGTATGAAGTATGTTTAGGAAAGGAGTGAGGAGTGTATGATGACAGGTAGTATGTTTAGGAGGAGTGCAGATTGTGTGATGACAGGTAGTATGTCTAGGAAAGGAGTGAGTGCATGATGACAGGTAGTATGTTTAGGAAAGCAGTGCGGATTGTATGATGACTCGTAATACGTTTAGAAGAGGAGTGCGGAGCGTGTGGTGGCAGGTAGTATGTTCAGGAGAGGAGTGCGGATTGTATGATGACACATACTATGTTCCGGGGAGAAGTGCGGATTATATGATGACCGGTAGTATGTTAAGGACAGGAGAGAGGATTGTACAATGACAGATAGTATGTTCAGGAGAGGAGTGTGCAGCTTATGAGGACAGGTAGTATGTCTAGGAAAGGAGTGAGTGCATGATGACAGATAGTATGTGTAGGAAAGGAGTGAATGATGAAAGATAGTATGTTTAGAAATAGAGAGCGGATTGTATGATGACAGGTAGTATGTTTGGAAAGGAGAGCAGATTGTATGATGTCGGGTATAGAAAAGGGAAAACCTCCCACTCTGCCAACATCCTATTCAGAAAAAAGGATTGATTGAGTTGAAACGCCTCAATCAAAAAGCGCAACATGAGACCAAAAAGTGTTTAAAAAAAATATACAGTCTTTATTACAAAAAATACAATTTTATTATTTTTAAAAAACATAGACGTACATAGCACCTTACTGACAGACAAAATCAACAGTACCCAATAAGCAAGAGGATATGAATAACCATATGGACAAAATATTTATACAAATGTATCGTTAGGGTCCATAAATTCCTCCATATGCTTTAGTCTACGCGTTTCGCAGAGAATGCTTGAGGACTTTTACTGGGTAGATGCTAATACAAAATTAAAACAAATGAAAGTAGTATAAGTATACATTGTGTTGGAATGTGTATAATAGTATAAACAAGGTATTAAGATCTCGAAAAAAAAAAAAAAAATCCTTTTTTATGATGTCAGGTAGTCAGGAGTGCAGATTGTATGAGGACAGATATGTTCAGGAGAGAGGATTGAGTGTATGATGCTAAGTAGAATGTTTAGGAGAGGAATGAGGAGTGTATGATGAAAGGTAGTATGGTCGGCAATTGGTGTCAGCAGATGCAATAAAACCTGCGCATTATTGGTGTCAGCGGATGCAAAAAAAAACCACTGAGCAGCATTGGTGTCAGCGGATGCAATAATGAGCCCCCAGCATTGGTGTCCACGGACCCAATAACAACTTCAGAGCATTGGTGTCAGTACTATTAACCCCCGCTCTCCATATTGGCAATAAAATGTAACCCCCCAACTTTATTCGTGCTCAGCGTCAGTAAAAGTTACTCCCATTGGTCATAGAAGTGTAATTTAACTGCTGATCATGGCTGTGAAAGTTAACTCCTCCGTAACCCCCCCCCCCCCCCCAATTGGAATATGGAAAAGTGACAGCAGAAAAAGTCTGAGTAGTCTATCAAGTCTGCCATTATTTGTTTTTTTTTCGTTAACTTTATGGTCTGAGTATAGATCTAGGTTTATCCCAAGTATGTTTGAAGCAATTTACTGTTGACTGTCTCCTTACCTCTGCTGGTAGTTTATTCCAAGCATCAACTACCCTTTCAGTAGAATAATACTTTCTAAGATTAGTTTGCGCTCCCAGTGTTCTTGATTTTGGTTTCATATAAAAACTGCCTTTCTAAACCTTATTTACCCCCTTGATGTATTTAAAGGTTTCAATTATGTCTCCCCTTTCCCTTCTTTCCTCCAGACTGTACATACAGGTGCATCTCAAAAAATAGAATATCATTAAAAGTTAATTTATTTCAGTAATTCAATTCAAAAAGTGAATTATAATGTAAAGATTTATTACACACAGAGCATTTCTTTCTTTTATTTTTGATGATTATGACACACAGCTAGTGAAAGCCCACAATTCAGTATTTAATAAAATTAGAATATTGTGAAAAAGTTCAATATTGTAGGCTCATGGTGTCACGCTCTAATGAGCTAAATAAAATGAGTGTAAAGTCTTGTTTGTTATTTTTATTGAAAAAAAAAAAATGTTGCTCTGTTGCAGTGGATTTGCACAGAGCAGCACATATCCACCTCTCCTCGGGTCCCTCTTCTGCGCTCCTGGCCCCTACCTTCTGTTGCGTGCCCCCACAGCAAGCAGCTTGCTATAGGGGCACATGAGCCGAGTAACAGCTCCCTGTGTCCATTATTGTGTCCTGCCTCCCGTCCCCTCTCTCCTGATTGGCTGACTGACTTTGACAGCAACGGGAGCCAATGGTGCTGCTGCTGTCTCTCAGCCAATCAGGAGGGAGAGTCTCGGACAGCCGAAACACTTGTGGACAGCGATCAGGCTTGGGAAAGAGGGAAGCTGAGGGGGCTGCTGCACACAGAAGGCTTTTTATCTTAATGCATAGAATGCATTAAGATAAAAAACCTTCTGACTTTACAACTCCTTTAATGCAAAACACCTGTAAAGGTTTCCTGAGCCTTTAAATGGTCTCTCAGTCTGGTTCAGTAGGTTACACAATCACGAGGAAGACTGCTGACTTGACAGTTGTCCAGAAAACAGTCATTGAGATCCTCCATAAGGAGGGTAAGTCACAATAGGTCATTGCTAAAGAAGCTGACTGTTCAGAGTGCTGTATCCAAGCATATTAATGGAAAGTTCAGTAGTAGAAAAAATAGGATTTTTTAAAAACAGCTTACCTGAAAAATTATTTTCTTGGGAATATATCACGGGACACAGAGCCTTTGATAATTACTTAGTGGGTTAGTCACCATCAGGTGATTGGACACTGGCAACCCTATTTACAAGGTGAGTTCCTCCCCTATATAACCCCTCCCATATGGAGAGTACCTCAATTTTGTAGCAAAGCAATAAGTATCCCAACGTATAATCCTGAAGAGGGGCAGGAGCTCTGTGTCCCGTGATGTATTCCCAAGAAAAGGAATTTACAGGTCAGCTGTTTTGAAAAAATCCTATTTTCTTGTTCATACATCATGGGACACAGAGCCTTTGATAATTACTTAGTGGGATGTCCCAGAGCAATGCCCAAATTTGAAGGGAGGGAGACACAGATCGGAAAACATGGACCGCCAACAGACAAGAGGACCTATACTGCTGCCTGCAGCACACTGTGCCCGAAAGCGGCATCCTCATGCCCTCTTACACCCACCTGATAGAATCTAATGAATGTATGGACTGAAGACCAAGTTGCAGCCTTGCAGATCTGAGCCATGGAGGCCTGGTGATGCACTTCCCATGAAGCACTAACTGCTCTAGTTGAGTGCGCTTTAACCTGAATAGGAGGAATCTTCTTTACACAATAAGCCTGAACAATAACCTGTCAAATCCATCTAGAGATAGTGGATTTTGACGCTGCCTGGCCCTTTTTGGGGCCTTCTGGCAGAATAAATAGACAATCTGAGCCATTGCCTGCAGATAGATTCTGACTGCTCTTACAACATCTAAAGAGTGTAACAACTTCTCCGCGGACTGCGGATCTAGAAAAAGGACGGTAGGACCACATTTTGATTCAGATGGAATCCTGAAACCAATTTAGGCAGAAAAGTCGGTTGAGAACGCAACACCACCCTGTCTTTATGAATAATCAAATATGGCTCTTTACAAGAAAGAGCTGCTAACTCCGATACCCTTCTAGCCGAGCATATGGCTACCAGAGAAAACTATTTCTTTGTCAAAAGAACTAAAGAAGCATGGTTCAAAAGGTTGTTCTTGTAAAACAGACAAAACCAAATTCAAATCCCATGGGCACACAAGGCTTAACCGGTGGATTCAAGCGTAGTGCCCCCTGAACAAAGGCCCGGACCAGGGAATGAGAGGCAAGCAGTCTTTGAAAGAATATCGACAAGGCTGAGATCTGGCCCTTGATAGTGCTCAAGGCCAGCTTCATCTCTACGCCTAATTGAATAAAGGCAAGAATCCTGCTAATGGCATACTTTCTAGGATGCCACCCCCTGGATTCACACCAGGAAACCTATGCTTTCCAGATTCTGTAGTAGATGAGCCTGGAGGCCGGCTTCTTAGCATTAACTAGAGTGGACAGGACTGTTCACGACCCTTCAGAATGTGGGTCTCAACCGCCAAACCGTCAAATTCTGACTTCATAAGGCAGGATTGAATATTGGACCCTGTGAGAGTAGATCTGGGCGCAGCAGAAGAACCCAAGGTCTTCCTTCTGCCATTTTTACGATCTCCGCATACCAAGGTCGTCTGGGCCAAGCCAGGGCCACCAGAATTACCGGCTTTCCTTCCCTTTTGACCCTCCGAAGGAAACGCGGGAGAAGCGGAACTGGAGGGAACACATAGATCAGAGAGTACTAATCCCATGGAATCGTTAAGGCATCTGACCCTTGTGCTAGCTGATCCTTTGTTCTTGACACAAAGCTGTCCAATTTTTTGTTGAACCTGGAAGCCAACAGGTCTACATCCGGGGTACCCCATCTTCGACATATCGCCTGAAATATGTTGGGGTGTAGAGACCATTCTCCTGGACACAGCTGTTGGCGGCTTAGGAAATCTGCCTGCCAATTTTCTACCCCTAGAATGAAGACCGCAGAGAGGCAGGGGTCATGCCTCTGTCCAAGAAAAAATATGATTCACCTCTTTTTGGGCATACAGACTCCTGGTGCCCCCTTGGTGATTGATATAATGCCGTAGCATTGTCGGACTGTATTCAGACAGGACAACCCTGCAACCTATAAGTTCAGACACTGGGGGCAAGGCAAATTGCCCGAATCTCCAGAATGTTGATGGGCAAGAGACTTTCGCTTCTGGACCATCTTCCCTGGGTGGAAGCTTCTTCCAGAACTGCTCCCCAGCCAATAGGCTGGCATCTGTGGTTACGACTTTCCAAGTAACTGGAACAGGATTTTCCTTTCAGTAGATTCTTGGTCAGCAACCACCAATTGAGGCTTTGGCGTGCACACGGAGATAGGCACACTGGAAGATCCAAGGCTTAAACTCTTTTGTTCCAGGCAGAGAGTATGCTGCTCTGTAAAGGCCTTAAGTGAAACTGGGCCTAAGAAACAGCCTCGAAAGAGGCCACCATTTTCCCTAATAGTCTCATACATAGTCAAATGGAGGGATTTTTCCTTGCTATGACCACCCAGACCAAATTTGGACTGTGTCTATGACCATGCCCAAATAACCCAGCCTTTTTAGGGGCTATAAGGAAGATTTTTCCAGATTGAGGACCCAGCCGGGGCCCCCCTCCCCCAAAGCACCTTGTCCCCATGTTGATGAGGACAAGGGCCTCTTCCCGACAACCCTGGCCGTTGGTTGTCGGGGTCTGCGGGCGGGGGGCTTATCGGAATCCAGGAGCCCCTTATAATAAGAGGGCCCCCAGATCCCGGCCCCCCACCCTATGTGAATGAGTATGGGGTACATGGTACCCCTACCCATTCACCTAGGGAAAAGGTGTCAATAATAAAACACACTACACAGGTTTTTAAAATAATTTATTAAACAGCTCCGGGGGGTCTTCCTCCGGATTCGGGGGGTCCCTCCGGTTCCTCTTCTCCCGGCGTCCGGTTGGTTCTTCTCTGCTCTCTCTGGCCTCTTCTCCCGGTGTTCCAGTTCTTCGGCCGGCTCCTCCGCTGTCTTCAGGCCGCTCTTTTGCCAGCGGAGGTCCGGACTTCTGGGCTTCTTGTCTTCTTCCCTCTTCTCTTCTCCAGATGTTGACACGTCGCTCTCTCCGGCTGGACTGCTCTCTGAGCGCTCCGTTGTGACTTATATAGGCAGAGACCCCGCCCCCTTATGATGTCACAGTCCCTGGGCATGCTGGGACTGTGACGTTTTAGGGGGCGTGGTCACCGGGTCACCAAAGCACCCACCCCCCATGTTGAGGGCATGCGGCCTGGTACGGTTCAGGAGGGGGGGCGCTCGCTCGTCCCAACCCCCTTTCCTGACCGGCCGGGCTGCGTGCTCGGATCAGGGTCTGGTATGGATATTAGGGGGGACCCCACGCCGTTTTTTCGGCGTTGGGGCTTCCCTTTAAAATCCATACCAGGCCCTTAGGTCCCGCGCTCGCCGCAATAGGAAAATTTGTTTTTCCTATTGCAGCGAGCGCGAAATGCAATACCCTGCCCTTGCGTCGTATCTGGTCCGTTGGCGCATGTGGCGCATCTTATGCATTAAGGTGTAAAAACTTCTGGCAGTCACCGCTAGAGGTGCACGATTCTGGCTAAAATGAGAATCACAATTTTTTTGCCTAGAGGATAGATCACGATTCTCTCACGATTCTCGCGGCGTAACATCATCTTTCACATTAAAACAAAAAAAATTGCGCTAACTTTACTGTTTCTTTTTTTAAAATTTATTGGAAGTGTATTTTTTTCCCAAAAAATTGCATTTGAAAGACCGCTGGGCAAATACAGTGTGATATAAAATATTGCAGCAATTGCCATTTTATTCCCTAGAGTCTCTGCTAAAAAAAAAAAAAAAAAATTATATATCTATATCTATAGATAGATAGATAGATAGATAGATAGATATAGATATATAGATATATAGATATATATATATATATATATATATATATATATATATATAGAGAGAGAGAGAGAGAGAGAGAGAGAGAGATATATATAGATATATATCTCTATAGATATATATATCTATAGATATATATCTAATGTTTGGGGGTTCCAAGTCATTTTTTTTAGCAAAAAATATTGATTTTAACTTAAGAAAGAAGTGTTAGAAAAAGATTTAGACTTTAAGTGGTTAAACTTCCTGCATTTACAGGTTGTTTAAAGCTTGGCAGATTGCCCAGGTTATTTGTTTACACAGAGAAGTTTATCGCTTTGATCTAAGAAGGAAGTTGGATACAATGTTTCAAGTTCTAAACTTGGCAGACTGCATGGATGTTTTCTTTTGACAGCTGAGTGAGCAGATAATATCTCCACTTGTTTATATGAAAGAATCGTCAAACTCAGCAGGAGAGATCATCAGGGGAGGTGAATCGAGATCACGATTTTTTAACGATTAATTGTGCAGCTCTAGTCACCGCCCCCGTATTTTGCTAGCTGTCCCTCTGCAAGGGGTCCTGGCTCTTGAGTGGACAGATTGATAGCAGCTCAGCCATTGGCTCCCGCTGCTGTCAATCTATTCCAATGATGTGGGGCCGAGTCCGGCATTCGTGTCTATGGACACCAAATGCTGGACTCGGGAGCGAGCCCGCAAGGTAACCCCCTGGGAGAGCGCTTCTCCTAGGGGGTTATCTGATGCAGGGAGGAGCTGCCAGGGGACCCCAGAAGTCAAGGATCAGGGCCACTCTGTGCAAAACGAGCTGCACAGTGGAGGTAAATATGATATGTTTGTTATTTTAAATAATAAAAAAAGGAGCCTTTTACAACCACTTTAACATTCATGATTGGTTCCACCCTAACTATGATAATGCCTGCACCACTACTGAGGGAGCCATAGTTTCCTCATTTGAGACACTCCACAACATTGTCTATAGGGGATGCACACCACCTGGACTGGGCATGTCGATAATCCAAACCTCTTCCTATTCTGAATGGTAAAATGTTCACTGATTCATGGCAGACCTCCCTCAACAGCCCCTCGCGGTTCAACCCTAAGAGCCCTTGCACACTGGGGCGGTTTGCAGGCGCTGTTGCGCTAATAATAGCGCCTGCAAACCGCCCCGAAAGTGCCGCTGCTGTAATCCCAGTGTGCAAGCCCCGAGGGCTTGCACACTGGAGCGATGCGCTGGCAGGACGGTAAAAAAAGTCCTGCCAGCAGCATCTTCGGAGTGGCGAAGGAGCGGTGTGTATACCGCTCCTGCCCATTGAAATCAATGGGACGGCGCGGCTATACCGCCGGCAATGCGCCTCTGCAGAGGCTTTTTGCGGTGGTATTTAACCCTTTCTCGGCCGCTAGCGGGGGGTAAAACCGCCCCGCTAGCGGCCGCATACCGACGGTAAAACGCCGCTAATAATAGCGGCATTTTACCGCCGCCGCCGCCCCCCGCCCCAGTGTGCAAGGGCTCTAACCTTAAGGAGTTATATTCTATACCTGACCCCATCAGATGGACATCAAAGGGAGTCAAAATACTTATGTTATCTATGTACCCCCCAGGGTTTTAAATCCTTTTCTCAACTACAGACAGACTTTGACATCCCATCTACATACCTATTTTATTATTTCCAACTCAGACATGCTATACGTACTCAGTTTGGTTCTCTGCTCAGTCCTATTAAGACACCTGACCTGTAAAAACTTCTGAGAGACCCAGACCAGACGAAACTTATATCCACATATTACTCCACTTTCATGACAAACACTAACCCTAGGTTTCGGAGGGCTCAAGAAAAGTAGGCATCCTTTGATATCTCTATCACAGAAGAGGATTGGTCTGAGTTCTGTGATACGTTCAAAACCTCTGTTTTCTCCTCGAGGGACAGGGTGATTAAACTAAAAAATTTCTATCATTCACACCTCACCCCTGCTAGACTGTATAAAATGGGACTATCCCCCTCTGCTGCCTGCTTCTGCGGTTGCTGACAAACTGCTGATTTTCTCCCCCATGTACTACCATGACAGGGGTTCACCTTTTGTGTGTTGAATTAAACAGGAACTTCTGTTATGCCCAGGATGTTTAAAAACCTTATCACTTACTCCTCTGTTGATTATATCCACTGGTAGATGTAATCTCTAGTTTATTATTGCACACGGCCTGGATTTTCATGATATTCTGGATTAGGAGCATTCTGTTATCAGTGTTGTAGTTTTTGTTTGTGCTTTTTGTTTTATGTCTGTATGTCATAAAACTGCAATAAAAATATCTTTAAAAAAAAAAAATGTATGGACATGGACACAACCCACTCTACTCTGAGACCTTCTGTTTTTATTTATTTTTTTTTTTGCAAATCTGTTTGGAGGTAGGCGGATATAAACAGACTTCAGCCGCTCCATAGAGGTAAATGGAGGGTCCGATTGGGTTGGGCCGATCTTGTAAAAGGGGCCTAAGGATGCTTTCCACGCCGCACCTTTCCATCTAAAACTGCGCCCCCACTCTCCTCTCCTATCCCTTTCACCCCCTTCTTCAACACCAGCATTGATTACCCCCCCCCAAACCCGCTCCCGCCATCATTAGCCGGCATCCCGCCGGCTTCAGGTGCTGCTTGGGGGGGGGTCGACCCCCCCCCCCCCTGCACCCCCGATTCATGGCCGCTCTTCTTCCCTCCGCCTGCAGCTTCTCCCTGCATAGATCTCCGTGATCTGTCAGGTTGGAGATCGGGGGGGGGGGGGGGGGTGCGGGAGGGATGAAGTTGGGGCTTTAGTAAATGTATTACTAAGCTTCCCCCTGTAGAAGAGATTGAGCATGCGGCGATCACTACTATGTGCCCACTGACAGCTGATATATTGTAACTGCGAGTGTTACAATGTATCAGACTGTCATTTTCTGAATGAATGGAATCTCTATACAGCTTCTCATTCATTCAAGTAAAGTGCTGCAGGGAAAAGGGACTATGTTCAGTCCCTTTCTCTGTCTCAAAAAAAGAGATATGGGGGTCTATTTAGACCTCTGAATGACAAATGACAAAAAAAAAAAAATTGTAAAATTAAAAAAACAAAAAAAACAAACACTCACCCCTCTACGGATACATCGGCTTCTCCTCCCGGCCAACCCGATCCCTCCTGATTGGCCAGGAGGAGAAGCTGAAGACGATGGCAAATATTAATTCGCTATTGTCACAACTCTCAAGTGGGTGGGTTTGGGGTGCAACCCACCCACTTCTGAGGTGGGTATGCGCCCAAGCCCAACCTTTTTCAAGCCAATTAAAGCCTCAGGCTCTAATCATGTAACAAACAAACAAACACATACAAACGTATGAGTCCATCGCCCTACAGGGGAGCAGCGCCCCTAATGGACCTGGTAAGACCCCTTTCACATGGAGCGGACTCTGTCAAGCAGATCCGCCTGCTCAGCGGGGGATCTGTGTGCTGATCCCCGCTGAGCAGGCGGATGACAGGTCTGTGTCTGCATCAGCAGAGCGGACACGGACATAGATCGCTATTCTCTATGAGACGGTCGGATGGAAACGGACCACCTGTCCATTTCCATCTGATCCAATCTGCTAGATGGATGGGGAATGGAATCCCCATCCGTCTGTTTTTAGCGGACTGGATCAGATGCAGGCGGGTGTAAACGGACACATGTCCATTTACATCAGTCTCTCCATAGAGAACAATGGGTGGTCCGATTGGGCCCGCCTTAAAAATGGACAGGCAGATCTGATCGGTGTGCTTTTGTGAAAGGGGCCTCAGGCCCTGTTCACACAGGGCATACACACGTACCTTTACAGAGATGGACAGGTGTTCCGTGCATCTATGTGTAGGCAGTCCCATTGATGTCATTTCAGATGTAGCACCTGCATGAACAGAGCCATTGCTCCCAATTTTACATCCACAGACAGCTTACACTGTCTGCGTTCGGGGGTCATGTACCCACACCCACACGGATACCTCTCTGATTAATGCCCTCCTTGCCCGGTCCCTGAGTTTTGGTGTGCGGCCGTCTCTTGGCAGGTTTGCTGTTGTGCCATGTTCTTTCCATTTGGTTCTGAAAGATTTGATGGTGCTCCTAGGGATCATCAAAGATTTGGATATTTTTTTTATAACCTAACCCTGACTTGTACTTCTCAACAACATTGTCCCTTACTTGTTTGGAGAGGTCCTTGGTCTTCATGGCAGTGTTTGGTTAGTGGTGCCTCTTGCTTGGGTGTTGCAGCCTCTGGGGCCTTTCAAAAAGGTGTGTATATGTAATGACAGATCATGTGACACTTAGATTGCACACAGGTGGACATCATTTCACTAATTCTGTGACTTCTGAAGGTAATTGGTTGCACCAGAGCTTTTTATGGGCTTCATAACAAAGGGGGTGAATACATACGCACATGCCAATTATCAGTTTTTTATTTCTGAAAAATAGTTTTACGTATATATTTTTACTTCACCAACTTAGACTATTGTGTTCTGATCCATCACATATAATTCAGATTAAAAAGACATTGAACTAAAGGCTGTAATGTAACAAAATAGGTAAAAAGCCAAGGGGGTGAATACTTTTGCAAAGCACTGTAGATGGCAGCTCATTGAGTCCCCTACCACCAGAATCTGTCTATCCTTTCCTTTCGCTTACTCCCCCCTCCCACTGGAGGAGTTCATCCCCCTGGCAGCTAGGAGAGTCCCTCAGCTCCAGCATTGCTGGTCCCTGACTGGTTTTACTAATGTCACTCAATGGAGCGTACTTATTAGGATGTCCCAGCCCAGAATCGGCCTCCCTGGCACTTTCCCCTCTATCCTTCCTGGCTGTCACCCATCTACTCATTTCTAGTTCCTGTTCCTGCACCTCTTTGTCTCCACCCGCCTCTGTGCTGGCCCCTGCTGAGTACGTTCCCGGCTCTCCTTTAGTATGGAGGGTCTTCTCAGTGCTGACAGTTGCTTCCCTAGATTCAGAACCTGGGCTTCCAGGGAAACAATGTGCTTACATTTTGCACAGCAGTATTCGCCATTTATCAGATGATCAAGGAACGCATACGTGCTGCAAGATGTACACCGATTCGCATCTCCACACCCGCTGGGCATCGTACCTACTAATTTAATGAGGATTGGGGATTATACCGTGTCCAAATTACCTAACAACTTGCTTCCTGACACTAATACTCAATACAATACACAGATACTCACCACCCACGTGCACTCACAATCCACAGGTAGACTCCATAGCACAGTTTAATTATATATAAATCTATAAAATATAACACTTAGGTGGGTACAGTGTTGCATGGCAGACGTATTGTCAATCAAAAGATATAGGCCTGAAAAGTGACAGTTGGTGTGAGGAGGTTTAATGTCATAAGCTGTGATTGGCTGCAGACTGAGGCTGTGTCTCAAGTCACTTCTGCACTGGGAGCTGACCGAGTCGTATTGTCAGAGCCTTTCTCCTGATAATCACTGCAATCCTTATCATTTTTATTAATATTTATTACTATTATTGTTTTATATTATTTATTATTAATTTTAAATTATTATTTTTTAGCTATTTTTAGGTACACCATCATTCAACACCATCAGGATGCCGCGACCTTCACGTCGCAGATCCCGTCGACGGCCCTAACATGAGGAAGGCCAAAAGTCTCCAATCACCCATCGGACGAGGTCCAGAGCGCAAAGTCGGCAGAGATAGGTAGACACACCCATCAACAGGAGCTGTTCGCCAAGAGACCGCAACAAGGCTGCTGATCTCCACCCAGCACCACCATCAGCTATGGAGCAGCACGGCAAGGAGGAGATGGTGTGTCCTATTTGTGTTGCATGATATTAAGATGATGAGGACACTACAATTCTGACCTGCACTCACCATTTTCACACCGGCTGCATCCAACGATAGCTTCAGGAAAGCGCAACTTGTCGGGCTGCTATTCCTAACTAGCAACAGCACCAGATATTCCAGGGTCAGTTTGGAATTGAGGAATTTATACAGCATGCTTGTAGTGGTTTTGTAGTAGTTGATGATTTGAAAAACAAAAAAAAAAACGGAAAGAAGTAATTGTTTAAATGGTTTGCTACATCCACGTCTCCCTCAACGTATATATTGTGCCCAGTTTTTACTTTTGTGATCTCATTGTATTTTTTTCCTTCTGTCACTAAAGTACCTAAAAAAGGTTTTATCTTCTTTCTTAATAGATTTAGACAGTTTCCTCCTCTATCTGTGCTTTGGCAGCACTGATAATGTGTTTGGCTTCCTTTTGTCCATTTTTATACTCTTCTCTGTCGGCTACAACTCCTGTTTCCTTGAATCTTTTATATACAAATTGTTTTCTTTACTATCCTACTTACCTCTTTATTGAACCATATTGTTTTTTTCTTCCGTTTATTCTTACTAACTTGCCTGACCTATAATCTAGTTGCCTTCAGGATAGTATACTTTAATAGTGCCCACTGATTACTTACTCCTGTCATTTTACTCCAACATTTCATTTCATTGAAATGTCCCCATTTCAGCAACATTTGTCCTTATGAAATCTAAAACTTTTGTTTATGTATATGATTTTTCAGTTCTTGTTTTAATATCAAACCAAAGACATTGGTGATCACTAGAACCCAAATTCTCTCCCTCCTCAACATCAGACAGTCGAGTTGGTACTAGGTCTAGAACAGTGTTTCTCAACTCTAGTCCTCAAGGCACCCAAACAGGTCATGTTTTCAGGCTTTCCATTATTTTGCATAGGTGATTTGATCAGTTTCATTGCCTTAGTAATTACCACAGCCGTTTCATCTGAGGGAAAGCCTGAGAACATGACCTGTTGGGGCACCTTGAGGACTGGACTTGGGAAACACTGGTCTTGAATATGGTCACCTCAGGTTGGGCTTTTTACTGTTTAGAGAAACCCCATTCAGTGCTTCCATTACATCCCTGCTCCTGCTTGTAATAGTAAGTTGAGAATTCCAGTTAATGTCAGGCCTATTGAAGTCACCCATAATCAAAAACTCTCCCTTCATTGCAATTTGGGTTATTTCATCAATCAACAAGTTCTCATAATCTTCAGTCTGTACTGGGGGTCTGTATAAAACACCAATTCTAAGGAAATATTCCTCTCTGGTTGAAAGGCAGACCCAGAGGGTTTCAAGTATTAATTTGTTTTTTGAATGTTAGCGTTATGCTATTTTTGACATACATGGCAACTTCACTTCCCCTTTTCCCTACTCTGATGTTCCTGTATAGTGTGTACCCTAGGATGGTTATTTTCCAATCATTTGAATCCTTAAACCATGTCTCTGTAATTGCAGCAAGGTCCAAGTTGTCCCTAGATATAAGATCTGTCAGCTCAGAAAGCTTGCTGCCCAAACCACAGGCATTAGTGCACATGACATGAAAAACACTGCTATCTACTGCTTTATTTTTACCACCAGAAACTTCAACTTAAGTGACCACCCCATCATCCCAGTCCTTAGCAATACAAAACCTCAAATTCTTCCACTATTACTGTCCATGTTAGTAAAACTTTACCCCCTCCCCTTCACGGATCACAGGTTCCTATGTTGCTCCCCTGGCTGGACATTCCATGTACTGTGGTCAGAGAGAACTCAAACCATAGTCTAGTCTCATCAGTGAAGGGGCTGGGATACAGAGTGCCATCCAATGCCCAGCACCCCGCTGCCACTCTGCTCTTTCCATGATGCACAACCACCTGCGCTAGATGATTTTTCCTCTTAAGTGGGATTTTAAAGGGCGGAGGTCTCAAAAAAGTATAACAGAAAATATGAAAAAATATCAAAATTTTATTATATCAAAAATTTAAAAGTATAACATATACTAAGGCACATAAATAAAAACAAATATGGATGCCACAATTTACAAATATTGATAATACAACCAGGATATACACGCCAAGTCGACAGAGCTACACATAACCCCACAGAGGCTGTATCAGCAGGAGCTAATTGACAGTGCAGGCCCAATGCGTTTCGAGGTTACTACCTCTTCTTCAGGGGATGGAGGTGAGGTGTATATCTGTCTGAGGAACAGTATTGTAGAACCACCACAACCACCTGCGAGTCACATGGGGGGGTGGGGCATGCTTTGGGTACCAGGAATTTAAAGGTTGCCATTCACTATTAGGCCTCGCTCAAGGCCAGAAGCCGGAGGACTATAGCAAATATTAATTTGCTATTGTCACAACTCACAAATGGGTGGATTCGGGGTGCAGCCCACCCACTTGTGAGGTGGGTATGCGCCTGAGCCCAACCTTTTTCAAGCCAATTAGAGCCTCAGGCTCTAATCATGTGGCTTGAAAAAAAAACAAAACTCATACAAACGTATGAGTCCATCGCCCTACAGGGGAGCAGCGTCCATAATGGACCGGCCGCTCCTGGTAAGACCCCTTTCACATGGAGCGAACTCTGTCAAGCAGATCCGCCTGCTCAGCGGGGATCTGTCTGCTGATCCCCGCTGAGCAGGCAGATGACAGGTCCGTGTCCGCTCCGCTGATGCAGAGCGGACACGGACATAGCTCGCTATTCTTTATGGGACGGTCGGATAGAAACGGACCGCCTGTCCATTTCCATTCGATACCATCCGATCCAATCTGCTAGGTGGATGGGAAATGGATTCCCCATCCGTCTGTTTTTAGTGGACTGGATCAGACGCAGGCGGTTGTAAACGGACACCTCCATTTACATCAGTCTCTCCATAGAGAATAATGGGTGGTCCGATTGGGCGCGCCTGAAAAATGGACAGGCAGAGCCGATCAGTGTGCTTTTGTGAAAGGGGCCTAAGGCCTTGTTCACACAGGGCATACACGGTATACCTTTACAGAGATGCACAGGTGTTCCATGCATCTCTGTGTAGGCAGTCCCATTGATGTCATTTCGGATGTAGCACCTGCATGAACAGAGCCATTGCCTCCAATTTTACATCCGCAGACAGCTTACACTGTCTGCGTTCGAGGGTCATGTACCCACACCCACACGGATGCCTCTCTGATTAATGCCCTCCTTGCCCGGTCCATGAGTTTTGGTGTGCGGCTGTCTCTTGGCAGGTTTGCTGTTGTGCCATGTTCTTTTCATTTGGTTATGATAGATTTGATGGTGCTCCTAGGGATCATCAAAGATTTGGATATTTTTTTTATAACCTAACCCTGTACTTCTCAATAACATTGTCCCTTACTTGTTTGGAGAGTTCCTTGGTCTTCATGGAAGTGTTTGGTTAGTGGTGCCTCTTGCGTGGGTGTTGCAGCCTCTGGGGTCTTTCAAAAAGGTGTGCATATATAATGACAGATCATGTGACACTTAGATTGCACACAGGTGGACATCATTTCACTAATTCTGTGACTTCTAAGGCTCGGTTCACACAGGGGCGACTTGTCAGGCGACCTAGTCGCCTGACAAGTCGCCTCCCGTTCTGTGCTACGGAACCGTTCTAATAGGAGCGACGCAAGTCGCTCCGACTTAGAAAAAGGTTCCTGTACTACTTTGGGGGCGACTTGCATAGACTTCTATGCAGAAGTCGTTTTGCAAGTCGCCTCGGAAGTCGTTTGCAGGTCGCCTCGCTGAGGCGACCTGCAAGTCGTGCCGCCCCTGTGTGAACCGGCACTGAAGGTAATTGGTTGCACCAGAGCTTTTTATGGGCTTCATAACAAAGGGGGTGAATACATACGCACATGCCAATTATCAGTTTTTTATTTCTGAAAAATAGTTTTACGTATATATTTTTACTTCACCAACTTAGACTATTGTGTTCTGATCCATCACATATAATTCAGATTAAAAAGACATTGAACTAAAGGCTGTAATGTAACAAAATAGGTAAAAAGCCAAGGGGGGTGAATACTTTTGCAAAGCACTGTAGATGGCAGCTCACCTCCTCATATAAGGTTAATAGATTGATTTGGCAAGAATGATTCTTCACGAATCCATGCTGATTACTGCTAATGATACAGTCCCTTATCATCCCCTCCAAGAGCTTGCATACTATTGATGTTAGGCTAACTGGTCTGTAATTCCCAGGGATGTATTTTGGCCCTTTTTTAAATATTGGGGCTACATTGGCTTTTCTCCAATTGACTGGTACCATTCCAGTCAGTGGACTGTCAGTAAAAATTAGGAACAATGGTCTGGCAATTACTTGACTGAGTTCCCTAAGTACCCTCGGGTGCAAGCCATCTGGTCCCGGTGATTTAATAATGTTACGTTTCCCAAGTCTATTTCTAATTCTGTCCTCTTTTAGCCATGAGGGTGCTTCCTGTGATGTCATAAGGACAAACACAGCAGTTCTGGTTACTGAAGCCCCCACTTCCCTCATGAAGACTGAGGAGAATAAATTCAATACCTTCGCCATCTCCCCATCCTTTGTAACCAGATGTCCTTCCGCATTCTTTATGGGGCCAATATGTTCTGTCCTCCCTTTTACTGTTTATATAAAGAATTTCTTGGGATTTTTTTTTTTTTGCTCTCCTCCGCTATGTGTCTTTCATGTTCTGTCTTAGCTGCCCTAATTGCACCCTTACATATAATAATGCCCTTATTTAATATGCTCTTAAAGCAAGCCCACCTCTCCTCCGTGTTCTTTGTTTCTAAGATCTTATCCCAATTTATATCTTCTAGCAAGGTTCATAGTTTAGGGAGGTTTGGCCTGTGATCGCTGTTTCCTAAATTGCCCCATATTTCCACATCCATGATCAGGTCTGTATTGTTGGTAATCAGTAGATCCAGTAACGCCTTGTTTCTAGTTGCTGCGTCTACCATCTGACCCATGAAATTGTCCTGCAAGACATTTAGGAACTGGCGAGCCTCCCTCCGCCCAGTCTGTCTGGATAATTAAAATCCCCCATTATGATAACGCTTCCCATCCATCCTGCTAATACAAATTGTGATAGGAGGTCCGTCTCCCCCTCCTCCCTCAGGTTAGGGGGCCTATAGCATACTCCCAGTATTTTCTCCTTGGCTTCATCCCTTTTGGAGCTATACCCATAAGGATTCCACCTCCTCCCTAGCTCCCTTTATTGATGTCATCTCTCACATTCACTTGTACATTATTCTTGATCTATAGGCATACCCCTCCCCCTTGTTTTACCCTCTATCCCTACGATAAAGGGAATACCCTTGAATGGTTGCCAGCCAATAATGAGAGCTGTTGAACCAGGTCTCTGAAATTCCCACAAAATCAAAATCCTCCTCGTTCAACAGTATCTCTAGTTCACCCATCTTGTCTGCCAGGCTCCTTGCATTGGGGAACATGCCACGTAGTTTAGACCGGTCGCTTACTCTCCTCCTATTGGGTGTTCCGAGACTGCAAATCGTGCTTGTTACTATACTTGCGTTGGGTTTATGTGCTTTAGCCAACCCACCACTAATGCCCCTGATACTACCCTCTGGAATATGCTCATTGCTGACAATCTCTACCTCTGGACCCCCCCCCCCCCCGTCGCCTAGTTTAAAAACCCCTCTAACTTTGCGGCGATCTGCACCCTTCTGATTTAGGTGCAGTCCGTCCCTTCTATAGAAATGGTGACCTACTGAGAGGTCAGCCCAGTTCTCCAGGAACCAAAACCCCTCCTTACTATACCTGCTTTTCAGCCACTTGTATACTACCCTTATCTCCCTCTGCCTTTCTGGTGTGGCTCGAGGTACCGATGGTATTCCTGAGAATACTACCTTGGAGGTCCTTTTCCTCAATTTAGCTCCTAAGTCCCTAAAATCATTCTTTAGGGAACTCCATCTGCCTCAGACTTTGTCATTTGGTGCCAACATATACCATGACAGCCGGGTCTCCCCCAGCCCCTCCTAGTAATCTGTCCACCAGATCCGTGATGTGCCGAACCCGAGCGCCCAGTAGACAGCATACAGTTCGGCGCTTCAGCTCTTTGTCACAGATTGCCCTCTCTGTTCTTCTAAGAATGGAGTCCCCTACCACCAGAATCTGTCTATCCCTTCCATTCGCTTCCTCCCCCTCCCACTGGAGGAGTTCATCCCCTGGCAGCTAGGAGAGTCCCTCAGCTCCAGCAGTGCTGGTCCCTGACCGGTTTTACTAATGTCACTCAATGGAGCGTACTTATTGGGATGCTCCAGCCCAGAATCGGCCTCCCTGGCACTTTCCCCTCCTATCCTTCCTGGCTGTCACCCATCTACTCGTTTCTAGTGCCTGCACCTCTTTGTCTCCACCCGCCTCTGTGCTGGCTCCTGCCGAGTACATTCCTGGCTCTCCTTTAGTATGGAGGGTCTTCTCAGTGCTGACAGTTGCTTCCCTAGATTCAGAACCTGGGCTTCAAGGGAAACAATGTGCTTACATTTTGCACAGCAGTATTCGCCCTTTATCAGATGTACAAGGAACGCATACATGTTGCAAGATGTACACCGATTCGCATCTCCACACTCGTCAGGCATCATACCTACTAATTTAATGAGGATTGGGGATTATACCGTGTCCAAATTACCTAACAACTTGCTTCCTGACACTAATACTCAATACAATACACAGATACTCACCGCCCACGTGCACTCACAATCCACAGGTAGACTCCATAGCACAGTTTAATTATATATAAATCTATAAAATATAACACTTAGGTGGGTACAGTGTTGCATGGCAGACGTATTGTCAATCAAAAGATATAGGCCTGAAAAGTGACAGTTGGTGTGAGGAGGTTTAATGTCACAAGCTGTGATTGGCTGCAGACTGAGGCTGTGTCTCAAGTCACTTCTGCACTGGGAGCTGACTGAGTCGTATTGTCAGAGCCTTTCTCCTGATATTCACTGCAATCCTTATCATTTGTATTAATATTACTATTATTGTTTTATATTATTATTAATTTAAAAAAAATTTTTTAGCTATTTTTAGGTACACCACCATTCAAAAGTCTCCAATCACCCATCGGACGAGGTCCAGAGCGCAATGTCGACAGAGATTGGGTGACATACCCATCAACAGGAGCTGTTCGCCAAGAGACCACAACAAGGCTGCTGATCTCCACCCAGCACCACCATCAGCTATGGAGCAGCACGGCAAGGAGGAGATGGTTTGTCCTATTTGTGTTGCATGATATTAAGATAGTGAGGACACTACAATTCTGACCTGCACTCACCAATTTCACACCGGCTGCATCCAACGATAGCTTCAGGAAAGCGCAACTTGTCGGGCTGCTATTCCTAACCAGCAACAGCACCGGAGATTCCAGGGTCAGTTTGGAATTGAAGAATTTATACAGGATGCTTGTAGTGGTTTTGTAGTAGATGATTTGAAAAACAAAAAAAAACGGAAAGAAGTAGTTGTTTAAATGGTTTGCTATATCCAGGTCTCCCTCAACGTATATGTTGTGCCCAGTTTTTATTTTTGTGATCTCATTGTATTTTTTCCTTCTATCACTAACGTACCTAAAAAAGGTTTTATCTTCTTTCTTAATAGATTTAGACAGTTTCCTCCTCTATCTGTGCTTTGGCAGCACTGATGTGTTTGGCCTCTTTTTGTCCATTTTTATACTCTTCTCTGTCAGCTACAACTCCTGTTTCCTTAAATCTTCTATATACAATTTTTTTTTCTTTACTATCCTACTTACCTCTTTATTGAACCATATTTTTTTTTCTTCTGTTTATTCTTACTAACTTGCCTGACCTATAATCTAGTTGCCTATAGGATGGTATACTTTAATAGTGCCCACTGATTACTTACTCCTGTCATTTTACTCCAACCTTTCATTTCATTGAAATGTCCCCATTTCAGCAACATTTGTCCTTATGAAATCTAAAACTTTTGTTTATGTATATGATTTTTCAGTTCTTGTTTTAATATCAAACCAAAGACATTGGTGATCACTAGAACCCAAATTCTCTCCCTCCTCAACATCAGACAGTCGATCCCCATTTGTCAGTACTAGGTCTAGAACAGTGTTTTTCAACTCCAGTCCTGCTGTTTCATCTGAGGGAAAGCCTGGGAACATGACCTGTTGGGTCGCCTTGAGGACTGGACTTGGGAAACACTGGTCTAGAATATGGTCACCTCAGGTTGGGCTCTTTTACTGTTTAGAGAAACCTGATTCAGTGCTTCCATTACATCCCTGCTCCTGCTTGTAATAGTAAGTTGAGAATTCCAGTTAATGTCAGGCCTATTGAAGTCACCCATAATCAAAAACTCTCCCTTCATTGCAATTTGGGTTATTTCATCAATCAACAAGTTATCATAATCTTCAGTCTGTCCTGGGGGTCTGTTTACAACACCAATTTTAAGAAAATATTCCTCTCTGGTTGAAAGGCAGATCCAGAGGGTTTCAAGTATTTAGTTTGTTTTTTTGAATTAATGTTAGCGTTATGCTATTTTTGACATACATGGCAACTCCACTTCCCCTCTTCCCTACTCTGATGTTCCTGTATAGTGTGTACCCTAGGATGGTTATTTCCCAATCATTTGAATCCCTAAACCATGTCTCTGTAATTGCAGCAAGGTCCAAGTTGTCCCTAGATATAAGATCTGTCAGCTCAGAAAGCTTGTTGCCTAAACCACGGGCATTAGTGCACATGACATGAAAAACACTGCTATCTACTGCTTTATTCTTACCACCAGAAACTTCAACTTAAGTGACCACCCCATCATCCCAGTCCTTAGCAATACAAAACCTCAAATTCTTCCCCTATTACTGTCCATGGTAGTGAAACTTCACCCCCTCCCCCTTCCCGGATCACAGGTTCCTATGTTGCTCCCCTGGCCGGACATTCCATGTACTGTGGTCAGAGAAAGCTCAAACCATAGTCTAGTCTCATCAGTGAAGGGTCTAGGACACAGAGTGCCATCCAATGCCCAGCACCCCGCTGCCACTCTGCTCTTTCCATGATGCCCAGCCGCCTGCAAGTCACACAGGGGGGTGGGGTGTGCTTTGGGTACCAGGAATTTAAAGGTTGCCATTCACTATTAGGCCTCGCTCAAATTTGGAAATTTGGGGTCGAGAGTGGAATCACCGCCATTCCAAATTGCACTGCAATCCTGGGAATATGTAAAAAGGTCCAGTTTGGCTGGGATCGTCACTCTTGTGCAATGCTTGTTGAGGGAAAGCTAGATGAGGGAACAGTGGGAGGTGAAGGGGGAGCTTCAGCTATGTCTGCAACACCCCCACCCGACTTTTTCTGAACATTATCCCCTCTACAGCCGGCCATTCACCACCTTTGGCCCCCTCCTCCGCCATCCAGCACAATACGGCCCACGCCATACAACAGCCTGAGCCTATTCCACCTCCCCGCATTCTACTCACCACTTAGGCCTACACCATCCACCACACCTTACCACGGCCTTCTCATCACTACCCCTAGCTCTCCATCCCTCTGTCCTCCTTACCTGCTCGACTGTGCTCTCCCTGGAGGCCATCATCCCCACCGGACCGTTTTTCCGGCACCTCACACGGGCAGATTCCTCTCTCCTCTGGGCTTGGCCTCCTATACTTTACACTAGACAAGGTGGCTGCAGAAACAAACTGCTGTGTATAAACTGTATTAAGCTGTTCATTAAGGCAGACATCTATGGCGATGAGTGGTATTGCAGATGTGGATAACTCCATAGCACAGTTTTATTATATGTAAAATATAACACTTGTGTGGGTACAGTATTGCATGGCAGACATATTGTCAATCAAAATATTTAGGCCTGAAAAGTGACAGTTGGTGTAATGTCATAAGCTGTGACTGGTTGCAGGCCGAGGCTGTCTCTCAAATCACTTCTGCACTGGGAGCTGACTGAGTTGCAACGTCAGAGCTTTTCTCCTGATATTCACTGCAATTCTTATCATTTTTATTAATATTTATTTCTATTACTATCATACTTTTATTGTTTATTATTATTATTATTAATATTATATATTTTTTTTAGCTATTTTTAGATACACCAGCATTTAACACCATCAGGATGCCACGACCTTCACGTCGCAGATCCCGCCAAAGGTGTTAGTATGAGGAAGGTCAAAAGTCTATTCGTCCATTGGACGAGGTCCAGAGCGCAACGTTGTCGGAGACAGGACGACACACTCATCAACAGGAGCCGTTCACCAAGAGACTTCAACAAGGCTGCTGAGCACCACCATCAGCCATGGAGCAGCACGGCAAGGACAAGATAGTGTGTTCTATTTGTCTTGCAGGATATGAAGATGGTGAGGACACTATAATTCTGAACTGCACTCCTATATTTTATGTGCAACTTGTCCAATTTGCCGGGCTGCTGTTCCCAACCAGCAACAGCACTGGAGATTCCAGGGCCGGTTTGGAATTGAGGAATTTATATAGAATGCTTGTAGTGGTTGATGATTTGAAAAAAACAAAACAAAAAAAACTATGTAAACTAATGTAAATGTATAGTATAACATATAATTTCTCTTTATACAGGATACGTATAGTAAATGGTGCTTTGAAAAAATAAAAAATAAAAAAGTGAAAAATTTTTCAGTCTGTGCAGAATTTTAAAGGGTGCCCGATCTCAGGACACACCAGGAGGTGCGTCTGAGCACAAACACACACTTTTTTTTTTTGTGTGTTCCTGCCCATTGGGTTGCCCTATGTGCATGAATATAGCAAAAAAGATGCCACAATTTTTAAATCACAGCCCACCAAAACCCATGGTACTGAGGTACCCTGCATTTTAGCAGGTGTGAACGTATTTGCGTCATGCTGCAAAGAAAGAGCAGCACCTTTTTGTGTGGTGTGGGAAAACGCACAATTTCTCACTCATTCCTGCACCACACCTGGTGTGAACAAGCCCTGAAATGTAGTATGTGAAGCAGAGATCTGTGCTCAGGAGGTTGTGATGCAGAGTTGCCTTTTACCTGTAGAAATACACCCACTTTATTAGGTACACCTGTTCAATTGCTTAGTAACACAAATTGCTAATCAGCCAATCACATGGTAGCAACTGCAATTAGGTATGTAGATGTGGTAAAAACGACTTGTAGAAGTTCAAACCAAGCACCAGAATGGGGAAGAAAGGAGATTTAAGTGAGTTTGAACATGGCATAGTTGTTGGTGCCAGATGGGCCTGGTCTGAGTATTTCAAAAACTGCTGATCTACTGCGATTTTCACGCACAACCATCTCTAGGGTTTAGAGAATGGTCCAAAAAAGAGAAAATGTCCAGTGAGCAGCAGTTGTGTGGACAAAAATGCCTTGTTTATGTCAGAGGAGAACGGGCAGACTGGTTTGAGATGATAGAAAGGTAACAGTAACTCAACCAATCTTTACTGCCAAGGTATGCAGAATACCATCTCTGAACACATCGAACCTTGAAGCAGATGGGCTGCAGCAGCAGAAGACAACACCGGGTGCCACTCCTGTCTGCTAAGAACAGGAAACAAGATTAGAAAAACATTGCCTGGTCTGATTTCTGTGGGTAATGAGTGAAATAAACAAGACATATAGGAAAAAATAGTATTTTTATAACAGCTTACCTGAAAAATCCTTTTCTTTGAAGTACATCACGGGACACAAAGCCATAGTAATTACTATGTGGGTTATAGGCCACCTTCAGGTGATGGACACTGGCACGCCCTAAATTAACGAAAAAAACAGTGGTAAAATTGCGCTTGCTCTGAAGTATGAGCTGCTAACACAGCAAAAAGAATAATTGCTAAGTGAACCAATAAAAAACAAAAAGTGTAGCGCTAAATGAAAATACACCCTCAATGTATAAATTGTGAAAAAAATATTAATAAATGAGTGTCCAGTGCTTTCAATAAAGAACAAATGTCCATCAAAAACAAATTGAATGTCCTTCAGTGAACCAATAATTAAAATCCGTAAACAATAAGGACCCTGAAGGTCACCACTTGTGAAAAAATGTGCACAATGCCATCACCAGCGTGTAACTCCATACAGACTGATATAAAATAATACACAGCTGGTTACTATTAAGTCCGTTATATGTACATATTAGATCTTATTGGATGGTAAATATAGAGACCAATTCGATACACCGCGCCACAGTGTCTTCAAAAAAACGTGCAATGCCCACAGCCAGTGAAGATGGAGGCTTACCGGAGGGTTTGAACCCAGAACAGCATATAATGTCAGGGTCAAACCAGCTTGTATTGCAGCTGGATTGTTGTCAGCTTCCTGTATTCCTAAACCTCTGTATCATTACTTGGATCTCCTGTTCATTGACCCAGTTCATTCCAGACCTGTTGATCTCCTCTCCTGGCTCAACCCCTGGCTTGCTCCTGGATCTTCCTTCTGCCTGATTACCAGTGCATAACTCCAACTTGCTTTATGGACTTTGCCTCTGCCTGATTACCCGTGCATGACCCCGGCTTGCTATATGCCCATATGCTGGGATAGTTAACGCTACATTTGGAGAAGACACTTTCATGAAGCCCCCTGGGACTCTTCCATCTCCAGGCTGCCGAGGTCTTCCCCCCATTGCCGGTGTGCAATACAAGCTGGTTTGACCCTGACAGTATATGCTGTTCTGGGTTCAAACCCTCCGGTAAGCCTCCATCTTCACTGGCTGTGGGCATTGCACGTTTTTTTGAAGACACTGTGGTGCGGTGTATCGAATTGGTCTCTATATTTACCATCCAATAAGATCTAATATGTACATATAACGGACTTAATAGTAACCAGCTGTGTATTATTTTATATCAGTCTGTATGGAGTTACACGCTGGTGATGGCATTGTGCACATTTTTTCACAAGTGGTGACCTTCAGGGTCCTTATGGTTTACGGATTTTAATTATTGGTTCACTGAAGGACATTCAATTTGTTTTTGATGGACATTTGTTCTTTATTGAAAGCACTGGACACTCACTTATTAATATTTTTTTCACAATTTATACATTGAGAGTGTATTTTCATTTAGCGCTACACTTTTTGTTTTTTATTGACGCCCTAAATTAAAAAGTGCACTCCCTCTATAACCCCTCCCACTGGTGGGAGTACCTCAGTTTTGTAGCAAAGCAATACACGTGTATACCAAGAAGGGAGGGACCCCTGTGTCCTGTGATGTACTTCAAAGAAAAGAATTTTACAGGTAAGCTGTTACAAAAATCCTTTTTTCGTATCTTACATCACGGGACACAGAGCCATAGTAGTTACTATGTGGGATGTCCCATAGCAATGTCAACTGAAGGGAGGGAGACACAACAAAGTAGGGCACCAAGAGACTAGAGGGCTCATACTGCAACCTGCAGTACACTGCGCTCAAAGGCGATGTCCTCATGCCTTTTACATCTACTTGATAGAATCAGGTAAATGTATGGACTGAAGACCAAGTTGCGGCCTTGCAGATTTAAGCCATGGAGGCTTGGTGATGCACTGCCCAAAAAGTACTAAGAACCCTGGTGGAGTGCGCTTTAATATGAAAAGGAGGAATTTTCCTCTTAAAACCATAAGTTTGAACAATCACTTGACAAATCCATTTAGGAATAGATTTCGATGATGCCTGTCCTCTTTTAGGACCATCTGGCAACACAAACAAAACATTTGTTTACGAATCTGAGCGGTCACTTTCAATAGACCTTAATAAACCAATACAGCTCCTTACAAGAAAGAGCAGCCAACACGGATACTCTTCTTGCAGAAGATATGGCAACCATGAAAATTATTTTTCCCCTGTTAAGAGGACCAAGGCAATATCTCGTACTGGCTCCAAAAAAAGGCTGCTTCTATAAGCCAAAAGGACTAAAATTAAGTCCCAAGGGTTCAGGGGTGACTAAACTGGAGGATTAATCCGCGTTACCCCCTGAATAAAGTTACGAACCAGAGAGAGAAGCAAGTGGCTGATGAAAAGAAAGACCGATAAGGCCGACATCTGGCCATCGATAGTACTCAAGGCCAACTTCAATTCTAATTCTATCTGTAGGAATTCAAGGATCGTACCTATGACATATTTCCTGGGGTGCCAACCCCTGGATTTACACCAGGAGACATATGCCTTCCAGATTCTTGACTCTGGAGGCCGGCTTCCTAGCATTTACCCAAGTAGAACTACTGAGGCTAACAACCCACGATCTTTCAGAATGTGGGTCTCAATAGCCAAACCGCTAAATTCAGCATTTGTAAGGTAGGATGGAATACCGGACCTCGCGAGAGAAGGTCTGGCCATAGTGGTAGGGTCCCCCACCGCCATCTTTACGATCTCGGCAAACCAAGATCTCCTGGGCCACAAGAATCACCTCCTTCCCTTCTTGCTTGATCCTGAAAAAAAAGCGCGGAAGCAGCAGAACAGGAGGGAACACATAGATCAGTAAAAAACTGATCCCACGGAAAAAAATTAAGGCATTCGTTTTGTATGCCTTCGGATCCCTTGTCCTTGACACAAAATTCCACATCCGGAACTCCCCATCTTCTGGTATATCAACAGATACATGTCGGGGTGAAAGGACCATTCTCCCAGGAACAATTGTTGGTGACTCAAGTAGTCCGCCTGTCAATTCCTATTCCTGGAATGAAAATTGCTAATAGGCAAAGAATGTTGTTTTCTGCCAAGATAGAATATGATCCACCTCTTTCTGGGCCGCACAATTTCTCGTGAATGATAAATCCACAACTGTGGCAATGTCGGATTGGATCCTGATAGGGCAATTCCGTAGATTGAGCATCCAGGCCTCGAGGACCAGGCGTACTGCCCGAATCTCTAGAATATTGATGGACAAGGTCATCACTGATTTGGACCATTTCCTTAGGACAGATGCTTCTTCCAGGACTGCTCCTCAGCCCAGAAGGCTGGTGTCTGTTGTTACCACCTTCCAGGTAACTGGTAGAAAGGATTCCTCTTTTTGAAGATTCTTGGATATCAACCACTAATTGGGGCTCTGACACACATTGGGGGATAAACGCATTAGGAAGCCCAGAGCTTGGGCCTTCTTGTTCCCAGTTGACAGGATACTGTTTTGCAGCAGTCTTAAATGAAACAGTGCATAAGGAACGGCCTTGAAAGAAGCCACCATCTTTCCCAACCAATTCATGCAAAGCCGAATAGAAGGATTCTTCTTTGACTTGAGTAACTTAATCAGTTCCCTTATGGAACTGATCTTTTCCTGGGGAAAAAAAACATCCTCTTTTGAGCTGTATCAATGATCAGCCCCAAGTACTGCAATCTCCTTGATGGATTTAATGAGGATTTCTCTAGGTTGAGAATCCAACCTAGGTATTCTAGGTAGCTAACTGCGATGACCAAATTGAATTAAGCGGGCTACCGAATTGATCTATGAAGAGAAGATCTAAATAGGCTAGTATTGTTATACCTTGAGCCATTACCCTGGCTAAGGGAGGAGCCAGGACCTTTGTAAACACTCGAGATGGAGTAGCTAGACCGAAAGGCAGAGCTACAAACTGAAAATGAATATTTTCTACCTTGAAGCGTAAATTTCTGGTGAGCGGGGAAAAAAGCATCCTTGATGTTGATTGACACCAGAAGTTCTCCCCCTTGTAGGACAGAGACTACCGATTGACTCGATGCGAAAAGAACAGATATTCAAACCCGGTTTAGATCTTTGAAATCTAAAATGGGTCTGAGAGCCCCGTACGGTTTTGGAACCATAAAAAAGGTTTGAAAAACCCTAATCCTTGCTCTACCAAGGGGACCACCGATACCGCTCTTTGAGACAAGAGATGATCCAAAGCTAGAAAGAGAGACTTCTTTTCACTGGATCTCTGGGATCGTTTTGATCTGAGAAAACGAAGAGATGGGAACTCTGACAATGTTCCTGACAGTCCCTTGAAAACTGTAGAAGCCCCCCCCCCCACTCAAGCGAGCGGGGGCACCCTTTCATAAGGCTTTAGTATTTTGTTTTGCGGGTTACCTCCCCCAGGTCCTCTTTTGACCCTGGGACTGACCCTGAGGTTTACCTCTTGAATCCTGTAGGTGGAGGCCGTCGTGACTGCCTGGAGGCAGATGCCCCTGGCACTGGAGAAGAAGCACATTTAAAAGAAAAATACTTAAACTTCTTAACCAGAAAAAAGGGAATTTTCCCATTAGAAATTCTTTGGATATACTTATCCAGATTGTCTCCAAATAACCGTTCACCATAAAAAAGGAAACTGGCCAAGAGCTTTTTGCATTGCGCTTCGGCTGACCATCTTTCAATCATAGGATTCTATGCACATGTACCAGCCTTAGCATGAGCCGTGAGGCTTGGAGAATAGAATCTTTCATAGCATCAACTGTAAAACGGAACACTTCTGATATGCTGGCCAAACCCTGGGCCTGCTGATCAGGAATAACTTTAGTACCTCTATAAACTGGTTCTTTGGACTGAGATACTCTGAACGCCAGCGCAGGTTTGAATGACTAAACCTGCGATCAAAATATAGAGTTTTTTTTTTTTTTTTTTAAAAGAACTCCAACATCTTATCTGTTGGACCCTTTAGCATATGAGCATTGTCTACTGGACAAGTCAGGTTTTTGTTTACAGAGGATATAGCAGCGTTAATTGCTGGAACTCCCCATAAAACCCTTCCTCCATAGAATAAAGTATTGAGAACTTTTTCAGAGGAAAAAAACTGTTTATCTGGGTGCTCTCACTCAAAATACACAAGCTTTCTTAGCCATGAATGGATAGAAAAAGCATGAACAGATTGGGGGGGCTTTTAGTGAACCCAAAGCAGAAGTGGGCTCATCGACTGACTGCGTCACTGGCAGTAAACATGTGGAGCGGACAAATTCAGTGAGCGACTGTAAACAACCTTTCCTGCGAGCTTGATACTTCGCATCAGGTTCTTCGGAAGAGGAGACATCAGCCTTTTCCTGGTCCTAGAGAGAAATTTGCCATCTCTCGCACCCTGTTCCTCAGTATGAGGGTCCTGAGCAATGGTCAGGGACCTGTTACGCTTAGTCCCACTCTGGGATGCGATTAAAGCATCAAACTTTTACTTCAAGCTTAAAATGGTTAAAGAAAAAAACTCCTTAGTAATATACACAGGGCCTGCAGTGTTTAAGAGCAGCTGCAACACTTGCCCCTCCTGACGGCTCACCGTGACCAGCCATATTACTCTCAGGGGAGGATACCATCTTACTGGGATGGATCTAGGCTTCTGTACGACTAGATAAGTCTTTCTAGAGCCCAAAGGTGTTTTTACCCCCCTTCTGCCATAGCCCAATGCACAAAGCAGAGGTACTACCAGAAGGAATGCATATACTGCTTGAGCTATAGTCCAGCACAGTTGCTGCTATTAATGCCCAGCCTGATGCAGCAGTAAAAATGTGGAAATGCCTGTGTCACCAAACCTCTTAACGCCACCTTTTGCTCTTGTGTCTCTCCACAGCCTGCAACACAAAAGGTGCTTTTAAAACCTTGCCTCCTCGTGTTGGGCGTCGGAGGACACCGCCAAGCCCCGCCCCCCGCATTGACTACAGCTCTTCCCCTTTTCCTTTTTAAAAAGAAAACTTTTTCCGGCGCGAGCGTCGGACTATGGGAATGAGCAGCATGGCGGGGGGGGGGGGTCTGTAAGCTGATCGCGCTAGTTTTCTTCTCTCTCTCTCTTTTTTTTTTGTTCAAAAGAAAAACTTAGAGCGCTTCTTCCCCCATGAAGAGGGGAGGAATGTCAGCACAGGGGGGCAATAGGGGGGAGAAGAACCCCCCCCAGAGCTTAGGGCGTGCTGCTGTCTGCCTGGAGGAAGAAGCATCTTAGCTCTCTGACACAGCATGTTCTCTCAGCGTGAGGCAGTAAGTGCTCAATACAGCACCCAGTGGTGACACATAGGCATGACAACATTTACTGATCTTAAAGGAGACATTCATAAGAAAATTAAAAAAAAATTCTTAGAAAACTCCTTACCTTTCCCGCCGCAGGGTTTTCTGTGGTAAACCAACAGACGCAATCTTCACCCTTCACGGTGGGTTCCGTTAAACCTTCAGGAGCTGGGGATCCTCAGGAAACCCACTATCCTGGACCTGTAACAGCACCTCTGCCAGTACAACTTTATGGCCTTACTACCAAAAAGTACTGGATCCCGGGGTCCAGCTCTCTAAAAAGAGAAACATTTACAGGCAAAACCTTGTTTCTTCGGATATGAGGCCTGGGTACCATTCAATTTGGCCAAAAGAGACACTTTGAATGGATCCGGTCAGCATGGCTAGCCCCAGCAAGGATTGCTCCAGAGGAGCTCAGCACAGCACATCTTTACTCGTGACCAACACCTTAGACACTGGCGAAAAAACTGAGGTATTCCCACCAGTAGGAGGGGTTATATAGGGAGTGCACTTTTTAATTTAGGGCATGCCAGTGTCCATCACCTGAAGGTGGCCTATAACCCACATAGTAATTACTATGGCTCTGTGTCCCGTGATGTACGATAAGAAAATAGGATTTCTATTTGATATGCATTTTCATACAGTAAGTTTTTTCCTCTTTACTGCATGAAAATGGACAAATGAGAAAAGGCCTTTAACCCTTTCACTGAATTAATCTGTATTCACACAAATGACCAGTGCCATTACCAGGGTCATCTTTAATATTGATTAGACCCTGGGCAACCATTTTCTTGGTTCCCCGCCTGCTCTTAGACATATAACAAATAGCAGGAAGACTTGAATTCAGTTTACTGCAGCAGATCAGGCTGTGATTGGTTGTCAGAGGTTACAGCATATCATTACCACTCACTGACTGGTTGCTAGACATTACTGCACATTATTACTGCTCACTGTTTAGTTGCTATAGGTTACTGCTTATCATTAAACAATATTAGAAAATGCGCTGGTAGGTACAAGTAAAAAAAGCAGCTGGCAAAAATTGTCAAACTTTATAACAGTGGTAATTGTGTACATTGCCGTGCTAAAATGTGATAATAAGCAAACGTGACTCAAATAAGGTTAAACAATATAAAATAAACACAAGTGCATACAGTATGTGAGGAAAAAAAAATCATAGTTGGTTTTACACTATGTGGATTCTTCCAGTTTGATTTTATGTGGAATTTCGTGCATTATATGGTTACCATTGATTGGAAAAACGAGATATACTGTTGAACCCCAGCCAATCAATATGAACCAGATTTCTGCTTGATGGGATTGTCATATACAGGCGAATTTGACTCTGTATATAAATTTAAAAAATCAATCAGCGCAAATCTATTGTGAATCACACTAAATAAACAAATATAAAAAAAAGATGATGAATACGAGACAAAAACATATACAAAGTAGCTGCTAAAGTGTTTTCACTCCAATAACAAATTATTAAACAAACAGTGCTGTGCTACTACTGAAAATAATTAAATCAAGTGCTCCTCAAATGATCAATGAAGACATGAACAATCAAAACAATTCCAGTCCATGAACAAGTGACATGAATAAAATGAAGTGTGACAATTAAAGAAAGCGATCCACCATTCTTGTGCAAATAAATCCCGAAAGTGCTTATGCTCTCCTCCACCTGCGTTTTAGGCTGCTCACCTCACTGTTTGACCCAGGTTTTAACAGCGGGTCAAACACAGCAGTTCTCCTGTGGGGATATCAAAAGAGACTGGCATGATGCTGGCACTGATAGTCCTCTATTTCTTACACATCCTCTGGTTCTCAAACCCTCAATGTGAATAACATTCAGCAAACATATAAAGAAAGAATGGCAAAATCTAGTGCTCTCTGTATAAAAGCAGTTTATTCCCATAAAAAAAAAATAATAGGGGGCAGAGCCTACATGCTGTCATCACACCGCAGCTATTCCGTATACTTTGTATCCATGCTTGTACTAAAAATGTCTTTTAGTGCCATTTTTGTAAGTATGTTTACTCATTTTTTATGGGACTAAACTGCTTTTATACTGAGAGCACTAGATTTTGCCATTCTTTTTTATATGTTTGCTGATTGTTATTCACATCGAGGGTTTGAGAACCAGACAGAGGATGTGTAAGAAATAGAGGGCTATCAGTGCCAGCATCACACCAGTCTCTTTTGATATCCCCAGAGGGGAACTGCTGTGTTTGACCCGCTGGTATTACAGGGGTCAAACAGTGAGGTGAGCAGCCTAAAAGACAGGTGGAGAAGAGTATGAGTACTTTCTGGATTTATTTGCACAAGAATGGTGGATCGCTTTAATTGTCCCATTTAATTTTATTCATAAGTCACTTGTTCATGGACTGGAATTTATTTGATAGTTCATGTCTTCATTGATCATTTGAGGAGCACTTGATTTAATTATTTTCATTAGTAGCGCAGCACTGTTCATTTATTGATTTGACTCTGTATTAGAGTCCTCGTGCTCTGGTAGGAAGGAGTCCACTTCTTAGGGTTGGTGATGGTTTACATGGTGATTGCCAAAGTGAATTGTACACTTCCTCCCTGCAAAGTGTCACTGCAGTGTTTTGAAGAGTTTATTTGGATTTTATGATTTTTTTTGGTTTCATCTTATTTGAGTCACATTTGTTTAATATCACATATTAGCGCAGCAATTTACACAATTACTACTGCTTCTCATTACCGCTCACTGTTTCGTTATTAGAGGTTACCAGCATATAATTACCAGTCATTGATTGGTCCCTAGAGGTTACTCCAGATCACTATTGTTCATTGGTTGCTGGAGGTTACCACACATCATTGCTGCTCACTGAGCAATGGAGCAATCCCAGATAATTGAGCAGCACATTAATCAAGTGATTAGATCCAGCCCTCAATACACAGCTCTTCACTACAGGGTGCACTAGTCTCGATGAAACTGTCACAGATGGAGTTGTCTGGTTGCTCCAAGATTCCTCCAGTTGCCTTTTAGCATACCACTGCTGTCACTGGATACCAGGGTTGCCATCCTCTCGCATATTTTTTTACTGACAAAACCTAGAAAATTTACTGACAATCGGTATTTAAACAATATAAACACAATATGTACAGTGCCTTGAAAAAGTATTCGTATCTCTTGAAATTTTCCACATTTTGTCATGTTACAACCAAAACGTAAATGTATTTTATTGAGATTTTTTGTGATAGACCAACACAAATAGGCACATAATTGTGAAGTGGAAGGAAAATGATAAATGGTTTTCAACATTTTTTACAAATAAATATCTAAAATTGTGGTGTGCATTTGTATCCAACCCCCCTGAATCAATACTATGTAGAACCACCTTTTGTTGCAATTACAGCTGCAAGTCTTTTTGGGGATGTCTCTACCAGCTTTGCACATATAGAGTGACATTTTTGCCCATTATTCTTTGCAAAATAGCTCAAGCTCTGTCAGATTGGATGGAAAGCATCTGCCTGGACCATTCTAAACACATGAATATGCTTTGATCTAAACCATTCCATTGTAGCTCTGGCTGTATGTTTAGGGCCGTGGTCCTGCTGGAAGGTGAACCCAGTCTCAAATTTTTACAGACTAAAAGGTTTTCTTCTAAGAGTGCCCTGTATTTGGCTCCATCCATCTTCCCATCAACTCTGACCAGCTTCCCTGTCCCTGCTGAAGAAAAGCATCCTCACAACATGATGCTGCCACCACTATGTTTCACAGTGGGGATGGTGTGTTCAGGGTGATGTGCAGTGTTAGTTGTCTGCCACACATAGCGTTTTGCTTTTAGGCCAAAAAGTTCCATTTTGCTTTCATCTGACCAGAGCACCTTCTTCCACGTTTGCTGTGTCCCCCACATGGCTTATTGCAAGCTGCAAACAGGACCCATTATGGCTTTCTTTCAACAATGGCTTTATTCTTGCCACTCTTCCATAAAGGCCAGATTTGTGGAGTGCACAACTAATAGTTGTCCTGTGGACAGATTCTCCCACCTGAGCTGTGGATCTCTGCAGCTCCTCCAGAGTTACCATGGGCCTCTGGGCTGCTTCTCTGATTAATGCTTTCCTTGCCCAGCCTGTCAGTTTAGGACGGCCAAGTCTTGGTAGGTTTGCAGTTGTGCCATACGCTTTCCTGTTTCGGATTATGGATTGAACAGTGCTCCGTGAGATGTTCAAAGCTTTGGATTTTTTTTTTTTATAACCTAACCTTGCTCTAAACTTCTCCACAACTTTATCCCTGACCTTTCTACTGTGTTCCTTGGCCTTCATGATGCTGTTTGTTCACCAAGGTTCTCTAACAAACCTCTGAGGGCTTCACAGAACAGCTGTATTTATACTTAGATTAAATCACACACAGGTGCACTCCATTTACAAATTAGGTGACTTCTGAAGGCAATTGGTTCTGCTAGATTTTAGTTAGGGGTATTAGAGTAAAGTGGGCTGAATACAAATGCATGCCACACTTTTTAGATATTTGTAAAAAGTTTTGAAAATCATTTTCCTTCCACTTCGCAATTATGTCCCACTTTGTGTTAGTCTATCACATTAAATACATTTACATTTTTGGCTGTAACATGACAAAATATGGAAAATTTCAAGGGGTGTGAATACTTTTTCAAGGCACTGTAAACACTGACAATACCCAGAACAAGCAATTGAAATGGTTTACACCTACAAAGTCAACACAGTGTGACCCTGAGATACAGTTTAAAAACAAGTTCTGCTAAGCATGCCACAGAGAGTAGTGGGCATGACCAGATTGTGTATAAGAGTGGCTTCAAAGAGGGCGATAAAAAAAAAAAAAAAGAGAGAGGGTGATTAAACAGAACCACCCCTTGACCACCTACCTTTAAAACGAACATAGCAGCTGCTTCGTTGACTACACATGCCCCGATGTCAATGCTTAGCTTCTGAGTGCCGCAATTTTAACTCAACATGTGAAGTTTCACAGGTGCCATCCCCTTGCCCACTAAAGTCAGTCGCTGCAGCCACAAGCACTATCTTCTCCTGAATGCCTGCTAACTGCCACTACAACGTGATCCACTGTGGATAACTTTATAGTGGAGCAGAAGGGACTGCAACACATGTGAAAGAGGCCTAGGCCTTTGTGGTAAAAGGTCCACTTTAAGCCACAAAAGGGCTTGACCCGACTCTCAAATACTATTTTGTGAACATACATTATAGCTTGTTTTGAGACTGCATCCCAGTATGGTCAACTGATGAGATTTTGGGATACTCTGCATTCCCCGAAACACCAAAGGGTTGTGCAAATTATTTACTGCTAGACATACTACAGGAGAGGGTCAGAGACTGCAGACGTAATACAGGAGATAATAATCAGACTGCAGATGTCCTACAGGAGATGACCAAAAACGGCAGATGTTCTACAGGAGATGACCAGAGACTGCAGATCTACTACAGGAGGTGATCAACTAAGTAGCCATTTTGAAATTCTACAGAATCAGCAATGAACAGCTAGCTATACAGTTGGTAAATAACAGGTCAGGGTTTAGGATAACAGTCCACAAGCAGTGTATGGGGAGAAGGACCTACCTAGACAATACCAGTAAGATAACCCTACAGGTCCAGCACTATCTTTCCACTTTCCTCATTAACCATAAATCTGAAAGAGTTTTTGACTCTTCCATACTCTGCTAATAAAAATGTTGGTAGAGATTATTTAACTTCTGGGAGACGAGAAGAGAAAACTTTAAACACGTGGGGGTGACACAGATCTATGGATCCTTTCACATACACCAGCCCTGCTGGTACTAGGCAGGTGCCAGTCAGGGCCCGTATAATATTTTCATAGGCCTGTACTGTCATAACCATTTAGAGGAAAAACAACACATATCTAATACAATTCATTAGAAGAACAAAATTGAGTTTTTAGAAGCAGTGGGAGGGGAGGGGTCGTTTCTCTGGCTTACCATTCTCACCGGGGAGCCCGAGAAATGATCCAACCGGTTTGCGCAGCTTGCCACAGAGGACGATTTGGTCTCTCCTAACCCCTATGATCTAGAAGTCTGGAAGTGACGTCCTGATGTCACTTCCAGTCTAGGGCGGATGTAAACTATTTTTTTTAAAGCATCAGATTTTTTTTTTTTTTTTTTAAATTTTATTTGATGCTTTAAAAAGGGTAAGAGGAGAGGTGTCTCCATAAAGAGGACCTGTCATCCCTTATTTCTATCACAAGGGAGGTTTACATTTCTTGTGATTGTTATAAAAGTGATCCAAAAAATTAAAGGGGTTGTAAACCCTCACGGTTTTTCACCTCAATGCATTCTATGCATTGAGGTAAAAACGGGATTTTTAAAACAGCTTACCTGTAAAATCCTTTTCTTTGAAGTACATCAGGGGACACAGAGCCATAGTAATTACTATGTGGGTTATAGGCCACCTTTAGGTGATGGACACTGGCACGCCCTAAATTAACAAGTGCACTCCCTATATAACCCCTCCCACTACTGGGAGTATTCAGTTTTGTAGCCAAGCAATACACGTGTATACCAAGAAGGGAGGGACCTCTGTGTCCCCTGATGTACTTCAAAGAAAAGGATTTTACAGGTAAGCTGTTTTAAAAATCCTGTTTTCTTTTTATACATCAGGGGACAGAGAGCCATAGTAATTACTATGTGGGATGTCCCATAGCAATGGCAACTGAAGGGAGGGAGACACAATAAAAGGTGGGGCATTAAGAGGCCAGAGGACTTATACTGCAGCCTGCAGTACACTACGCCCAAAGGCAATATCCTCATGACCTTTTACATCGATTTGATAGAATCTGGTAAATGTATGGACTGAAGACCAAGTTGCGGCCTTTAAGATCTGAGCCATAGAGGCCTGGTAACGCACCGCCCATGGAGGCACTAACAGCCCTGGTGGAATGTGTTTTAACATGAAAAGGAGGAACTTTCTTCCTCAGACCATAAGATTGAACAATCACTTAACGAATCCATTTGGAAATAGATTTCGATGCTGCTTGTCCTCTTTTAGGACCTTCTGGCAGCACAAACAAAATATCTGTTTTTGTGAATCTGAGCGGTTTCCTTAAAATAGGCTTTAACCGCTCTTACTACATCAAGGGAATGTAGTGCCTTCTTTTCCTTAGATCGAGACTCTGGGAAAAAAGGCAGAATAATATCTTGGTTCAAATGAGAACCGGTCATCATTTCCGGTAGAAATTTAGGATGAGGCCGCAATACCACCTTATCCTTATGCATGATTAAAAATATGGCTCTTTACAAGACAGACCTGCCAATTCCGATATTCTTCTTGGCAGAAGATATGGCAACCAAAAAGACTATTTTTCTTTAAAAGAACTAAGGGAATTTCCCATATAGGTTCAAAAGGCTGATTCTGTAAAGCCGACAAGACTAAAATTCAAATCCCAAGGATTTAGAGGTGCCTTGACAGGGGGATTAATTCTTGTTACCTAAATTCCTAAATAAAAGTACGCACCAGAGAGTGAGAAGCAAGAGGCCGTTGAAAAAATATTGATAAGGCCGAGACCTGGCCCTTGATCGTACTCAGGGCCAGGTTCATTTATAATCCCAGATGCAGGAATTCAAGAATCCTACCTATGACATACTTCCTGGGGTGCCAACCCCTGGGCTCCATACCAGAAAATATGTGCCTTCCAGATTCTAAGTAACTGACTCTGGAGGCCAGCTTCCTAGCATTAATCAAAGTAGACACTACTGAAGGAGATAACCCACGATCCTTTAGAACAGTGTTTCTCAACTCCAGTCCTCAAGGTGCCCAAACAGGTCATGTTTTCAGGATTTCCCTAAGATGAAACAGCTGTGGTAATTACTAAGGCAGTGAAACTGATCAAATCACCTGTGCAAAATAATGGAAAGCCTGAAAACATGACCTGTTGGGGCGCCTTGAGGACTGGAGCTGAGAAACACTGCTTTAGAATGTGGGTTTCAATAGCAAAACCGCTAAATTTAGCGTTTGAAAGGTAGGATGAAATACCGGACCTTGAGCTAGAAGGTCTGGCCATAATGGCAGGGTCCAAGGGACTTCTACTGTCATCTTTATGATCTCGGCGCCACGCTAGGGCCACCAGAATCACCTCTTTTCGTTCCTGCTTGATCCTGAGAAGGCGCGGAAGTAGCAGAACTGGAGGAACGCATAGATCAGAGAAAACTGATCCTATGGGAAAACCAAGGCATCTGTTCCGCACGCTAGTGGATTCTTCATCCTAGACACAAAGTTGTCGACTTTGTTGTTAATCTGGACGCGAACAGATCAACGTCCGGATAATCCCATTCTTGACATATCAAGAGGAAGATGTCGGGGTGAAGGGACCATTCTCCCGGAAACAATAGTTGGCGACTTAATAGTCCGCCTGCCAATTCTCTATCCCTGAAATGGACATTGCTGATAGACAAGGTATGTTGCTTTCTGCCCAAGCTGGTACATGATTCACTTCTTTTTGGACTGCACGACTTCTCGTGCCCCCTTGTCATTGATGTAAGCCATAGCCGTGGCATTGTTGGATTGAATCCTGACAGGACAATTCCGTAGCCTGAGCGTCCAGAATTCCAGGGCCAGATGTACTGCCCTAATCTCTAGAACGTTGATGGACAGGGTCCTTTCTGGTTCTTGGACCATTTCCCCTGGACAGACGCTTCTTCCAGGACTGCTTGCCAACCTAGAAGGCTGGCGTCCGTTGTTACCATTTTCCAAGATACTGGTAAAAAAGGAATTTCCATTTTTGGAGGTTGCTGATATTAACCACCAATTGAGGCTCAGACACACCTAGGTGGATGAGAGTATTGGAAAAAAAAAAACCAAAGCCTGAACCTTCTTGTTCCAGACCAACAGAATAGCGTTTTCTAGCAGTCTTGAATGAAACTGCGCATAAGGAACAGCCTTGAAGGAGGCCACCATTTTCCCTGACAATTTCATGCACATCTGAATGGAAGGATTTCTCTTTGCTTTGACAAGTTGAATCAGTTCTTTAATGGAACCGATTCTCGCCTGGGGTAGGAATACCTTCTTTGTATGGCAGGGGTGTCCAATCTTTTTTCCAAGAGGGCCAGATTTGATGAATAGAACATGCTTGAGGGCCGACCATTTTGCCTGACATTCTTAAACCATTAAAATTTGGTCTAAGTGTGTCTATCCGAGCACTAATACACGGCCCAACAAGAATTCTCTTGCCTTTGTGCTGTGTGTGGTGAATAGATGAGCTTGGGCGTGTTATTTGGATATACCGGATTTAATCTGCTTATAACACGCACCTTCACTTTAAAAATGAAGTTTCAGGAAAAAAAATCTTAAATTTTAAATAAAGAACTGTGAAGCAAAATAAGGGTCAGTGCCCATCAATGCAGCCTAATCAGTGCCCATCTGCGGCCCCCACTCCATTGCCATGAATGTGGCCCCCACTGTATTGACATGAATGCAGCCCCCACCGTATTGACATGAATGCAGCCCCCACCGTATTGACATGAATGCAGCCCCCACCACATTAACATGAATGCAGCCCCCACCACATTAACATGAATGCAGCCCCCACCGTATTGACATGAATGCAGCCCCCACCGTATTGACATGAATGCAGCCCCCACCACATTCACATGAATGCAGCCCCCACCACATTCACATGAATGCAGCCCCCACCACATTCACATGAATGCAGCCCCCACCACATTCACATGAATGCAGCCCCCACCGTATTGACATGAATGCAGCCCCCACCGTATTGACATGAATGCAGCCCCCACCGTATTGACATGAATGCAGCCCCCACCACATTGACATGAATGCAGCCCCCACCGTATTGACATGAATGCAGCCCCCACCGTATTGACATGAATGCAGCCCCCACCGTATTGACATGAATGCAGCCCCCACCGTATTGACATGAATGCAGCCCCCACCACATTCACATGAATGCAGCCCCCACCGTATTGACATGAATGCAGCCCCCACCGTATTGACATGAATGCAGCCCCCACCGTATTGACATGAATGCAGCCCCCACCGTATTGACATGAATGCAGCCCCCACCACATTAACATGAATGCAGCCCCCACCACATTCACATGAATGCAGCCCCCACCACATTCACATGAATGCAGCCCCCACCGTATTGACATGAATGCAGCCCCCACCGTATTGACATGAATGCAGCCCCCACCACATTCACATGAATGCAGCCCCCACCACATTCACATGAATGCAGCCCCCACCACATTCACATGAATGCAGCCCCCACATTCACATGAATGCAGCCCCCACCACATTGACATAAATACGGCAGCCCCCACCACATTGACATGAATGCAGACTCACCATTGCTGTCAGTGCAGCCTGATTCATGTCCATCTGCAGCCTTGGAGGAGACAGGGAGGGGGCGGGACGAGCGCCAACAGATATACAGGAGAAATTCCTGTTTACACGGCGGCCTCTTTAATTGAAAGTCCCGCCTCCTATGATGGACAAAACAATTGTCCAATGGCAGCGCAGGAGACGGGACTTCCTTTTACACAGGACGCCGTGTAAACAGGAAATTCTCCTGTATCCTGTACGGCGCTTGTCCCGCCCCCTCCAAGGCAGCCAGCATATCTATCTTTTATGGCCCCCGGCGCTCGGGGATTCGTTGGGGGCCACAAAAGATATATATGTCAAAATTACCAGGCGGGCCGTCCGAAACCGGACCGCGGGCCGCGATTGGCCCGCGGGCCGGACTTTGGACATGCCTGTTGTATGGTATCTATGACTAGCCCCAAGTACTGTAATCTCCTTGATGGTTTTAAGGAGGATTTTTCTAGGTTGAGCCAACCTAGGCATTCCAGGTAGCTTACAGCAGAGATTCTTTGGTTTAGGCCAGAGACTGATTGATCTACTAAAAGCAGATCGTCTAAATAGGCTAGGACTTATGCCCTGGGCCGTTAACCTGACTAAGGGAGGTGTCAGGAATTTTGTGAATACCCGTGGAGCAGTGGCTAGACCAAATGGCAGAGCCCCAAACTGAAAATGCGATTTTCTACTTCAAAGCGTAGAAATTTCTTATGAGCGGGAAATATCGGCACGTGGAAATCTGCATCCTTGATATTGATTGATGCCAGAACTCTCCTCCTTGCAAAATGGAGACCACCGATCGGATTGACTCCATGCGAAAGGACCAGATATATAAGTGCCGGTTCAGATCTATGAGATCTAAAATAGGACTTACCTCCCCGTTTGGTTTTGAAACCGTGAAAAGGTTTGAATAAATCCCTGAACTCTGTTCCTCTAAGGGAACCTCCAATATCACCTCTTGAGATAAAAGATGATCCAGAGCTAAAAAGAGACTTTTTTTCCCCTGGAATTCTGAAACATTTGATTTTAGAAAACGGGAATTCTCGGGACTCTAGTTTGTAACCTAGAGAAACTGAGGAAGCCCCACCACTGTCCTGACATTGTTCCTGCCAGATTTGGAAATTGCAGAAGCCTTCCCTCCACCCGAGCGAGCGGGGGCGCGCCTTCATAAGGAGGCCTTAGCATTTTGCTTTGCAAGCTACCTGCCCCAAGACCTCTTCTGGCCCTGGGACTCTTGGTCTTGACGGTGGCAGGCTGTCGAGACTGCCTAGGGGCAGATGCTCCTGGTACTGGAGAGGAAGCATGCTAAAATGAGAAACGTTTGCACTTCTTTTATTGGCAAAAGAGAACTTTTCCCATTAGAAATCCTTTGGATATATTTATCCAGATCGTCTCCAATAACCGCTCACCATGAAAAAGCAAACTGGCTAGGAGTTGTTTACATGGTGCTTCGGGTGACCAATTTACCAGCCACAGGACTCTGTGTATGTACTAGTCCCAACATAAGCCGTGAGGCTTAAATGATAGAATTTTTCATTGCATCCACCGTAAAACATAGTGCATCTAATACGCCATCCCATTGTTGGGCCTGCTGATCAGGAAGAATCCTAAGTATCTCTACAAACTGATCCTTTTATGGACTGAGATACCCTAATTGCTGTAAGAATCTGCTGCGCTACTGAACCTGCCAGAGACATGTTGTTCTTAACCACTTGCTTACAGGGCACTTAAACCCCCCCTCCTATCCAGACCAATTTTCAGCTTTCAGCGCTGACGCACTTTGAATGACAATTGCACGGTCATACAACACTGTACCCAAATGACATTTTTATCATTTTTTCACCACAAATAGAGCTTTCTTTTGGTGGTATTTGATCACCTCTGCCGTTTTTACTTTTTGTTAAAAAAAATGAAAAAAAATGAATTTAAAAAAAAAAAAAAAAAAATTATTTTTTTATATTTTGTTATAAAAAATTTAAAACAGGTAATTTTTCTCCTTCATTGATGTACGCTGATGAGGCGGCAGTGATGGGCAGCACTGGCAGGTGGCAGTGATGGGCAGCACTGGCAGGTGGGCATTGATAGGTGGCACTGTGAGCACTTTTAGGTGGCACTGATGAGGCGGTCATCGGCTTTTTTTTCTACTCGCGCTGTCAGCGTGAGAAAAAAAAAAAAAACACGATTACCGATCTTTTGTTTACATCATGTGATCAGCTGTCATTGGCTGACAGCTGATCACATGGTAAGAGGCCGGGACCGGCCCCGGCCCCTTACTCGGATCGGTGATCAGCCAAATCTCAGTGACTCGGTGATCACAGCACGCGCCCTGCAGGGCGCACGCAGGGAGCGTGCACAGGGGAGGCCGTCATATGACGGCCTCCCGGGAATGCAGGTCTGCTCTGTGGCCGTCATTCGGCCATAGCGCGGATGTCTAGGGGTTAAACAGGAGTTCCAACTTTTTAACTGTTGGATCCTTTATCATTTGCGCATTGTCTATCAGACAAGTGAGATTTTTATTCACCAAGGTGATTGCAGCATTAATTGCTGGAACCTCCCACTTCTTATAGAATTTTTCCTCCATAGATACACTTTATTGGAGGAAAAAAAACAGCTTATCCAGGTGTTCCCATTCTGAATATATCAGCTTTTTTAGTCATGAATGGATAGGAAAAGCATCCCCAGACGGGGAAGGTTAGTGATCCCAACCAGAGGTGGGCTCATCACTGCACTACAGGCAGCAAAAGGGTTAAACGAACCAATCTAGTGAGGGAGTGTACCAGAAATGTGAGATTACTCCCTCCATACTAGGATCCTCAGAAGAGGATAGATTAGTATTTTCCAGGTCTCTTTGGAAGACCTTCCTGATTCCCTGCCTCTTGTACCTCAAAATGAGGGTCCTGAGCAATGGATGGGGATCTGCTATGATTGAACCCACTATGGAAAGTGATCATAGCATCAATCTTCTTTTCCACTAGAAATGGTAGAAGAAAAAAACCTCCTGTGTGATATCTATAGGGGCTGAAGTGTTCAGCGCTGCTGCAACACCAGTCTCCCCTGACGGCTCATTCTGACCAACCGCATCACTCTCAGGAGGATGACATTCTTTTGGACATGGATTTAGGTTGTTTGTAAAATAATCAAACCACTACCACTCAAAGCCTAATGTTCAAAACAGAGGCACTACCAAAGAATGCATACACTGCTAGACTATAGTCCAGCACTAAAAATGCTGCTATTAATGCCCAGCCTGAAGCAATAGTAATAATGTGTCAAAGGAAATGCCACCTCTTTGCTCTTGTGTCCCTCAACAGCCTGCAGCAGCACCCAGTGTGCTTTTAAAAACTTCCTCCATGTGTTCCTGGCGTCGGAGAACGCTGACGCTGTTAGCCCCGTCCCCCCACGCTGTTTTACGGCTCCACCCTCCTTTTCAAAAGGACGGGTTTTCCCGCGCGAGCAGCGGGCTATAGGTTTCACTGGAATCCCGAGCCGGTCCGGCGGGGGGGTAAAACAACCGCCAGGCGGCTGCAGCGTTTTTTGTTTTTTTAATTGAATCCGGGCCTTTAATCCCCCAGAAGGGGGAATCCCAGCGCAGGGGCTACCGACAGGAGGACAAGTTACCCCTTCTTACCAGAGAATCTTGCTGCTTTGCCAGAGGAGAAGGAGGAAGTGTTCGCTCCTGACACAGTGGCTGTTTCCAACATGAGGCGGTGAGTGCTCAATACAGCCCCCAGTGGTGACACATAGACATGACAACATTATATACTTAAAGGAGACTTTTCATAAAAATTTCAAAATCTCCACTTACCTTTTCCCGCCACAGGGTTTTCTGTGGTAAACCATCAGACCCAATCTTCACCCTTCACGGTGGGCTCCGTAAAACCTTCAGGAACAGGGAACCTCGAGGTATCCCACAATCCTGGACCTGCAACAGCACCCTGCCAGTAAAACTTTATTGGCCTTACTACCAAAAGTACTGGATCCCAGGGCCCAGCTCTCTAGAAAGAGAAGCATTTGCAAGCAAAAACCTTGTTTCTTCAGATACGAGGCCCGGGTACCATTCAACCTGGCCTGAAAGACACTGAATGGATCCGGTCAGCATGGCTATCCCCAGCAAGGATTGTTCCAGTGGAGCTCAGCACAGCACATCTTTACTCGTGACCAACACCTTAGACACTGGCGAAAAAACTGGATACTCCCAGTAGTAGAAGGGGATATATAGGAGCGCACTTGTTAATTTAGGGCGTGCCAGTGTCCATCACCTAAAGGTGGCCTATAACCCACATAGTAATTACTATGGCTCTGTGTACCCTGATGTATGAAAAGAAAAACCTCTTGTAGTGTACCAGCCCCCCTTTTACGTGCCTGAGCCCGATCGTTCCTGTGCCGGGGACGAGCACAGCCGGTGTCTCGGGTCCTGATTGGATAGATTGATAGCAGTGCAGCCATTGGCTCCTGCTGCTGTCAATCAAATCCAATGACACAGTAGCCGGGGGCGGAGCTGAGTCCTGCTGTCAGTGTCAATGGACGTAGCAGCAGGACACGGGGAGAGCGCCTGCATGGGTGCCCTGAGGGAGAGCACTTCTCCGACGGGGCACTCGAGAAGGAGGAGCCAGGAGCGCAGGCTGAGGGACCCCAGAAGAGGAGGATCGGAGCCACTCTGTGCAAAACCAACTGCATGGAGAAGGTAAGTATGACATGTTTGTCTAAAAAGAAAAAAAAAAAAAAAAAACAATGAACGTTTACATATCCTTTAGAGGAACAGTGTAAAAATAATATTAATAAAATAAAGAAAACATTTTAAAGAGAAAGTAAACTGATGTTTTTTTTTTTTTCTTCCCTACAAAGTAAAAGGCATAATGTGCTAGGATGCATAGCATCCTAGCACATTATGTGACGCTTTCCTGCAAACAAAACCTGTGTCGCGCCCTGCTGGAGGCCGCAACCATCTTAGCCCGTCTTCCACCCAGGGCCGCGGACTCTGGCTGTGTCACTGGCTGGGCTGCTGATGTAACTCCCACACATGCGCACGGTAGCCGCTTGTCACGGCACAGGCTTCTCAAGGAACGGCATGGGCGGCTGTTCTTTCAGAGTGCATGTGCTGATGACATCATTCGTCGTAGTATACAGTAAATATATCCTAAACGGCGCACGTTTAGGAGATATTTACAGTACCTATAGGCAAGCCTTATCCTAGGCTTACCTATAGGTACAAAGAGCACTGGAAGGTTTACTTCCTCTTTAAGTGCCCCCATCCCTCCATGCTCGCGCACAGAAGTGAACGCATACTTAGGATGCACACACATATGTAAACGGTGTCCGCACCAATTGAGAATTTGCTGCAAACGTTATAGTGATCGCAATAATTCTAGCGCTAGACCTCCTCTAACTCTAAACCGGTAACCTGTAAAAAATTTGAAGCATCGCCTATGGAGATTTTTAAGTAATGTAATTCGTCGCCATTCCACGAGCGATTGCAATTTTAAATCGTGATGTCCCGTATCTATTTACTTTGAGTAACATCTTTTATATTTTACTAAAAAAAATGGATTATAAATTGTGTTCTTTTTGCCTGAATATTCATTAAAGTGTATTTGCTCTGTATTTTTTCTTTAAAAACCACTGCACAAATACCGTGTGACATAAAAAAAAAATTGTAAAAAAGTACTAGTTACTTACCGGTAACTGTCTTTCTAGGAAATCTTCCAGGACGGCACACCTGAGAGATGAGAGGCTCCTCCCCACAGGAAACACAATCAATCAACAGCTGTTTTAAGTCCACACCCTTCCCCTTGATCCTCAGTTTGTAGAGAAGTAACTCCTGAACCTGGTTCACAAGGGAAATCATTCCTCATAGGCACTTACCTTCTAGTGTTCTAAAATTTTTCCCTCCTCCAACGGGTGGGAAGTAGGCCTGCCGTCCTGGAAGATTTCCTAGAAAGACAGTTACCGGTAAGTAACTAGTACTTTTCTCAAGTCATCTTCCAGGACGGCACACCTGAGAGGATAATCAAGTACCTCAGGCCTACCTTAGGGTGGGACCACTGCAAGACCCTCTTGGCAAACCTCGGTTCTGCAGTGAGCTTTACCTTCACTCTATATGCTTGATGAAGGCATCTTAGCTGGATAATGCGGCTGATCTGCCGGTCTACTCCACCGGTGTCCCTGCCTTCTCTGCTTCGGATGCAGTATCTAGGTGGAGTGGGCTCTTAAAGATGGAATCAGAAAACATGTTAAACTTGTAGGTTATCAATGTTGCCTGTCACACATCTAACAATGGCCTATTCTGCCTATAGGTGCTGCTTAGAACCACTAAAAAGATTAATCGGAGACCTGTGTTGTAAGACAAGGACACTACATTGATCCATAAGGGGGCCTGTCTTAACACAACCCTGTCCAGGGAAATAAACTGCCAAAAAAGAGGGGCCCCTGACAGACAACCCCTTTTTGTTCATTTTTATCTTTACGTCAGCAAAGACTGAAGGGAAACCTACTTAAGGGAAATAGATTAACAAAAACTTAATCCCTGGGTTTAAGGCATGCCCAATCTATAGTTTTACTTACGCTTGAGAGCCTACTCAGGAGATTAACATCCATAGCAGGAGAAGAACACTCATATTGCTACATCTAGTTTTGCTAGAAGGGAAAAATGAAGGCCATGCACCGAGCTGTAACCTATTTGGTCGGGTATACATGTTTATACTTCATCTTCAGGCCATAAAACTCCTCTGAACCGAACTTCCTAAGTTCTTATTAAAGAGGGCGATTCATTATTGCCTTCCTCCAGTGACCTATAACTCTACTGGGCTTCACCCTAGGAAATGGCTCTGGCATCCCTGAATGTAAGGGGTCGAGGCTTTCTGACATGTGACATCTGCAGCCAGAACTCCTGGCCCTTCCACAGAAGAGAAGGCTGAAATACAAAAAGATGATACATGTATTATTAACATCACAAATAAAAAAATCATAGATTGTGGACATAGCACAATAGATGTAGACAGAAAGGACACAAGCATAGACAACAATGTTGTGTATCTGAGTGTGACTAGCTAAACCAAAATATCAAATATGGGAAGAGACCCAAATCTGAATCTTACAGTCTGGTTTTCTGATGTGCGGCCAATATGTAAGCATTAAGACACAAACACACCTTAAATGCTGCGCATTTCTGAAGTGCAGCTAGCTAGGTCATAACTGGTAAATACAGAAAGGACGGGAACCCCCTTTTACAGTGGTGTTTTACTGATGTACAGTAAAACAAGGCCATAAAGAGAAGACAGAAAGACCCAAACTTCTATGTTGCCTATTTATGACGAACCACCAAGTACAGTTATAAGACAATCCTTCCTGTTATGCAGTTCTGTAGTGCAGTTACATAGAACCAACAGAGAAAGAACACAAGCAACCTACAGCATTGTGTTTTTCTGAAGTGCCATAAGGTAAGGCAATATGAAACAGAAAGCACCAACAAGCTTCAATGTTGAGTATTTCTGCTGTGCAGCAACATAAAAACAAAGAAACAACAGACAGCCTTTACAGCTGCGATCTTTCTGGTCTACTGCAAAATAAGGCAATAACTCCACAATGAGTATTCCTGCTGCGTTGCAAAACCTGAACCAGAAGGGACAGATAAGCTTAGGGTTCCCACACTCGTGCGACCCAACCTGCCACTTGGGACTGCAAGACGCATTAGAAGTCATATACTATGGCTTCCAAAGGGTACCATTCGTGACTGTGCGACTCCAGGTCGCAGCGTCTCCAGCAGTCGCTGCTTACGGAACCACAGACCTCAAGATTACACAGGTCGCAGGAAAAGCAGCTTTCAGGTCGAACAAACAAGGGGTCCCCATGCTGTGGCTCCCTGGAGGAGTGCAACCAACAACCCCCTACTGTGTATACCTAATAAACAGCAAGGAAGATCAATGAGAAACACCACTTACTGCTGTGCCTTTCTGATATACGGACAATAAGGCAGTAAATATAGGACATACAGGACACAAACAATGTTCAATCTTTGTGTATGTCTGATGTGTAGCATATACCAATACTGAGCAGAGATGCCATCACCCTCAATGTGTCTCTCTGCTGAGCAGCAAAAACAAATCAGAAAAAGAGAAACAACCTTCACTGTTGTGTCCTTTCTGATATGCAGCCAATAAGGCAGTAAATGTAAGACATAAAGGACAGACAACCTTCAATCTTGTATGTGTCTGATGTGCAACCACAATCTTGAATAGAGATAGCACATCCATATTCAAGTGATTTGGCATGTGACTCAACATGTCAAATCGCATGCCTAAAATCGGCAGCCATTGCCGTTAATAGCACTAGTTAATAGTCTGAATCAGCACGGGCCACTTTGTGGTGCTGCACTGATTACCAATGGCAGTATGTGTACTACCCCTGGCACAGGTTCAATTTTGTATTTTCCAACAAAATCAGGACCATCCATCTTCACTGCTGCCTTTCTGATGAGCAACCAATAAAGCAGTAATACAGGACCCACAGACAGGCCTCAATCGTGTATATCTCTGATGTGCAACAATCTAACAATTCTGAATAGAGATAGCACATCCATATTGAAGCGATTTGGCATGCAACTCAACATGTCAAATCGCATGCCTAAAATCGGCAGCTATTGCCGTTAATAGCACTGTCTGAATCAGCACGATGCCACCTTGTGGTGCTGTACCGATTACCAAAGGCAGTGTATGTACTACCCCTGGCACAGGTTCAATTTGTACTTCTGTTATGGAGCCCGACAAATCAGGACCATCAATCTTTCCTACTGCCTTTCTGATAAGCAACTAATAAGGCAGTAATACAGGACACAAAAACCCCACAGACAGACCTCAATCTTGTGTAGGTCTGATGTGCAGCAATATAACAATTATGAGCAGAAATGTCATCACCAGACTCAATGATGCGTTTCTGGTGTGCGGCACAAAACCAGAAAGTACAGACCACCTTCTCTGTTGTATTTTCTGATCTGTAGCCAAACAAAGCAGTACCTTTAGGATATAAAGGACACCCAACAAGCTTCAGCAGAGATGTCACAAATCTCAATGTGTACTTTAGTTGTGCCACCAAACACCCCAGCAAGGACAAACCTTCACTACTGAGGTCTACTGGTGAGCAGCCAAGAAGGAGTCATGGTGTATCCCTTTATGAAATAACCAAACAGGGGCAATTTATTTCATAGGCATAGCCTGGGCTGTAGATACTAATCCTTCACCACCAGTGAAGGAACCAATCCTAAAATGGTTGGACACCCTACTATAGTAGCTGTTGTCCTACCTTACCTCCGTAGATTGAGCAAACGCTAGCCAGCTCATACACAGGTGGGACTGATCAGTAACTAAAGTCTCAATGAGCCCAGCCCTAGAGACCTCTAGAAAGGGTGGTTACCAATTTAGCCTGGAGGTAAATAGCCACCTGCAGGCCTTAAAGAAGCAATCATATAGCTCTTGCATATGTTTGCACAGAAAATCCTTAAAGGATATAGGAAAACGATTTATGGTAAATCGCTTTTAGATCTGTCACTGAGTGGACTGTAGCCCAAACCAAAAAAAAGGTTTTTCTTACCTCCTGCATTAAAATATAACCACAATGTAAGGGTGGAGTGGGAGGTTGGAGCTTATGAAAAGTTACCCATAGCAAGCAACCCCCAAAAGGAGGATCTGTCACAAGGGAACCCTTACTGTGCCACACAGAAGCTTGGTCCCTGCCACATTGTTGAAAGTTAGGTCAGCTTTTAAGCATCTTGGAGCAACTTTAAGCAGATTCCTAGCAGCTGGGCTAATAGGGCCAGATAACCTAGTGCACCTGCTGAGCAAGGGAGCTTACTCCTGAATCCTTCAACCATTGCACCATTAATAACTTGTTCAGCGGTATACCTGGCCAGTAAGGAACTCTTTGTTCTACCAGGACACCCTCTTTGCTATATTCACCCCTACTAATGTACCACAACCGGGTGTGTAGTTGTGATAACCACAGTGTCTCTGCTATAAGAGGAAGCTGTGGCTGGTGGTTTTTAGCAGTAGCTTCTGGGCTATTTTGTTATGGAGACCCCAGGTCCTGCACTGCACCACTCAGTAAATACAGGTGGAAGGGGAAAAAATGCCTTACCTACCTCTTTCCCATCTGAGGTGGTTTAGGCACACTCGCTCCTCTGCACCACTTGTCCACCATACAGCATCTCTGATGTAAGAGGGAGCTGTGGCTGGTGTCTTTAGCAAAAGCTTCTGGGCTATTTGAATTCAGACCCAAGAGGAGATTATCTCAAATGCCCAGAAACCATCTGGCTGGGATTGGGGATTTTTGACTCACCGTTGTCGTCTTCCCCTTTTGCCACAGCCTCCGGGCTTTCTTTTCCATCCTTATGGTCCACACGCAAGGAGGATAGCCGCCACAGTGCCCCCCCCCCACAACTGCTGTCCCTTTAGGGAGCTGCAAGGTTAGGCTGTGTCCTGCACTGTCAAGTCATTATATACACATGGGGGGGGGGGGGGGGGGGGGGCAATGCCGTACGTTCCGCATTCCCATCTGAGGTGGTTTAGGCAGACATTCACCATAGTGAACTGGTGCCTCCTCGAAAGGAGGATGTGGGCGCCTGCTCCTGCTGACTCTCAGCCTTCCCTTCTGGGTAAGAACGCGGGTCGTTCAGACGGTGCCCTCCCCAGCAGCCCACGCGAGCTACCAGGGGCCCAGGAGTCAGGGGATATGATCCCCCTAGAAAGAACCGACGGCCAGCACCCCCGTCTGAACGGACGTCCAGAGAGGTAAGGGGGGAGACAGGATAAAGGCCCCTGAAGTTCTGGGTACACCACTGTACCCAGGGGCCTTCAGCTCTCAGGGGGGCTTTCCCAGTTTCTGCTGCCCCCCCCGAGGAAAGGATAGGGGAACCCCCCGGGAAGGATAAATATATCCTGCCAGACCCAGAGGCTTCCCAGGCATTTGGTCCGGCTCCCTGGGGGAGACCACCAGCCCCAGGCTTCGGTCATTTGGAAAAAAACAAACATTTTCGCTGTGTAGGGAGAAACACAATCAAAAACTGAGGATCAAGGGGAAGGGTGTGGACTTAAAACAGCTGTTGATTGATTGTGTTTCCTGTGGGGAGGAGCCTCTCATCTCTCAGGTGTGCCGTCCTGGAAGATGACTTGAGAAAATGCCAGTTATTATCTCTAGGGTCTTTGCTAAAATACATATATTTTATGTTTGGGGGTTCTAAATAATTTTCTAGCAAAAAATACAGATTTTAACTTGTAAACCAAAAGTGTCAGAAGGCCTGGTCTTAACCGCTTCAGCTCCGGAAGATTTTACCCCCTTCCTGACCAGAGTACTTTTTGCGATTCGGCACTGCGTCGCTTTAACTGACAATTGCGCAGTCGTGCGACGTGGCTCTCAAACAAAATTGACATCCTTTTTTCCCACAAATAGAGCTTTCTTTTGGTGGTATTTGATCACCTCTGCAATTTTTATTTTTTGCGCTATAAACAAAATAAGAGGGACAATTTTGAAAAAAAACGCATTACTTTTTACATTTTGCTATAATAAATATTCCCCAAAAATATTTAAAACAACATTTTTTTTTCCTCAGTTTAGGCTGATCGTATTCTTCTACATATTTTTGGTAAAAAAAATTTCGCAATAAGCGTTTATTGATTGGTTTGCGCAAAAGTTATAGCGTTTACAAAATAGGGTATAGTTTTATGGCATTTTTATAAATAATTTTTTTTTACTAGTAATGGCGGCGATCAGCGATTTTTATTGTGACTGCGACGTTATGGCGGACATTTTTGACACATTTTTGGGATCATTGTCATTTATACAGCGATCAGTGCGATTAAAAATGCACTGATTCCTGTGTAAATAACACTGGCAGTGAAGGGGTTAACCACTAGGGGCCGGGAAGGAGTTAAGTCAGTACTAGGGAGTGTTTTCTAACTGTAGGGGTGATGGGCTAGCTGTGTCACTACGCTGATCACTGCTCCCGATGACAGGGAGCAGGGATCAGTGACACTTGTCACTAGGCAGAACAGGGAGATGCTGTTTACATCAGCATCTCCCCGTTCGTCCTCTCCGTGAGGCGATCGCGGGTATCCCCGCGGCGATCGAGTCCGCGGGACCCGCAACCCGACTCACGGAGCTCCCGACCGGTGCGCTTGCGCGCCGCCGGCGGCACGCACGCGATGGCGGAATGGGGAAATCAAACGGATGTACCTGTAAGTCCATTTGCCCAGCCGTGCCATTCTGCCGACGTACATCGGCGTGCGCCTGTCGGGAAGGGGTTAAAGTAGTTAAACTCCTGGCATTTAGATCAGAGCGTAAACATCATAACTCAGCAATGGACAAAGACATGAACTGTGTTGATAGCCTAAGACTGTTCTCTCCATATGTACTGTTACCATGATATGTCAAATAAAGTGTAAAAGGTGAGCCAAAAAGAATCTGGTTGTAATACTCAGGTCCTACTAAATGTCTAAAAAAACAGACCGTCACACCAGGTAGTACAAAAATCAGTCTATATTTTGTCTCTCGAGTTTCTGTACAAAAAGTAACAAAACATGGGAAATATACAAGGATCTGAAGGGTTATTTTAAGTATTTACAATATTATATGCCTAAAAGTCGCTTGGCGTCTTCACTCTGCGCCATTAGGGCTTCGCTGGCATACTTTTGCAGGAGCTCCATTTTCTTTCGTCGGATCAGAGCTTCCTCAATCTGTACAAAACAAACAAGGGAGATCAATGTGAAAGACTCAATAAAAATCTCCATTCACTACTGATTGTTACAAGAATTAAAATAAACCACAACTAGAAATAACATTTGTAAATACCACTTAAACAAGATTTTTAGACACAGCATACACATTCATTTTTATAACAATAGCATTGTAATAAACAAAAGTTATTTTTGATATTCCAATATAAGCTTACTCCTTTCATGCTGTGAGCGCTGCCTGTCTGCTGGTCATCTCTTTCCACAACTTCCTGGATTCCCTGCATATGCTTTGTAGCTTCTCCTCTGTTCATTCCTTTGGTTTACTTTGATTTCTAAGGACTACATATCCCATGGTACCTTGCTGCCATGAGGTCTTGCAACTAGAATTCCTGTACTGACTCTGCCTCCCAAAACTCCTCTCCGCCCCTCTGTAGTTCAGGCAGCAGGCTCTGTGTATGTGTGACACAAGCCATGAATATTCACAGGGCATAGTAAATATGTGTCACAGAATTCAAGGAAGTAAATGTGTGGGATTCTTCAAACCTCCCAAAACTTCTTCTCTTAGCGCCTCTGTAGATCAGAAGACAGGCTCTCTGAATTCTGTGACACAGCAGTGCCTACTCACAGGTCATATTGAATACATGTCAGAATTCTAGATTGTAAATGTGTGTGTGGATCTTCTTCAATCAGATTAGGATTAGGCTATAAATAGTTGAATTACAATGTAAGGATGAATATATGATTTTACATGTTGACCATAGATACATTTTAGGATTTAGGCTTTATTCACATGCCCTGTGAGGTCTGAATAGTGGATTCTAGTAGCAGGAATCACAGGTTGTGGACAGCTGTCCGCCACTGATCACATGTATCCACGCACATCCAGCGGTTACCTGTGGCCAGGGATGCAGTCATCTGTACATATAATAAATGCTTTTAACCCCTTTCTACATAAAAAAGGGAATAATCAGCAATCAGTTGTGCACAGGTTTTCCAACATGTTAGAAGTTCACTGTAAGCGATAACAAGCACTTGCAACTAGGGTTGCACTGATACCACTTTAAGACCGAGTACAAGTACCGATACATTTTTTCAAGTACTCGCCGATATCAATTACCGATACTTTTTTTTAATGTCATGTGACAGTGGCACTAATTTGCTGCACTGATGAGGCGTGGACTGTCAGTCGTTTTTTATTTTTTACTAATTTTTATTTTTTTTACAAAGTGTATGGTGTCAGTGGTTTATTTTATTTAATTTTTTTTACAATTTTACTTTTAAATATTTATTTAACCACTTGCCGACCGCCGCATGTACATATACGTCGACAGAATGGCACCGACAGGCAAATGGGCGTACAGGTACGTCCCTTTAAATTTGCCGCCGTGCACACGACCCTGCCGCGAGCTTCGCAAGTGTGATCGGGGGTCCCGCGGACTCGATGTCTGCGGGGATACCCGCGATCATCTCACGAAATGCTGATGTAAACTAGAATTTCCCCGTTCTGCCTAATGACGCTGATCACCGTTCCCTGTAATCGGGAGCGGTGATCAGTGTCGTGTCACACAAAGCCCACCCCCCCCTCCCCCCCCACAGTTAGAACACATCCCTAGGACACACTTAACCCCTGCAGTGCCCCCTCTTGGTTAACCCCCTTCACTGCCAGTCACATTTACACAGTAATCAATGCATTTTTAATTGCATTGATCGCTGTATAAATGTGAATGGTCCCAAAATAGCGCCAAAAGTGTCCGATCTGTCCTCCATAACGTCGCAGTCACAATAAAAATCGCTGAACGCCATTACTAGTAAAAAGAAAAAATTATTAATAAAAATGCCATAAAAAACTTTCCCCTATTTTGTAGACGTTATAACTTTTGCACAAACCAATCAATACACGCTTATTGCTATTTTTTTAACGAAAAATATGTAGAAGAATACGTATCGGCCTAAACTGAAGAAAAAAAAATGTTTTTTTATATATTTTTGGGGGATATTTATTATAGCAAAAAGTAAAAAAAATATTGCTTTTTTTTTCAAAATTGTCGCTCTTTTTTTTTTTATAGCACAAAAAATAAAAACCGCAGAGGTGATCAAATACCACCAAAAGAAAGCTGTATTTGTGGGGAAAAAATGACGTCAATTTTATTTGGGAGCCGCGCAATTGTCAGTTAAAGCGACGCAGTGCCAAATCGCAAACAGTGCTCTGGTCTTTGGCCAGCCAAATGATCTGGGGCTGAAATGGTTAATAAGTTTCCTTTTTAAAAAAAATATTTTTAATCAACCCTGTTGGGGGGGCGGGGCTTTGGTGAGATGTCCGGGGTCTAAACAGAGGGTGAGAAGCGACTGTCATCCGCTTTATTGAAAACCACACAGGGAGATCGGTGATTTTAACTCCCCACCACCACCGCACCGATCCTCCCAATGCAAATGCTGGGTATCGGCACTGATATCGGTATAACCCTACTTGCAACATATTTATCTAGCTAGACGATGGATGGCATTTGCCATTAATTGGTTGTCATGTGCTTTATATACCTAAAATTACCTCCAGACAATTTTTGTGTGTGTAAGAAGACAATGTTGTCTTGTTTTGTTTTAAAATGGTAACTGGTGGAGGGTTGATATTTGATGAATTAGGCGTTAATGATATGCCCTTCCAGGTGATTCTGCACTAATAAAGATTTCTCAGTATGTAATTTAGTTGGATTCTTATTTTCATGGCACTTATTTTTGCTGTCTTGCCTATGATGTCTATATCATAGTCTTTTCTTTTTACACATCTATCTCAAAGCAACCCTTTCATAAACGCAGTCGCATAATGCCTATGGACTAGGGAGATGAAGAATGCTTCATCTTCAGTGTCTGCTCAACACTAGTATAAAAAAAAAAAATGAACTTGTCTTGACAGTCTCTATAGAAGTCAATCCATCGAATGACTTGGGTACAACCAGCATGTCAGGTTTTCAGCATGTGATTATTGCCAGCAGCTATAGCCGCTTGCAAAAATCACTGTATTCCTCTGGCTGGGACGGCTCCCCATGTTTCCCCGCCGGGAGAACACAATAGCCCCACGGGATGGATTCAAGTGAATTTCTTTCCTGCAACGAAAGACAATTGCACCATTTATGACCTGCCTAAGTCTGCTTTAATGAATTAGGAAATACTTACCTTAGAAGGAAGTCCTCCAGCAGAGCGCTGTCACCACTGACAGGGCTTCCATCTTCCTCCGGTCTTCCTTTCGGGTTTGAGTGATCCGGGCACTTGGAGGGTGAATAAGCCCACCAGCATATATCATTTATCATATATCATTTAAAACAGAAAAATTAGGCCATTTTTTGCAAACCTCTTTTTCAAAATGATAGTGTTTTGGCTGGTTCTTACTTCAGTACTTTCCGAGTCAATAGAAGAAATTGTTCATTTCTATAATTTCGAAACGCGTTGGATGCCCCCACCTACTGGGAACCATCTACAGTTGTATACAGTTGATGGTGGAACTGAACAGCAAGTAGTTGGGGAATATCACTTCAATGAATCCTTGATGTGCTTATATTATGGACACTATTATGTTATATGTGATTGAAAAACATTTATGAGTTTGGAAAAAAAAAAAAAAGTATTACTTTTTATATTTCTCTTTTTAAAGTGACAAAAAAGAAGATATTTTTAACATATATAAATGTTTGAACTGCTTTAAAAATCCCATAAAATGAGAATACATACTGTGAAAGCTAGAGTATGTAAAAAGCGAGAGGACCTGGGGCATGTTTCATTTATCTTTAATGTTCTTTGAGTAATTGACCTAAAGGATCACCGGGATTCCCTGGCAACTAGCAGTTTCAAATAATGGCAAGGATACACAGCCTACTTATTTAGATTTACATCACCCATCTAGCAAAGCTATTACAATGAAAATGTACTTTCCCTGTTGGATACTTCATTCATGTTATATTAGAGGGGCTCCAGTCATTTTTGTGCTTATTACAAGTCAGTAGCTACAAAAAGTGTGATCACCCGAACCGTTACTTCTCTCCCTCTCCTCAACCCATTACAACTGTGGGCACCCAGCTGTGACAGCTTTCGGCTTCACAGCCGGGTCCGTGCTGCGCCTGCTGAATGGTCCGACAGTCTTCTGGGACCTGTGACGTATCCCGGAAGAGGCAGGGAGAGAGAACTAGGCGATCCGAGTGGAAGTGGGAGCGGGTACCTGGCAGAACTAGGTAACCGCTCCGCCCCCCAAAAAATGACATATCAAACGGGAGGGGGGAGGAGTTCTTAGAGCATAATTTGCCATTTTGGGTGGAGCTCCGCTTGAAAGAGTACTACCATGTCTCCTTCTACAGCCTCCATACTGTATGTTTGTGTGTATAGAACAGATTAGGTATCTCATTATTGGAGACATTAAAAAATGCATTAGTAATCAGTGTATTATGCGCATCCATAACAGATCTATAGATTTGGGTGAAATGACCTTGTGTGATAAACTCAGTACACGAAAATACAGCTTACCTCTTTCTGAGATGGTACTGGTACATGAGCAATGAACTTCTGCTGTCCTTCGTCCCTTTCATTTTCAGGGTCGCTGTCTTCTCCAGACTTAGGAAAACAACAAAACATAATGATCAAATTGGTGAATAGATAAGCATTTCAAACTTAATTTAAAGGCACTATGCTAGAAATCTCCATCTTGTCTCTAGCAATCTCTAGGGTGCATTATTGTGATGTTAAGTTTGTCCTGCAAATAGCAGTATGGAGGTAAAGAGGGCCCAGTAATCAGTGCATTGATATGCTCATCCATAACAGATCCAGGGTGGCAGTCTTCTCCAGATTTAGAAAAACAGTATATAAGCCAATTGCGGCCGCACCATTAGGGGCGCCTCCCCCTAATCAACATGCAGGGCGCTATACGCATGGATTTCAACAGGGTTTTTTTTTTTTTAAGTACATGATTAGAGCCCAAGGCTCTAATTGACTGTGTGTCAATAGCGAATTAATATTGGCTATGGTCTTCCTGCATCTCCTCCCGGCCAATCAGGAAGCGGGTCTTATGATTGTATTGCCAAGAGGAGAGGTGACCGTATTTGCCGCCGAGGAGGAGAGGCAGGAGGAAGCGGCCGAAGCCGCCCGCGGCCTAAATTGGGTAAGTGCAGGGATTGTGGGCGGAGGGCGAGCACCGGAGGGTGGGAGGGATTTATTGTTTGCCGCCACTGACATAAGCATTTCAAACTTGTGTACCATGCTAGAAATCTCCATCTGGTCTATAGCAAGATGAAGATAAACAGCAGTATGGGGGACGTTTTTTGTTCCTAATAACTACAACTGTAATGGAAGGATATGCACCATTTAAAACGGGAAGAGCACTGGTATGTATTATTCAGGGGCTATAGAATTGCACAGAGGGATTTTTGCAAAATCTTGCTGAAGGGAAACTTACAATTTAAAGGACACATTATGTATACGCACACAAATTTTAAAAAAGACAGGACTTTAGTACATAAAAATGTGTTTCTGGTAAGAGAAACCATTAGACATAAAAATTGTTTAACTACTAACAGGTATCAATATATATTGATCAACAAAAGCATGCAGCATTTTCATAATCAATATGTCTGTTTGTCTTAAGACATTTTGTTCTGGCCTGGTCACATTTTATTATTATACAGGATTTATATTGCGCCAACAGTTTACGCAACGCTCTACAACTTGAGGGTAGACAGTACAAATGCAATACACTTTAATACAGTAGGAATCAGAGGGCCCTGCTCCTTAGAGCTTACAATCCAAGAGGGAAGGTCAAAGAGATACAAGAGGTAATAACTGTGGGGAATGTGCTGGTGGAGAAAATAAGTATACAGTTGTTAGGTGGGGGCCAGATAGGCTTGTCTGAAGAGATGCGTTTTCAAGGATCGCCTGAAAGTGGATAAAAGTAGGAAAAAGTCGGACAGATTGGGGTAGAGCATTCCAGAGAATGGGAGAGGCTCTGAAAAAGTCCTGAAAGCAAGCATGGGATGAGGTGAGTTAGAGAACAGGAGGTCTTGGGAGGAGCGAAGAGAACGATTAGGTTGGTATTTTGAGACTAGGTTAGTGATGTAGCTGGGGGCCAGGTTGTGGATGGCTTTGTAAGTTATTGTTAGTATCTTGAATTTAATTTGTTGGTTAAGTGGCAGCCAATGGAGGGATTGTATCACAAGCTTCCTTTGTTAACTGACCCTTTATCATGCTCACAACACGTGGACCACCTGTTCATTCAAATTACAATGCTCTAGTGGAAAGCCAAAACTGCCCACCTGTCACAGGCATCGTTCTGATTACAGTAAGTATTGCAAAATACAGCGTACACACTCCAAGCACAAAGAGAAAAACCCTTATGAGGTGGGCCATAGATGGGCAGATGTCCACTTTCTCATACCACACCTAAGACCTGCTGCAATCTTTTTTTCTGAGAGCATAGAATTCAGATGCAGTCATCTTCGTGTATTCAAGCAGCCACACGTGTCTCAGTTGGATGAATACAAAAGCCGACAGCGGAGATCTGAGCATTTATTATATAACAGAAACCTACGCGTCCATGGCTAGGCTTAAGCTAGCCATACACTGTTCAGTTTTTTTTGGTTCAGTCAATGGCTGAACAAAAAAACTGAAATGAATCCCCATCCACACAATTGAGGTGGGTGGGGTAATCCTCCCTGCTGCGCTATTATATTGTGACAGCAAAGAGAATCCCTTATGTTCAAATGCAGTGATCACACATGGATCAAAATTTGGCCTGTCACTGCTGAATCAGACCAATTTTGATCAGCTATACTGTATGGTCAGTTTTAGAGGTGCAACCAATTGGAAAAATCTCCCTGTGCTGTAATTAGCACCTCCAACTGCCTGAGACACTCCTTACTGACCTCCAGTGCATGTGTAAAAGCCTAATATTACAAACAATGCTAATTAGAGAGTATCACTTGATTTATTTAGCCATTTATGGCCAGCCTAAATGCAAAGCTTAAATTGCTATGCAGTGTAGGCAATGGTTGGGTTGGTCTATAGAGCAAATATTAAAACTTCAACACATTTAGAGTGAAAAACAAAAACTTTTTTTTAAAAGACAGCCCTTTAAAGCTGAATTTTAATCTGCTTGTAATTTGCCTTCCCTGGCTACCCCTTTCCCCCCTCATCAACATGCCTAATGAAATGACTAAATAAAATCCTTCCATTGTAGCAATGAGCTGCCTCTTGGGAGAAGTCATGCAAATATTAAAATGCTTTGATGAGTGGCTGTCAGACTGGAGGAATTGGCATTTACGCAGGCTGCGTTTTCTTTAAAACTGTCCGCCTAGGTAAAGCCCTTTTATAATGCTGAGCTTCCATGATAGATTGAACTGAAAAACCAACTAATGAAAGGCGCAAGCCAGAGACACTCAAGCTGGGGAGGAAAAGGCTAGATGATGCTGGACATCCTCCAGCCAGGGAATGAGGCAGACTCTAGCTGACTTATTGCTGCTTCTAACATACAATGTGAGAAATTCACAGTGTGCAGTGAAATCAGAGTAAGCCATTTGAGTACAGGAGAGCTGACTATACAACTGTACAGGTCTCAAGAAAAACATGGAGAGTTCATCTTAAAAGATTTTTAGGATCTGGTATGTCAGATACCTGCATCTCGTCCTCCCTAGCTGGGAAATGCAGTGTGTCAGCACGCAGTAGGATCAAGCAGGGGTGTAATAAGAAAAGTGTAATCCCCCACCTACTTAAAGCCACCAAAACCTGAATTCTGGTTTTCTGGAAACAGACACCCTCAATTGAAAAGTGGATCAAACAAGTTAACTATCATTGAAGGAGAGGAATGGGTAGACACCTGCTAAGTGAAATATGAAATTTTTTTATAAATAATGGGCCACTTGGATGCACTTTACATCCTCTATAGAGAGAGCCAACAATAAGTGGCTATTAGGTATTGTTTATGTAGGAATTTGTGAAAGCTGCTTTCTTTTGCTGTTTAAGTAATGCTCGGTACACAGCGGAAGTTTTCTGATCGCCGTACTAAAACATCCAATGTTAGTGCATCTCCCCCGCTGAGCTATTGTGTTCTGACGGGACTAATTCCACCCCCCCCCCCCCCCCCCCCCCCCAAACACAGTGATCAGCACTCGTAGCCATTGGCTGCAAACACTGATCAGATAGCCGGCTGGATTTCCAGCATGCTTTTTCAACAGAAGCTGGTTAAGGAGCTGTATGCACGAGCCGAAAGTTGGCTGGCAACTGCCAAACCGACTGTTTTAGGCCCATGTGCACACCTAGCTGTAAGCTTGAAATTGTGTTTTGATCTGCTACAGATCCCTATGCTCCCCCTCACGTATCTTTGTTGTCCTATCCCCTACACCCCCACCCGTTTTTTTTTTATTCCATTAATGTTGTTGGGTCCAGTCCTGTGAGGGATACAGAAAATATTTTTTTCCAGAGCCATTCTAAGGTAGTTGTAAACTTTTTTTTTTTATAAAAATAATAAACATGCCTATAAATTACCTGCTCCGTGCAATGGATTTGCACAGATCATCCCTAATCCACCTCTTCTGGGGTCCCCTGCTCCAGGCCCCACCTATTCATCGAGTGCCCCCACAGAAAGCCGCTTTCCTTGGAAGATAAAAAACCTGTGCAGCAGCCCCCCTAATACTTACCTGAGTCTCATCTCGATCCAACCACGTTGCATGAGAGCCTCAGCTGTCCAGGACTCTCCCTCCTGATTGGCTGAGACACAGCAGTGGGCGCCATTGGCTTCCGCTGCTGTCAAAGTCAGTCAGCCAATGAGAGAGAGGTGGCATGGCCGAGCCATGGCTCCGTGTCTGGACACACAGAGTAGTGGCTTGGCTCCAGTGCCCCCATAGCAAGCTGCTTGCTGTGGGGGCAGTTGCCAGGAGCACCAGCGAGGGACCCAAGATCTGGGCTGCTCTGTGCAAAACTACTGCACAGAGCAGGTAAGTATAGCATGTTTGTTATTCTTAAACAACAAAAAAAACATAACTTTAAAGTAGGGCTGGGAGATTTTCTGAAAAAACCCTCGATTCACGATTCGAATCGAGTTTTTTTTTTCACTGCGCCGGTCCTGAGGAGCTGCGGGCAGGAGTTTTTAGGCGAGGTCGCGGCTTCAGCCTAGTCCGCGGCGTCCGGCCTCGCGGACTAGGCCGAAGCCGCGACCTTGCCTAAAAACTCCTGCCCGCAGCTCCTCAGGACCGGCGCGGTGAATAAAAATAAAAAAAAAATCTAAAATAAAACGATTTGCTTAAATTTTTAAATCGATTTGACCTCTCAACTCGATTCAAGATTTAAGTCTATTTTTTCCCCAGCCCTACTTTAAAGCGGAGTTCCGACTACAAAAAAAAAAAGTCAGCAGCTACAAATACTACCTGTCCCAGGGTCCAGTGATGCGGGGGAACGAAACCCTGCTCGTCTCCCCCTCCTCTCTGCGGCGCCGGCATTGTCACTGTGGGCGCCCGGCTGTAGCTTCACAGCCGGGCCCGCACTGCGCATACTGTGACTGGCCGGGCAATCATCTGGGACCTGTGACGCGTCCCAGATGATTGCCGAGAGGGAGGGGGGGAGAGGTGAACTTACTTCCGGCGCCCCGGGAGGAAGTGGGAGCTGGAACCCTCTAAAAATTATTTTAAAAGAGTCAAGTACCCCAAACCTACCATCATCTTTTAAGATTAAAAAAAAGACACTTTACTGAATCAAGAAAGCATTTTACCTCATCCGCTGTCACTGCATAGATATTGACTTCCTCCTCTTCTTCGTTTTTATCACCAGATGCAAGGCGAGCTTCCTTCTCCGCTCTCCATTTTTCTATGGCCTCTGCAATGGCTGATAAAGTAACATGTTTATAAGCAAAACATTTATCGTATACAAAGAATATGTACTACAAAAAACAATCCAATTTTCTTAAAATTTGCAACTAATTGGGTTGACTTAAATTTTTCCTGCCACGCCATAAAAAGTGTCTATTTCTAGGGGTATTTGCACAATAGAGAATGAATGAGAAATCAAGTAGAGAAAGTAAGCCTGTCCCCCTCCCAGCAGTTTTCTAGGACACAGGTCTCGGACGACTGTAAGACCATTGACAATGTGCAGCCCGGCTCGCGTAGTGGGCACCCGGCTGTGAAGCCGCAAGCTGTTACAGCAAGGCGCCCACAGTTGAGATGCCAGCGCTAGGGACAGCAGTGAGGGAAAGAATGGCTTGGGTGAGCACATTGTTGGATCTTGGAAAAGGTGAGTATCTGTTTATTAAAAGTCAGCAGCTACAGTTTTTCTAGCCAGCTGTAGTTCATGGAGTGCTCACAAGTCTACCAAGATCCCCTTTTCTATAGGTACAGGATTTATGGCAGGATGACTTACCAACTAGTGTCTTACATCTCTTGGAGACACAAATAGCAAGGTATGCAGGGGTAGTTTTAATTGCCACCCCCATCAAAGGAGCATAATGAAAGCACCCACTCTAAACTTCATTCTAGAGGTGCACCAAATGGAAATTTTGGTGCCGAATCCAAAAATCCTGGGATGCCCTTGGCCAAAACCAAAAATAAAAACATAAAAAACATTGCAGGGCGTCATCCTGGCGGCTCAAAGCCCTGTCCTCCCCTCCTTGCAGAGCGACGATCTCCCTGTGTCAGGGAGCTGAATTGCCCAAGCCGCCGCAGTAACAATGTCGGGACATTGAATCAGTGTGATGTGATCACAGGAGGCAGGACATTGTTACTGCGGCCTGGACAATTCAAATCCAGCTCCCTGACACAGCAGAAGATCACCGCTCTGATCCAGACACTGATGAGGCTGCATCTTCTGGGCACAGGTGGGAGGCTGCATCTTCTGGGCACAGGCACTGGCAGGCTGCATCTTACATGCACTGGCAAGGCTGCTGGTACAAGAGATGGTTAGAGACTGTGAACTTGATACAAGAGATGGTTAGAGACTGCATTTTTCTTAAGCTTTTCTAGCACTAAAGGTGCCAATAAAATGGCCAGCAATAAATTCATATTCGTTTAAAAAGTTGAACACAATACAATTATATATAAAAATTTAAATATATGTTTTAAAAACTGTAATTTTCGGCAAAGTGCATTATCAGTTTCGGTACCAAAATTTCTATTCGGTGCACCCCTAGAATTTGTTGTGGCCAAAAAAAAGTCAGTTAAAAACACTGCACCAAAAAACGCACCTCCCCATTGAAATTCATTGAAAACAGGGCAAGAACGCATCAATAATGCACTCGTGTTAAGTTTTTGATGTGGTTTTTTAGTTACATGACCTATGAAAAACACACCATAAACACAGTAAAATTGGCTGCCATTATCGGCAAAATTACGAAAACATCTCTTTTGCCCGGTATGTTTCAGGTGCCGAAATTAGAGGGATCTCTACTGCATTCCCCAAACATTTGCACATAGATCATGTGAAAAAGAAAGCACGACACCTTAATTTTGTAATGGCTGCAACAGTATGGTAGAACTAAGAATTATGTCAATAACACAACACCACACAAGTCTGTATTAGGCCTCATGCACAATGAGCTTTTGTTCAGCTGCTCTAAACGCCTCTTCTCCTTTTTAAGCTTCTTAAAAAAAAATGCAATAAGTGCCATGTTTTGCCCACATGTTTATACAGGTTGGTGCGTGTTTATTATTAAAGTATTCTATTGGCCAGCATATTCATTTATTCCAGCCATTAGAATTAAAAAACGTGCCTAAACATGTCTACCGTTAACACATGTTTTGGCTCTGCCCAAACACCCGCTCCTGAACGTGCTGGTGATTTTTTTATTTCAGCCTGTAAACGCCTATGTGTGCATGGACACGTTGTTTATGGGCTGAAGAATAAAACACAAAATGCCTGAAAAAGTGGTGTTTTTTTCTGCCCAGTGTGCGTGAGGCCTTAGTTATAACAAGCCAGCGTATGATTCAGGTTTCCTGAACCAATGCAATGCAAAAATGTATTATTTTTACTTGGAAGTACCCTTTATTTATTTAAAATTTTATTTTATTTTTTTACATATTACCAAGATGATATCATGCTTGCATATCATGGCCAGGCACCCATACAATTAGATACATAGCTGCTATTAATACACTGTGATATTACCGCTTCTCTCTTCTTCTTGTTCCAAAGGTACCAGCACACCATCATCTTCATCCCGGTATCCATAATACTCAGCATCAATTTCTTTCATCAGCTCAGCACGGGTTTTCCGAGGCGGGGGAGCAGCTACAAAAATAAACATGCTGATCATTTCGGAAAAGTCAAACTTCAACAAATGAGACAAAATACATATGTAGGGCTTTTTGAAGATGTCCCTTATTCATATTATTTAGAACAGAGTTAACACAAAATGGCAAACAGCAGTAAATGACCAACTCTACTATCATACAGTTTAGCCAGCATGGTGGTGAAGATATGAGTGATGTTACTGCCTTGGAATTAGTATGTAGCCCAGGAGTCCAAAAATGGCACAGTATCGCAGAGTAGTTGACTGAAAGTATACTCATACACGTCGGTTAAGAAAAAAAAAAAAAACCCTATCGGTGGATCCCTACTTTTAACGATAAAAAAAAAAATTACATTACAATAATTGAATTCCATGCTGGTTAAAGCTGCCTAAAAACAAATAGCACTGTGTTATAGGCTAGCGATAAATTAATAAATAGAGCCCTGCCTAATCTAGAAAAAAAACATAATATAGCAATCTGGTGTTCTACATTAAAAGCTCAAGGGGCTGTTCTACTGCATTTATTAAAGTGGTTGTAACCCCTTACAACACACTTTTTATATAAATATATAAAAATAATAAGGCTTACCTGTAGCTACCCTGGATATCTCCTAAACCTAAACGGTTTAGGAGATATCCCCTGTATTTGCATGTGCCGACGTCATTGGCACATGCAAACTGAAGCAATGGAACTTATGTGCCAATGCTCATATGGGCAGGCAGTTACTGAATGACAGGAAACTACCTAGAGCACTCCCCTGCGTACTGGTAGTTCGTTGAGAACAAACCCTCAGCTGCAAAGGGTGTCGGTACTTGTAGTAAATTTATTCACAAAACTATGAACGAACGGTGCAGTCATATGGGCAGAGGCCCGCACGGCTGCGTTCTTTTCAAATTGTGACAGTGGGGAGCAGATCCTCGGCCTGCTGTCACAAGGTGAACTTATCCTTTAATGCTCGTTGCGTTTCTCTTCCCCAAGATCAACTTTAATTTAGTGACATATGTAGGAATATATGGAATGGGGATAGTAAGAAAATACATGTAGAACATAGTTTGCTCTGAGCGCTGTTTTTAATCTTTATTTTTTTCACTACTGCATCTCAAGCTTCTGATCTCGTGCAGCCTCCTCTTGTGTGCATGTCTTCTTGTGTTGGTCTTATTGCATTTCTTAAGGTCTATTTCTTGATGGTGACAACAGCAGATATATTTCTGCATATTGCATGCTGAAACAGTCCTTTGTGGTCTTAATCAGAAGGCCTGATCACAACACAGGAGCATCACTGGGAGACCGCGACATATCCATGTCACCCAACAGGAAGTGCCCGAATAAGGACATTAAAAGCAATATTATCAGGTTTTAGAATAATGAAAGCTGCAGACTTTAAAATATTGAATATTATTGTTAAATATTCATGTACATGGTAATCATTCCTGATTTCTGGTGAATGATTTGAACACAGCAGAGCACACTCAGCACTGGAATTACTTTCAATACACAAAAGATTTCTTTCACTCAGATCACAGATTTATATATTTCAGGACTATATTTATTCACTACTTAATAACACTTTTTTGTACATCACCACAAAACACTGCACACCATTTTTATGTCTGCAGTCTCTGACCATTGTATCATGTCTGCAGTCTCTGACCATCTCTTGTATCATGTCTGCAGTCTCTGACCATCTCTTGTATCATGTCTGCAGTCTCTGACCATCTCTTGTATCATGTCTGCAGTCTCTGACCATCTCCTGTATCATGTCTGCAGTCTCTGATCATCTCCTGTATCATGTCTGCAGTCTCTGACCATCTCCTGTATCATGTCTGCAGTCTCTGACCATCTCCTGTATCATGTCTGCAGTCTCTGACCATCTCCTGTATCATGTCTGCAGTCTCTGACCATCTCCTGTATCATGTCTGCAGTCTCTGACCATCTCCTGTATCATGTCTGCAGTCTCTGACCATCTTCTGTAGTCATTTGGGGGCAGTGTGGAGCTCCTCCTTAAGTTGTCTGCTGTGTTTACACTTTGCTACATGCAGGGAGTGTTGTCTTTTTTTTTTAAGAACAGATAAAATTTAGTAAATGGAGTTCTTCTGACTGCTTAAATTTTTTGGATGAAAACTGTGCGCAGTAATCGTGATGCATCGCGGAATCGAATCGTGGGCCGGATAATTGTAATCCAATCGTGAGGCCAGTGAAGATGCGCACCCCTACAGTTAAGTGGGAGTACTACTGCAAGACTGGATTTTTTAAAATTTAAATTTTTTTGAGAATTAAAGCACAGCACTACTGAGATAATTTAATTAAATGTTTATAACAACACCATTAATATTTATCTGGTTTCTGCATGTGAAAAATAGTCATCAAAACAGAGAAGAAACCCACATGTCAGAAAATACTTACGTTCTTTTTCAAACAGCTCACGCACGCCTGGCAAATCTTTGGCTGCTCCAAAATACTTGTAACCACGGTTTCCTGGGACCTCTTTCCCTTCATGGTCCAGCATTTTGGGACCTATACGCTGAAATCACATAGAAGGGGACAGTTTACAACTTTTCTAGCACAAGAGTAAGGACCACTGAAATGTAATCAAAATTTATATGTTAAGCCAATGAAACCATAAGGTACAAGATAATTTACACATAAAAAAATCAACAAAGATTGTTACTGACACTAAATCTGAATTACTGCCCCAGCAGTATATGTATGAGAAGATTTGGGGTCAGTTACAGCTACCAAAAAAAAAAGGAAGGAGGCAGAAGGGACTGGATAAGTATGCATGTAAAGAAGAAATCCCCTTTAAAGAACCCATCAACCCGCAGCAGAACTTCATGCCATACCCACAAAACACATGTATAAATGCTGCAGAATACTCCACGGACAAAACAAGACTTTACTTACTGCATAATCAGGACCCCCTAGTTCTTTAATGCGGATCTCCCAATGCCCCTTTTCTCGGATTAACTTATTTATTTCATCATTTAAATCTCGGATCCTAAACTCTCCAAGGCCAGCTGAAACCAAAGACAAATTTAACAGTGAGACAATAAGACCAAGCAGACCAAAAAGACAGCAATATTAAATACAGTAAATCTGAACTGAGGTATAATTCTATTACTTTTGCAAAAAGAACAAGGATTAAAACCCTAAGGCCAGCCATAAGCGGTTCAGCAGGAACCTGCCGAAATTCGAACCATGTATGGGCAGGCTGAATGTGCCAAGTTGATTAACGATTAACTAGCCTGCCAGATTTTACTTGGGATGATCACTAGCAGCTGATATAGTCGCTAGCAATAATCACTGTCTTCTGCCGGCGGGGACGGCTTCCCTGGCCCAGAGGATACAATGGCTCAGCAGGAGGGGTTCCCCTATCAATACTGACTGTGTTTATGGGGAAGCAAGCGAATTCCTTTCAGAAATTCGCTCAGTGTATGGGCTGCTTATAGCGGAGTTCCACCCATTTTTTTCTCTTTGGCTGTGCTGCATGCCCTTAGCTCAGTTTTCAAAAATGTTTTTGTAGTTAAATACCTGTTTTTTCTATTTATACATTACTTCCTCCTTGCGATCGCCTAGGCGATTGTGTCATTAGGCGATTCGCAAGTGTTCCTGGGATGTATCCCATGACTCCTTGCGAATAGCCTACTGCCAAAATCTCGCATATGCAGGGAGAGAGAGTAGCTGTCAGAATTCATTGGTGATGTTGGGGGTGGGCTGGACCGAGCAGCTATCAGACACCAGCCAATAGGATGGGGTCAGGGCGGGCCGCTACGTGTATGCGGCTCCCCCCCTTTTCTTAAGAAGCCCAATAATTGGCGGGTGTTCGATAGCTGCTCGGTCCCGCCCACCCCGACATCACCGATGAATTCTGACAGCTCCTCTCTCTCCCTGCACACAGTATATTGCAGTGTGTGTGACCTGTTCAAATAAAACAGGATCCTCAAGACTGTGAAACAAGTTCTTTTGAGTTCCTATGGATCAATACTATTGATCAGATGCTCATTCTGCTTTAATAAAAAGTAAAATCAATGGTTCGCATTTCTCCTGATTAAATCTATATCTCCAGACTCCTATTAGACACAAGGGCAGCAGGCAGAACAGACGTAGAAAGTGCTGAAGCATTAGGAAAGACACTTTACAAGTCTGCTCATTGTTATACGGTCTCTAATGGAGGCATTACTGAGCATGTGCCAGATTTGGTGGTGGTGCATGATGGGTAGACAGCTGCACAGAAATCCAGGAAATCAACACGAGAGGGTTCAGATGCCCACAACTAAAATGGAACCTGCCTGCTTCCGAGATCAGTAAGTAACTATTTTTAAAGAAAGTAAAAGCGCAAAAAATATGACATGTTAGAAATGTTCATTTACAGGTTGAGACAGTTACAGAGCAGTCTTTTTTAAAAAAAAAAAATGTTTGGGGGACTGGAACTCCACTTTAAGAGTCAACATTGGTGAAACTCGCTCCCCACTGTCAGAGTACAAAGACTCAGTGGGGAAGATTTCCCCATCCACCTTGAATGTGTGGATAGGGGAAATCAATTAATTTTCTTTCCTTCAACCCGCTGGTTGAACTAGAAATATGTGTCTCATGTACAGCCAGCATAAGGCTGGTTATACACGGTTCGAATCTCGGCGGGTTCAGTAGAAACCAGTTGAGATTCGAACCATTAATGGGCAGGCTGAATGTACCAAGTTGATCGATCAACTTGGTTACAACCAGCATGCCGGATTTGCTTCCGATTATCACAAGCGGCTGCTACAGTTTAGCAATCACTTTCTCCTGGGGTGGGGGGGTGGCGCAGCTTTCCTCTCCCGTGGCTGCAGGAAAGAAATTTGCACTGTCTATGGCTGGCCTAAGTTATTGCTGGTGTGAGAGATAACCTTTTGATCACTGAGCTGTTGAAAAAAGACTGCATGTTAATCTGCATTTAAGATGAAATAATTAAAAATTAAGAAGCAACTCTGGAAAAAAAAATAGATAAAAAAAATACTACTTACCTTCTTGACATCCCAGTGCAGGCCCCCAAATCCTATTACCATCCATTTCTGCCAGTCTCTTCTGGGATAGTTGATGGCCTGCATCATTTTACCCAATTCTTGTGAACCAGGCCATCATGGAGGTGTGCCCTCATACAGACTGAGGTCAGAGCACCTCTGGACTGAGTGGTGCTCACATGTCACTACATGAGGGCTACAAAATCAAGGTGGAAGGAACAACCACCATTAATAAAGAGGCGCAAGGTACCATGACATTACTGGACCAGCCTAAAGACTGCAGGGAAAAAGTTAGGTATAGGGTGTGTCTTGCACTGTCATTTTTTTCTTTTAAAAATCAGATTGGATTAGGTAGTTCTACATGCAAAGTACACAGCTGGCAAAGCACAAAACAGTCTTCGGGGGGGCCAAACATTTTACAAAAAAAAAATCAAACCTTCACAATTACAATCACAAAACATCTGTGGGGAAACAAGGACCGTATCCTCACCAGTAAATGTAAAGGATTCAGTTTAGTGACAGCTTTGACTTGAATTGGTTTTATTCCTGCAAGGTTATTTTAGTGTCACTTTAGTTGCTGTTTTAACAAAGCCAAACTTACCATTTTGAATCTGTGCTACTTTCTTTGAGATTTCACCAATAATCTGTTTCAAAAAAGGTTAACATCTTTTTAATTCAGTTTCAAGACAACTTTCATAAAAATCCCTATAGATATTAATATTTTATTCCGGTGTACAAAATAAATGACCAGAAACGCAAAACAAAAAATTCTATCTACATTTAAAACATTACATTGCCAACCTCTAGAAAAAAAAAAAAAAAAAAAAAGAAGGGCGGTTTCTCAAGCCATAAACAAAGACTTTGTTTATGTCTCCATAGAAACTGCTTCTTTCTGCTAGCTGCTGCCATAAGTGTGGAAGAGCTCTCCTATTTTTGCCATTTCCATCAATGTTGGACTTTTTTAAGAGACATTTTTTCCCTGGAAGCCCTGAGCGCCCTTACCATCCTCTTTTTATACGGTTTCTCAAGCCTTGAAGTCCAATATACAATTCTAAGACAGCCCATACATTCATCATTTTATTTTTTTCATTCAACCAGTGGTTTGGATGAAAAAAAAAAGATCCGATTCCCCCATCCACATCCTCCTACTGTGCTACTGTGTTTTGAGAGCAGTATGAGCAGTACTTTGTCCATTAGTCAGTAGAATCACAGATTTCTATTGCGAGAAGGAGCAATAAGGAATAACCTTTGTATAACACTGAAAAGCACAAAACAGCACGTGTATGCAAGGTGTAAATATGGCCGCCCTCATGTAGCAATACAAATCATACACAGAAAGAAGGCTTAGAATAGAAGTTGATAAAATTATTGACATCAAGCTCATCTCTTCAGCATGTACATCAATCAGCCATAGCTTTATGAGTACTGACAATAAAAGTGAATAACATGGATAATCTCACAATTGCATCTGAAAGTGCATGGAATACATTAGGCAGCAAGTGAACATGTGGTCTCTGAAGATGATGCGTTGAAAGTAGAAAAAAAACATGGACAAACATTAAGGATTTGAGCCAAATTGTTATGGCTAGAAGACTGGGTCAGAGCATCTCCAAAATTGCAGCTCTTGTGGGATGTTCCCAGTGTGCAGTGATCAGGATTTACCAAAAGTGGTCCAAGGAAGGAAAACCGGCAAACTGCCAACGGGGTAATGGATAGCAAAAGGCTCATTGATACACATGGGGAGCACATGCTGGCCTGTGTAGTCCAATCCAATAGAAGAGCTATTGTAGCTCAAATTACTGAAAAAGTTAATGCTGGTTTCCGACATAATGGTGCCAGAACATGTAGTACAACGCAGTTTGTTGTGTACTGGACTGCGTAACCGCAGACTGGTCAGGGTGCCCATGCCAACCCGTGTTCCTAGCCAAAAGCGCCTACAAGAATTAGAGCTGGACCACGGAGCAACGTGAGAAGGTGGCCTGGTCTGATGAATTCAAGAATAGCTTGAGAAACACAATAATGAATCTCCAGATCTGAGTCCATTGAGCATCAATGGGATGTGCTGGAAAAACAAGTCCAATCCATGGAGGCCCAACTTCTCAACTTACAGGACCTAAAGTATCTGCTACTGACAGCTTAGTGCCAGATACCACAGCATACCTTCAGAGGTCTAATGGAGTTCATGCCTCGACGCATTATAGTGGGTGGTCATAATGTTATGGCTAATCTGTGTACATTTTAAAAACACACTAAAAACTCTATAAATTTTCTTTACATGTTACCTGTCTTCTCCACTTCTCCGCTTTTGGCAGTTCATTACATTCAGAAGCAAGAAACGGCCTTCGTTCCTGGATGAGGAAAAAAAAAAGTTAAACTCGTATATTGTTTAGGAATGGACAAATCATAGAAGGGAAACCTATATTGCTCCTCTAAGTGGGATTGCCAGAGCCATTGTTGCATTTTTTGCACACATTTTAACCGCTTGCTGCCCGCCCACCGTCAAATGACGGCGGGGCGGTGCAGCTCTCGTTCTGGGATGACGTCATATGACGCATCCGCGGCTCTTTAACCATGTGATTGGCTGTGTCCAATCACAGCCGGTCACATGTAAACAAGGAGATGCCGGTAATCGGCTCTCCTCGCCTCACACTGACAGAGTGTGAGGCGAGGAGAGCCGATCAGCGGCATCTCCTCACAGGGGGACATCTAGGGATGTAATCAGGGCACTGATCATCAGTGCCCTGATTACAATAAATAAATACAGTGTCGAAGACAGTGCCCACCAGTGGCAGCAATCAGTGCCCACCACTGCCACCAATCAGTGCCCATTAGCGATGCCAGTCAGTGCTGGCAATCAGTGCTGCCCATCAATGCTGTCGATCCATGCCCATCAGTGCCACCCATCAATGCCCATCTGTACCGCCTATCCGTGCCCATCAGTGCTGCCTATCAGTGCCCATAAGTGCTGCATATTAGTGCCTCATCAGTGCCACCTCATCAATGCCCACCAGTTCAGCCTATCAGTGCCGCCTCATCAGCGCACATCAGTGAAGGCGAAAAATTACTTCGTTACAAAATTTACTGACAGAAAAAAAGTAAACTTTTTTCAAAATTTTTATTTTTTTTTTTGTAAAAAATAAAAAAACCTAGCAGTGATTCAATACCACCAAAAGAAAGCTCTATTTGTGTGAAGAAAACGATAAAAAATTTGCTTGGGTACAGTGTAGCATGACCGCGTAATTTATTTATTACATTAGTTATTCAAAGTGCGACAGTGCTGAAAGTTGAAAAATGGCCTGGGCAGGAAGGGGGTGTAAGTGCCCGGTAGGCAAGTGGTTAAAGAATAATTTAAAGCCTGAAGATTGGTTAAAATTCTCAAAACAATATTTTCTAAAGATATAAAAATACAGGGAGGACTGAACATTCTCACCACCAACGTAGATTGAAATCATACAGTTCAAACCCCTTTCACAAACGCAACAGTTAATAAATCTTCATCTTACTGACATCTTACCTTGACTTTGCCATCTTCAAGCTGGGCCTGGCGAAATCTCGCCAAGGCCGTCCTAAAAGAAAAAAAAAGGATCAATTGACAAAAAGGGCTATAGGTATTCAATATTTTAGTAGTCCCTAAACATGGATTAGAACCTGATCAACCTGAACCTGCATAAAAATCTCTTATGCCCTGTACACATGATCACACATTCCAACAACAAAATCCATTGGATTTTTTCCGACGGATGTTGGCTCAAACTTGTCTTGCATACACACAGTCACACAAATCTTGGCGGAAATTCCAAACGTCAAGAACGCGGTGATGTACAAAACGTACGACGAGCCGAGAAAAATTAAGTTCTATAGCCAGTACGGCTCTTCTGCTTGATTCTGAGCATGCGTGGCACATTGTGCTTTGGAATTGTCTACACACGATCGGAATTTACGCAAACGGATTTTGTCGTCAGAAAATTTTACTCTCAAACCAGCTCTCAAAATCTGTGTGTCGGAAATTCCTATGCAAAAAGTCCGATGGAGCCTACACACGGTCGGAATTTCCGACAACAAGCTCCGATCGCACATTTTCCGTCGGAAAGTATGATCGTGTGTACAGGGCATTAGACTTACCAACAACTATATAGTAGGAAAGACTACATGACAAACTAATTCAACTTATGTCCAAAAATAGGTAAGACCTTACATTATACAGTTCTTGGTAAATCTCAAGTGGATTGTACAGACTGTAGTATGTGTGGCCAGCTTAAAGTGGAGTTACAACCTGTAAAAAAAAAAAAATCATAAGTCAGCAGCTACAAATACTGTAGCTGCCAACTTTTATTATAAAGGACACTTACCTGTCCAGGGACAGGTAAGATATGTCGGCACCCGAAGCTGATTCGTCCATCGGCTTTGTGTGCAGACAATGCAAGTATGATCCTGTCGTCTTCTGGGACACACACAGGTCCCAGAAGGCAGCGAGGGGGAGCTGGACATGACGCAGATCACCGTTCGGCGATTTTACCAGGAAGTGGGTGTGGGTACCTGTCAAAACCAGGTACCTGCTCCCCTCACCTCCCCCACCCAAAAAAGTGCCAAATGTGGCAGTGGAGGGTGCAAATAAGCAGAGCTTACCCTTTTGCGTGGAGCTCCGCTTTAAGACTACAGTAGCTATTAGGGTTCCACCAATACAGTTTTTTATTGGTGAGTACAAGTACCGATACTTTCGCCAGTACCAATACTTTGCGGTGCAATTTGTGTCAATAGAAAAAAAAAAAAAAAGAGGCGCAAATCACACTGCAAAGCATCGCATACAATTTAAAAAAGGAATGCACTGTGATTCCTGTTTGAATCGCATGCGATTTCCCCCACTGCTCCTGTGTGTGTGCCTATAGAAAGGGAAAAGCACCATCTAGTGGGCAGTTTAAAAAAGTTAGAACTCATAGTACATATCTGGACACATGCAAAATAATCTACATTATTGTACTGACGCAAATCGAACCATAATGTATCGAACATTTGGGCGAGTGCAAATGCCTGGTATTGGTGCATTCCTTGTAAGCTATGCTTGGGTTCATGACTATGGGTAAGTGTGATAAACCAAGACAATATGGACAATCTATAAAGAGAAAACACAGGAATTTTTTACACTCTAATTTCACTATCACAGTAAAGGAGGACAAAAGGCTGGCAAACGAAGTAGACATTCAGCTGAGAACTAGCAGGCACATATTGGTAGACAGGGTGTCTGAATTTGGCCTTCAGTCATTCACCGCCTGCATTGCACTGTTGAGGTTTACATGTTGGCCCTGAATCCAATAGGGAAGAGTGGCAGTGCATGGCTCATTTATGCTATATGAATGTAACTTGAAGCACAAACGTTTTACAAAGCTAAATGCTATGGAGCAAAAAGGAACAGTGTGGATCGGCCCACAGCATATAACACAGCTGCTTTCAGACCTATATATAATACTGGTCTGAGCTCAGATTACTATACGCCCCTGTTCATTTGCCCTAAGGGACAGTTCACAATAGGTGTAATGGGACTGCATTGAGCAGCTATTCCAGTGCAGTCCCATAGCAAGACAAGGCAAAATGCCTCGTCTCCTACGTGCCTGTTCACACCACCAAACTGCGGTGGTGTGCAGGCGCTATGCACTGAAGAAAGTATGGCAGTCTGCACTTTTTCCTGTACAGCGCAGTCTGAGGCAATCCATCACTTCGCACTGTGTAGCAAAAACTGTAATGAAAGGTCACAGTGTGATATTTCAATAAACTTAATTTAAAAAAGTGAACAGTGCATTGCGCCAGCATCGGCACTATATTTATCCAGCTGGACTGATGTGAAAAAACCCCAAGGCCTTGTTTAGACTTGCGGTTGGAAGGCAGCAAATATGCGTGGTTGAGCTGCATCTTTGCCACCCCCCACCCCCCCTTAAGCTGCAATAGGCAGCGGTCGGGGCTGTTTACATGCCACGGCTGCAATGCTTCGCTTTGCTCCCACGGCAAAGTTAACCTGATTTGTAGTGATTGGCAAGCCCCAAACACTACAGATTCAAGTCAATGAGGAAGCACCGCAAATGCCCCACAACCGCCTGCAAAGCACATGGTTATGGCGCATTTGTTGGCAAAAATTAGGTTAAAACAGGCGGTGTGGAGGCTTCACATCGCTTCCTCACCGCCTGTCAGTTGCCTCTGGAGCACAATCCAAGCACGGATCGAGCCTCAGAGGTAAGGAAGATTTAGACGCATGTCCAAAATCTATTCATAGAGTACTGACTGACGTACTCAAAATAATCTGCATTTAAAAAACTAAGTGTATATTAGAAATTGTTGACACTTACATAGCCTTCTCCGCATTACGAGCCTGTTAAAAAAGGAAACAGAAAATAATTTTTTGTTACAAAATTTCACATATTTCAGGTTCTAGTACAAATATGAACATCCATGGAGGATCTGACTGGTAAAGCTGCTGTGCATTTGAATGGGCTCCTCTCATGTACTGAAACTTCTTACTCTCTAAATTGTTTACTACACACTACGTCAATGTTGTGTCCTGTAATTAGGGTTGTCCCGATACCACTTTTTTAAGACCGACTACAAGTACCGATACTTTTTTTTCCCCCAAGTACTCGCCGATACCAATTCTTTTTTATAATGTCATGTGACAGTGGTACTACTATGCAGCACAGTCAGTAACTTTTTCTTTAAATACCGTATTTATCGGCGTATAACACGCACTTTTTTCCCCCTTAAAATCACGGGAAAATCGTGGATGCGTGTTATACGCCGATTGTGAGCCTTTTCGCGGCTCTCGGCGGCTCTCGCAGTCCCGCGTGAACGGCCGAGACACGCCGAGAATGGCCTAGAGCGGCAGCGTCATTTTTAAACTGCAGCACTGCAAACACAGGGGCAAGGCTGCAGATTGAAACTCACAAGGCTGCAATGATACTACAGATGGACACTCACAAGGCTACACTAAAACTGAAAGGCTGCAATGATGGACACTGACAATGCTACACTAACACTGACAAGGCTGCAATAATGGAAAAGGCTACAGATGGACACTGATAAGGCTGCATTGATGGGCATTTAAATGTTTTTTTAAAAGTTTTTTTTCCTTAAACTTCCCTCCTAAACTTGGGGTGAGTGTTATACGCTGGTAAATATATATAACAATGCTTTTTTTGGGAGGAGGGGGTGGACAGTCAGTGTTTATGTTATTTTTTATTATTTTTACAATTTTACTTTACAATGTTTCCTCTTTCTAATTTTTTTTTTTTTTTTATTATTCAATCTTAGAGCGGGGTTCCACCCAAATTTTGAACAATATCTGTATGTATTCTCTTCCTTGCCTAGATGCTGACATGGCGTTTAAAAAAATGTAAATCGCCGTAATTACCTTTTATTTTTCTATTCTTCTTTGCACTTCCTGGTGCTCCTCCCGTGGGAGTAGGCGTGTTTCTAGCCTCTCCAAGACTCCGCACAGAATCCTGGGAGCTGGTCTCAGGCTTCCCAGGATGCCACTGAGCATGTGCGAGCATGTGCTGGAATGAGCGGTGAATGCTGGGAGCACAGCATTCACCGCATCCAGGAAATAAATACTTGTGGGCTTCAAATGCCCACAATGAAGATGGAAACCGCCTGCAGTGAATAATATAAGTTATTCTTTCCGACGAAATCTGACTCAGGCGGACATATTACACACAATATGTGAGTATGTAATGCTGAGAAGAAAAGTTTGTGAATGAACTCAAAAAAAAAAAAAACGATAAATAGGTGGACCCCCGCTTTAAGGTAGGGGGGCTTTGGTGCCTGACCCCTGACATCTCCCCTTTGAGACATGGAAAGGGACTAAGGATAGATATTCCCCAGTCCCTTTCTCAGCTGCACTGAAGACGAATGAAGAGGACACAGGGGGTCTCCTCCATTCATAAATTGAAGCATCGTAATTTATTGGGGTTGCAACTTTTTTGTACAGTTGGATGAATTGGGTGCAGGGACACACTAGATGCCTTCACTGCCACTGTGCTCTTGCTGGGCGTCACGTGCGTCTCTGTGCCTTTAAGGAAGGGTGGGCTCCTTCCAGACATACATGCCCGTAATCTATCCATTATTATATGTGCCCCGGCGTGTTCGCACAGCCCACGTGCAGAGCCTGCCAGGAAGTCGGCATTGCACAGCGCTAATCACAGGCACTGAGACATTGTCCTGATGCGCGGCTGCACAGATCAGGAAATGTCTCACTGCCTGTGATTAGCGCTGTGCAATGCCAACTTCCTGGCGGGCTCTGCATGTGGGCTGTGCAAACACGGCAGAGCTCATCCTTAGCTCCTACTATGGAGACTCTAGAAATTTAAAAGTTAGGACCACAGAATATACAGAGGTCCCTTGGCGTGGGGACTGCAGCTTATGCAATGTGTGCAAAATGTCAGACAGGGTAAATTTGGTTGTTTTGTAAGCTGGCAAGAGTGCTGGGATATCTTGTTTGTTTGTGAGGAGCTGGGCCAGCACAGACAGGACACTCCCAGAAGAGGAGAGAGCTGCGACATGCAGGAAGGAAGGAGCTATTCTATGGAATTGACTCTCCTGGTGTAGTCCCATTTTCTAGTAAGTATCACTTATTTACAATACTTGATTTTCTGTGCTTTAATCTGAAATGTTTGCAGCTGGTGACAGGGTCTCTTTAAGGGATTGTTTACACTTGCCTCAAAACAAGGATTTGGACACTCTTTGTTAAAGCTCTCTGAATGCCAGCCAAAGCCCCTGTCACTAAATAAAATGGTTAGCTTACAGTCCTGTTTACACCTTGCTTTTGCTTTGCTTCAAAAGTGATACCCCATGTCTCTTTAGTGGTGCTTCAAAGTGTCTTCCAAGCCTCCATAGAACTCTATACGAAGCTCGCTTGAAGCACCTGCGGCGTTTGAGAGGCTTTAATTCAGCTTCACTTTGTTTTGGAGAAATTGCAGGTATATTGTCAGTGGTGTTTCTCTCCACCCTCTTAAATGCTACACATGCAGGACAGCGTGTTCTGTTGCAATACAACAGACTTACTGGCTGGATCACCAGGTGAAAATAAAGGAAAGCATACCTAAAGAAGAAACAAATGCAGCCATCACACGTAAGACTTGGTCAAATGCAATATGATAAGTGCTTGTTTTGGGTTTCTTATCACTTAAAAGCTGAGAGACAGGATGCAAGAGATCTGACAATGTATTATATACAACCACTAATAGTAATCAGATGTCAGCAGTGTAGTGGGTGAGATTCTCAGAGCATTGCTGTGTACTATGGCTGGAGGCTGCAGCACCTCGCCTGTAATCCGCTTACAGTGTGTAGAAAGCAGTGTATGTGAGCAGGTTTGTTCCCTGACACCCTGCACTCATTATAAAGTATTCTATGTCTCTGTATCTCACCATCTCCGGCAATGTGTCACTTCCCAGCCACCAACTACAGCACGAATCCTGCACAAAAACCACCAGCCGGCGCACCGGAAATGACTTCACCAAAAGAAGCCTTGTCAGGAAAAAAGTTCCACGTGCGCCACCTGCTGATCACAGATGATAGTACAGTTGTGTATAGCAGTTCAACATAAAGGAAAAGTTGATTCTGCTGCATGTGATACACAATGGCTTTCCTTCTTTTATTTCCATTTTTAAAATTCACAAAGCTAATGGGCTGCACACTTGACAACCTCACATTACCTAAAATAAACTGATATTACTGTGACAGGCTGGGTCATTCTTTAAAGTGGTAGTAAACTCATTTTTTTAAATTTTTATCTACAGGTAAGCTTATATTAAAGCTTACCTGTAGGTACAAGGAGTATCTCCTAAACCTACACAGACATCCCAACCCGCAACAACTCATTTCAGGGAGGTGGGCGTGGCTTAAGAGTGGAGAATGTAGTAATGTTAAATAGGGAATGTACAGTGCGGAGTGTATGGCGATGGGTAGTATGTGGAGGAGAGGAGTGCGGAGTGTATGTAGGTGGGTATAATGTGCATGTGAGGAGTGCGGAGTGTATGGCGATGGGTAGTATGTGGAGAAGAGGAGTGCGGAGTGTATGTAGGTGGGTATAATGTGCATGTGAGGAGTGCAGAGTGTATGGCGATGGGTAGTATGTGGAGGAGAGGAGTGCGGAGTGTATGTAGGTGGGTATAATGTGCATGTGAGGAGTGCGGAGTGTATGGCGATGGGTAGTATGTGGAGGAGAGGAGTGCGGAGTGTATGTAGGTGGGTATAATGTGCATGTGAGGAGTGCGGAGTGTATGGCGATGGGTAGTATGTGCAGAAGAGGAGTGCGGAGTGTATGTAGGTGGGTATAATGTGCATGTGAGGAGTGCGGAGTGTATGGCGATGGGTAGTATGTGCAGAAGAGGAGTGCGGAGTGTATGTAGGTGGGTATAATGTGCAGGTGAGGAGTGTGGAGTGTACAGCGGTGGGTAGTATGTGCAGGATGGTGTCAGTAGGGCAGTGGACGGTGTCACTAGTTCTTTATTTTTATTATTATTTTTATACAATTGTATTTTTTAAATTATTTTTTACAATTTACTTTTTTCTTTTTTGGTTTTCTCAATGAATAGTGGGGGGGGGGGGGGGGGGGGGTAGTGGACAGTGTCAGTAGAGTAGTGTGTCAGTAGTTTTTTGTTTTTATTATTATTTTTAAAAAATGTTTGCATTTTTTTTTATCAACTCTGTTGGGGGAAGGGGGGGGGGGGGGCTTTGGTGAGATATCAGGGGTCTAATCAGACCCCTGACATCTCCTCTTTGAGACAGGAAAAGGGACTGAGCACATTGATTCCCCAGTCCCTTTCTCAGCATTGAAGATGTATGGACAGAAGACAGCGGCTCCTGTCCATTTATAAACTGAGCAGAGTAACACACACCTCCCAACTTTTTTTAAATGGGAATGAGGGACACCTATCAGCAAAAGTATGCAGGCATAGGACACGCCCCCTTAAAGGAGAATCGTATAAAAAACAAGATTGGTTAAACCCACAAGTACTTTTTTACCATTACTATTCCTTTATATAGGCTTTCGGAATTTACAAATTCAGCAATTTAGAAATCTGATGAAAGGTTTAGTGAGTTAAAACACTTTTTGATAGATTAAAAAGTGCATTTTATATACAACTATATAGATCAGACCAAAATGAGGGACAAATGAGGAGGAATGAGGGACAGAGGGACATTGCTCCAAATCAGGGACAGTCCTTCAAAATCAGAGAGAGTTGAGCTATGGTAACACACAGGTTATTCTGCTCAGTTTTAACAGGACACAGGAGTCACTGTCTCGCTCACTGTGTCCAATTCAGAAAAGGAAGGAGCCGGTAAATGACCCATCCCTTCCTCCGCTCTCCATCCTGACAGATCCCTACAGCCGGCAGGAGAGGAGAGGAGAGGAGGGAAGCCGGCTGTGGGGGGCGAGGGAGGGCAGAGGAGGAGGACATGGAGCCGGAGATGAAGGGGGGGAGGTGAAGGACACAGAGGGGGGCTGGAGGAGGAGGATACAGGGAACAGTCGGGGATGATCGGTGTAGCAGGAGGGACAGCTGTGATCAACGATCTCCCTGTATAGCTTTTTAGCTGGCAGCCGCAGGAGGGAGAGAAGGAGAAGCGGATATCAGCTATACAGGCAGATCGGTGTTCACAGCTGTCCCTCCTGCTGCACCGATCATTCTCGACTGTGAACCAGGGGACCATCCAGGATCAGCCCTGCAGCCGGGATATCGGCAGCACTTGCGGGTGTTCGCTAGCCGCCCCCGAAATGCCGGAGGCTCCCGCACCTCGCGGGAGACTTGGGATGTCTGCATACACCGTTTAGGAGATATTCTCTAGCTCTGCAGCCAGTCACAGGCGCATGCGCCCTGCCCTCTGAGAGGACGACATACTGAGTATGAACATAAATCAAAAAAATTAAATTGTTACCATGGCTCTACCTCCAAAGAAAATAGATCTAGGGGGAATATATATTCCAGTACCATAGATCAGGGGTCTCCAAACTTTCTAAACAAAGGGTCAGTTTACTGTCCTCCAGACTTTACAGGGGCTGGACTGGCATAAATGGGATTGAAAATGCATCTTTGGTGTTAAGGGGGAGAAATAGTGCCTTATTGCTGGTGTCAGATGGGAGAAATAGTGCCCCATCATTGGTATCAGTGGGAGGAAGAATGCCCCATCATTGGTGTCAGTGTGAGGAAGAATGCCCATCATTGGTGTTAGTGTGAGGAAGAGTGCCCCATCATTGGTGTCGGTGTGAGGAAGAGTGCCCCATCATTGGTGTCAGTGTGAGAAAGAATGCCCATCATTGGTGTCAGTGTGAGGAAGAGTGCCCCATCATTGGTGTCAGTGGGAGGAATTAGTGCCCCATCGTTGGTATCAGTGGGATAATAAGTGCGCCATCGTTGGTGTCAGTGGGAATAATAGTGCCCCATTGCCGTGGTCAGTTTGTTAGGAAATTCAAAGTATAATAAACTTCACCTCCACCATAACAAAAAGTTAAAATATAACAACGTTGTCAAGGGACACAGGTAGCTACCACGGTCACTCATCGATCCACATGCATATAATGGATAATAATTATTTGGCATCCGATAAAGACCCAATTCTAGGAAATAGTTACGGGTCCTCAATAAGCAGTTCTGCTCTGAATAAAATCAATGTGACATTCCAGGGGTCAATCAAATTAACCCTGATATATAACCATATAAGTATGCAATGTGTGGCAGTCCTGGAATGGTCTCAGAATGCCTGTAAGAGACTATTTCCTAGAATTGTGTCTTCGTCTAATGCCAAATAATTATTTTCCATTATATGCATGCATGTGGATCGATGAGTGACTGTGGTAGCTACCTGTGTCCTTTGACCATGTTATCATATTTTAACTTTTTGTTATGGTGGAGGTGAAGTTTATTATACTTTGAAATTTCTAATAAAGCCTTTTGTATTTTTCCAATACTGGTTGATCCTCTTTGACAAATTTCTTGTGGACCTTTAGTCCATTTATTTATATACTGAGTATGCTATCCCTTCAAAGTGCCGTGCTGCGATTGTGGCTTCCATGTGCATGCACGGGATTGACGGCCACAGCCCATGAACCCGGAAGTAAGACCGCGTGAAGATAGAAGCCCTGTCAGCAGTGACAGTGCGCCACTGGGGGGGGCTTCATTTTGGGGTAAGTCTTTCATAATGTGCTAGTATGCAATGCATACTAGCACATTGTGACTTTGTCTTGCAGGGAGAAGATTTCATTTTTTTAAAATCAGCCTTTACTACCGCTTTAAGCGATAACTAAAGGCAAAACTTTTTTTTTTTTAAAGTTTTGGAAAGCGTGGACTGGACCTGTCAGGTTTTTATTGCTATCTGTGCCCATGTTAGTGAGATTCACCCTATTAGTCCTGTTTACCATTATCATCGAAAGTGAAGGTAAAAGAAAATTTTGGGTTGTCCCCAGAACAGGAATAAATGGAAAATCTCCCAACGAGAGCATTAGTTCTGGAGATCCTGATGACACCCCAGGATTCCCTCACTTTAGAGGGATTTCCTCTCACTTTCTTTTTTGGCTATGGGACAGAAAGTGAGGGAAAATCTCCTCAATGGGATGCAGATGGCAAAAATAAACCTGACGGGTTATTACCCTTCAAAATGAAAAAAAAAAAGTTTTGCCTTGAGATCTATTTTAAAGGCATATTTCACCTTTTGCAAACAATTAATAAATTCATCAACATCGAATACATTTTTTTTTAAATTATTTTTATTATTTTTCCACATGTGAGCTTGAAAAGCTTGAAACCACAATCAATGAATTGCATGCTCTATATACTTTGGTCTAAAGGGGATTTAGTATATATTTTCCCACTGCAAAAATTCAGATGGAAAAGCTTTAGTATAAAAAGATATACAGGACAAGTATCTTACCTCCCAACCATCCCAGGCTCCTGGCATCCTGGGGTCCAGACTGAGTTTTCCCCAGGGGGGAAGAGGATTTGGTCTGAGGTGGGGGATTGGGGGAAGGAGGATTTGTAACAGAAGGGGTATTTGATGTGGGAGGCATTTGTGCAGGGAAGGGGTGAGAGTGTGGAAAGTGATGTGCTGTGAGGGGTGAGCATGCAGATTAGTGCTGGATTTTATTTGTGGATAGGAGGAGAGTATTGCTTGCGGGGGGGGGGGGGGGGCTTTTGCACTCTCCTGACCCCCACACTGTGCGTTAACACCCCAGACTCAAATACTATTTTTTTTTTTTGTACTCCTGACCCGTAGTATGCATTATGCACTGCTGAGTCCTCCTTTCGGTCCATTACGTACACCTGACCCCTGCAGCACTCTGTGTGTTACATACTCCTGACCCTTGAACTCTTTGCATTGCACACCATGGACTAGGGTTGCCACCTCATCCCTTTAAAACTGAACACATATTAATTACACAGGTTCTGTGGCTGATTAAGGTAGTAATTAAACTCACTTGGTGCCTTATCTGCAATAATTTAGCCTCAGAACCTGTGTAATTCATATGTGTTCGGGTTTAGAGGGATGAGGTGGCAACCCTACCATGGACCCCTGAACTCTGCACTATGTGTTCCTAAACCTGGCACTGACTGCAACACGGTCACGTACCTTGGTTGGAGACCAAGCTAATAAGGCCTTCCCTTGCGGCTCTGGTCTAAGCACCCTTGAGTGTTCTGATAAAGACTGAAATGTTGTGGAGACTTCTCTTCCACCTCCTGCCCAACACTCCTGAAGGTGGAGACAGAGAGTGTAAGGGCAAAGAGTGGCATGAGTGTCATAGTAGCGGGTTGGTGATGTCCACTCCTCATAGTGACAGATCAGTTTAAATAGGCCACTGGGCACCAAGTGCGCACGCTAATTGGTATGCACACGTGTGTGTGTGTGTGCTTGCGCACGTACATGTGCGCAACAAACTGGTATGGTACATCTAACATTGCCCCTTTACGCGGAAAAATTAGCATGTTTGCAATGCGCACACGCATGAATATAAGCATGAGCACAAGCTTGCATTGGTTTTCTGGTGCTAGGAATCCGGTTTACCTTACAGAAGTGCGCATTCATGTGCTCTGGCGCACAGAGCGGTTGGTGCCCGGTATGGTAAAGAAGAGAAATAGTTAATTATGCAAGTGCAGGGTATCCGCGCTGGTTCCTGGAGGGACCTGCTCTGTCACTGGGAAAGAAGAGCCAGAGTCAATCTGGATTGGTGGAATGGGACACTGCTCTGTGGCATCTCCTTCAAAATGTTGCATCCTGAGCAGGTGTATGTAATGTGGGACCGGGAGGCATCTGTATGCCAGCTTCAGGTTATTATATAGAGACACTGGGGTGTACGACTCACTTCTAAGTCGGGGTACTGTCATAATATTGACATCACATGTATATGGCCCCATCTGGTCCTGGGCTTTAGCGAGCACGTACATCAGAGAGCCCAGGGGAAGAGAAAGAGTCTTAAACCCATCCCACTGTTAAGTTTGGCCACACCCACTGTTGACTACCCCGAAGTGCACATGTCACATTACTGCACTCCCTTGGGTGCCTGAGGAGCCTCAGTTGTTTTTTACAATTCAAGTAATAGCCCTAGCGCTGAGGAAGATTGTCCCCTCCGAGCCACCATAGTATAACTACACCCAATTTTTGCTGCAGCGACCTATGCGTGTCTCAGGCCTCTGTCTCTCTGAAGTGTCCCTCATTCTCAGGTTCTAAAGTTGGGAGGTATGAAATATTATCATAAACACTTTTGTCTTGGTTGCCAAAACTAAATCTAAACTAATGTGTTTGCATTGAAAAACATAGCAAAATGTATTTTGTCTAGGTTAATTTTAAGTGTACCTCTGTTGAATTAAAGCATTTATGAAGCTTACGTTTTTTTTGTTTTTTTTTAATAATAAGCATGTTGTACTTTCCTGCTCTGTGCAAAGTATTGCACAGAGTGGTCCTGAACCTTTTCTTCTGAGGTCCCTCTCCAGTGCTCCAAGCTCCTCCCTTTTCTCAGTACACCACCATAGAAAGCTGCTTCCTATGGTGCAACACCTACGGGCTCGCTCCTGAGCAAGGCTAAGTGCATCTATAGACACACACATCATAGCTCAACCCCACCCCCTGCTGTCTGGTCACAGGATTTGATTTACAGCAGTAGGAGCCAGTGTTGGGGGACAGAAAAAAAAGTAGCGAGAGTTTGAAAGAGATAACCTTAACAGGCAAATGAAGCCAGTGGGTATGTCAGCCAATTGTTATTAATTAAAGAAACTATTAAACTCTTGCATATGTTTAAAACACTGTTTTATTAACCCCAGCATTGGTTTTTTAAAAAGTGAAGTAAAATAATATATGCCATAAACTCATAAAACTTTTACAAGATCACACAGATCTTGGATGAGTTTCGATCTGCTTGACTATTTTCTTCTGAGTATTCATTCTCTATGCAGATGGGCTCAAATTCATGCTGTGGGTTATTCAAAGTCAGGCTTCTCGGATGGCATATGTTCGTTCTTTCATCTATGGCTCTTTCCATCTTCTGATGTAACATTCTTCTGGATTTAATGAGTTCCTCTGTTAGGAACAAAATGTCCTCCTCTTTTTTCACATTTTCCCTGTGAAGTTCTGCTATCTCCTCCTTTAAGTACTCGATGGTTGTCTCGGCTTCCCAAAGCTGAAGGGTAAACATAACATTACGTCTCATTAGGATGTAATAATGCATGCCTCTAGTGCAAAGCCTGAAAAGAGGTTACAATATTTTTACTACAACAGCAGGAAAAAAGAAGTGACATAAAGACAAAATATGGAACACATGCAAATAGCTGGTGTATAATAACATCTTTGACCTACTGTAACTGCAAACAAGGACTTATATACCGTATATATTTTCATCATTTCATATTCTAGTCATGTGGAATGAAAGCAAAAAATATATATCCTTTACCATGCGTAGGAAGCTTAACTACCCTGTCTGCTTAAGGTCATCCAACAATCAATCATAGTTGTAGTGTGGGTAGAGCCAGGAACCTAACTGAAGCACTTAGCCAATCTCAGTTGTAATTTGAGAGTTGGAGACCTCTGAAATGGAGTCCTAGAAAATTTTGATCAGTAGGGCCCATTTACCTCTATGCCAGATACTGCTACACTTACAAGACAGTATAAAAAGTAAACCTAATATGCAAAATGTTGTAATCCATAACAATTAATCAGGTTTCCGTTCACTGTAGTAAAAGATTTCTGAGTGACAGATTAGAGAACTCCGTACATCATATCTTGCCCTACTGAATGAGTTCCTGTGCTAGTAACCTTGGCTGATGCTAGCTGATGAATCTTGAATGACTGATGTGGATTATGGGATGATTTAGAACACTTACTCTGTGACCCAGTTTAATAGTGTCAGCTCTTAGTTCTTCCATTTGCTCCAGCTTGTAGTGACATTGAGTTAGAAGGTCGATCAGAAATAAATGATGGGCTTCTTCATCATTGTTGGTTTCTTCCACTGTAGACTCTGGGAACTTAGAATCACTTTCATCAGAGCTAGAAGAGGAGTCATTATTGCATTCCAATCCTGGTTTATCCAGAGCAAGTTGGTGACTGTTGTATTTCAGCTTCAGATCAAGTAGTCTGAGGTTCTTCAGAGTCTTTTTAAGTGGGAGATAAATTCGGGTATTACTATGTGATGGTTTCATCTCTTCTGGGAGATGTGAAATTGTATGATCAACATCCAACTGTGTATCATTTAAATGGGATGGAAGCTCTTCCTCGCAGTGAAGCTCTTCCTCGCACTGAAGCTCTTCCTTGCAGTGAAACTCTCCTCCACCGCCTGTCCAATATGTGGCAGTCTTTTCATTACACATTTTGGGTTCTTCAATGAAATGTTTTTGTTCCTCATCTTTCTTTTCTGTGTTCACATAGACATTTTCAGAAAAGACAAAGTCTTGCCCTGTAGTATCAAGATTCATCATCTCCCTCATCTTCAGTTCAAGTGAACTTTCAAATATTTGACTTCCTTCAGTCTGAAAACCTTGACTTTCAACCTCCTGGTCAGTAACTACTTCATCATCTCTTATGAAGAGTTGTGGGGGGCTGTGTCCATGTATTAACACATCCTCTTCCACATGACATTCTGTGCTCCCTTCCCACGGCACAACTGAGCTTTCCATCTTGGATAAAGTATGTTTCCTAACCTGAAAAACAAAAAAATATTTGTATATAAAAATGTACAGACATACTGTACTGTACACTGGGAAATGTGCAAGCATGCTTAAACTATGTTTGGTTTTATTATTATTGTTAGTGTCTTTTCATTCTTGCAGACCTTTAACCACTTCAGCCCCAGACCATTTGGCTGGCCAAAGACCAAAGTATTTTTTGCAATTCGGCACTACATCGTTTTAACTGACAATTGTGCGGTCATGCAACATGGCTCCAAAACAAAATTGACGTCCTTTTTTTTCTCACAAATAGAGATTTCTTTTGGTGGTATTTGATCACCTCCACGGTTTTTTTTTTTTGCGCTATAAACAAAAAAGAGCGACAATTTTGGAAAAAAAGCAATATTTTTTACTATAATAAATATCCCTAAAAATATATAAAAAAAACTATTTTGGGCCAGTTTAGGCCGATACGTATTCTTCTACATATTTTTGGTAAAAAAAAAATTGCAATAAGCGTTTATTGATTGGTTTGCGCAAAAGTTATAGCATCTACAAAATAGGGGATAATTTTATGGCATTTTTATTTTAAACATTTTTTTTTACTGGCGGCGATCAGCGATTTTTATCATGACTGCGACATTATGGCGGACAGATTGGACACTTTTGGTGCTATTTTGGGACCATTCACATTTATACAGCAATCAGTGCGATTAAAAATGCATTGATTACTGTGTAAATGTGACTGGCAGTGAAGGGGTTAACCAAGAGGGCGCGCTGCAGGGGTTAAGTGTGTCCTAGGGATGTGTTCTAACTATAGGGGGGATGGGCTACTTGTGTCCCAACTCTGATCACCGCTCCCAATAACAGGGAGCGGTGATCAGTGTCCTGTCACTAGGAAGAATGGGGAAATGCTTGTTTACAGTAGGGACAGAAAGTATTCAGACCCCCTTAAGTTTTTCACTCTTTGTTATATTCCAGCCATTTGCTAAGATCATTTAGGTTCATTTTTTTCCTCATTAATGTACACACAGCACTCCATATTGAAAGAAAAACACAGAATTGTTGACATTTTTGCAGATTTATTAAAAAAGAAAAACCCGGCGGGGCACGCACGCTCACAATGCCGCGTCTTAAAGGGCAACGTACAGGTACGTTAATATGCCTGTCCATGCCATTCTGCCGATGTATATCGGCGTGAGCCCGTCGGCGAGTGGTTAAATACTGTAAGGTGGTATACTTACAACTCTTTTTTTTTATTCCATGACCGGGCATTAGTCTACTCACACTTGGAATGAGATAAATGATGTGCGTGCAATTAGACAATAGTCTGTTGGTGGAGCACTAACAGTTATAATAGAAAGGAGGTTTCGTGGGTTGAACATTTCGCTAAATCTTAAGGTTTGCGCCACCTTTCCTAATTGGAGATACAATGAAAGTTTTCTTTCCTAGTATCTGGAAGCTTAAACAATATGTTACCCCAACATTTTATATTACTGATATGTGTCTGGTGTGCCCTGTACTTGTGTTAAAAAGTATCCTGTTCTCTTTGTATTGCATCCTTTGTGTGAAATACCTGGTGATCCTGCCAGTCCCCCTGCTTTCCTATTTCAAACTGTAAGAAAGAAAAAGACAGCAACAGGCGCCTCTTAGTAAGACTGTAACATTTAATGGCAAGTTAGGATTAAAACACTCACATGTAAAGACATGATTGTCAAGTGCAGGGGAGTCCAGTATAAGCCATTAGTGATCTCTGTAGCCTGGATGGAAAGTAGCTTTATTCCTCTGTGCTGTCGGCTTGTCAGTCCACAACACACTTCCGGGATTCGGTCGTGATCCACAACGAGGCTTGCAGCTCAGCCAAACAGTCACATGGAGGGCTGGAGTGCAGAGTTCAAGGTATGGGCTGTACTGCCATAAAGCAACGCGTTTCAGAGCATGCGCGGTAACGCGCGCTCCTTTCTCAAGCTAAAGTTAATGGGTCATGTGCACTGCCACCTAATGGTCAATATTACAATCTGTATGGATGCAACAGTAATGTATTTATGACATCCAAAAAGAGTGGGAGAAAAATTAGTGTGCATACATATTATACTTCACTATAGCTTATCTTAAAATCTAATAACTTTTATCAGGTACTGGATATGTTGATACAAAAATCAAATACTTGATAAGTTTTCTTCTGTCAAATGTCAATTGGGAAATTGATTAAAAAGTACATGAATATAGTTGAGATTAATATGTAAAAACAGGGAAAAGAACAGGGAAAGAAATTATTTTTATTATTTTATGGGATGTTGTTGATATTTATTTTAATATATAATTATTATGAGACTTGTTGACTATAAAAACAATGTAAGCTACTGGTATAGGTTGATAAATAAAAAAGTATTCATCGATAAAAACATTCAAAAAATATTTTAAAATGATGGATAATAAATCAAACATTTTAAATAGTATATAAAAAAAATTAAATAAAATTGCACCCAGCAAATTAAAGTCAATAAAGGAAACCACACAGGCGCAAGCCTGCCTGATCCCGTTAAAGGGCGTGTTCTGTTGCAAAAAGCCATTGTGCAAAACTTGTAGCTTTGTCAAACATGGCAAGAAGCAATTTTCTACAAAAGGAAAAACTTACGTGTTGGGAGAATTTTACATTTGCAGTTCTGACTTTGTAGTATATGGCCTTAGTTGTCCTTGCAATCTAATGTACGTGGGGCGCACTATACGCCCATTAAGACAAAGGTTTGGTGAGCACCGCAGAAAGATAAAGGTAGGCAAGGATAAGCATAGTGTCATAATAAATCTACAGAATATCATAATAAATCTACAGAAGGTCTTGAAGTATGGATCCTAGAGCAAATACCCAAAAATCTTTTTGAGGCTGAAAGATTTCACAAATTGTGTGAACGCGAGACCTTCTGGATTTATTCACTAGATACTTTAAATCCTGGTGGAATCAATGAGGAGTTGGAAATCTTTACTATTTTGTAATACAGGAATGTCACGTTATTGTACTTATTTTTCAAATTTCCCCCCTTTTGTGCTTTAGGTGATGTTACATGTTGATCCCCTATAAGCAATATAATTGTATATAAAGATCTTGGGGTTAGTGGGCCTTTTCAAACAGTCCGTAAGTAATCACACCCCTGTTGTTCTTTACCTATCCCCTCTTTCCTATTCCCTCTTCTCCCCCCCCCCCCTTCCTCCCTCCCCTAATCCCGTCCACATCCCCTTCTGTTATCCTCCTTCCCATCTTATGATTTTTTTCCTCCCTAATAGATACTGATGTGTTCATGTGGATCTACTATTTAAAATGTTTGATTTATTATCCATCATTTTAAAATATTTTTTGAATGTTTTTATCGATGAATACTTTTTTATTTATCAACCTATAGCAGTAGCTTACATTGTTTTTATAGTCAACAAGTCTCATAATAATTATATATTAAAATAAATATCAACAACATCCCATAAAATAATATAAATAATTTCTTTCCCTGTTCTTTTCCCTGTTTTTACATATTAATCTCAACTATGTTTATGTACTTTTTAATCAATTTCCCAATTGACATTTGACAAAAGAATACTGAATGTGTGTTTTTTATATGTATACTTATATATGTCCTTTATAAACTTATCAAGTATTTGATTTTTGTATCAACATATCCAGTACCTGATAAAAGTGATTAGATGTTAAGATAAGCTATAGTGAAGTATAATATTTATGCACACTGTAATGTTTCTCCCACTCTTTTTGGATGTCATAAATACATTACTGTTGCATCCATACAGATTGTAATATTGACCATTAGGTGGCAGTGCCGAGCAAGCACATAAATAGGCCACACATGACCCATTCACTTTAGCTTGAGAAAGGAGCGCGCTTTACCGCGCATGCTCTGAAACGCGTTGCTTTACGGCAGTACAGCCCATACCTTGAACTCTGCACTCCAGCCCTCCATGTGACTGTTTGGCTGAGCTGCAAGCCTCGTTGTGGATCACGACCGAATCCCGGAAGTGTGTTGTGGACTAACAAGCCGACAGCACAGAGGAATAAAACTACTTTCCATCCAGGCTACAGAGATCACTCGTGGCTTATACTGGACTCCCCTGCGCTGGACAATCATGTCTTTACATGTGAGTGTTTTAATGCTAACTTACCATTAAATGTTACAGTCTTACTAAGAGGCGCCTGTTGCTGTCTTTTTTCTTTCTTACATATTGGAGCAGCTTCACCTCCCCCCACAAGGCTGCCCTGCTATATAGACTGCACATTCTCACAAGGAGCTTCATTGGCTCAAAGGACTATTTGATGAACTTACATTGTGTTTTATATTCCCCATACTGTGACCTGCGCTGCTATTTGTTACTGTGTTCCTATTTCAAACTGACCATACTAACCATGACAGCACATCCATCCCAGCATGATCAGTTTTCAGGCTGTGCTGGGAGAACAGCCTGCCTGTCCTCCAATGATTAGACTTGTGCTGATATGCACCCATGCACAGCCATTCACTGTGAAGATCAGTGTACTGCTGTTTCTCCACCCCCACCTTTTTAAAACTCTTATGCAGCTGAGAACAGAGATTATATAATCACCTATAAAAAAAAATTTAAAAAAGTTTTTTTTTATCATGTTTATTATGTGTATACACAGTATTGCAGTATTGCAGCCAGAAGTGAAATTTATTCAGATTAAAGTGGATGTAAATCTGATTCATGAAATTTGACCTAGGCACATATATCTGTAGTGTTTTCTTACCTCTCTCCAAAGCCCTAAGTCCTGTGTCTTTCTGCTGCTCGTTTTTTCTGTTATTGGCATGATAACTTCTGACAAGTTCTCCAACAACCGTGATAAAATCAGCCTGAAATTTGTATCGGGGTGGGTGCTATAAATAGATTAGCAGAGAGCTGGTCTATTCACAGAACATTCCTTCCTTCCTCTGCCTATGTGGAGAGGGGGTGTGTGCCTTTCCTCCAATCAGCGGTCACAGTGCATGCCAATAATCCACACCCACAGGTGAACAGGAAGAAAAAATGTCTAACACCATGTGCACTTTCTAAAGAATATAGCAAGTTGAAGACAGCAGATATACATGTAAAACTTATGTAGGGAGATTTGTTTCATATCCTGGTGTCATCATGGTGATATTAAACTCTGGACAAGTATAGTGCTAGACCAGAGTCAGGTGTTGCTGCCTAGATCCCCTTGGTGTTTTGAAGATTTCCCTTCCTCTTTAAAAAAGCACCAGCTTATTGGGCCTATGACCCGCTTGTGTTTTCAGCTTATCTCTATGGATAAGTAGTCCTCTTTGGAATCTCCGCTGTCCCTCATACTGGGTAACCCATGTTTCACTCCAGGTCTTTGAGAAGGAGCCTTCAGCTGGCTGATCGAGTCAGGGCATTACCAAGCATTGCTCTTTGCTACGTCGGGAGCTTGGCCCTTATTATAGACCCTCATGGACCATAGTGGCCCTTTTCGCCTAGATTTTTGGAGAGCATTGCAATTACCGGTACACCATTTTTTACAGACCTTTTCTGTCCCCGGCAACTTCTGCCGCAACCTGACTACAATTGAAGAGTACTGCTCTGGGGGGTGAACCATTCCCTAATGCCCTTTCGGCAATGTATACTCTATTGATCACACCGCCTGATGACTTTCTGTTATCCTACTTAGCAAAATGGGAATCAGACCTGGGTAGAACATTCTTAAAGGCGCAACGTTCCAATATAACCCGATTTGCCCTGAAATCCTCACTCTGCACGAAAGTGCAGGAAAACTACTTCAAGATCCTTCCTCGGTGTTACCGCACCCCTTCTCTTGGTCATAAGTACTTCCCAAGCACCTCTGCTCTTTGCTGGTGGTGTCAGGAGGAACATGGGATGCTATTGCATATCTTCTGGTCTTGTCCTAAGCTGGGCAGTTTCTGGAAAGAGGTCTGTAAGATTATCCAAAAGTTTACTGACTACAAGATCCCAGAGGATCCCACATTTTTCTTGTTTCACGCTTCCTCAATCCCCGCCAGGGTCTATAAAAAATCGATTGTCCGCCACCTTCTGAATGCAGCTAATGCCACGTACACACGAGTGGATTTCTCGTCGGAAAAAGATATGACAGCTCCGACGGGATTCCGCTCAAGTTTGCCTTGCATACACACGATCACACAAAAGTTGGCTGAAATTACGACTGTCAAGAACGCAGTGACGTACAACACTACAACGAGCCGAGAAAATGAAGTTCAATGCTTCCGAGCATGCGTTGAATTGTTTCCAAGCATGCATAGGGATTTTGCACGTCAGAATTGCCACAGACGATCGCATTTTCGGATAGGAACTTTTCCCGACCGAAAAATTGAGAGCATGCTCTCAATCTTTTGCTGGCTGGAATTCCGCCAGCAAAAGACTGATGGAGCATACACACGGTCGCATTTTCCAACGAAAAACTCTCATCGGTCTTTTGCGGGCCGAAATTCCGATCGTGTGTACGTGGCAGTTTTCTTTCATTCCCCTCACCTGGAAACACGGCCTCCAACAATTGGGCTGTGGTTGAGGAGGGTTGAGGAGTTGAACCGGATGGAGGACCTGGTTTTGACCGCCCAGCAAAAACAAAAGACTTGTATGCACACCTGGACATTATGGAACATGTTTATCTATTCTGAGGAAGGGAAGGCTCTCATCAAGGTGACTCCTACTGGTTTATGATGCCCTTACATCTCACAGCAGACTGTCTGACTCAGACTTTTTGCCCCATCCCCCCCCCTTCCTTTTTTTTTTTCCTTTTGGTTCTCTTTCTTCAACTACTTCAGTTTTCTACTCTCTAGATTTCCACTGCTTTGAAATAAACTGGGCAGTTTTCTACTATATATTATGCTCACTAGGAAGTAATCCTATTTTGGGGTTACCTTAAAATTACATTCCAATAGGCCAGTTTGCTACCTCTAGGGGATATTCCCTCCTGCTCCCTTTATCAGCTCTGGTTTTCATTGGGGCTGTTATGTATTGTAATTTACTGTTGTTGGATCTTTTGTACACTTCCTATTGTGTATGTCTATTTGGAAGCTGCCTGTATATCTTAAATAAAAATTTAAAAAAAAATAGTGTTTCCTATTGAGAGGCTGGGGAGGAGCCATGCTGAGAACTCATACTGAAATGCGCAGGTGTGGGGGCACACTCTTTAAAGCTGAGACACAGACATGAAAAGTAAGCAGATAGCCAGAGAATAAAACATTACTGCAGATTCATGACAGTACCCCCCTCTTACGAGGCCTCCCCCCCCCGCTTGGAACCAGGCTTGGAGGGGAACTTCAAATGAAGCCTCCTCAGAAGACGAGGCGCAAAGACATCAGATGCAGGAATCCAAGACCTCTCCTCAGGACCAAAACTTTTCCAATCCACGAGATATTGAAGAACACCTTTATAGAATCCAAAATTTGACTACCCTCATACTCTTGATCATCCTCAGAGACCAAAGCTGATGTAGGGAGAGGACGAGAGAACTTATTGAGAACTAAAGGTTCAGAAGGGACACATTAAAATAGTTTGAGATCTTGAAGCTTTTAGGGATCTGGAGTTTAAAACAAACAGGATTCAGCTTAGAAATTATAGTGTAAGGACCAATGAATATTGGGGAAAATTTCAGAGCAGGAACCCGGAGTCTGATGTTGTCTGATGTTATGGCAATGTGGTGCTCCTTAGGAATTGGCAAAGGCATGAGAATACCAGCAGGAACTTACATGGAGGATTTAGACTGGGCACAGACATGACAAGTCTTAACATAGTCTTTAACATCAGTGCAAAAAAAACCCTAGGAGGGTCTGTAAGTGGATAGGCCCCCCAGGAGGAACAGTGGCATCAATCGTCGAGACCACCAGCAGAGTGGTGAAAGGCAAAAGAGGAATTTTCATGGAAGATGCAGTTCCCCAGTCCATGAAATTACCAGCGGCTCCGGAATCCAGGTAGGCCGAGACCGCATGAGGGGAAGCATTGACACGGAAGAGTACAGAAAGAAGGAGACAGGATAATGAAGGTGATATTCCTGGGTCCGATACGCCACCTTCCAGATTAGACCCGAGTGTTTCTCGGACGGAGAGAGCATGTGCCCCGAAAATGACCTTTGCCCCCACAGAAGATACACAAGCTCAGAGTTCTGCGCCTAGCACGTTCTTCAGGGGATAACCTAGTCCAGGCAAGCTGCATAGGTTCCACAGCTGGCAAGGGATGCTCCACACTATGAGGAGAGGGGAGCTTGGGCTGGCTAAGGACTGGCGTCTTTTTTCTGGGGTCCTCTCCTGGAAGCGAATAACGATCTGATTGCACAGGGAGATGATATCGTCCAGACCAGAGGGAATGGTTCTTCCTGCCAATTCATCCTTCACTCTGTCAGAGTGGCCTTGTAAAAAAGTTGCCACTAAGGCCTCATTTTTCCAGCTTAGCTCAGCAGTTAAATGTGAAAATGAAGGGCATACTGTGCCACCAAAGAAGACTCTTGGTGGAGACGTAATAGAAAGGGCACTGGCCGCTGAAGAGACACAACCTGATTCCTCGAAAAAATTCTGAAAGAGTTTCAGGAAGTTAGACAAGCTGGAAAACACCGGATCATTCTTCTCCCACAGCGGAGCAGCCCAGGCTAAAGCCTTATTGGTCAGAAGGGAAATAATATAGGTTACCTTTGCCCGATCAGAGGGAAAGTTTTGAGGCTGGCGTTCAAAACGGATGGTGAACTGACTAAGGAACCCCCTGCAGGCCTTGGAGTCACCAGAGAAATGAGAAAGAGCTGGTAGATGCAACGAATTTGTGGTGGCGACCATAACCGGAATAGGTACAACCGCCAGCTGCGATTGAGGTTGTTGAACCTGGGATCCAAAAGAGGCCTGAAGCTGTTCAAAGCGAGAGGCCAAATCTTGCAGGAATTGCATCACTTGTCTGATTGGACTCCTGTGTCTCGAATCTGTGAACTATGCCCTGCAGCTGATCAACGGCAGGTAGCGGCACATTAGCCGGGTCCATGGCCGAACAAATTTGAGGTCAGGTGACAGATGCACACCGCTGGGGTTAGGAGCGCACCGCTAGGGTTGTGGACCCTTCTGCTGACTGCTGGGGATGGAGCTCTGGGTGGTTCAGGAAAGCAGCTCCACCTAAACACCGACATGGACCAAACAGGAAGCTAGAGCGTAAGATTCCCCAGGGCGCGGAGTCTCAGAACCAGCAGGTTTTCACCAGAGCCTTTGATGGTGAGGATGGATTTGGCTGCAGCTGACTCCAGGTCGCGGCCCCCGGGGTCTCTCAGCTCACGGATTGGCTCTGGTGGACAGAGCAGAAGCAGCAGTTCAGGGTTAAAGACAGGATAGTCAGGAGAACAAGCCAAAGTCAGGGCAACTAGCAGACAGGGATGGTCAGGAAGGCATGCCAAGGTCAGGGTCACTAGCAGACAGGAATGGTCAGAAGGACATGCCGAGGTCGGTACACGGAAGTCAGAGATAAACATACAGCAGGACTCCACACCAGAAGCCTAATCACAACTTTGCTCGACAAGGCTGGCTTGCAGTATGCAGGGTTAAAAAATGTTTCCTGTTGAGAGCCATGCTGAGAGCTCATATTTAAATGCCCAGGTGTGAGGGCACGCTCTCTAAAGCTGAGACACAGACCTGAGAGGTAAGCAGATAGTAAGAGCATAAAACATTCAGATTCATGACAGATTCTGGAAGGTACATTGAAATGAGTACACAAACTTACAACTTGTAAGTTTGTGTACTCATTTCAATGTACCTCCCAGTACCAATAGGATCTCCTGAGGAAGCTAACGGCGAAACGGGTAGTGATCCATTGGTGCTGATGCTGTGATCCGGTCTGCAGGCCTTCAGATAGAAGATTACTGTTATGACAGCATACTCTATAATTCTCAGGCCACCCGTAAAGGTTTCCTTGTCCAGCCTCTGGTCATATATGGGAGAATATAAACACTATGGCATACCCATATATTCACCTTTTGCGGCATGTTTTTACTATGTTAGTTAATAAATTTTGATATTTTATTATACCTTTGAGTAATTTTCCTTCCCTACTGGGAATATACTGGCAGCCTTTAAAGTCTGCTTTTCCATTTTCTTTCTGATCCTGTTTATATAACAAACATGTACAAACTCAGAACTTTCTCATAATATGAAATAAGGTAGTATGATCAACTGAATATTATACTGATCTTCCTACCTGATTTTAGCTATGCATATTAAAAGGATGAATATTACAAAGCAGTATAGGAAGCGTACTGGTTTGTAGTATACAAGGAAGGCAGGCCAATCACTACATTAATCAGATGCATTTCTAGTGTTTGAAAATCCCTCCCTCCACATAGTTGGGTGATGAAACAAAAAGGGATCTGTAATACAATGTGGTAAACACTTTTGACATCACTATGGTTTAAGTGAAAATGTTATGTTGGGAGCTGTTTGTTATAGATGTTGCTGGGGCCAACTTAGTTCCAGCTAGTTGTTGAAATACAATTTTATGCAGCAAGCATGTGTAGGCCTTAGCCTCTTCCAGTCTAATGATAACCTCCAATGCCAAAGATAGCTGACATCCTTCAATATATAGTGGGCTGTAAGGCATAGTGGGTGCAAAGATGGTGAAAGTCATTGAGCGCCAGATACTTCTTGGATGTAAAAGAGGTTTTATTTCTCTTAAAAGTCCTTTTTGTATTTTTGGGGTAAAGAGGGTTAGGGCCAGGACACTCTTAAGTAGTTGTAGATTCAATTAGCAGACTCCGTGACTTCAATAGGAGGACAGCTGTGCAGGGAAAGGCCTCAGCAAGGTGCCACATCTGCACATGCAGCAATGCTGTCTCCTATGGCAACAATCTTTAACATTTAACATTTAACAATCCGCAGTCCCAACCCCGCATTGCCCCGTTACTTTTGGATAGGCCCTCACACAGCCTGGCAGCCAGATGCCCCCAGGATAGGCCCAATCTCCGGCCTAGCAGCCCAAGGTGTATGACACACATCCACCCAGACAGCCGTCCCGGTGGCACAGAACATAGATCACCTGACTCCACCCACATATATAGGTGCTCCCAGCAGGCCAAGGGATTCAAGAAAACCCTTGCCCATTGGCTGAGATACCCCATATACCCATAACCTGACCTTGGGTTGCCCTCCTCGTATCTAGTAGCACCAAGTTCAAGTTTGTATGTTCTCCATGCATTTAAATGCCTTATGCCGCATACACACGAGCGGACTTTACGGCAGACTTGGTCCGGCGTACTGGATTTCGTCGGACAATTCGATCGTGTGTGGGCTCCAGCGGACTTTGTTTTCTCAAAAGTTGGACGGACTTAGATTTGAAACATGTTTTAAATCAATCCGTCGAAATCGAGTCCGGTCGAAAAGTCCGCTCGTCTGTATGCTAGTTCGATGGACAAAAAGCCATGCTAGGGCAGCTATTGGCTACTGGCTATGAACTTCCTTGTTTTAGTCCGGTCATACGTCATCACGTACAAATTCGACGGACTTTGGTGGATTGTGTGTAGGCAAGTCCGTTCATTCAGAAAGTCTGTCGTAAAGTCCGTCGAAAAGTCCGCCGGGCAAAGTCTGCCGTAAAGTCCGCTCGTGTGTACGCGGCATTAGACCCCTTTCACACTGAGGCAGTTTTCAGGCATTTTATTGCTAAAAATAGCACCTGTAAAGCGTCTGAAAACTGCCTCTCAAGCCACCCCAGTGTCAAAGCCAGAGTGCTTTGACACTGGGGCGGTGCGCTTGCAAAAAAAAAGTCCTGCAAGCAGCATCTTTGGGGCAGTGGGGGAGCGGTGTATACACCGCTCCCCCACAGCCCCTGCCCATTGGAATGAATGGGCACCACTTCGGAAGCACCGCATCTCAGGCGCTTTTAACTCCTTTTTAACCCCTTCTTGGGGGTTATAAATGCTACCGCCCAAAAAGAGTTGCCAAAACATCGCTATAGCAGTGGTAAAGCGCCGCAAAAACGAGTAGGACTTTACCGCTAACGCTGGCTCCTCCCCAGTGTGAAAGTAGCCTTTTACATGTATATGTAAAAGGCATGGTTAGTGTGAACTAAAAATCCCTGTTTTTTTTTGCAAAGTTTGCTAGAAAGGGCAGTATGCAGAGGGTTCATCCAGAATTTCTAGTGTTAACATGTGGTCACACCCCTTTAGCACCTGATGGATTATATACATGTATAAGCTATTGGGATATGAGCACATGCATGTTGCTGCCAGAAACCATGGACCAGACCAAGACAGAAGTACAGTCAAATCACACTAGTCCAGTAACCGGATCGGGTAGTCAGCCAAGCCGGAGTTCAGTAACCAGATCGGGTAATCAGCCAAGCCAGAGTTCAGTAACCAGATCGGGTAATCAGCCAGGCCAGAAGTCAGGGATCCAAGTAGAGGAACAGCAAGCAGGATAAGGAGCCAGAAGGGATGTCAGCAAAGCCAGTCTTTAAACAGGAATGCAAGAGATGGTTTCTTGTGATGTGACCAAGGCGAAAGCAGGAATGAAGTGATCTGGAGATCTTTATTTTTTTTTTTTCTCTTCCTTGCCACATCACTGTTCGTTTTCGGGGGTGAAAGTTTCACCTTAACGGTTCAATACTTTCCCGACTCATTACTCACATCATGGTGGCTTTGATACTTTTTGTCTCTTGTTTTCCTTTCAATATTACAAATCTCTTTTGTATCTATCTACTTATTTGTATCATCAAACTAATATATCTAATTTTTAATCATAAGGTCTGAACTTAAACCCCATTTAAACCATGCTAATCAAACCCCCCTGCCCTTCCCCACCCTCCCCCCACCCCAACCTACTCCTTCTCGAGATCCTATATTTCTTCCTCCGTACACCTTCATGTTAACTGAATCCCCCTCCCACAATGGACACCACTCCTATTGCCTGTTCTCCATCTATCCTTCTCGCTGGGTTCCCCCCAGCAAGTTCTATTGAGTTCTCAAGACTTCTACCACCCTTGGTGAGCTTTTAAATTTTTGCCACTTCTTCCATTTTTCCTCGAACTCTTCCAATTCCGCTTCCTCCATACATCTCAAATATTCTAAGTTCTGAGTTTCGTTTATTTTGTCGTACCATTCTTGTATTGTTGGACCATGTTTCTCCTGCCAATGGCTTACAAGCAGACTCTTAGCTGCGTTCAACATTTGTGGGACTAGTGTTCTCAGATATAATTCAGTTGGCATTCTAAAACCGTGAAACAGACATACCCATGGATCATCCGGCACTGCTATTTGGGTTATCTCGCCTATGATTTTCCTAATATCATCCCAAAATTCCCTTATTTTTGTGCAGTGCCACCAAATGTGTGCCATTGTACCCAATTCCATACATCCCCTCCAGCATAGTTGTGAAATTTCATTCTGGTACTTAGAAGCTCTATCTGGGGTAATATACCATCTTGACACGCATTTGTAATTTAGCTCAGACATTTTATAGTTTACCGAAGTACTATGAACTCGCTTCAGTAGGGTTGTAACCTCGTCTTCTTTAAGTTTTGATTTTAGTTCTGATTCCCATTTTTTAATGTATGCTGGGATGTCTGTTCCCTTCAGATCCACTAGTATCCTATAGGTTTTTGAAATCCCCTTCTTCCCATCCTGACCAACACCAAGTTTCTCAAACGGTTTGAGGTTGTCCATCATTCTAATTGGTTGGGGGAGCGTTTCAATAAAATTTTTTAACTGACTGTATCGCCACCTGTTAAGGGTCATAAGATCACTTTTATTTTTCAGGTCCTGAAATGAGCATAGTTTACCTTTCTGCATAACATCCTTTAGCTGAGCTCCTCCTTGCAGTATCCATCTCCCACTTAGATTCTCCATTCCTGGTGCAAAAAACTCAGTGTCCCTCAGGGGGATCAAAGGGGAGTTATACTCCCATTTTTCCCTCCTATGCAAATTATCCCATATTTTCAAAGTATGTCTAGTGATACTGTGTGTCTCAGAACAAAGTTTCCTAAAATGTGAAGGTATCCAAATAACTTTACTTAATTCTACTTTACTAATTGTGTTTTCCATTTTTACCCACCTCTTCTCTTTGTTTCCTTTTACCCAATCTATAATTCTAGATAAAGTGATTGCTTCGTGATATAATCTAATGTCTGGTGTTCCCCTCCCCCCTTTCTCTTTATCCCTTGCCAAAGTGTCCTAACTTATACGTGACTTTTTTCCCCTCCAAAGAAATTTAATAATAAGAGAGTGCAGTTTTTTAAGATATACTTGTGGAAGCGGGATTGGTAACATCTGCATTTTAAATAGAATCTTTGGCAGGATTGCCATTTTAATAATATTAATTCTTCCCCCCCATGACAGCTGTCCTCTTGTGATTCTATTCAACTCCCTCTTGATCTCATTCAGGAGGGGGATGAAGTTAGCTTGAAACAATGACTCTTCCCTGTTATTTTTACCCCAAAGTAGTTTATCTCCTTTTTTCCCCATAAAAATGGGAATTCTTTGTGGACCATATGATCTTTTTTGTCAGTCTTAATTTCTAATATTTCAGATTTAATTGGATTGATCTTGAAATTTGATATTTCTCCGTATTCTTTCAAAGTTTTGAGCAGGTTAGGAAGAGTTATTCTAGGTCTAGTAATATACAACAAAATGTCATCTGCAAAAGCAGCTAGTTTGTGTTCTTCCTCACCGTCCGAAACCCCTGAAATATCCGGGTTGTGCCTTATTCGTTCGAGCAAGGGCTCAAGCGTCAGCACGAACAAGAGGGGGGACAATGGGCAGCCTTGTCTTGTTCCGTTAGTCATTTTGAACGGTTCTGATAGCGTTCCATTAACCTTGACCTTTGCTGAAGGGCATGTATACAGTGCCTTTATCCTTCTGATCATAATTGGTCCAAATCCTATTTCCTTCAGCGTACTGAACATAAAGCCCCAGTCTACCCTGTCAAAAGCTTTCTCAGCGTCTATTGACAGGAGTAGCCCTGGGGCTCCGCTGTCCCTCATTTTTTGAATTACCATAAGGGTTCTGATCCCATTATCCCGTCCCTCCCTACCCGGAATGAATCCCGCTTGGTCTGGGTGTATCATATTATTTAAGATGTGCTTCACTCTCCCTGCCAGTATTTTCGCGAACAGTTTCGTGTCTGCGTTTAGGAGCGCTATTGGTCTGTAGCTAGAACAGAGTGTACTGTCCTTGCCCTTCTTCAAGATGATGGCGATAATTGCTTCTGACGCTTCTTTTCCCATCTCCCACTTCGTGCCTATCCCGTTCATATATGTACAGAGTTTGGGGATTAGGAGATCTTGGAACCTTTTGTAATATAACACAGAGAAACCATCAGGCCCGGGACTTTTCCCTACTGACGTCTCCCTCAAAGTTTTTTTAATTTCCTCTTCTGTAATGGGACCCTCAAGTAAGTTATATGTATCTTCTTCTATTTTCTTAAAACTGAGTTCCTGAAAAAAAGCTTTAATTCTTTCCCTTTTTTTTCTGTCTCTCTTTTTGAGGTAGTGCTGTTGATCGAATACAGTCCCTCATAGTACTTTTGGAAAACTTTGGCAATTTCTACTGTTCTATATTTTACCTCCCCTTCTAAAGTCTTGATTTTCTCGATAGAATTATTGGACTTCCTTTTTTTTAGGATCTTTGCTAGGAACTTCCCCGGTTTATTACCTCCCACATATCTCTCTTTCTTTAATAAATTGTACGTTTCTCGCGTATCTTGTTCAATTAGGGTTCTCATGGCCTCTCTTTTGTTGTAAAGTCTAAGGAGCACCTCCTTCCCCCCCTTTTTTTTATGGATCTGTTCAAGTTCCTCTATTTCACTCATGATTACAAGTTTATCTTCCCTTCTCTTTCTCTTCTTTTCCGCACGTGCCTTAATCAGGATCCCCCTAATATAGGCTTTGTGTGCCTCCCATATTATTGACTCTGAGACTTCAGCTGTTTCATTAGTTTTAAAGAAGAACTCTAGTTCCCTCAACACCAGGTCCCGTATCTCTTTATCATTTATTAATTCTTCATTTAACTTCCAGCTAAAGCTCTTATTATGGGTCTGTCTCATGTTCACCGTCAAACTTACAGGCGCGTGGTCAGAGAAAGTCACCACCCCGATATCTGAGCTAGCGATCTCCTCCAACCAGCAGTGCTCAATCAAAAAGAAGTCCAGTCTAGAATAAGTCCCATGTACGGGGGAATAGAACGTATAATCCCTGCTGTCAACATGTTGCGTCCTCCACACGTCCACCATTTGGCACTGGTGCAATTTCTTTCTCACTCTATTGCCCCAGACCAAACTTGCCCCCCGCACATGGGACGATTTATCCTTCTCTGGCTCTAAACACAGATTAAAATCACCAGCCATTATAGCTAGGCCTTCCTTAAATTCGGTAAATTCTGCCAACCTCCTGATCATAAAATTATGTGGGTTTTTGTTTGGGCCATAAATGTTTGCCAGTGAACATTCAACACCATTGAGTTTCCCTTTTAGGAACAAAAACCGACCCTCCGAGTCAGTCCTTCTCTCGTGTAGTTCGAACCTTACTCCATTGGCAAACCCAATGGCTACTCCTTTTGCGCGTGGTGTGGATGAGTCACCATAGAACCAAACTGGGAAGTCCTTGGAGAAGATTTTTTGGTTCCTCTCCAGGAGAAAATGAGTCTCCTGAAGAAATACCACATCAGCTCCCCGGAATTTCAGTTCCTGCAAAATATTAACACACTTCACCCTTGCGTTCAAACCTCGTACATTATATGAGATTATTTTAATATTGCTCATCTATCCTACAAAAGTTCTTTCTTAGTCCCTGCATCAGAGTGGTGTCCGTGGGATTCAAAATTCAAGATTATTCGCTGTACTTTCCTACCGGCCCTCAGCTCCTTCCTATTCCCCCAACCCGTACCCTCCCCCTCCCTCCTACCTCTCCCATTACCCACCCCACTCCCCCTTCCCTCCCCTTCCCCCATGGGGATATTAGGCCGTCTCATGGCCTAGAACAAAAAAACGTGGCTCCTCCAACTCCACCCGCCCCTTCGGTTCTCCCCCTGAGGTTGAGATCGGACTGGGCCGCCCCTTTCCCAATGCTCCCCCTGATATTGAGGGGTGCCCAAGCCTGGTTAATCCCCCCCTCCCCCCCTCCCCACCACCCCGCCACCCCACACCCCCCCCGGCCCTCACACACCCCCAGATCCTAATTCAGCCTTGTTTGACTAGGTCTTATAACTGTTCCATTACGATTTTCTCATTTTAAATATTGGCCTCCAAGCCTGCTGCACCCCAAGGACTTCTGCGTCCCCAGTCTTAACCCACCAACCCGGTATTTCCACCAGAGGCACCTCTAATCGATCACAAAATTTAGCTGTTTCTTCTGGGAATCTTAAAGTGGCCGATCTGCCATCTTTACGTCCAATAAGGCAGGCTGGGAACCCCCATGAATAATGGACATCATGAACTTTTAACTGTTCAAGGAGTGGTTTCAATATTCTTCTCCTAGCTAGTGTCTCTGCTGCCAGGTCCGGAAATATCTGCAGATTTGTCTCGCCGTACTTCACTGGGTAGTTCTTTTTCAGATTTTCCTTGACTTTCTCTTTGTCGCTGTACTTGTGAAATCTTGCGATGACATCTCTTGGAACCTCACCCCTTATTTCTGCCGGTTTTCTAATCCTGTGTATTCTCTCAAACTTTATTGTTTTTTTTGCATTCTCCGGAGTGTACACCATTCTCCCAAATATTTCGTCCATTACTCCTTGTAGGTCTTCAGTTCCCCCTTGTGGTTCAGGCAGGCCCCTGATCCGTAGGTTCTTCCTTCTACTCCTATTTTCCTGATCTTCCGCTCTGTAACGTAGATTCCTCTGTTCTCTTTGTAGCTCTTCCATCTGGGATTTAAGTTCCTTTATCTCTTCATCCTGTTTATCCATCTTTGTTTCTGCTTCTTCTACTCTTTGCAACATATGATTCATCTCTTCTCGGAGAGAGCCTATTTCCCCCTTTATAGTTACTTCCAGTTTGGCAAACATTTCCGCCATTTCGCTTTTAGTGGGGAGTAGTTTTTTTTGTTGGGGTTCCATTGTTGCCTCTTCAGTTACTTCGCTGCTTCCTATATGGATATCTGCCTCTACTATCTGTCTTCTTGTCCCTATCCTAGGAGTGCACTCAGGTGTTTTGATTTTGGTCTCTTTTTGTTTGCCTGGGCTATTCTTCCCGGAGTCCTGCACCATGTACTTTCTGATGGTTGTCCTGGGTGGGTTAGCAGTGTTAGCAGTCGCTCCTTTCATGGCTTTACCTTTCATTTCTTTCCTGGAACTGCTCTTGAATTAGGCTTTTTGTCCCGGCCGCCTACCGTTTTCCAAGGGCTTACTTCTGGGTCCCTAGGAGCTCCTGCTTCCTTTAACAGGTCTGACCCAGGCTTAAGATATCCGTCAAAAGAGGGCTCCTGAGTCTCTAGACAAACATCTCCACCAATCCCTGTTCTGAAAACAGTTAAAGATTACAGCCCCAGAGGTCCCTTTTGCTGAAGGCCCTTATTCAGTCTCTACGTATCAATTCAGCCAACCCCCGACTACATTGGCCTCCAAAATAGTTTATTCAGCTTGATTACTGCTGCTTAGCGACTAAAACAGCCCGCCACCTTCCCTCTATTTAGTTAGGGCCGCCTTATCCAAAGGGTTCAGCGCCCTGAAAGATAATTTTTGTAACTGTCCCCTTTTTTCACTGTAGCACTAATCCAACTGAAACAGGGTGATGTATCCTGTCCCCCCAACTGGATACCCCCTCCCAAGCAAACAGTCCCCTGCTCCCACAGGAGCAATGACCTCTTCCCCTGGACTATATACTAGCAGTGGGGGATGAAAATATGTTGATAGCGAAAAACAGCCTTTTTACTTAGAATGAATGTTGTACAACCGAATCTACAATTATACTCTATACGTAGTTATGTATCGCAGGTGTTCCTTGGTGTGTGGTCAGACAGATTTTCCTCTATATACAACTTGAGTTACAACAATCCCCTTTTTTTTTTTTTTTCTTTTATATAGATAGAGCTAGTCCCCTTTCCTCCTGGTCCAGAGATGTTATAATATATGTGGTCATGAGGTGTAGGTTTAGATATAATTTACATAAACGTCCCAGTTTTTTTTTTTTTTGGTCCTTTTCCTCTGGGGCCAGACCCTCTTAAATGCAGCCTTTAGACCATATTTACACAGTGTTTAACTGCCATATAAAATACATCAACTTCTAGAGGCCATATGCAATCCACAATATAAGACAGAGTAGCCAAACCAAAAATAAAGCATAAACTTATATTACTTGCCCGTCTTCCTCTCTCTCCGTTCTGTTCTGGGGACTTTTATTTTTCCTTTATTGCCTTCAATTTCAATTTTCCCCCTTACTGGGATAGAACTGGGGTTAGCAGCACTTACCCCTTCCTGCGATTTCCAGGCTCTCTCCTCTAGTTTTTTTTTTTTGTTGTTTTTTTTTCCTTTTTCCCCAAGCTGTCTCTTCCACACCGCCTTGTTCCGTTTTTTAAAAAAAATCCAATCCTTATTTACCGTAGCCCAAAGCCCCGTTCACTGGGAGCAGCGGTTATCTCAGGCGGACTTGGGAGGGACAGCCAGGGGGCGAGTGCACTCAGCTCACTGCCGCTTCGGTTCCTTCATTCAGCCATGAAGCATGCGGCGTCTCCACAGCAACGGCGTTCCCGTAGTAGGCAGGGAGTGAGCGAAGGGGCAGCGGAGGCAGCGGAGGCTAGATCAGGCTACGGGGAGACTGTGAAACCGCCAATCTTCAGCGATGGAGATAAAGCGGAGCAAGAGGGGGGGGAGACGAGCAGCAGAGCGGACGGGAGAAGGGACGCACCGGCCCTAGCTAAGCATGAGTCGGCGTCTCAGAGAGGGGATCCCAAGCCTCCCGGGCTTAGCATTGCGTCAGGTGAGCTGCCCACATCCGGCTCCTCCCTCGGCCTAAGCCAGAGTTCAGTAACCAGATCGGGTAATCAGCCAAGCCAGAGTTCAGTAACCAGATCGGGTAATCAGCCAGGCCAGAAGTCAGGGATCCAAGTAGAGGAACAGCAAGCAGGATAAGGAGCCAGAAGGGATGTCAGCAAAGCCAGTCTTTAAACAGGAATGCAAGAGATGGTTTCTTGTGATGTGACCAAGGCGAAAGCAGGAATGAAGTGATCTGGAGATCTTTAAGTAGGCGGGACTGACGAGCAGATCCACAACAGCTGGTTAACTGTGGAGAGAGATGAGAGCTGGCAATTAGCCGACAGCTGAGTGGCCAGCTCAGAGAAGGAAGGGCTGAGCCAGCCCTGACAGTACCCCCCTCCTCAACGACCCCTCCCCCTCGGAGGACCACCGGGCTTGAGGGGAAAGCATCTATGGAAATCACGGAGGAGGGCAGGAGCATGTATGTCCGAGGATGAGACCCAGGAGTGTTCCTCCAGACCGTACCCCCTCCAATGCACCAGGTACTGTATGCGCTCACGGAACCTATGGGAGTCAACAATGGATTGTACCTCATACTCCTCATGGTTCTCAACCTGTATAGGGTGAGGACGTGCCACCGAGGTGGTAAAGTAGTTGCAGACCAACGGTTTCAATAAGGAGACATGAAACACATTTGAGATGCGCATACTAGGAGGAAGGTCCAACGCATAAGCCACTGGGTTAATCCTGCGAAGGATACGAAAAGGCCCAATAAACCAAGGTGCGAACTTCAGTGAGGGAACACGAAGTCGGAGGTTGTGAGATGACTGCCAGACCCTGTCCCCAACCTGGTACGAAGGCGCAGGCAGGCGTCTGCGGTCAGCATAGAGTCTGTACCGATCATTAGCATGACGCAAAGCCTCCTGGACTTGTGCCCAAGTGGAGCGAAGACCACAGAGATGCTCCTCTAGCGCAGGAATACTCTCCCAAGCAAAAATGGAAGTCAGTTCCTTAGAAATGGGCAACTTCTTAGGTGGAATACAAAGACACATTTTTGAGAACTGGTCAACCACCATACGGATAACTGTGTTGCCTTGGGAGTTGGGCAACTCCACAATGAAATACATAGACAGGTGGGTCCAGGGCCTCTCTCCATTGGGTATGGGTTGTAGGAGGCCCACTGGAAGGTGTCGGGGAGTCTAACTCTGAGCACACACACTGAACAGGCAGCTATGAAGGCAGTTACATCAGCACGTAGACTAGGCCACCAGAATTGTTCGGAAATGGCCCAAACGAGTTGATTCTTACCAGGGTGGCCAGCTGCCTTGGGAGAATGGTAAGTCTGGAGCACGGCAGTATGGAGACACTCTGGGACAAAGCAGCGGTCACAAGGTTTCTCAGGAGGAGCATGGACCTGAGCAGCAAGAATTTTGTCACCCAAAGGAGAAGTAAGACTGGTGCGAACCGTAGCCAGAATACGATAAGGAGGAATCATAGGAACCGGAACCGACTCCAACTTGGAAGTGAAGGAAAATTGTCGTGACAAGGCATCAGCCCTTACATTCTTAGTACCGGGTAAGAATGAGACAATGTAATTGAAACTTGACAAGAAAAGAGCCCATCGCGCCCTTCTGGGAGAGAGGCATTTAGCCTCAGACAAGAATGTGAGATTCTTATGGTCAGTAAGAATGAGAACCAGCACAGTGGTACCTTCGAGGAGACGTCTCCATTCTTTCAGGGCTAAAATGATTGCCAACAGCTCTCTGTCACCAATCTCGTAATTGCACTCGGCAGGTGACAATTTCTTGGAAAAGTAGCCACAAGGATGCATAGCACTCTCAAAGGTAGGACGTTGAGACAGAAGGGCACCAACACCAGTCTCAGAAGCATCAACCTCAAGGATAAAAGGTAACGTAGGATCAGGATGTGCCAACACAGGAGCAGAAACAAAGGCAGCCTTGAGACTTTCAAAGGCCTTAATGGACTCCGGAGACCAACTCTGTGGGTTACCGTTCTCTCTGGTCATATCGGTCAGGGGCTTGACCAGAGATGAAAAGTTACCAATAAACTTCCGATAATAGTTGGCAAAACCCAGGAAACGCTGCAGAGGACGTAACCCCACAGGTCGAGGCTACTGTAGGACTGCCGAAAGTTTCTCTGGGTCCATCGAAAAACCAGCAGTGGAAATGACAGGCCCAGGAATTTAACCTGTTCCCGATGGAACTCACATTTCTCCAGTTTACAATAGAGATTGTTCTCTCTTAATTTCTGGAGCACACAACAGACATCTGTGTGGTGGTTCTCCAGGGACTTGGAAAATATGAGGATATCATCGAGATAAACCACCACACATAACTGCAACAAATCTCAGAGAACATAGTTAATAAATTCCTGGAAAACTGCCGGGGCGTTGCAAAGGCCCAAAGGCATTACGAGATACTTATAATGGCCTGTTCTGGTATTAAACGCAGTTTTCCACTCGTTGCCCTCCTTAATCCTCACAAGATTGTAAGCCCCTTTCAGATCAAGCTTGGTGAAAACCGTTGCTGCCTTGAGGCGGTCAAATAACTCTGTAATCAACGGGATCGGGTAGGCATTCTTAATTGTGAAACGATTGAGATCCCTATAATCAATACAAGGTCTCAGTTCACCGCTCCTCTTCTTCACGAAGAAGAAACCAGCACCAGCAGGAGACAAGGATTTGCGGATGAAACCCCGAGAAAGTGCATCTGCAACATACTCCTCCATGGCTTTATCCTCCAAGACCGACAAAGGGTAAACCCGGCCACGAGGGGGAGTGGCACCAGGTTGAAGGTCAATTGCGCAATCATACGGCCGGTGTGGAGGCAAACTACCGGCTTGACCTTTGTCAAAGACATCGCTAAAATCACGGTACTCCTCTGGCAGGGAGGAGAGTGAAGAGGTACACAGGACCTTGGCTACCTTCCGGAAGCATGTTTCACTGCATTGTGGTGACCAGGAGAGAACCTCAGCATGGAGCCAATCAAAAGAGGGGTTGTGCCTCTGTAACCAAGGATAACCAATAACCAGCAGAAACTTAGGTGAGGAAATCACTTGGAATTGGATTATCTCATGGTGAAGAGCCCCTACAGCCATGGACAATGGAACCGTCTCATGAGTCACATGGGCAGGATGTAGAGGTCTCCCATTAAGAGCCTCAATAGCAAGTGGAGTGTCACGCAGCTGCAGTGGAATCGAGTGCTTTGATACAAAGGCAGCATCAATGAACAGTATTCAAAAAAGATAGGGACAAAGGTCCCAAAAGGTATTCTTCAGAAAGGATACAGAAAGTGTAAAGGACTAATTTAACTTTATTTAATTGTACAAAAACAAATAGATACTTGCAAAAATACTTGTCTAAAATAATGAAAAAGATCCCAAATCCCTCCTCCAAACACATTTAATTAAATTTAAGACAAGAAGGTCTTAATGGAACACCGGTGTCCATAACAAATCCAGTCATACACATCAGTCACCCATCTCACACACACGGTTCAATCTGATTGTTGTATATTCACCGCAGATTGGCCTGGTAACTCAATAGAGACAAAAGTCGCTGTAATATAGATGAGATTAGCCAGCAGTGATTATGTATAGAGAGTTCGTGTGTTCCGCTCAGCATATAACTTCCACTCAAACTTGTAAAGCAGCAATGCATATGGATTTCAAAATCGCACAGATTGAAAAGTGCAGGTCATTGGTTGCTATGTAGGTATGGATCACAATTGATTAATCAGGGATAACATCGGCCAAAGGATGTTCAGCAAGTAACTTCCACTCAGACTTGTAAAGCAACAATGCATATGGATTTCAAAATTGCACAGTTTGAAAAACGCAGGTCATTGGTTGCTATGTAAGTATGGATCGCAATTGATTAATCAGGAATAGCATCAGTCAAAGGGTGTTCAGCAAGTAGCTTCCACTTAGACTTGTAAAGCAGCAATGTATATGGATTTCAAAATCGCACAGTTTGAAAAACGCAGGTCATTGGTTGCTATGTAAGTATGGATCACAATTGATTAATCAGGGATAACATCAGTCAAAGGATGTTCAGCAAGTAACCTCCACTCAAACTTGTAAATCAGCAATGCATATGGGTTTCAAAATCGCACAGTTTGAAAAGCGCAGGTCATTGGTTGCTATGTAAGTATGAATCACAATTGATTAAAGGGGTTGTAAAGATGTTTTTTTTTTTTTTTTAAAATAACAAACATGTTATACTTACCTTCACTGTGCAGCTCGTTCTGCACAGAGTGGCCCCGAACCTGGTCTTCTGGGGTCCCTCGGCGGCTGTTTCAGCTCCTCCCCGCAAGCATTTACCACCTTCATGCGAGCTCCCTCGCACGGTGGTGAGTGCTTGCGGGCGCGCTCCCGTGATACAGCCGGCGGCTATAGCCGCTCGCTGTATCACTCGGCCCCGCCCCCCGGCGCGCCGCGTCATCGGATGTGATTGACAGCAGCGCGAGCCAATGGCTGCGCTGCTTTCAATCCATCCACTGCAGCCAATCAGCGACCAGGCTGAGCTGCAATGAAGCTGACGAGGAGCGAAGATTCGAGGCGTCAGGTAAGTAAAACGGGGGGGCTGGGGGCGGCGGTACTGTCAAAAGTTTTTTCACCTTAATGCATAGAATGCATTAAGGTGAAAAAATTTTTACCTTTACAACCCCTTTAATCAGGGATAACATCAGTCAAAGGATGTTCAGCAAGTAACTTCCACTCAAACTTGTAAAGCAGCAATGCATATGGGTTTCAAAATCGCATAGTTGAAAAACACAGGTCATTGGTTGCTATGTAGGTATGGATCACAATTGATTAATGAGGGATAGCATCGGTCAAAGGAAACAGTAATGGTATTAAAGTGGATTTCCGGCCGAAATTATACTTTTTAAATAAAAATACCCCTATAATACACAAGCTTAATGTATTCTAGTAAAGTTAGTCTGTAAACTAAGGTCTGTTTTGTTAGTTTATAGCAGTAGTTTGTTATTTTATAAACTTACAGCAGGCCGTGGCCATCTTAAGTGTGGGCATCTGAAGCCAGACTGTATTTCTTCCTGGATCTCATCCTTCCAGATCTCGAACATGCTCAGTGCAGCACAAGCAGTGTAATAGGTTTAAGGTGAGGTTTCCATAGCAACGGCAGTTTCAGAGGAAGTTGCCGCCCCACATGCTCAGTGCATCACAAGCAGTGTAATAGGTTTCAGGTCAGGTTTCCATAGTAAAGGCAGTTTCGGAGGAAGTTGCCGCCCCTTCCCAGAAGGCATTGCAAACAGGAAATGATGCGATGGGCCGCGGCCAGGGAGGTGGAAGTGAAAAATGAATACAGCAGATATACAGTAGGTGCTGAGAAAAAAAATGTAAAAATATCCAATTTGTTTACAGTGCACAGTTTAGTGAGGGATGCTGAAGAGTTGTAAAAGTGGGTGGAACTCCACTTTAAGGCAGGGGGTTAACCCAGTACAGCTCACCGTTCTGACGTCTTGATCCGTATGTCTGTATCCCCTATGAGCGGCTGGTCCATTTGTATGAACATAGGGGATACAGACATACGGATCAAGACATCAGAACGGCTGTACTGGGTTAACTCCCTGCCTTAATACCGTTACTGTTTCCTTTGACCGATGCTATCCCTCATTAATCAATTGTGATTCATACCTACATAGCAACCAATGACCTGCGTTTTTCAACTATGCGATTTTGAAACCCATATGCATTGCTGCTTTACAAGTTTGAGTGGAAGTTACTTGCTGAACATCTTTTGACTGATGTTATCCCTGATTAATCAATTGTGATTCATACTTACATAGCAACCAATGACCTGCGTTTTTCAAACTGTGCGATTTTGAAATCCATATACATTGCTGCTTTACAAGTCTGAGTGGAAGCTACTTGCTGAACACCCTTTGACTGATGTTACCCTTGATTAATCAATTGTGATCCATACTTACATAGCAACCAATGACCTTCATTTTTCAAACTGTGCGATTTTTAAATCCATATGCATTGCTGCTTTACAAGTCTGAGTGGAAGTTACTTGCTGAGCATCCTTTGACCGATGCTATTCCTGATTAATCCATTGTGATCCATACTCACTTAGCAACCAATGACCTGCGCTTTTCAAACTGTGCAATTTTGAAATCCATATGCATTGCTGCTTTACAAGTTTGAGTGGAAGTTATATGCTGAGCGGAACACACAAACTCTCTATACATAATCACCGCTGGCTAATCTCATCTATATTACAGTGACTTTTGTCTCTATTGAGTTACCAGGCCAATCTGTGGTAAATATACAACAATCAGATTGAACCGTGTGTGTGAGATGGGTGACTGATGTGTATGACTGGATTTGTTATGGACACCGGTGTTCCATTAAGACCTTCTTGTCTTAATTGTAATTAAATGTGTTTGGAGGAGGGATTTGGGATCTTTTTCATTATTTTAGACAAGTATTTTTGCAAGTATTTATTTGTTTTTGTACAATTAAATAAAGTTAAATTAGTCCTTTACACTTTCTGTATCCTTTCTGAAGAATACCTTTTGGGACCTTTGTCCCTATCTTTTTTGAATATATATGCTTTTGTATTCAGAGGATCGCCACCCGGTGGCCTTTGGCCCACACACAGGGAATGGTTCTTTTCTAAGTTTATACTAACAGGTCTAGTGTTCGATAACGTGGGCTACTACCCACCTCACCGAGACCTGCCCCATAGGACTTTCCTTTAGATTAGCTTGGTCTCCAGTTTTTGTTGTTTTTGATATAAGCATCAATGAACAGGCCTGCAGCCCCAGGATCGATTAGAGCCTGTATCTAAATAGAAGACTTAGCCCAAGAAAGGGTGACCGAAACCAGGGGGTTATCCTTCTGGATAACTGGGGACGACACAGCACCACCTAAGGTCTGTCCATGACAGGACCTCAAGGTTCGGTGTTCCCAGGACGGGTAGGACAAGACTTCAAAAAGTGCCTGGCCACAATAAAGGCACAATCTCTCCCTCCTCCTAAAGGCTCTCTCATCCACAGAGAGAGGCATGAAGCCCAAGTGCATGGGTTCATCTTCACTGACAGATTTAGGACCAGGAGGCATGGGAGGTGAAGGAGGCATAGGTGGGACTGCAAAGCTCGGAGGCAAACATACAGGAGGCTTCCACAAACGCTCCTTAAAAGAAAGTCTTTCTCTGAGTCTGGAGTCAATGAGGATGGCAAACGAGATCAAGTTCTTCAGCTCTGTGGGTATATCTCAGGCTGCTATCTCATCCTTGATGGAATCCGAGAGACCATGAGAAAAAGCAGCCATGAGGGCCTCATTGTTAGAAGCATCCTCTGCTGCCAGAGTATGGAACTCAATGGCATAGTCGGTAACAGTTCTCGTACTCTGTTTGATGGACATGAGGCACTTGGCAGCAGAAGCGGAGCGTGCGGGAACGTCAAATACCCTTTTAAAGGAGGCCACAAACTCAGGATAACTCAAGACAACAGGTTTTTGCGTCTCCCATAGAGGGTTAGCCCAGGCCAAGGCTCTCTCAGAAAGCAAAGATATCACAAACCCTACTTTGCTTCTGTCCGTGGGAAACGCCTGGGGCAGCATCTCAACGTATATCTCAACTTGGTTGAGAAACCCTCTGCATTGAACTGGATCAACCCCAAATCGATGGGGAAGCGGGACGGAACCAGACATACCCCTTATAGAGGTAATACTAAAGGCGGGTGCCTGCACAGAGACCTGCACAGCAGCAGGGACAGCCTGCAACTCAGGTTGTACTGGAGCAGCCACAGTGGGGGATTCCAGGTGAGCCGTGCGACTCAGGAGCGTTTGTAATGCCATGGCAAACTGATCTATGCAGTGATCTTGCTCATCCAATCTGGAAAAAATATTACCAACAAGTGGATTGACTGTATCTTCTGAATTGATGGCCTTCGCCTACTGTCAGAAACCATGAACCAGACCAAGACAGAAGCACAGTAAAATCACACTTGTTTATTAATAAAAAGGTAAATAGAGTAAGCGTAGTAAAAGCATAGCCAGAATCCAGTAACCGGATCGGGTAGTCGGCCAAGCCAGAGTTCAGTAACCAGAACAGGTAATCAGCCAAGCCAGAGTTCAGTAACCAGATCGGGTAATCAGCCAGGCCAGAAGTCAGGGATCCACGTAGAGGAACAGCAAGCAGGATAAGGAGCCAGAAGGGATGTCAGCAAAGCTAGTCTTTAAACAGGAACGCAGGAGATGGTTTCTTGTGATGTGACCAAGGCGAAGGCAGGAATGAAGTGAGCTGGACATCTTTAAGTAGGTGGGACTGATGAGCAGATCCACAACAGTTGGTTAAATGTGGAGAGAGATGAGAGCTGGCAGTTAGCCGACAGCTGAGCGCCAGCTCAGAGAAGGAAGGGCTGAGCCAGCCCTGACAGTTGCACTTCTTTTGTGTGATCTTCACATGTAGAGCAGCCTACTGAAATTAATGGGCTGACCTAAATGTGATGCACCAAAATGTGCAAAAACAAGCACATGGTCGCACTTCCATAAGTGTGAATGAAGCCAAAAGAAGCACATGCACTTTTTTCCAAATTTAACTGCAGAACCAGGGGAGTAGATAAGGGGGGGGGGGTCAGGGGTGTTCAAACCCCCCCAGAGCATCCTGGAAAATTGCACAGACAGTGCCCCTGCTGTTTAGCCTCAGCATCAGCACAGTAGAAGCAATCAGAGTTTTGGAGTGCAGCAGCTAGCCCCCCTTCTATTGTGCCCCACCCCCTCAGTTTAATAAGGGGAACCCCTGAAAAGCATGAAATTACTGCAAGGTCTCAGATGCCGGCAATTGACAGTGCACAGTTGAGGGAACTCCTAGACTCCTCCTCAAGGTATCATATGACACAGCTGAAGGGAGACTGGGGATGCAGAAGTTTTCCTACTTCTGTGCCGTGCTGAATCTGAGGTCTGGTAAGTGGGGAGGCATCAATTTTCTGTTTTGGAAAGGAGGAAGTGAGAATTCCAGCCTGGGGGAGTTTCTTTTGGTGGGGGGTTAAGGAAAGGGGGGTGGGTTTGCTTTTGGAGAAGGGGGGAGTTTCTTGTAGAGAAGTTTACAGGGGGGTTAATGGCAGGGATTTGCTTCTGGGAGGGAGTTTGATTGGATGAAGGGAGATTTTCTTCATAATTAGGAATCTTTGCTGGGGGAGAGGGTGTTGACTGTGGGAGATATTTTTCCTTGGGGAGGGTTGGTTTAGAGACAGCGGTGTTTAATTTTGGGAGGGATTTTTGAGGAAGGGAGATATTTTACAGTGGGAATCTTTGCTCGGGGAGGGAGGGTTCTTAGGAGGGAGAGGGGGATTTTTTTTCCTTTTAAAAGAGATGTTTTTTTTAAATTATACTCACCCAGGTGGATGGAGCATTGATCCAATGCTGCATCTGTCCCCAGCTGCTTTTAAGACAAACAACAGAGCGATCAAAGACAGCTGATCACTCAGGATCTTTCCACAGCCTGGACCTGCTGAGCGATGTCAGCTGACAGCGGGCTATAGCTGGCTGTCGTCTAAAAATGGGTCACAATGCACTCCCCTCTAGAAGAAGTACAACCAAGCGGCATGCCATCCCTTCAGAGCGCATGCACCAGTGACATCACGGCTGCTTTCCATGTGATTATCTCCTAAACACCACAAGTTTAGGAGATATTCACTGTACCTACAAGTAAGCGTTATTATGGGGGCCAAATATGCCCCCAGCTTGGCCAATTTATTTATGGCCAAGTGGGGGAAGAACGTCGTTGATGCCCCCAGGAGACCAGAAGTGGTCCTGTGGGCTAGGTACATCGACGACGTCCTTCTCCTATGGGTTGGCTGTGAGTCTGACTTGCGCAGTTTTATGGCAACCCTCAATAACAATAACAAAGGCATCAAACTAAATTTTGAAGCCAGCCCTAATGAAATCAATTTCCTTGATGTAAAGATTCAGATTGTCGAGGACAGACTTGTGACATCTACCTTTTTTAAAGCAACCGACAGGAATTCATATATTTCATTAGATAGTTGTCATTATGAGCCGTGGTTGAAAGCAGTTCCTCAGGGCCAGTTTTTACGCCTTAGGCGTAACTGTACAGAGATCAACACTTTTGAAGAACAGGCGGCCATTCTCTTCAGTAGGTTTATTGAGAAGGGCTATGACCAAGGTTTCCTGTCCCAGGCTGTTAATGCACCACGCGACAGGTATAGATCTTCACTCCTGGTAGATGTACCTCCAAATAGGGAAGATCATTCCACTATTGCACCGTTTATCACAACCTTTTCAGTGCAACATCAGACCATCAAGAAATTGATCCAGAAGCACTGGCATGTTCTAACCAGTGACCAAGTGCTTAGTACAATTTTACCCGCCAGGCCCAGGGTCGTTTTCAAGGGGGCATCCTCTTTGGGAAGTAGGATTGCTCCTTCTGTTTAGGACCCCCCCGAAAGAAAATAGGTGTTTTCTTCAGAACCTCACAGGTTATTACAGATGTGGGAAGTGCCAGGTTTGCTTTCTTAATAAATGCAAAGAGAGAAGGATTCGCAATTTTACGTCTACTAGCACCTCACGATCCTATGAGGTTGAACCCTTTATTACTTGTACATCTGAAGGTGTGGTCTACCTCATACAGTGCCCTTGCGGGCTACAATATGTTGGGAGGACCAAAAGGGCACTGAATGTTCGATCGAACAAACACATTGGTAATATAAGGAGAGGCTATGACAAACATCCAGTATCAAGACACTATGACCAGGTACACAAGAGGGACCCATCTAATACATTATTTATAGGGATTGATAAATATAGACCCCACTGGCGAGGCAGCTTATTAGTCAGAGAAATTTCTAAACAAGAAATGGCTTGGATCCATAGACTCAAAACTTACGTCCCATTTGGCCTGAACGTTGATACAGATGTTAATGCCTTCATCAACAATTCTTAAAGAGGGATCCACAAAGTATTATGTTTGATTATTCTTTTTTGGCTTTCTCAGATAATATGTTTACTCATTGTTGTGCTGTGTTTTCTTGCAAGACTGTGTAATTTTATGCAGATTCATTTTTACATGTATTTTTTGAAAGAGACTAATACGGTTTTAGATGTTATTCTGAATTACATACTCAGCCTTTAAAGTTCTGAGCCTTTATCCATCTGGATGTTTTTGTATTTGCATTTATATACGTGCTCCTTATGTCGATACTTTTTGACAATATATAGTTAATTTTTATTTTTATTTATTTTAAATGGATGATTGTGAAATTGCAATTCATAACCTATCCACTGGGGGTCTCCCATATTTTATCAACATGTCCCCCATATATAATTTTTGGTGGCATTTCCGGTTTTTAACTTATACTCTGATAGCCGGGAGCAATCTTAGGCTTTTACTATTGCTAATGTATATCCACGTTCAGATGTCTGCCAAGAGCCAGTGGCTTACGAATTCATGCTTTCTTAAGTGGATGTTTGTAATTCATAATCTATCCACTGCGGGTCTCCTACATTTCATCAGCATGTCCCCTATGCATTCTCTGGCAGCGTTTCCGGTTTTTAATATATATTCTGGTGGCCAGGAGCCATTTTAGGTTCTTTGGTGCTACCATTATATGTTCATGTTTAGACGTCCGTCAAGAGTTAGTGACTTATGAATCCTTACCTGCATTTTTAAACCCCGGTATGGAGTCTCGCCTTGTAGTTTTTTTATTTAATTTATTTTTTATTTCTATTCCTATTTTGACCATTTGGTGTCGCCCGAGTTGGCGGCTAAGAGTGACATGGGTATGTACATTCATCTCACTTCCGCCCAGGTTGGGCGTTGATATGCAATTTGAATATTCATTTATATTTTGTATTTAATTTATTTTTGTTCTGGCCTCCACAGTTCGGTATTTATTAATCGCCTATTTGTTGTTGGTTTCACTTTTATTGACAATAATATGGCGATTGATATTTGACATGGATCCCGATCTGTATCCGCTGTTAAACAGCATACGGACGGTCTAGCTGGTTTAAGCACCAATGCGCATGTCCGTTGACGGAGTGGGGTTAAGAATGAGGCTTGGTCAGGTTGTCATGGTATAAAGGGAGGTGACGCAGTGCGCCGCCCGTGCCCCTGGACAACGTAACTCTATTACGAAACGCGTAGGGAAGAGCGATGCGCTTGCATCACCTCTCAGCGCTATTGCTGTTTCCAGTAGGACGGGCTAGTCTGTGAGCTTACCGGCCAGTGCTCCAGACATACAGGCGCTTTTTTCTACTAGAACAATGTGAGTGTAACTTTGCGTTTATAATATTTAATAAAGTCTTAAAGGTTTTACACTATTGGAGCCTTTTATATCTTTCATGGTGCACTTATCCATTTGCGAGCTGGGGATGTTACGTTGAAATCTGAAGTACTTATGTTCCGTTGGCTGTGTTTTGGATAACACACTACACCATTAACAAATTCAGGTTTTGGCTGTATCTGATATGTTTCGGAGGATAGCTTTCAATTCAGGCTTTCCTTGATCCTCTGTAGTGGGGGATCATGGGTCTCTGGTAAGCGGCAAACCTACATTCTTTGGTGGTGGATTGAGCACTATCTTTCCCTATATTATCAAGGATCCCACAATTTCTGGATGGACTTTTTATAATAATTTATCATCTTATTGTAATTTCACGGTGATATAGTCACTATATGTTTTAGACTCACCTTTACATGTTTTCAATTGTTTATTGTACTAATCATTGTTTTACCATTTTGATGCTATGACATTTTTCACAATTTGCTCACATCGGATGTGATATTTATATATGGACACCATATTATTAAGTATATGTATGTGTGTATAATTACTGTTTATATTTAGTGCGGTTCTACATTTTTACTAAGTGTTATTATAGGCTTACTTGTAGGTACAAGTTCAAAAGCTGGGTTTACTACAGTTTAAGACTGAATAAAAGCCAACCATATTGACCAGGTGCAAAGGGCACCATCCTGTGGTAGGCAGTGCACAATGTTTTTTTTTTTTTTTCATCTCTTAAAAAACATTTCATAAAATATCTTAGGACACAGTTTTTTAAGGTTTAACCACTTGAGGACCGCCTCATGCCGATGTACGTCGGCAAGGCGGCACGGGCAGGCAGAATCACGTACATACACGTGATCTGCCTCCCGCGGGTGGGGGGTCCAATCGAACCCCCCCCGGTGCCTGAGGTGGTCCTCTTTTGTCCCCCGGCGATCGGAGGTGAGGGGGAGGCCATCCATTCGTGGCCCCCCCTTGCGATCGCCGCCGGCCAATCAGAACATTCCTTTGCTGCTGTATGCTAAACAGCAGCAAAGGAAATGATGTCATCTTTCCTCGGCTCGGTATTTTCCGTTCCGGCGCCGAGGAGAGAAGACATCCATGTGAGTGCACAAACACTACACCTCACAGTAGAACATGCCAGGCACACAAAACACCCCCGATCCCCCCCCCCCCGATCGCCCCCTGATCACCCCCAATCACCCCTCCCCCCCTCTCTGTCACACTGACACCAAGCAGTTTTTTTTTTTTTTCTGATTACTGCATGGTGTCAGTTTGTGACAGTTACTGTGGTAGGGCAGTTAGTATTAGCCCCCTTTAGGTCTAGGGTACCCCCCTAACCCCCCCTAATAAAGTTTTAACCCCTTGATCACCCCCCGTCACCAGTGTCGCTAAGCGATCATTTTTCTGATCGCTGTATTAGTGTCACTGGTGACGCTAGTTAGGGACGTAAATATTTAGGTTCGCCGTCAGCGTTTTATAGCGTCAGGGACCCCCATATACTATCTAATAAATGTTTTAACCCCTTGATTGCCCCCTAGTTAACCCTTTCACCACTGATCACCGTATAACCGTTACGGGTGACGCTGGTTAGTTCGTTTATTTTTTATAGTGTCAGGGAATCAGCCGTTTATTACCGAATAAAGGTTTAGCCCCCTGATCGCCCTGCGGTGATATGCGTCGCCCCAGGCAGTGTCAGATTAGCGCCAGTACCGCTAATACCCACGCACGCAGCATACACCTCCCTTAGTGGTATAGTATCTGAACGGATCAATATCTGATCCGATCAGATCTATACTAGTGTCCCCAGCAGTTTAGGGTTCCAAAAAACGTAGTGTTAGCGGGATCAGCCCAGATACCTGCTAGCACCTGCGTTTTGCCCCTCCGCCCGGCCCAGCCCACCTAAGTGCATTATCGATTGATCACTGTCACTTACAAAACACTAAACGCATAACTGCAGCGTTCGCAGAGTCAGGCCTGATCCCTGCGATCACTAACAGTTTTTTTGGTAGCGTTTTGGTGAACTGGCAAGCACCAGCAGCCTAGTACACCCCGATCGTAGTCAAACCAGCACTGCAGTAACACTTGGTGACGTGGCGAGTCCCATAAATGCAGTTCAAGCTGGCGAGGTGGCATGCACAAGTAGTGTCCCGCTGCCACCAAGAAGAAGACAAACACAGGCCCGTCATGCCCATAATGCCCTTCCTGCTGCATTCGCCAATCCTAATTGGGAACCCACCACTTCTGCAGCGCCCGTACTTCCCCCATTCACATCCCCAACCAAATGCAGTCGGCTGCATGAGAGGCATTTTCTTTATGTCCTCCCGAGTACCCCTACCCAGCGAACCCCCCCAAAAAAGATGTCGTGTCTGCAGCAAGCGCGGATATAGGCATGACACCCGCTATTATTGTCCCTCCTGTCCTGATAATCCTGGTCTTTGCATTGGTGAATGTTTTGAACGCTACCATTTACTAGTTGCATATTAGTGTAGGGTACAGCATTGCACAGACTAGGCACACTTTCACAGGGTCTCCCAAGATGCCATCGCATTTTGAGAGACCCGAACCTGGAACCGGTTACAGTTATAAAACTTAGTTAAAAAAAAAATATATATATATATATATATATATATATATATATAAAAAAGTTGTCGTTTTATTGTTCTCTCTCTCTCTATTCTCTCTCTATTGTTCTGCTCTTTTTTTTGTATTCTAGTCTGCAATGTTTTATTGTTATTATGTTTTATCAAGTTTGCTTTTCAGGTATGCAATTTTTTATACTTTACCGTTTACTGTGTTTTATTGTTAACCATTTTTTTGTCTTCAGGTACGCCATTCACGACTTTGAGTGGTTATACCAGAATGATGCCTGCAGGTTTAGGTATCATCTTGGTATCATTCTTTTCAGCCAGCGGTCGGCTTTCATGTAAAAGCAATCCTAGTGGCTAATTAGCCTCTAGACTGCTTTTACAAGCAGTGGGAGGGAATGCCCCCCCCCACCACCGTCTTCCGTGTTTTTCTCTGGCTCTCCTGTCTCAACAGGGAACCTGAGAATGCAGCCGGTGATTCAGCCAGCTGACCATAGAGCTGATCAGAGACCAGAGTGGCTCCAAACATCTCTATGGCCTAAGAAACCGGAAGCTACGAGCATTTCATGACTTAGATTTCGCTGGATGTAAACAGCGCCATTGGGAAATTGGGAAAGCATTTTATCACACCGATCTTGGTGTGGTCAGATGCTTTGAGGGCAGAGGAGAAATCTAAGGTCTAATAGACCTCAATTTTTTCAAAAAAGAGTACCTGTCACTACCTATTGCTATCATGGGGGATATTTACATTCCCTGAGATAACAATAAAAATGATTAAAAAAAAATGAAAGGAACAGTTTAAAAATAAGATAAAAAAGCAAAAAAATAATAAAGAAAAACAAAAAAAAAAAAAAGGACCCCTGTCCCCCCCTGCTCTCGCGCAAAGGCGAACGCACGCGTCGGTCTGGCGTCAAATGTAAACAGCAATTGCACCATGCATGTGAGGTGTCATCGCGAACGTCAGATTGAGGGCAGTAATTTTAGCAGTAGACCTCCTCTGTAAATCTAAAGTGGTAACCTGTAAAGGCTCTTAAAGGCTTTTAAAAATGTATTTAGTTTGTCGCTACTGCACGTTTGTGCGCAATTTTAAAGCATGTCATGTTTGGTATCCATGTACTCAGCCTAAGATCATCTTTTTTATTTCATCAAACATTTGGGCAATATAGTGTGTTTTAGTGCATTAAAATTTAAAAAAGTGTGTTTTTTCCCCAAAAAATGCGTTTGAAAAATCGCTGCGCAAATACTGTGTGAAAAAAAAATGAAACACCCACCATTTTAATCTGTAGGGCATTTGCTTTAAAAAAATATATAACGTTTGGGGGTTCAAAGTAATTTTCTTGCAAAAAAAAAATAATTTTTTCATGTAAACAAAAAGTGTCAGAAAGGGCTTTGTCTTCAAGTGGTTAGAAGAGTGGGTGATGTGTGACATAAGCTTCTAAATGTTGTGCATAATATGCCAGGACAGTTCAGCTATTTGCTGAGAGGCATGTCGAGTCCATGGAATATTTTATATTGTGACACAAGTTGCGGGAAAGAGACAATTTTTTTTCTTTTTTTTGCACAAAGTTGTCACTAAATGATATATTGCTCAAACATGCCATGGGAATATGTGAAATTACACCCCAAAATACATTCTGTTGCTTCTCCTGAGTACGGGGATACCACATGTGTGAGACTTTTTGGGAGCCTAGCTGCGTACGGGACCCCGAAAACCAAGCACTGCCTTCAGGCTTTCTAAGGGCGTAAATTTTTGATTTCACTCTTCACTGCCTATCACAGTTTCGGAGGCCATGGAATGCCCAGGTGGCACAAACCCCCCCAAATGACCCCATTTTGGAAAGTAGACACCCCAAGCTATTTGCTGAGAGGTATAGTGAGTATTTTGCAGACCTCAATTTTTGTCACAAAGTTTTGAAAATAGAAAAAAGAGAAAAAAAAAGTTTTTTCTTGTCTTTCTTCATTTTCAAAAACAAATGAGAGTTGCAAAATACTCACCATGCCTCTCAGCAAATAGCTTTGGGTGTCTGCTTTCCAAAATGGGGTCATTTGGGGGGTTTTGTGCCACCTGGGCATTCCATGGCCTCCGAAACTGTGATAGGCAATGAAGAGTGAAATCAAAAATTTACACCCTTAGAAATCCTGAAGGCGGTGATTGGTTTTCGGGGCCCCGTACGCGGCTAGGCTCCCAAAAAGTCCCACACATGTGGTATCCCCATACTCAGGAGAAGCAGCTAAATGTATTTTGGGGTGCAATTCCACATATGCCCATGGCCTGTGTGAGCAATATATCATTTAGTGACAACTTTGTGCAAAAAAAAATAAAAAAAAATTTGTCACATTCCCGCAACTTGTGTCAAAATACAAAATATTCCATGGCCTCAACATGCCTCTCAGCAAATAGCTTGGGGTGTCTACTTTCCAAAATGGGGTCATTTGGGGGGTTTTGTGCCATCTGGGCATTTTATGGCCTTCAAAACTGTGATAGGTAGTGAGGAGTGAAATCAAAAATTTACGCCATTAGAAATCCTGAAGGCGGTGATTGGTTTTCGGGGCCCCGTACGCGGGTAGGCTCCCAAAAAGTCCCACACATGTGGTATCCCCGTACTCAGGAGAAGCAGCTAAATGTATTTTGGGGTGCAATTCCACATATGCCCATGGCCTGTGTGAGCAATATATCATTTATTGACAACTTTTTGTAATTTTTTTTTTTTTTTGTCATTATTCAATCACTTGGGACAAAAAAAATGAATATTCAATGGGCTCAACATGCCTCTCTGCAATTTCCTTGGGGTGTCTACTTTCCAAAATGGGGTCATTTGGGGGGGGTTTGTACTGCCCTGCCATTTTAGCACCTCAAGAAATGACATAGGCAGTCATAAACTAAAAGCTGTGTAAATTCCAGAAAATGTACCCTAGCTTGTAGACGCTATAACTTTTGCGCAAACCAATAAATATACGCTTATTGACATTTTTTTTACCAAAGACATGTGGCCGAATACATTTTGGCCTAAATGTATGACTAAAATTGAGTTTATTGGATTTTTTTAATAACAAAAAGTAGAAAATATCACTTTTTTTCAAAATTTTCAGTCTTTTTCTGTTTATAGCGCAAAAACTAAAAACCGCAGAGGTGATCAAATACCATCAAAAGAAAGCTCTATTTGTGGGAAGAAAAGGACGCAAATTTCGTTTGGGTACAGCATTGCATGACCGCGTAATTATCAGTTAAAGCGATGCAGTGCCAAATTGGATAAAGTCCTCTGGTCCTTAGGCAGCATAATGGTCCGGGACTGAAGTGGTTAAATAAATCACTGAATTTACTGCCTAACACAATATGTTGCCCCTTGCACCTGCTCAACTTGCACAGTAAGGTTAGCTAAAATCCAGTCTTGGGTCTCATTCATACATGACCATGGTGCAGCAAGTATACTGCAAATACCTGCACCTGGGATCTCAGATGTTCCAATAAGTGCTCAGCCTGTACACCTGATTGATGGGCTGAAAAGAGCCAAGGCTGTCTGCTGCTGTAAACATGTATCCACATGTGTGTATCTGCACATCCAGTGGTTACCTGCGGGTATGGATATATTTTTACCCTTGGATAAAATCTCTCTGCATCCAAGGTCAGAAATTTGTCCCTAACAGCAGGTAACCACTGTGACCCACGGTTTGTTAGTGTGTCGCTCAGGCTCATTCGATGTGGGGAGTAATGTAGATGACACCGAATGTGCTGCAGGAGTGCCGGCAAGGGATAGAGCTCATCCCAGCTCCTGTAGTCACTAAAGGGAAGAGAGAAAAAAAATCCCTGGGGCTGCACATCCACGGAGTCCTATGGTAATATAGTAGAGATGGGAGGGACTACCTCAGCCCGGGTTCCCGCCAGGCCACACCCCAATGTGTTTTGCTTTGTCCCCCGGAGCTTAAACATGGGGACCACTGGATGTACAGATACATGTTAACAGGTGGCTCTTTTCAGCCCATCACTCAGGTGAACAGGCTGAGCAGCTGACAAAAATTGGAACATCTGGGTTCCTGGCTGTAGGTATTCATGGTATATTTGCCATTCCATGGCCATTTAGAACATATGAATGAGATCTAAAGCCTGGTTCACACAGTAAGTTTTTTTTAGTTCAACCCAGCGGGCTGAACGAAAAAAAAAAACTAGGGAGCTTAGGAGGCGCTCGCTGTACACTATCGCACCATAACTGCGCGCATTGCATTCTATTCAGTTGAATGGGGATAATAATGGGGATAATTTTTGCTGCGCAGCATTGCAAAGCCTCATGGCCCCACTCTGCTGTCACATGTTTTTACCGTACCTCCCCCAACATTAAAGTGTAAATGATGCCTTTAAGTTTGAAAGACCAGAACCCCCCCCCCCCCCCCGGAAATTTTTTTATCTACGACCCTGTGCAGCACAATGCATAGGATTCGTCTTGTTGCGCATTGTCATTCGATGGTGTAGTGCTTTAAATTGCACAGGTGTTAAAAGGGCCTAAAACTTCCTCCCTTCACTGTGTAATAAATTACGCAGGAGAAAATAGAAAAATCAGCAGTTTGTCCTAGAATGACCCTTTAACAAGAACAATTTGAGAGAGAATATTAGTAATTGGGAGACAGCAGGTACATCAGAAACTTGGTTGACTTTTATTTCAATGACATCCTTTGAGTTATGTAAATTATAGTTCATATTACAGCGGCACCGGCGAGTTTTCACATCTACCCATAGCACAATCATTTATAATAAGATAGAGACTTACCTGAAATTTCCTGTACAATGTCTGCAGACAAAGCGCTGTCACTGCCTTCTGGCCATCTGTTCTCCTGTAGCTCTACAATGGTGATGTGACGGAGCCTCTCACATAACACCGATCACCTTACACTTTCTACACTCTGCAACTGAGATGCCACATGAAACGATCCAGAAACCATTAACTGTTTCAGCTCTAAGCACAATCAATATGATGTTTAAAGAAAATAAATGCATTTATGTCATAATCATGGTATGACGCGGTGCGATTCAATATGTTAGAAGCAAGTCACCCTAAAGTGGAAATAAAGGCAATTTTTATCATTTTGGATAGAGCAAGGGAGGGTCATGACCCCTGTTGGATTTTTTGCCATCTGTGTCCCAATGCAGAGGTTTCCCTTCACTTTTTATCTCATAGTCAAACAGGAAGTGAGAAAACATTCTTAAAGTGAGGGAATCTCTAGATGTCACCAGACCTAGTGTCCCCATGGGAAGATTTCCCCTCTATTGTTGTTCTGGTAACAACCCAATATTTGGGGTTTTCTTTCCCCGCTGTCACTCTCAATAATAATGTTAAATAGTACAAATAGAGAAACTGAATCTCCCCAGTGGGAAATAGACAGCAATAAAAACCTGACAGGTGTTCTAATGCTTCTCCACTTCAACTAAAACTAAGAAAAAAAGTTTTGTGTAAACCAACTCCCTTGCTTCTTCTGGGTGCATGGTCTTCAAATATCCTGATTGACCAGGTTAGGATGATGTAACCCCAGCGCACGTGAACTAGAAATAATAAATCCAAGAACCCAGCACACTGTACACTGAGCTGTGCAAGTATAGTGTAAGCAGTTTACGGAGAGGAGGGTAAGAATAGTATGTCTCTTTGGGAAAATGAAAAAACCCTTCCTGCTCAAAAATTTTTAATTTTTAACTAAAGGTTCACTTTAGGTTTCAGTGTTGAGGGTTGGTTAATTGTCAATGAACAGTATGTTAAAGTGGTTGTAAAGGCAGCAGTGATAGACAAATTAACAAATTACACCACCACAGGATGGTACTGTGGGTGTATAAGTATTGGTACAGGGTGCCACATCCTAGTGGTTAGAATGCATATATTGGACAGAATTATGGACTGGCAGACGACTCCATCACGCATGTTTGGCTGGGTTCAGTGCTTTAATGACTTGTCCAAGTTTATCTTGAAAGTTTTGTTTATTGGATCTTTTATGGCATGTATAACAGGGATCTCATGGTGACTACTGGTCCATTTACAGCTGGCTAGTTACTGACCGATTAACTCATTAATTGTACTTAGTTATTTAGCACAAATTTTTCTACTATTTGAGATACCATTCCAAGCTTGTGATCTTGCTACTAGTAGTTTAAACTCTCTTATCTCTGTCATTACCCATACTGAGAAGTTACCATCCATGCTGTTTAACCACTTGCTACCCAGGCCAATTCTGACACTGTGCTCCTACATGTAAAAATCATAATCTTTTTGCTAGAAAATTACTCAGAACCCTCAAACATTTATATATGGTTTTTTTAGCAGAGACCTTAGGCAATAAAATGGTGGTCGTTGCAACTTTTTATCTTGCGCGGTATTTGTGCAGTCATTTTTCAAACGCGTTTTTTGGGGAAAAAAAACTTTCATGCATTAAAAAAAACAGTAAAGTTAGCCCAATTTTTTTGCATAACGTTAAAGATGATGTTACACCAAGTAAATAGATACCTAACATGTTACGCTTTGAAATTGCGCACACTCGTGGAATGGCACCAAACTTCAGTACTTAAACATTCCCATAGGCGACACTTTAAATTTTTTTACAGGTTACCTGTTTAGAGTTACAGAGAAGGTCTAGTGCTAGAATTATTGCTCTCACTCTAATGCTCGGGGTGATACCTCACATGTGTGGTTTGAACGTCATTTGCATATGTGGGAGCAACCTACGTATGCGTTCACTTCTGCGCTCGAGCATGCAGCAACAGGGGCGCTTTAATTTTTTTTTTATTGTTTATTTTACTTTTATTTTTCTATTTTGACACTTTTTTTGTACTTTTTTTTATCACTTTTATTCCTATTACAAGGAATGTAAACATCCCTTGTAATAGGAATGGTGCCTGACAGGTCCTCTTTACAGCGAGATCTGGGGTCAACAAGTTCCCAGATCTCGCCTCTAGGCTGGGAAGCCTGAAAAAAAAGAAAAAAGAAAAAACGATCCTGGCTTCCCAGTGGGGATTTTTTCAAATGCAGATGCCGGGTGTGACGTCATAACATTGCGCCCGGCCTCCAAAAGATCATATAGATGTCCGGGGGCCACCTGGCCCGCCGGATTCTCTATGGTAAACTTCTGGCATGGACTGACTTCTTCTCCCTTGTGCCAATCGTACGGGAAAGCCAGGAGAAGCACCGGAGGACTTGTAAGAATGATCAAGTGGCTGAACAACCGATATGTTTGTTCTTACGGTGCAGGGAATCGCCGGCTGTAAAAGAAGATATCTGAATGATTCCTGTAGCTGCAGGCATCATTCAGATATCCTCACTCAAAGTCGACAACGTCATATGATGTCGTTGGGCTGGAAGTGGTTAATGACATACCGATTGTGGAAAAAATAAAATAAGCTCCTGAAGAAGCCTACATCGCGAAACATGTAGAGCTTACAAACTACAACAGTATCCTACTCCAGCTCTGCTGAGGGTATCTATCAGGGTTGCCAAATGCTTTGGTCCTGATCCAGCGGTCAGAGTTGGAGATGTTAGTGATAAATTGTATGAGTCTGCATTCATTTTATGTGTTTTTATGTTACTATATGTTAATTGGTACTAATAAGGTTTTTTTTTATTACTGGTGAATGTAAAGGCAGAAGTTTTTTTTTACCTTGCCGCATTGTATGCAGCAAGGTACAAAATCTTCTGCATACACCTTCCCCCGCAGCCCCCTAAATACATACCTGAGCCCAATCTTAATCCAACCATGTGCACGGGAGCTGAGGCTCTTTCTTTGTCCTCAATGGTTCAGATACAGCAGCGGGAGCCATTGGCTCCCACTGCTGTCAATCAGAGCCAGTGACGAGGGAGCAGGGGGCAGGGCCAAGCCCCACTCTGTGTGCTGGACACATGGACACACAGTGCAAGGCTTGGGAGTAAGCACATACGAGTGTCCCCCATAGCAAGCAGCTTGCTATGGAGGCACTCAGCAGGGTGGAGACCAAAACACTGGCAAGGGACCCCATAAGTAGAGGATTGGGGCTGCTCTGTGCAAAATCTTAACCAGAGCAGGTAGGTATAACATGTTTGTTATATTAATTTAAAAAATCTAACTTTACAATCACTTTAAGTGTTAAATTTGAAGTTTAGTTATGGCTATTTTTGTGCAATTACATTGAATCAGCTGGGACCAATGTAATAGCTATACCAGGAACTCCGTTTTAAGGTTTGTGGCTTCATGTGCCCTAAAAGTTCCCTAACTATATAGCATGTGTGGGGTGTATCAATAACGTGTAGAAATGATCAGTCCACAATTTTTTTTATGGTTTTGCACTTCTCCTTTCCATTTTTTTTTACATACATACACTTCTGCATTTAAAAAAAGTTTAACTGACACTTCACAAAAAAGTCTGTGTATTTTACAGCATTTAGTAAAATATGCTTTATTCTATTTTATTTATTTATTTATTTATTTTATATTAGATGGGTTTTTAGGTCCTATCCTTAAGTTCATATCTTTAAAAATATCAACAAGATTAAAAACAAGAAAAATAGACATTTGCAATAAGCCCCCTGTATGTTCTCCCTGAGTTTACACTCATGTGCTTTGCCCCCCCCCCCCATCCCAACAGGTCTGGGTTCCAGCTTGTATAAACAAGAAAAGGACACTACATTATAAATTCATTTGGAGGGGAAAATGCTGAACAGTCTACGTACTTCTGCAAAGTTTTTGTCTACATTATTTAAGCCACGTACAGATAATGAGAATAATAGAATAATGGACAAATCTATCCTTTTTTTATTTTTTTGCATGCTAGTCTCATATTGAAAACAAAGAGGTTGCTCAACTTAGGAAAATTCTCGTACGACAAAATACAACTTCAAAAGTGATATAATGTGTTATATTGTATAGTAATGTATTCTTTAGTTTCTGACAAAACCTGTACGGATTAAAAAATTGTATGATCTGGTGCCTTACGACAAAAATTTTTGTGTTTGTCCTTTCGGATAATTTCTAATGAACTGTCGTGATTGGCTCTCGAAAGCTGTGTACTAATGATCAGATTACCGAAAGCTGGATTTGTTGTCCAATTTTCTGATCATGTGTACTAAGCTTTAGGCAAACAGTGCTCCCTAGTGGGTTATTGTTTCTATTCATAAACAGTGTTTTCATACTACATTTTGTTAGTTTCTTAAAATAGTTTCCTAAAATAAAACCACATCATTATTGCGTCCCTGAAGCTCTGACAGCATACTGCTGATATTGTGGTATAAGCCCACAGCACAGCCCTAGCTACATGTTAGCTTTTTAACTGGCACTTTTTACCAGGTCAGGTACACTTATACGCTTACCCTTAGGTTGCATTCACACCTGAGCGTATCGTTTTTAAGCGTTTTTCTGGCATTTTTTTGTGCATATTTATTCGGCGCGTTTATATGCATGACTTGCACAGGTTTTTGAGCTTTGCCTTTTTTTTATTAGCCAATAGAGAAAACTATCATCTGTTGATAGGTATTTCAGCTTTTTTAGCTTTTTAATTAGCTTTTATTTATTTTTTAATTATTAATATTTATTTATTATTATTATTTTTTTCGTTTAGGGTAAGGGGTTAGAGGTAAGGTTAGGTTAGGGTTAGGAATAGGAGTTATGGTTAGGGTTAGGATTAGGGGATAAGGAGAGGGGAGGGGAAGTGAAGGGAGGGAAAAGGGAAATTGGGACTTTAATTGAAACATGTGGGTATGAAATAAATAGTTATATAAAATTGAGTACAAGGTATATAATAGTTCATAGCCAGGGTTCATTATGGTAATAATACATCAGGACCCAATTCAATTCATACATGGTAATGATACGAACTCGAACAATAACCATAATTAAACACATATACATTACAATTGGCCAATATAATCCGGGGCCTCTCTTAATCTCCAACAAGAATAATACACAGATTGATACAGGCGGTAATACATAGTACAATGGATCACATACAGTGGGGACGGAAAGTATTCAGACCCCCTTAAATTTTTCACTGTTATATTGCAGCCATTTGCTACAATCGTTTAAGTTCATTTTTTTTTCCTCATTAATGTACACACAGCACCCCAAATTGACAGAAAAACACAGAATTGTTGACATTTTTGCAGATTTATTAAAAAAGAAAAACTGGAATATCACATGGTACTAAGTATTTAGACCCTTTGCTGTGACACTCATATATTTAACTCAGGTGCTGTCCATTTCATCTGATCATCCTTGAGATGGTTCTACACCTTCATTTGAGTCCAGCTGTGTTTGATTATACTGATTGGACTTGATTAGGAAAACCACACACCTGTCTATATAAAACCTTACAGCTCACAGTGCATGTCAGAGCAAATGAGAACCATAAGGTCAAAGGAACTGCCTGAAGAGCTCAGAGACCGAATTGTGGCAAGACACAGATCTGGCCAAGGTTACAAAAAAAATTCTGCTGCACTTAAGGTTCCTAAGAGCACAGTGGCCTCCATAATCCTTAAATGGAAGACGTCTGGGACGACCAGAACCCTTCCTAGAGCTGGCCATCCAGCCAAACTGTCAACCATCACTGCAGCCCTCCACCAGTCGGGGCTTTATGTAGAGTGGCCCGACGGAAGCCTCTCCTGAACACATGAAAGCCCGCATGGAGTTTGCTAAAAAAACACCTGAAGGACTCCAAGATGGTGAGAAATAAGATTTCTCTTCGTACAGGGATATCCTGGACTAAAACCTTCTCCAGAGTGCTCAGGACCTCAGACTGGACAGAAGGTTTACCTTCCAACAAGACAATGACCCTATGCACACAGCTAAAATAACGAAGGAGTGGCTTCACAACAACTCCGTGACTGTTCTTGAATGGCCCAGCCAGAGCCCTGACTTAAACCCAATTGAGCATCTCTGGAGAGACCTAAAAATGGCTGTTCACCAACGTTTACCATCCAACCTGAAAGAACTGGAGAGGATCTGCAAGGAGGAATGGCAGAGGATCCCCAAATCCAGGTGTGAAAAACTTGTTGCATCATTCCCAAAAAGACTCATGGCTGTATTAGATCAAAAGGGTGCTTCTACTGAGCAAAGGTCTGAATACTTAGGACCATGTGATATTTCAGTTTTTCTTTTTTAATAAATCTGCAAAAATGTCAACAATTCTGTGTTTTTCTGTCAATATGGGGTGTTGTGTGTAAATTAATGAGGAGAAAAATGAACTTAAATTATTTTAGCAAAATGGCTGCAATATAACAAAGAGTGAAAAATGTAAGGGGGTCTGAATACTTTCCGTCCTCACTGTATATACACATACACAATAGTGCCCAATTATAGGGCTTAATGGATCCCTAACCTAAATATTCATTATTTCATCCCATAAGGAGTAGATATAGACACCAATGGAACCAATTATCTATGGTAATAGACATACAATGGTTAGAATGGGCATATCGAAGTACACAACATCTGTAGCTCGACGTGTTTCATGGCAGAAGCCAATCTTCAGGAGCGAAGCACGCGAACAGAATTCTATGATAAAAGAAATCATTTTAATTGGTTTGTTAATACCCAAATAGATAGGCAATAATGATAAATGGCAACAATAGGGTGGAAATAAAAAATCCCCCTAGGGCGTGTTACTAATGCCACATACACACGACCGGACTTTCAGGCAGAATAGGTCCGACAGAATCATTCCGTCGGACATTCCGATCGTGTGTGGGCTTCATCTGACTTTTTCTTTCGAAAATTATGACGGACCTAGAAATAGAACATGTTTCAAATCTTTCCGACGTAACTCTGCCGGAACCAGTTACTATTGGGAAAATTGCTCGTCTGTATGCTGTTCCGATGGACCAAAAACGGAGCATGCTCAGAAGCAAGCACGAGACGTAAGCGCTTGTTGTGGTAAAACTAGCATTCGTATTGGAGATAGCACATTCCTCATGCTGTAAATTCTGTGATCGTTTAATGCAGCGCATTTTTTTCTTCTTTATAATGCTAGAAGAATGAAGTTGTTTTGCTGCTCATATTCACACAGAGTTCTCACAAACTGATTTCTGGATTATTTCTCCAGATCTCATGAATAATATTGTATTTTTTAAAAGCCCGATCTCCATAATAATGTTTCCAATTTTTTTTTATAGTCATCTTTTATTATTTTTTATTTCATCAAGATCTTTTTTTTAGTATTATTTTTAAATTATTTTCTAGTGATCTCCATCATTTTTTTTTTTTGTGTGCGTGCCAAGTTACCACAATAACATTATTATTTTTAAGGATGTTGGTGTCCCTTATTAATTAGACATTGTCTTTTAGAAACGTATTTGAAAAAAAAACACATAGGTAAGTATTTTCAGAAAATACAATATCCACTTATTCTGGGTAAAAAATAAAGATGAAGGCAACGCTGGAGAAACTTTTTGAATTTGTGAAGCCTTTTGGCCCCAGGGCACACATCAAGTCTGTGGGAAAAAAAATTGGGATCTTGAGGAGTCCATATAATAGGGAGCCCGATCTGGTCCAGGAATCCCAGAGATCAGGACCAGCAGCAGATGACATATATGTCCCCAGGCTGTGGTACTACACCAGCCTGTGTCTTCTGTCAGACCAGACTGAACCCAGGCCATCACTTTCTTCTCTTCGCTGCAGCCTTCCCTCCACGCTGCCCTGCAGCTTTCCCTGCAGCCTCCCCTGCAGCCTTCCTTGGAGGCTGTGGCTCTGGTGGTGGACTTGTGGCAGGAGGAGGAGAAGGAGGATGGGTGCTGTTCTCAGTTATCTGGCTCCCAGTGGCGGCTGGTGCTCAATTTTTTTGGGGGGGCGCAAAGCCCTAACCAACCCCAGCCCCCCCGCCGGTCTCTCGCATGGCAAAAGATAGATAAATAGACAGATAAATGGACACATAGATAGACACTGGGTGGGATGGATGGATGGATAGACACTGGGTGGGATGGATGGATGGATAGACACTGGGTGGGTGGGAGAGATAGACAGGGGGAGGGGGAGAGAGAGATATACACTGGGGGGTGGGAGAGAGAGATATATACACTGGTGGGTGGGAGAGAGAGAGATACACTGGTGGGTGGGAGAGAGAGAGATACACTGGTGGGTGGGAGAGAGAGAGATACACTGGTGGGTGGGAGAGAGAGAGAGAGATACACTGGTGGGTGGGAGAGAGAGAGAGAGAGATACACTGGTGGGTGGGAGAGAGAGACATACACTGGGGGTGGGAGAGATATACACTGGTGGGTGGGAGAGATATACACTGGGGGTGGGAGAGAGATACACTGGTGGGTGGGAGAGAGATACACTGGTGGGTGGGAGAGAGAGATATACACTGGGGGGGTGGGGGAGAGAGATATACACTGGGGGGGTGGGGGAGAGAGATATACACTGGGGGGGGTGGGGGAGAGAGATATACACTGGGGGGGTGGTGGAGAGAGATATACACTGGGGGGGGTGGGGGAGAGAGATATACACTGGGGGGGTGGGGGAGAGAGATATACACTGGGGGGGTGGGGGAGAGAGATATACACTGGGGGGGTGGGGGAGAGAGATATACACTGGGGGGGTGGGGGAGAGAGATATACACTGGGGGGGGTGGGGGAGAGAGATATACACTGGGGGGTGGGGGAGAGAGATATACACTGGGGGGGTGGGGGAGAGAGATATACACTGGGGGGGTGGGGGAGAGAGATATACACTGGGGGGTGGGGGAGAGAGATATACTGGGGGTGGGAGAGAGAGATATACACTGGTGGGTGAGAGAGAGAGATATACACTGGTGGGTGGGAGAGAGAGATATACACTGGTGGGTGGGAGAGAGAGATATACACTGGGGGGGTGGGGGAGAGAGATATACACTGGTGGGTGGGAGAGAGAGATATACACTTGTGGGTGGGAGAGAGAGATATACACTGGTGGGTGGGAGAGAGAGATATACACTGGTGGGTGGGAGAGAGAGATATACACTGGTGGGTGGGAGAGAGAGATATACACTGGTGGGTGGGAGAGAGAGATATACACTGGTGGGTGGGAGAGAGAGATATACACTGGGGGTGGGAGAGAGAGATATACACTGGGGGGTGGGAGAGAGAGATAAACACTGGGGGGGTGGGAGAGAGAGATATACACTGGGGGGTGGGAGAGAGAGAGATACACTGGGGGGTGAGAGAGAGAGAGATACACTGGGGGGTGAGAGAGAGAGAGATATACACTGGGGGTGGGAGAGAGAGATATACACTGGGGGGTGGGAGAGAGAGAGATATACACTGGGGGGGTGGGAGAGAGAGAGATACACTGGTGGGTGGGAGAGAGAGAGATACACTGGTGGGTGGGAGAGAGAGAGAGAGATACACTGGTGGGTGGGAGAGAGAGAGATACACTGGTGGGTGGGAGAGAGAGAGATATACACTGGGGGTGGGAGAGAGAGAGATACACTGGTGGGTGGGAGAGAGAGAGATATACACTGGGGGGGTGGGAGAGAGAGAGATATACACTGGGGGGGTGGGAGAGAGAGAGATATACACTGGGGGGGTGGGAGAGAGAGAGATATACACTGGTGGGTGGGAGAGAGAGAGAGATATACACTGGGGGTGGGAGAGAGAGATATACACTGGGGGTGGGAGAGAGAAAGATATACACTGGGGGTGGGAGAGAGAGATATACACTGGTGGGTGGGAGAGAGAGATATACACTGGTGGGTGGGAGAGAGAGATATACACTGGTGGGTGGGAGAGAGAGATATATACACTGGGGGTGGGAGAGAGAGAGATATACACTGGGGGTGGGAGAGAGAGATATACACTGGTGGGTGGGAGAGAGAGATATATACACTGGGGGTGGGAGAGAGAGAGATATACACTGGGGGTGGGAGAGAGAGAGAGAGAGAGATATACACTGGGGGTGGGAGAGAGAGAGAGATATACACTGGGGGTGGGAGAGAGAGAGAGATATACACTGGGGGGTGGGAGAGAGAGATATACACTGGGGGTGGGAGAGAGAGAGATATACACTGGGGGTGGGAGAGAGAGATATACACTGGGGGTGGGAGAGAGAGAGATATACACTGGGGGTGGGAGAGAGAGAGATATACACTGGGGGGTGGGAGAGAGAGAGAGATATACACTGGGGGGTGGGAGAGAGAGAGAGATATACACTGGGGGTGGGAGAGAGAGAGAGATATACACTGGGGGTGGGAGAGAGAGAGAGATATACACTGGGGGGTGGGAGAGAGAGAGAGATATACACTGGGGGGTGGGAGAGAGAGAGAGATATACACTGGGGGTGGGAGAGAGAGAGAGAGATACACTGGTGGGTGGGAGAGAGAGAGATACACTGGTGGGTGGGAGAGAGAGAGATATACACTGGGGGTGGGAGAGAGAGAGATACACTGGTGGGTGGGAGAGAGAGAGATATACACTGGGGGTGGGAGAGAGAGAGAGATATACACCGGGGGGATGGACACACACACATAGATCAGTGATGAGGACTTACATATTAATGAGGCTCTGTCTTGCAGGCTGCAGTCCATGGCTAGTGACACTGTCCTGACACCTCCTCTGCTTCCTTCCTTCCATACACTGTCTGGGAAGGATGTCTTATCTCGTTCTTATCTCCATGCATTCAGTTACACAAGGCTGGTCTCCTAATTTCTACAGGATGGATGGATGGGGATGATTCACAACATGGGCTGTGTGTTTAACAGGTGCCTTCACTGACACTGCCAAACCGAGACACAGCAACACCAGTGGAGATAATAGAAGCACTTACGATCGGCACTTGTGAAACACACAACCCATGTGAAGCTTCCCCATCCATCCATCCATCCTGTAGAGTGTAGAAATAAGGAGACCAGCCTTGTGTGATAGTCAGTGCTTCTATTATTTCCACTGGTGTTGCTGTGTCTCGGTTTAGCAGTGGAAACATTCGGCTTTACCTCTTTAAAGTTGAAGGCAGTGGAGGAGTCCGCTCCTCCGCTCGGGCGCACTGCTCTGACACAGGGAAAACCGGAAGTGACAGACTACTAACTAGTCTGTCACTCAAAGCACAGAGCCATAGTAATACACTATGGGCGCTGGGCGGATGCCGATCGGCGTTTTGCTTTGCGCCACAAGGCGGGTTAAAACCCCGCAAATGAAGCGCCTCGTCTGCAATCTTGTGATTGCATAGACGTGGCGCTTTCCATAGTGCACTGTGCCCGGCGCCCCTAACACAGTGCACTTAAGGACTTTTTTCAATTTTTTTTTTTTTTTTTTTTAAAGGGCCATTTAAAAAATTTTTTTTTTTTCAAATTTTTTTTTTTTTTCAAATTTTTTTTTTTTTTTTCAAAATTTTTTTTTTGACTGCCTGGAGGGTGGGGGGGCGGTGCCCGGGCGCCCCCTATGGACGGGCCGCCACTGCTGGCTCCTCAGCCCCTTCTGAAGGGCCTCAGCAAAAAGTTCCTCACAGAGGAGGCGTTGGCCCTTCTCCAATTCTAGCAACCTGGTGGCTAGATAGCAGCCATAGGCCTCTTCAGTGTGTGTGTGTGTGTGTGTGTGTGTGTGTGTGGGGGGGGCGACTGAGGACATCCGTTGCTTCCCTAATGAGGCCCAATGCTGCCTCCTCCATCACCGTCCTCTTCCTGGGCCTTTTTGTTGGAAGGCGGAGGGGAGGTACCTGGGATTGGGTGAGGCTCCTACTGGGACCAGTCACCTCCTGGCTGTCACTGGGCACGGCCACCTCCTGGCTGTCACTGGGCACGGCCTCCTCCTGCCACTTTCCAGTCCCTCCTCCTGGCTGAGCTCATCCTGTGTATAAAAAAGGGACATAGTTTTAGTTTTTGGTTCATCATTCACACACAAGATCATGACTTACAGATTCAATGTTAATACATATAAAAGACTATCATTCTGACCCCAGCATTTTTGAAGCTGGTCACAAACATTTTTGGCCACTACTGTCATTCGATATGTATACATCATTTTTTGGATAAAATCCTAGGTAATAGGTAATCAATTATAACATCTAGTTAACATCATTAATATTAGGACAATAAATATGTTGAAAAATAATATACTTGGCTCCAGCTGGGCGCACCTGCTTCCTCCAGGATGGAAGGCCCAGGTTGTTCCTCGTCAGCCTCTGCTGGGGTGGAGGGAAGGATGGAGGGAAGGCTGCAGGGAAGGGTCGAAAGAGATTCCCTGGCTTCAGTCTGGTCTTCCAGAAACCGCAGTTTTTGAAAGTACCACAGCTTGGGTACATATACGTCATCTGCTGATGCTCCTGATCTCAGGGAAGCCTGGATCTTTTTATGCTCCTTCCTATACATGTTCCTCAAGATCCCAATTTTACTTCATGTCTAAAAACTTCATGTCTGCTTCTGGGATCCAAGTCTTCACAAATCCCAGAAGTTTCTCCAGTGTTGCCTTCCTTACTTGTTTATTGTAATAGGAACTGTGTTTGACCTCCCACAGATTCCTCATCTCCCTGTACTTGTCAATAAATCTGGAGAGAAATTCTGGGTCCTTAAACTTATTCATTTTTTCTGTAAGACATTACACAAGACAAAAACACTAATGTCAGCCTAAACTCTCATAATCGTATCCCAATATAGGCCTCAATCTTTAAGCAGTATAGGCCACTGATGATTTAAAAAATGTACCTTCATTTCGGACGCTCGCAACTTCCGTTACTCTTTCTTCTGCGCACAGAACATACATACGTACAACACATGCGTGTTAGCTTTATATACACTGCGCATGCGTGAAACTCCGCCCACGTCGCCCGCCCCTGATGTTCTTTTTCATGACTATTCCCCGCCCCTTCTCTCTACGGCGCGCAGTAGGAGGAACATGGCGGAGACACAGCAGGTGGTTGATAATTATTCCAGTAATGAGGAAAGCCTGGAGCCCGAAATGTCCCGATCCCGGAAGAGGAGATTTAAGGCCTCCAATATGGCCTTTGAAGAAATGGTGGAGATGGAGGACATCTTGCGGAGGAACGATTATGATGGGAAGCATGGACCGTACACCCAGCCGAATTTGCACAAGGCCAAAATCATGACAAAAGTTGTGAAGACTCTGCAGCAGAATTTTGGGGTACAATGCTCAAAAGACCAATTAAGGAAACGTTGGTCCGACCTTAAACTGAGGGAGCCGGATCACTATCAAAGAATAAAGAAGGTGCTTCAAAAAAGTAAGTACTTGTCGTGTGTTCCTATTATGATTATTAACTTGCATGCTGCTCCATGTGCGTTTCTTTACTATTATACAGTTTTAAATGGCTACTTTCATGTTAGTGGACACAGTAATCGTTCATAGGAAACATCGTTAGTAGGAAATATCATTAGTCAGAAATATCGTTAGTCGGAAATATCGTTAGTAGGAAATATCGTCAGTAGGAAACATTGTTAGTAGGAAACATCGTTAGTAGGAAACATAGTTTGAAAATATATATGATGTATTTCGTTGATACAGGGTTTTACTACATTTTGGTCTTGCTAATTTGTCTTATTAAAAGAAGTTTAGGACATTGTTGTCTAGATGTCTTTGAAACTTGAATGAATTGCAAACTTGATTCAGTGGAATGTAAGGAGAGGACACTCAGCAGCTGTTTACACATCTGGACTCAGGAGCACTAGTGTGGGACACCAGTGCACATTTTTTAGGGTAACCCACACAGGTGCTCCAGTGGATACTTTGGGTGTCTCCATCTGTGAAACTTGGCCAAAAAAGGTAAGTATTGCAGTTTGGTTAAAAGGGATTTTTAATCATGTCTTCAACTTGAATCTCTTCCCAAATAGACAATTGTACACCACTTCAAAGCAATGTTTCATATTCCTATTTCTGGACTCAAATATCTGTGTACTAAGTATACCTTTTGTTTCATTCTCATAGGGGAGAAAAGACTCAGACAACAGGATCCCAGGGACCCCCAACCTCACCAGCCTGAATGGGAAGTAAGCCCAGCCCCCCCGAGGATGTGGAGGAAGGAGAGGTGGAGGAAGTGGGCGACATGGGCACCCCACCAGGTGAGTGTCTGACACCCCAGCTTCAGGTAATCTATGTATGTCTGCATATTTCTAAATACATGTTTTAGGTGATGTGCTGGTTGTGGAAGGGGAAGCGGCGGAACCATTTACAAGAGCCAGTGCCCAAACACTCATTGCCAAGATCATGGCCTGGAATGGGGAGATCGATGCAATGCGCAATCGCCTGGACATCATACAGCAGGAAATGAAGAACATGATCGATGTTTTGGGAAGAATCTAATCCCTTTTTCCCTAAAACGAAATCGATCATGTTCTTCATTTCCTTTTTTAGATGACCACATTCTGTGATTTAAAGTTTTTAAAATTTTAAAAGCCAAATTTTGAAGATGCACACGGTGTGTCAACATGTGCTATCTGCCATCAGGGGATCTCAATGTACGTGTTTTGTAGGTGCAACCCCTTCCTTGTAACGCTAGTAGGTGAGAGGAAGGGATTGCACCCACAAAACACGTCCATTGATCCCCCATGATGGGAGATAGCACATGTTGACATTACCAATTTGGAATCCCAATTTGTGTGCATCTTCAAATTTTGGCTTTTACAAGGGTGACATCACCCCATCTGATTAATGGCAATATCAAGTTATTTTTTGACACTATAATGTCTGATATTGCCTTCATTTTATAGATTTTGAACTTTGTAAGTTCCAGAGTTGTGTGTATGTTATGTTTTAAAACATGCCTGTTTGTAAAAAAAAAAAAAAATATATATATATATATATATATATATATATATATATATATATATATATATATATATATATATATATATATATATATATTTTTTTTTTTTTTAATTTTTTTTTTAATTATAAACGCACATGTGAATGTGCACAGATTAAAAAGTTTGCTAATCAACAATGTGTGGCTTATTCTTTCAATGCTCAATACCAGTTTTGTAAGTAATTTTGTGTTTACAGTGACAATGGGGCTTATTTACTAAAGGAAAATCCACTTGGAACTACAAGTGCACTAGGTGAGCCTAGGAGACAACCAAAAAGAAAAGCAAGCAATAAATACATTTCTAGATTTTATCTTTTCATTTTTTTTATCAAGCAAAGTGTTTTCTTCTGTAACGTGTAAAATAAAGTGTGAACAACACGTGGAACAAAACAGTGGCGCTTACTTCAAACAAAAAATTACACTCTTAAGCCCCGTACACACGGTCGGACTTTGTTCGGACATTCCGACAACAAAATCCTAGGATTTTTTCCGACGGATGTTGGCTCAAACTTGTCTTGCATACACACGGTCACACAAAATTGTCGGAAAATCCGATCGTTCTAAACGCGGTAACGTAAAACACGTACGTCAGGACTATAAACGGGGCAGTGGCCAATAGCTTTCATCTCTTTATTTATTCTGAGCATGCGTGGCACTTTGTCCGTCGGATTTGTGTACACACGATCGGAATTTCCGACAACAGATTTTGTTGTCGGAAAATTTTATATCCTGCTCTCAAACTTTGTGTGTCGGAAAATCCGATGGAAAATGTGTGATGGAGCCTACACACGGTCGGAATTTCCGACAACAAGGTCCTATCACACATTTTCCGTCGGAAAATCCGACCGTGTGTACAGAGCATTACAGTGACTCCTTAACTCAACTAATTATACACCTGATAACGTGTAAATAAAGTGTAAATACATATATATATATAGTGAACACCAAGTGATAAGTGAAAATCACATAACGAGTTATACAAAAAAATTATTTAAAAAAATTCCACACAAAAAAATTCCACTGCAAGTCATTAATTTGCAAGGATCTAATCCAAGACAAAAAAAACATTTAACAGCAAAAAATGTTCATTAGGTTGTTGTGATAAAGTCTTTCAAAAAGTGATGTCTTCTTTCCAACTTCCACCACACCCAAGTATTGAGTGGACCCACTCCCAATGAAAAACTCACTCACCAGCTCCAATTGCCCCCACTTGCACGCACTGAATGAACAAATGCAAACTGACTACACGCACTGAAAAGCAGATACAAACCCCACAAGCACAAACTGAACAGCAGTTAAACGATCTGAAAAGCGTGAATCGTTTCTCACCAAACTTCTATTAACACGAGATAAACACGAAATTAGTAGAAGGGGCCCAAAGGGTGGCACAATGGCTATTGAACTTACGTTTTATAGTCCCGTCGTACGTGGTGTACCTCACCGCGTTATAAATGAACAGACTTTGGTGTGATCGTGTGTAGGCAAGTCCGTTTCAGCGGAACTCCATCGGAACTCCGTCGGAAAGACCGTCGTAGTCTATTCTGACGAAAAGTCCGGTCGTGTATACGTGGCATTATAGGGTGTCTGTATGGTGGTGGAGTGTGATAGTCTTCTCTTTGTTCACTCTTCTGCAATTCCATCTATATGACTGCCCTCTCTTCTGTGATAATTACCCTCCATTTCTATCCAAGTCTACTCTCCTCTCTAGTCATTCTCTTCCACTTCCATCCATGCCTGCTTTCCTCTATGGTGATTCTCTTTCACTTCCATCCAAGTCTACTCTCCTCTATAGTCATTCTCCTCCACTTCCATCCATGCCTGCTTTCCTCTATGGTCATTCTCCTCCACTTCCATCCAAGTCTACTCTCCTCTCTAGTCATTCTCCTCCACTTCCATCCATGCCTGCTTTCCTCTATGGTCATTCTTCTCCATTTCCATCCATGCCTGTTTTCCTCTATGGCAGGGGTGTCAAACTCAATTTCATTGTGGCCTGCCTCAGCGTTATGATTGCCCTCAAAGGGCCGGTTGTATGTGTAAGACTAAATAAATGTATCTACTCTTTATCATAATAAATAGTTGCCTCTGCATTCAATTTTTACTGGTTTTAGTAGTAACTTAAGATCAAAGCTGTGAAGGGCAGGTGCAGACTGGAACGGAGCCCACTCCCACTAGTGTAGCAGATGATGCAAGTCTGAAAAGGGGGGTCACACACCACTGGTATCATCCACAAGAAACTGGTTCTGCCATGGTGTTCTGCCTGTGCAGTCTCCAATAAAGTTTCTAGTGGGTGATATCAGCAGTGCGCATCCCTTCTTTTCAAATGACACTGAATTGTATTATTCTCATAATAGTTACAAGCAGATGTCCAGAGCACCCCACTCCCCTACATCAGATGTCAAGAGCCACCTCCCCATCAAAAGTCAAGAGGCCTCCACCCTCCCTTACATCACAGTGCATCCCCCTTGTACTGCTGCCGGGAAGCAACTGAGGGCAGAGCTGGGAAGCAGAAAGTGCAGGGTCTGGAGGAGTACCAGAGGAGGGCTGAAGTCAGTTGCCAGAGTCTGCTGAATGCTGAGACCAGGGGAGGCGGAGACTAGGGGGTGATGCAGGTGCACAGAGAGGCACAGGATCTGTAGAAGGAGTTGCCGACTGTTGAAATAGGGGGGGCAGAAATAAGCCTCTCCGCGGTTGCATGGAGAAGTGCAGGATCTGGTGGAGGAGTTCTGTCCTCCTCTCTCCTGCCAACTGCTGAAACAAGGTTGGGGCAGAGAGGAGGGGAGTGCTGCAGATGCAGGAGAGGTGCGAGGACCACATGAAATGGCCCGGAGGGCTGGATTTGGCCTGCGGGCCTTGTGTTTGATACATGTGCTCTATGGTCATTCTCCTCCACTTCCATCTAAGTCTACTCTCCTTTCTGGTCATTCTTCTCCACTTCCATCCATGCCTGATTTCCTCTCTGGTCATTCTCCTCCATTTCCATCCATGCCCGCTTTCCTCTCTGGTCATTCACCTCCATTACCACCCATACCTGCTGCCCTCTCTGGTCATTCTCCTCCATTTTCATCCATGCCTACTTTCTTCTCTGGTCATTCTCCTCTATTTCCACTCAAGCTTGCTTTCCTATCTGGTCATTCTCCTCCATTTCCACCCATGCCTGCTTTCCTCTCTGGTAATTTTCCTCCATTTCCATTCAAGCCTGCTTTTCTCACTGCTCATTCTCCTCCATTTCCATCCATGCCTGCTTTCCTCTCTGGTCATTCTCCTCCATTTCCATCCATGCCTGCTTTCCTTTCTGGTCATTCTCCTCCATTTCCATCCATGCCTGCTTTCCTCTCTGGTCATTCTCCGTCATTTCCATCCATGCCTGCTTTCCTCTCTGGTGATTCTCCTCCATTTCCATTCATGCCTGCTTTCCCCTCTGGTCATTCTCCTCCACTTCTATCCATGCCCCCTTTCCTCTCTGGTCATTCTCCTTCACATCCATACATAGCTGTACTCCTCCCTAGTCATTCTGCTTCACATTTATCCATGACTTCTCTCCTGCCCCCTCTTTTGTGGGCATTCTTCAACACAGGAATTCACGAAAGCTCTCCTCTCTGGTCATTCTTCTCTATGTCAGTCTAATCATGCTCTCCATGCTTGCCATTTTCCTCCACATCTATTCATGCCTGCTCTTCTCTCTAGTTATTCTCGTCCACATCTACTCATGCCTTTTTTTCCACCCAGCCTGCTCTGCTGTCATTCTCCTGTGTGTATTTAATGTTAGGTCTATTGAATGGAAGATAATCACACTAATACTATTCATCTGCAATCAAATAAAGAGCCAATTTCAGAGCACTTTAGTGCTGTTTCTGCAAATTAGAAGGTCTTATTACAAATTTTAGTTTCACATACTTTCTGAAGCAAGTTTCCATGGACACATGAAAAGATGTTAAATATAGAATGAAAAGCAACACTTGGAATTTCGCCTGTAGTTTTGCGAGAGGAGAAAAAAACCTGCTGGTGGGATTTTTAGCTGGCCTAAAAAAGAACTTGCCAAGATACAGATATAGGCGCTGCTATAAACTGTATTTGAAGGTGCATACTCTGACACTATTATTGTGACCCTTCAGGACTCCTGATCAGTGGGGTCTCCAGCTTTCATATTTGGGGGGGGCACAGGGACAAAAGTAGGGGGGCCAACTATATAAACACAATTTTATTTATAGTATATATATATATAGTATATCACAAAATATATTTTATTCTATCGTTTCATGTGACAACACTGAAGAAATGACACTTTGCTACAATTTAAAGTAGTGAGTGTACAGCTTGTATAACAGTGTAAATGTGCTGTCCCCTCAAAATAACAACACAAAACCATTAATGTCTAAACTGCTGGCAACAAAAGTGATTACACCCCTAAGTTAAAATGTCCAAATTGGGCCTAATTAGCCATTTTCCCTCCCCGGTGTCATGTGACTCGTTAGTGTTACAAGGTCTCAGGTGTGAATGGGGAGCAGCTGAGTTAAACTTGGTGTTATCGCTTTCACTCTCTCATACTGGACACTGGAAGTTCAACATGGCACCTCATGGCAAAGAACTGTCTGAGAATCTGAAAAAAGAATTGTTGCTCTACATAAACATGGCCTAGGCTATAAGAAGATTGCCAAGACCCTGAAACTGAGCTGCACCATGGTGGCCAAGACCATACAGCGGTTTAACAGGACAGGTTCCACTCAGAACAGGCTTTGCCATGGTCGACCAAAGAAGTTGAGTGCACCTGCTCAGTGTCATATCCAGAGGTTGCCTTTGGGAAATAGACGTATGAGTGCTGCCAGCATTGCTGCAGAGGTTGAAGGGGTGGGGGGTCAGCCTGTCAGTGCTCAGACCATATGCTGCACACTGCATCAAATTGGTCTGCATGGCTGTCATCCCAGAAGGAACCCTCTTCTAAAGACGATGCACAAGAAAGCCCACAAACAGTTTGCTGAAGACAAGCAGACTAAGGACATGGATTACTGGAACCATGTCCTGTGGTCTGATGAGACCAAGATAAACTTATTTGGTTCAGATGGCGTCAAGCGTGTGTGGTGCAGGGGCGGATCCAGAGTCTAGTCTCGGGAGGGGCACTGCCAGAAAATGCGTTTTCATTGTGGGCAATTTATTGGGGAAACGGCTGATGTTTGCGCTTCAATCATCCCGGCACCAGTGTCAGGATGATTGAAGCGCATTTTTTCTATAATTACATTGTAATATAAAATGAAATAGTTCAACTCACCATAATGCAGAATCAGTGGGAGACCTGAGTGTGTCTCTTGCCACGTTACCTGCTACACGTTGCGGATTGTCACTTGCCTGCCACCAGATGCAGATTGCCACTTGCCACGTCACCTGCCACACCTTGCGGATTGCCACTTGCCACATCACCTGCCACACCTTGCGGATTGCCACTTGCCACGTCACCTGCCACACCTTGCGGATTGTTGCTTGCCTGCCACGTCACCTGCCACACCTTGCGGATTGCCACTTGCCACTTCACCTGCCACACGTTGCGGATTGCCACTTCACCTGCCACACCTTGCGGATTGCCACTTGCCACGTCACCTGCCACACCTTGCAGATTGCCACGTGCCACCTCACCTGCCACACCTTGCAGATTGCACTTGCCACGTCACCTGCCACACCTTGTGGATTGCCACGTTGCCTGCCAGTGTGCTGTGTGCTGCTGCTGCAGTGCACTTGACTTGTTGTTAGAGACTCCTCGGAGGCGCTGCTCCAGGCTGCCTGTGTCACAGACAGACTCAGCCACACTCACTGAGTTAGGCTGCTGTCTGCTCTCTCTGAGACTCACTCTGCTCAGTCTGCTTTATGTAATGTAGGAGCCTGGAGGCGCCGCTCCAGGCTGTGTCACAGTCACACTCACACCGGCCGCCGGTCGGCTCGGCTGAGAGTGTGACTGACGCTGATGACGTCACTCGTTGCTAACGCCAGGGCCGCCTGGCGTCTAGCAACGAGTGCAGGGGGAAGAGGCTCCACCCACCTCCTTCCTTCAGTGTTATTGACCGCCGCCGCCCGTACCACACGCGAGTCTCTCTCATGAGAGAGAGAGAGAGACTCGGCCCGGCACAGCGGCCGGAGCGGCGCTGCGGCAGGATATATACAATAACATTCAGAGTGTCAGTGAGTGTGTGCTTCGGGGGGGGCAATTGCCCTGTTGCCCCCCCCCTGGATCCGCCCCTGGTGTGGTGGCAACCAGGTGAGGAGTACAAAGACAAGTGTGTCTTGCCTACAGTCAAGCATGGTGGTGGGAGTGTCATGATGTGGGGCTGCATGAGTGCTGCTGGCACTGGGGAGCTACAGTTCATTGAGGGAACCATGAATGCCAACATGTACTGTGACATACTGAAGCAGAGCATGATCCCCTCCCTTCGGAGACTGGGACGCAGGGCAGTATTCCAACATGATAATGACCACAAACACACCTCCAAGATGACCACTGCCTTGCGAAAGAAGCTAAGGATAAAAGTGATGGACTGGCCAAGCATACAGTATCTCCAGACCTAAACCCTATTAAGCAACTGTGGGGCATCTTCGAATGGAAGGTGGAGGAGCGCAAGGTCTCTAACATCCACCAGCTCCGTGATGTCGTCATGGAGGAGTGGAAGACTCCAGTGGCAACCTGTGAAGCTCTGGTGAACTCCATGCCCAAGAGGGTTAAGGCAGTGCTGGAAAATAATGGTGGGCACACAAAATATTGACACTTTGGGCCCAATTTGGACATTTTCACTAAGGGGTGTACTCACTTTTGTTGCCAGCGGTTTAGACATTAATGGCTCTGTGTTGAGGTATTTTGAGGGGACAGCAAATTTACACTGTTATACAAGCTGTACACTCACTACTTTACATTGTAGCAAAGTGTAATTTCTTCAGTGTTGTCACATGAAAAGATAGAATAAAATATTTACCAAAATGTGAGGGGTGTACTCACTTTTGTGAGATTATATATATATATATATATATATATATATATATATATACACACACACACACACACACACACACACACTACGTGATTAAACGAACATAATAACATAGTATGAAACCAAATTCATCAGAAAATTATTCATCAAAAAAAAAAATGTAATATTCATCAAAAAATAAAAATTCATCCAAAAAAATTAGTAAAATTATATTTTTTCATTAAAAAAATATACATATAAAGTGTCCTGGTGTTTTCAATCCATGTTCAAATCTTTCTATAAAATCAAGTGAACCACTTCCAGTGAAAAAATATTTTCAATCCGTTTTCTAAATATAATTAAATGTGCTGCTTACCAGATCCCAATGATTTCCAAGTTATAAGAGATCATATATCGCATGAGGTGAACAGATACATTGTGGCAAAAAAGTATTTAGTCAGCCACCAATTGTGCAAGTTCTCCCACTTAAAAAGATGAGAGAGGCCTGTAATTGTCATCATAGGTATACCTCAACTATGAGACACAAAATGTGGAAACAAATCCAGACAATCACATTGTCTGATTTTTGAAAGAATTTATTTGCAAATTATGGTGGAAAATAAGTATTTTGTCAATATCAAAAGTTCTCAATACTTTGTTATATATCCTTTGTTGGCAATGACAGAGGTCAAATGTTTTCTGTAAGTCTTCACAAGGTTGTCACACACTGTTGCTGGTATGTTGGCCCATTCCTCCATGCAGATCTCCTCTAGAGCAGTGATGTTTTGGGGCTGTCGCTGGGCAACATAGACTTTCAACTCCCTCCAAAGGTTTTCTATGGGGTTGAGATCTGGAGACTGGCTAGGCCACTCCAGGACCTTGAAATGCTTCTTACGAAGCCACTCCTTCATTGCCCGGGCAGTGTGTTTGGGATCATTGTCATGCTGAAAGACCCAGCCACGTTATATCTTCAATGCCCTTGCTGATGGGAGGAGGTTTGCACTCAAAATCTCATGATACATGGCCCCATTCATTCTTTCATGTACACGGATCAGTCGTCCTGTTCCCTTTGCAGAGAAACAGCCCCAAAGCATGATGTTGCCACCCCCATACTTCACAGTAGGTATGGTGTTCTTTGGTTGCAACTCAGCATTCTCTCTCCTCCAAACACGACGAGTTGTGTTTCTACCAAACAGTTCTACTTTGGTTTCATCTGACAATATGACATTCTCCCAATCCTCTTCTGGATCATCCAAATGCTCTTTAGCAAACCTCAGACGGGCCCGGACATGTACTGGTTTAAGCAGGGGGACACGTCTGGCACTGCAGGCTCTGAGTCCCTGGCGGCGTAGTGTGTTACTCATGGTAGCCTTTGTTACATTGGCCCCAGCTCTCTGCAGGTTATTCACTAGGTCCCCCCCATGTGGTTCTGGGATTTTTGCTCACTGTTCTTGTGATCATTTTGACCCCACGGGGTGAGATCTTGCGTGGAGCTCCAGATCGAGGGAGATTATCAGTGGTCTTGTATGTCTTCCATTTTCTAATTATTGCTCCCACAGTTGATTTCATCACACCAAGCTGCTTGCCTATTGCAGATTCAGTCTACCCAGCCTGGTGCAGGTCTACAATTTTGTTTCTGGTGTCCTTCGATAGCTCTTTGGTCTTCACCATAGTAGAGTTTGGAGTTTTACTGTTTGAGGTTGTGGACAGGTGTCTTTTATACTGATAACAAGTTCAAACAGGTGCCATTAATACAGGTAATGAGTGGGGGACAGAGGAGCCTCTTAAAGAAGAAGATACAGGTCTGTGAGAGCCTGAAATCTTGCTTGTTTGTGGGTGACCAAATACGTATCTTCCACCATAATTTGCAAATAAATTCTTTCAAAAATCAGACAATGTGATTGTCTGGATTTGTTTCCACATTTTGTCTCATAGTTGAGGTATACCTATGATGACAGGCCTCTCTCATCTTTTTAAGTGGGAGAACTTGTACAATTGGTGGCTGACTAAATACTTTTTTGCCTCACTGTATGTGGATTTCTCCTGTATGTAATCCGACCTCCTCGATGGATCAATCCAGCAGCCTCTAATTACAGTCAGGTCCACAAATATTGGGACATCGACACAGTTCTAATCTTTTTGGCTCTATACACCACCACAATTGATTTGAAATGAAACAAACAAGGCGTGCTTTAACTGCAGACTTTCTGCTTTAATTTGAGAGTATTTACATCCAAATCAGGTGAACGGTGTAGGAATTACAACAATTTGTGTATGTGCCTCCCACTTTTTACCTATTGACCTGTTTTAGAAAAATGGGCTATATTTATGAAAAAAAGATTAAGGCTTGGTGGGATATTGCATCTTTTGAACAATATATAAAGTGCAAATTAGTACCCAGAAGACTCAGGTGGGATCTCCCACCAAATGATGTAGATTCTTGAACCTGTATCTAATATAGTTCCCACTTAATTAACCTCTACTAGACCCCTTCCAGGTACCCCTATAACCCTCTCGCAATCCTCAAAACCTCAGGGAGCTATCCCCAATGGTTATGTACACCCTAATAATAGAGGGAGAGGTTATTTTACCAGGGGAGGTAATGGTAGAGGTAACCAACACCATAATTCAACCTCGTACAATCAAGGGTATAGAGAGGATAACTGGGGTCCCCCATGACCTTCCAGGGAAGAAACCCTAGTAATACATCTAATAGGGGCCATTATTCATACAACGATCATAATCAGTATTTTCTGACACTTTGGGAAGAGGAATTTGTCTTTGGTAGCGGACCGGCACAGCTGGTCTGCTACCAAAGATATATAGACGATTTGATTATGATATGGGAGGGGGATCTGATCAGCCTCCAACTCTTTATTTCGAAGCTTAATGGTAATACTAAAAATATACGTTTATCTTGGAACGCTGATGCTTCACGCATAGCCTTCCTAGATTTAGAAAGTTTTAAACAAGGATGTTCTTTTAAGACCAGAAACTACTTCAAGCCGACTGATAGAAATGGGTACATACCGCTGGATAGCTGCCATCATCACTCCTGGCTATATAATATTCCCAGAGGTCAATTCATCTGTTTACGGCAGAATTGTACCCTGGACTCAGACTATTATGAACAGGCTAATGTACTGGCTGATCGTTTTTTACAAAAAGGATATACCAAAGATCATATAATAGGTGATATAGACAGCATTGGGAATATGGACCGGGCCATTTTAGTCGCGGATTCTGATAAAAGTAAGAAGAAAAAAGATAACTTTGAGTATAAAATAATCTTAGATTATAACATCCAACATAAGAAATTTGAGAAGATTATCATGAGACATTGGGAAATGTTAAAAAAAGATAGTATTCTGGGTACAGTAGTACCCCCTTGTCCGAGATTTATTTATAGGAGACCACCAACTCTGAGGGACATGTTAGCCCCGAGTGTGGTGGATCCTCCAGTGATAAAAGAAAATAGAATCTTTAACTTTTTGTCAGGATTTTACGCTTGTGGGAAATGCCCAGCATGTAAGCAATGCAGATACAATCTTAAAAGAAGAAAGGAGTTCACTGCCTCTGCTACTAATAAAAAATACCAGACCAAAAATCTTATCACGTGCGATACAGTAGGGGTTGTGTACATGTTGCAGTGTGACTGCGGACTCCAATATGTAGGCAGAATCGCCAGACCTATGGGTGTACGCATAGCTGAACATGTAAATAACATCAAAAGAGGTTTAAAAACACACAATTTTTCTAAACATTTCACAATATTCCATGATAGAGATCCGAGATGTCTAAAATTCTGGGGTCTTTAAAAAAGTGAATAAACATTGGAGAGGGGGGGATTATATAAGGCAGTTGAGTCAACGGGAATCCCTGTGGATTTATGAAACCCAGGTTGCGGTCCCAAAGGGGTTAAATGTTGAATTTGACCTCAACTGTTTTATATCAAATAAGTAATTTTGTAATTTTTAATGTTTTATTTACATATTGTATTCTTATTAATTGGATTTACCATAATTTTGAGATTGTTAAAGAGATGGCCGCGGGTAACCTTTTTTCTTGTCCGTTTTTAAGTATATTTTCTATTTTAGATTCAGAACGTTTTTCGTTCATATTTTGCTGTTCATTAGGCTTTAGACATTGGTGTCCCCGCATACTAAGGCAACCGTTTTGTAGAAGCACCTCTGGCTTCCAGTTCTGCCACATTCTGTGCAGACACTAGCCGTCTATATAAGCCTGTTGGGTGACTGTCTAGCTCCACCCTCGCTGACGAAGTCCTATCAGGACGTAACGCCGCGTACGGGGGAGGAGCTTATGCACGGACGTCACCCGCTGCCATACCTATGTGTTTTCATACACTTGACCCAAGGATCTTTTTGTCCATATTTTTTGGGCTTTTTATTGCTTGCGCATAATAGCGCTATATTTTCATGTTCATTTTGTGACTCTTTATTTTAATAAACTTAGAGTACACTAATGCCCTGTACACACGGTCGGATTTTCCGACGGAAAAAGTGCGATCGGAGTATGTTGTCGGAAATTCCGTTCGTGTGTGGGCTCCACCGGACTTTTTCCGTCGGAATTTCCAACACACAAAGTTTGAGAGCAGGATATAAAGTTTTCCGACAACAAAATCCGATCGTTTAAATTCCAATTGTGTGTACACAAATCCGACACACAAAGTGCCACGCATTCTCAGAATAAATTAAGAGACGAAAGCTATTGGCTACTGCCCCCTTTATAGTCCCGTCGAACGTGTACGTCACCGCGTTCAGAACGATCAGATTTTCTGACAACTTTGTGCGACCATGTGTATGCAAGACAAGTTTGAGCCAACATCCGTCGGAAGAAATCTGATGGATTTTGTTGTCGGAATGTCCGATCAATGTCCGAACGTGTGTACAGGGCATTGGAGTGTGTCCTTATATCCTTTCATATCCATTGGGTAGGCTGTATTATCCTTACACGCACCATTGCCGACCTGGAGGCTTTTACCATTGGAACTTTCTGCTGGGCGTTTTCTTCCATCTTGGTGGAGCGAGGACCTTTGCAGCAGTGCCAGGAGTTACCATCATCCCTGTTGGGATAAATGCGTGTTTGACCTTCTGTAATACAGGGGTCCATCTTATCTGGTAAGCGCAATTTGGCTTATATAGTGGAGGATATTGTCACCCATTTTTCACTTGGAGAAATTATCCCACTTTCTGTCACGAGGAATCTTGGCTTCCATCTTCTTTGGATATAGCATTTTTCCACTTATGCGGATTGGACTTATTTCTCTCTTTTTGTTATATTCATTGCACTGCACTTACCATCGTTTATAAATATTTTTTAAGCATATGTGATTACCTATAGTGTTCAGCTTGCATCCCATTTGTGCTTTTTGGTCTTGTTTGTGCTGATTGCCCCCTGTTTTTATATAACCAAGGTTATCATCTCGGTTAGGGGTAGCCAGTTTGTATCCAGATTTTGGCGAGCCACAGTTGGGAATTCAACCTACCTTCTCTTCTGCGTATCACCCACAGTCTAATGGGGCCGCAGAACGAGCCAACCAGTCCTCGGAGCAGTTTGTACGTTGCTATATTTCTGACCATCATAACAACTGGTCAGATCTCTTACCTTGGGTGGAGTTTGCTCACAATAGTGCCCTTAATTTCGCTTCCCGATTGTTCCCGTTTATGGTGAATTATGGTTTCCAACCATCCATGTTACCTGACTCATTTGTTCCTAAGAGGATTCATGCGTAAGAAGAGCATCTCAGTGTCTTCGTTCCAGTTGGGTGCAGGTCCAAGAGTCCTTGCAACGTGCCAATGATAGGTACAGTCTCCATGCTGACCACAGACGCCTACCTGCGCCTTCCTACCAAGTTGGGGAGAAGGTCTGACTCATCTTGTAAACTCCGACTCCGTTTTCTCTCACTGAAATTGGCACCTCAGGTTATTGGGCCTTTCCATATTCTCCGCAGGATTAACCCAGTGGCTTACGCTTTAGACCTTCCTTCTACTATGCGTATCTCTAATGTATTCCATGTCTTATTAAAACCTTTGGTGTGCAACCACTTCACCACCTCGGTGCCATGTCCTCACCCAGTACAGGTTGAGAATCATGAGGAGTATGAAGTACAATCCATCATTGACTCCTGTAGGTTCCATGGGCACATACAGTACCTGGTTCATTGAAATGGGTATGGTCCGGAGGAGCGCTGTTGGGTCTCATCCTCGGACGTATATGCCCCTGTCCTCCTCTGTGCTTTCCATAGACATTTTCCCCTCAAACCTGGTGGCCCTCCGAGGGGAAGGAGTCATTGAGGAGTGGGTACTGTCATGGCTGGGCTCAGCCCTCCCTTCTCAGAGCTCAAGCTGCTCAGCTGTCGGTTAATTACCAGCGCTCTTCATTCCACAGTGGCTCACCTGATCGTATCCTGCTCGTCAATCAGCCTGCTGGCTATTTAAGCTACTTGGATCAGATCTCCTGTGCCTTCGCCTTGGTCAACATATATAGAGTCTCTCTGCTGGTTTCCTGTTGAAGACTTGCCTGGCTGACGTCCCTTCTGGTTCCTGATCCTGTCTGCTGCTCTGACTATGCTGATCTCTGTCTCCCTGATTTCCTGGCTTGTTCACTGGTTGCTAGAGCCAGGCAGCTCTAGCAACCAGTGGCCAAGAGTCAGGTAGAGGTCGAGGCGGAGCCGGAGCCAGCGCTACAGGGGTCAGTCCATCCCTAACCCCCAGCAGTCCAGACTGCTCCCAGTGTCAATTTCATTTAATTGGGGGGGACAGGATAATGCTGGGGGGACCATGGCTCCTTATGCCCAACCCCCCCCCCCCCAGTGACGCCACTGCTCTTGATACCCACATTGTAGTTTTAGGTCTGGTAATAAAACTAGAATCAGGGTGACAGCTTCGGGGAATTCATTTTATATAGAAGTGTGTACTTTCTACCCGTTACTCATTTACATAGGAAAGCTGGCATCAGGAGACCCCCTTATTTTTAATAGGGGGGTCTAGATTCTGATAAGCCCCCCACCTGCAGACCTCCATAACTAATGGGTCAGGCTTGTGCAGAAGAATCCCTTGTCCTCATCAATGTGGGAACAAGGTGCTTTGCCAGGGGGGGTCCCCTCTGGTAGGGTGCCCATGTTGAGGGCATGTGGCCTGCTATGGTTCAAACTAGGGATGAAACGATTAATCGATAAAATCAATAATGAAAATCGTCATTATCCATTAGTTGGTTTAACGGCATGCACCTTCCTCCCTGCCAGTCCCGCCTCAGTCCCAGTGTTAGAATCCTGTGTACAAGCCGGCGGCATCGCTGTCCAGGCACATCCGCCTCTCTCCTCCTCGCTGACGTCAGACCCCCGCTGCTGCCTCGAGGGAGTAGAGAGAGAGAGGCGAGAAGCAGCTGTGAGCGCCGAGCTGCACCTGCAATATAAGGTAGCAGCTATGGTTATTACAATACAAAACTCAGTGTACTTTAATTTCTGTGATGACAACAAGTGCCCCATCATAAGTATTTCTGGGGGGGATAGCGCCCCATCATTGGTGTTCCAGGGGGTGGTTGAATAGTGCCCCATCATTAGTTTTCCTGAGGGGGAGGAATAGTGCCCCATCATTGGTTTTCCTGGGGGGATAGTGCCCCATTGGTGTTCCTGGGAGGGGGGAATAGTGCCCCATCATTGGTGTTCCTGGGTGGAATAGTACTCCATCAGTGCTGTTCCTTGGAGGAATAGAACCCCATCATTGGTGTTCCTGGGAGGAATAGTGCCGTCCCATAATTGGTGTTCCCGGGAGGAATAGTGCCCCATCATTTTCATTATTACTTTAAATAAACGAAAAAATTGCATATTCATTTTTTTATGATTTTATCCGATTAATCAAAACAATATCCGGCCACCTAATCGATTATGAAAATAATCATTAGTTGCAGCCCTAGTTCAAACACTCAAGCACCCCCCCCCCCCTTTCCTTTTCCTGGTATGGATTTTGGGGGGGGTGTGAATATTTTTTTTCCCCCGTGCAATCTCCCTTAGAACTCAATACTAGCCCTGAAGGGTCTGGTATGAATGTGTGTGCGTGTGTGGGGGGGGGTTACTAGTTAATAGAATGCTGGTTGCTACCAGGATTTATAGAACACTCCAGCACACCAACAAGACACATAGTTACATAGTTGGTGAGGTTGAAAAAAGACAAGAGTCCATCAAGTCCAACCTGTGTGTGCTTTTATGTCAATATTACAATGTATATCCCTTTATGTTGTGGTCATTCAGGTGCCTTTTTATTTGTTTTTTGAAATTATCGATGCTCCCCACTGAAACCACTGCCTGTGGAAGAGAATCCCACGTCCTTATCGCTTTAACAGTAAAGAACCCTCTACGCAGTTTAAGTTTAAACCACTTCTCTTCTATTTTTAGTGAATGGCCACGTGTCTTTTTAAATTCCCTTTCGCTGAAAAGTTTTATCCCTATTGTGGGGTCACCAGTACAGTATTTGTACATTGAAATCATATCCCCTCTCAAGGGTCTCTTCTCCAGAGAGATTAGGTTCAGTGCTCGTAATCTTACCTCATAACTAAGGTCCTCCAGTCTGTTTATTAGCTTTGTTGCCCTTCTCTGGACTCTCTCGAGTTCTAGCACATCCTTTCTGAGGACTGGTGCTCAGAAATGGACGGCATACTCCAAGTGCGGCCGGACCAGAGTCTTGTAGAGTGGGAGAAGTATCATTTTATCTATGGAGTTAATCCCCTTTTTAATGCATGCCAATATTCTGTTGGCTTTGCTTTCAGCAGCTTTGCATTGCATGCCATTGCTGAGACTGTCATCTACTAGGACACCCAGGTCCTTTTCCATCCTAGATTCCCCCAGAGGTTCTCCCCTAGTGAGTAGATTGCATTCATATTTTTGCCACCCAAATGCATTATTTTACATTTTTCTACATTAAACCTCATTTGCCATGTAGTTGCCCACCACATTAATTTGTTCAAATCTTCTTGCAAGGTTTCCACATCCTGCCAATGAAATTATTGCCCTGCTTAGCTTAGTATCGTCCGCAAATACTGAGATTGAGATGTTTATCCCATCCTCCAGGTCATTTATGAATATGTTAAACAGGATTGGTCCTAAGGCAGGACCCTGGGGAACCCCACTTTTCACACTGGACCATTCCAAGTACTCCCCATTTATCCCTACCCTCTGAACTCGCCCCTGTAGCTAGTTTTCAATACATGTACTTACCCTTTGGCTCCATGCTGACAAACCTTAGTTTGTACAGTAAACGTTTATGGGGAACTGTATCAAATGCCTTTGCAAAATCCAGATACACCACATCTACAGGCCTTCCTTTCTCTAGATGGCAGCTCACCTCCTCATAGAAGGTTAATAGGTTGGTTTGGCAAAAACTATTCTTCATGAATCCATGCTGATTACTACTAATGATACAGTTTTCAATACTAAAATCTTGTATATAGTCCCTTATCATCCCCTCCAAGAGCTTGCATACTATTGATGTTAGACTAAGTGGTCTGTAATTCCCAGAGATGTGTCTTTGCCCTTTTTTAAATATTGGTGCTACATTGGCTTTTCCCCAATCTACTGGTACCATTCCAGTCAGTAGACTGTTCGTAAAAGTTAGGAATAATGGTCTGGCAATTACTTAAATTAGTTCCTTAAGGACCCTCGGGTGCAAGCCATCTGATCCCGGTGACTTATTGTTGTTACGTTTTTCAAGTCTATTTCTAATTCTATCTTCTGTTAGCCATGAGGGTGCTTCCTGTGATGTGTCATGAGGATAAACATTGCAGTTTTTGTTACTGAAGCCCCCCGTTTCCCTCGTGAAGACTTAGGAGAATAATTCAAATAATAATTCAATAATTCAAAAAATTCAATAGCTTCACCATCTCTCCATCCTTAGTAACCAGATCCCCTTCATCATTCTTTATGGGGGTCAATATGATCTGACCTCCCTTTCTTACTATTTGCATACTTAAATGATTTCTTGGGATTTTTTTTTACTCTCCTCCGCTATTTGCCTTTCGTGTTCTATCTTAGTCGCCCTGGTTGCATCCTTACATTTCTTTGTAAAGTTGGAATACTGATGATGAACCCTCAGCCTTGTATTTTTTGAAGGCCTTCTCCTTTGCTTTTATATGCATTTTTACATTGGAGTTAAGCCACCCAGGACTTTTAATAGCTCTTTTAAATTTATTTCCCATTGGGATGCATTGGCTAATACCCTTATTTAATATACTCTTAAAACATACCCATTTTTCCTCCGTGTTCATTGCTCCTAAGGTTTTATCCCATTTAGTATCTTCTAGCAAGGATCGTAGTTTAGGGAAGTTGGCTCTTTTGAAATTCAGTGTCTTTGTATTCTCCCTATGTTTTCTATTTGTGTGATTTATACTGAAACTAATTGACCTGTGATTGCTGTTTCCCCTGTTGCCTAGTTTAAAACCCCTCTAACTTGTCGGCCATCTTCTCTCCCAGCCGATCTGCACCTTCTCTATTTAGGTGCAGTTCGTCCCTGCTAAAGAGCTGGTAACCGACTGAGAAGTCGGCCCATTTCTCCAGGAACCCAAACCCCTCCTTTCTACACCAGCTTCTCAGCAACCTGTTTACTTCCCTAATCTCCCGCTGCCTTTCTGGTGTGGCTCGAGGTACTGGTAGTATTTCTGAGAATACTACCTTGGAGGTCCTTTTCCTCAATTTAACTCCTAAGTCCCTAAAATCATTTTTTAGGACACCCCTCAGACATTTTGAATGGGTGGAGTCATTTTGCACTACCCTGGCCAGAGGACAAGAAAAGATAGCTGCACAAGCAGCTTGCAGCTCTCATAATACTTTTTAGCACAAGACCGCTCCGGCACCTCCAAGGTCCAGCGGTCTTGAGTTGTGGACTGGGGGAGTGCCATTTTCCAATGGAATGAAGGATGAAGGAGTATATGCTTTCTCCCCATCCCTAGTCAAAACGAGGAGTTGACCTGTGCAGTTCAAGCACAGAGCCACTGTATAGGAAAAAAATGTATTTTTGCCCGGAGATGAGCTTTACCTTTACAAAATTGGACTTTAACTGTTCAATTGACCTGCCCCAGTGACATGCACCCTCATTATGGTAATACCTAGATTATTGTCCCACAAGCTGAAAAATCTCTCTGCAGGGTGAGGCTGAGAGTGTGTATGTCAAAGTTCTAACTTTAGTGGAAGTAAGCTCGGTGAGTGCAAGTGGCCTACTAGGCAGTAAAGCAGTTTCAGGGCAGCCCCAGGCGTTTTAAGTTTATGTCACTTTTTTAAATATTGGGTAGAGTTAGACCTTCTGTTGGGCTTTTACCCCCTCTTTTTGTCCTGCGGACATTTTACCAGATATTAAATGAGGATAACTCTCCAACAGCAATGCAGACATGGATAAAAATGCTTTACTTTAGTAGAATGAAGAAGGCTATATCTTTTGCCAGATTTTTATTTCTGTCTGTGTCCTTGTGGCAGATTATCCTTTGCATTCCTATCTGGGAAAACTGTTGTCAGCAGGAGCCCCAGTTGGCAATACCAACTCAATAGGGCACCAGTTCTCATAAAGGATATCGCGGAACTGGAGAAAGTGCAGAGAAGGGCAACCAAACTGATAAGAGGCATGGATGATTTCAGCTATGAGGAAAGTTTAGAGGAACTGAATTTATTCACTCTTGAGAAGAGGAGATTAAGGGGGGATATGATCACCATGTATAAATATATAAGAAGTACATATAGTGAACTTGGTGTTGAGTTATTCACTTTACGGTCAACACTGAGGACAAGGGGGCACTTTTTACATCTACAGGAAAAGAGATTTCATGTCCAAATATGGAAAGTTTTCTTCACAGTAAGAGCTGTGAAAATGTGGAATAAACTCCCTCCAGAGGTGGTTCTGGCCAGTTCAGTAGATTGCTTTAAGAAAGGCCTGGATTCTTTCCTAAATGTACATAATATACCTGGGTACTAACATTTATAGGTAAAGTTGATCCCGGGAAAATACGTTTGCCTCTCTGGGATCAGGAAGGAATTTCTTCCCCTGCTATAGCAAATTGGATCCTGCTTTTCTGGGGGGAGGGGGGGGTTCACCTTCCTCTGGATCCACTGTGGGTATAGGATTGGGTATATGGGATGATATTTTTTATTTTATTTATTTATTTATTTTGTTCTTTTTGTTCTTTTATGGTTGAACTAGATGGACTTGTGTCTTTTTTCAACCTGACTAACTATGTAACTAACTTTGTAATAGGAGTTCTAATTCTTCCCCACTCTATCCAAAACTAAAAAAAAAGTTTTTGGATTGGCACTTAAAAAACAGATCAGGTAATTTACAGGTTTCCTAAACTGAGGGCACTTAAAAGTGCATGCAGGTATGGTCGGACACCGTTTCAGAAATGTCTTGATCACTAGGAACAGTAGATCTCTGTCATGTCCTCTGTCAGAACGGGGATCCGCCTTGTTTACACAGGCAGATCCCCGTTCTGTCTCTGTACTAGGCGATCACAGCTTGCCGGCGGACATCGAGTCGGCACCACCCGCGGGCACGCTCCCGCAGCGAGCCGCCATACAGGTACGGCGATTCACACAGCACTGCCAACCTGTCGCAGTATATCTGCGTGAGCTGGTCGGCAAGTGGTTAACTTAATTTTAACTGTTGACCTGGAAATCAGATTTTAAAACAAAGTCAGCAAGGAAAATTCACATCTATTCTCACAGGGTCCCTTTAAACAGACTTGCTTAGAAACTAGATGTGAATTTTGCTGCACTGGAAGATGAACACAAACCTTTCTAACACATTTACCACTGAGTTGATTCCATTCAGCGGTAATCCTCATTTGTTGCTAAATGCTGAATGTGACATATTCAGTCAGGGTGCTGGAACCAACAAGCTTGATTTTGGCACTAGCTTCTGTTTTGTCAGACTGTCCCTTTCCAGCACTTTTTAGATGTTACAATTAAACTAAATAATCTGAAGAGGGTGCCTGGGTAAGTTTGAGCGATTATGGACGTCATGGCTAGATACTCCAGGCCTCAGCCCCGGAGAGCTGATGCTAATGCGGGTGATGCAGTGTCTAGCTGGGCCTGCATAGGTATTTGGATAGCAAAAAAAAAAATAATAATATTTTGTATATCGTAGGAAGCTATTCCAGATGACAATATGCAGCAGGATACTATATGATGTTGTTTGCAATGTTCATATTATCGGTTAATCCACTGCAAACGCAATACCATATACTGCACTGTAACCTGTGAATCTGACAATTGTCTTGGATGAGTCGCTGTCAATTCATATTTGTTGTCCCCGCATTGTGTTTTGGTTGTGTTAACCTAAATAAAAACCTGTTTGATTAAAAAACGAAATCTGAATTAATGTATATCTCAGAAAGTGAAGGGTTGACAAAAGTATACTGAAGCAAATTAAATGTCAGTGGTGTGTAGTGGTTTTGAACAGGATGTATTAGCAGGAGGGGAAATCATTTTTCACTTTTGTTATGTAAATATGAAGTATTACATGCTAATATTTTGCACTCTTTTTTAAACAGTAGTTGAAGCTTTAGGTTCATCGTCATATTTTACAAAGTCTTCATGTGCTTATTTGATAAAAGTGACTGTGTACAGAGCTCTATAGCTCTAGATGAAATTTACATTACACAAGTGGATGATTGAACGGCTCAGCTTCAAACTTCAAAGTAGTGGCTCCAGGCAGGCTACTTCTGCTGTGCTTGTTCCCTAATGCATAGTGCTCTGAGAATCCTCTTTTTTTTACAATATCATTATTGCAATTGAAAGAAAAATATCAAAAACTCTCTGATCGGTAATATGAGTTAAGCTGGCCATACATGGATCGAAATCCATCCGGTTCAGCAGGAATTGGCCAGCAGGTATGAGTTAATCTGGCCATATATAGTTTAAAATTCCTCCGGATCAGCAGCAATCGGCTGAATTACGATCCATATATGGCTGCTCCTGTGAAGGAGGATCTATCCATTGATTTCTTATGAACAGGACTGTTGGAAATTTTCAGTTCCATCTGTGTATTCTGACAGCGGGGAGCTGCAGGAGATTCCCCCTTTGTCAGAATACAATGACAGTGTGGAGGATTCCCACATCCACATCGAAAGTGTGGATAGAGGAATCAGTCCAGTTTATTTTTCATTCAGCCAACTGGCTGAATGAAAAAACTGAACCATGTATGGCCAGCTTAATGGTTGAGATAAAAGAAAAAATTGCATCCAGCTATCTGGGAAGCTATGGTTGATAGCAAGAAAAACAGCAGTGTTCACCTGTGTCAATGCCATGACTGAAATGGAGGCAAAAACAGAAAAAGAAAGAGGAAAGAAGGAGAACGAGGGAAGGGAGGTGGGAAAAGGAGAGAAAAGGGGGAGATTAAAAAATAGGGGAGAAGACCTCAGGAATAATAAAGGGAGAGGTGGGGTGGAAGTAACGGTTGTAGGGAAACCCAACCGAGGGAAAGTGGATCCCACATGGTACCCACAAAATACCAGATTAGAAACTAGGGAAACACTTCAAGAAGTTGATGATGATCTATTCAAGGGGACCAGATTTTAAAAAAGGTTGTTTGGGTATCAAAGCGCCTGTCATCATCTGCTGTATCATGGTACCCATAATTCTCTATTTGACTTCTGCAAAGTATATTGTTGGTCATCACTGTGCTTTTGCGGTAATTTCTCTGGTGGCCAGAAAGGAAGTGAGCCTACACTTGTGTCTATTTAGGTTAAGTATGGGTATGTCAGGCCTTCCCAGGAATTCTTGAGGAGGGAAATGTTAAGCACCAAGCTAATGACTGAGAAATTTTCTTCTATTAAAGTGACATTGTCACCAGGATTTTTTATTCAAAAGGGTCCCTGCAGAAGTTCATAAATCCTTGTACAGCAGGCACTGCCTCAGAATGTCGCTTTGCTCAAGATCTATGGCTGCCTAGCACTACAGCATCTAACAGACTTCCGGGTGTGTCAGACACACGATCTCTGCTGGCTGCTAGCTCATTATGGAATTGCAGCATAAGGTTGACAACACAGGCATCCGATTCACCTGGAAGTATTGAATGTGAACCTTCTTTTGCAGAGGTTTTGTTTTTTTACAAAAATGTTCCTACGACTTGCGTTAAAAAATTATTTGTAAAAAAAGATTGTATGTAAATTATGGGGAAAAAGAAATGAGTGATTGATTTGACTAAGGAACTACATAATGTTCCTTTTGCTTCAGTTTTTTTTTCAACAAAAGCATTATTTTGAATAATTCACTGTTATTGGTTTTGGAGCATACTCTATACTTCTGCCCCAAAGAAAGATGTCTTGTTTAATTTTTTCAAGGAATGTTTGAAGATACCTGACAAATGGCTTTGGGCAACAGCTTCACTTTTCTAAAGATGTCTTTTACCTTAAAGTGTACAGTGCCTTGAAAAGGTATTCATACCCCTTGAAATTTTCCACATTTTGTCATGTTACAACCAAAAACGTAAATGTATTTTATTGGGATTTTATGTGATAGACCAACACAAAGTGGCACATAATTGTGAAGTGGAAGGAAAATGATAAATGGTTTTCAAAATTTTTACAAATAAATATGTGAAAAGTGTGGCGTGCATTTGTATTCAGCCCCCCGAGTCTATACTTTGTAGAACCACCTTTCGCTGCAATTACAGCTGCAAGTCTTTTTGGGGATGTCTCTACCAGCTTTCCACATCTAGAGAGTGAAATTTTTGCACATTCTTCTTTGCAAAATAGCTCAAGCTCTGTCAGATTGGATGGAAAGCGTCTGAACAGCAATTTCAGGTCTTGCCACAAATTCTCAATTGGATTTAGGTCTGGACTTTGACTGGGCCATTCTAACATATGCATATGCTTTGACTGGGCCATTCTAACATATGCATATGCTTTGATCTAAACCATTCCATTGTAGCTCTGGCTGTATGTTTAGGGTTGTTGTTCTGCTCGGATGTGAATCTCCACAAATTCATCAACTCTGACCCGCTTCCCTGTCCCTGCTGAAGAAAAGCATCCCCACAACATGATGCTGCTACCACCATGTTTCACGGTGGGGATGGTGCGTTCAGGGTGATAGTTAGTTCATTTTACGCCACACATAGCGTCTGGTCTCATCTGACCAGAGCACCTTCTTCCATATGTTTGCTGTGTCCTCCACATGGCTTCTCGCAAACTGCAAATGGGACTTCTTATGACTTTCTTTCAACAATGGCTTTCTTCTTGCCACTCTTCCATAAAGGCCAGATTTGTGGAGTGCATGATTAATAGTTGTCCTGTGGACAGATTCTCCCACCTGAGCTGTGGATCTCTGCAGCTCCTCCAGAGTTACCATGGGTCTCTTGGCTCCTACTCTGATTAATGTCTTGGTAGGTTTGCATTTGTGCCATACTCTTTCCATTTTCGGATGATGTATTGAACAGTGCTTTGTGAGATGATAAAAGCTTGGGATATTTTTTTATAACCTAACCCTACTTTAAACTTCTCCACAACAAATGAGTGTTGGCATCCTAGGACAAAAATAAAAAAGTAATATTGTACTCACCGCAAATTTCTTTGAGTCAACTAAAAGAGAAGTATGGAAATTTTTTTTTGGGGGGGGGGATTCATACTTACCTAGGTGGAGGCAGCACCTGCAGCTGTCCGATGCTGCAGCTGTCCTCTAAGACTCTAAGACTGAGAACAAAGCGATCAAACACTGCCGATCGCTCGATTCTCAGAGCTCCCTGAGCAGAGAGCTGTTGACTGTCAGTCATTGGCTCTCAGCTCTGCCCCCCTACACTCACTGGTGTGCTGGGCTGTGGAGGGGGCACTGAGAGGCTGAGTCGGGTGCCAGTCCAGGCATGTAGGCAGATCCCGACCATATGGTCCTGATTTTTCCCGAACCTGGACCGGCTCTGTGACATCAGCTGACAGCGGGATTCAGCCTGTCTGCTGAAAACGGGTCATAGAAGTGCTGATCCACAGGAGAAGTTGGCTGTGCTTCTCATTTAAGGGTCACAATCATTCACTTTAAGGTCATACTGCTGCCTGCAGAAGGATCGGGCACTGGCAAATAATTAAAAAAAAACTTAGGTCAGCTACAGATAACCTCCCCGCTACCAACATGGCTAAGCAAAAGCAGTACCTACAACAGGGTTATTAAAAACACAGATAGGTGGAACCTACTGTATGTCCCTCAAGGGACTTGAAGAAAAAAAAGTTTAAATATACAAAACTTCTGTTTTTTTTCTTGTACATTGAGGGAGACAGGAAATTGGGCAATACAGCAAATGAACAGCAACAGGCCCATGAAAAAACAGGGCTAGGGACTGCCTGCAGCTCAAAGACCTGCCTGAAGCAGGTATCAGATAAACATGCCTGAATATCCACCTGGTAGAACTTAGATAAGTTGTGCCAAGAAGTACTCACAGAATTAGTAGTGTGCTTTAAAAGGGAAGGGTTGAACCTTAAGCTTGAATAATGGTCTGTCTGGGCCACCCAAAGATGGTGATAGGAGAAGCCAGTGCACCATTACGGGGACAATCCAAGATGGCAAAAAGAGAATCCTTCTTTCTTAAGGAAGCAGTGGCTGGGAGACTCTCACAGCCCCAGCCATTTCTAGGCCATGAAGAGAAATTCCCTTAGGGTGAGCTGAGGATCGACAGAAAAACTAAAAAAAATGATGTCTTTGTTGAGATTAAATACAGAAACTGCCTTAGGCAGAAAGAAGTTCCTGGCTTCAAAACCACCTTGTCCAAGACCAGAAAAGATTCTTTGCATGATAAGGTCATAAGCCTAGACGCTCATCTCGCAGAAGAAACACAACTTTTTGGGTAACAGAGAGAGCAGTGTCTCTAATGGGTTTAAACAATGGTTTCTGAAGTGCAGAGAGAACCAGATTCAGATCAGATGGAGTCACAGTGGAACGACCAGGGAGAGCTACATAGGAGACACCCTGTACAAAGGTGTTAGTCAAGAAATGAGAGGCCAATGGTCTCTGACACAACATAGCAAGAACAGAAACCTGACTCTGGATGCTGAGAGCCAAATGTAGGTGCAGAACCAGCTGTACAAAGAAGACTCGTCCCACAGAGAATCTGCTATGTTGGAAGCCTCAATACTCAGACACGGTGAAGTATGCTTTCCGCGTTTCCAAGTAGCATACTTTCCACCTTATTAAAAGTAGACTTTCAAGCTTTCAACTAGGGTTGTCCCGATACCACTTTTTTAGGACCGAGTACAAGTACCGATACTTTTTTTCGAGTACTCGCCGATACCGATTACCGATAATTTTTTTTTTAATGTCACGTGACAGTGTTTTTTTTTTTTTTTTTTTTTTTAACAGTGTTTTCTTTTTTTTTTTTTTTTTGAGGGGGGGGGGGGGGGGGTGGTGGTGAACGGTGTATGTGTGTGTGTTTTTTTTTTTACAATTTTTATTTTTTACAATAATATTTTTTTTTATTCTTTATATGTTTTTTTTTTTTTTTTAATCAGCCCTGTTGGGGGGCTTTGGTGAGATATCAGGGGTGAGGGACCTCTGATATCTCCCCATCTCCCCCTTGAGACAGAGAAAGAGACAGAGGATAGAGATTCCCCAGTCCCTTTCTCTGCAGCCTCAGCTGCACTGAGAATGAATGGAGAGAAGACAGCGGCTCCTCTCCATTCATAAACTGAGACATCGTAATCACAGGAGATTACAATGTTTCAGTTATGTGAATGGACAGAGACAGCAGAACGGAGGGGACAGAGAAGGAGAGAGGAACGGAGGGGACAGCGGAGAGGCACAGGGAAGGAGAGAGGAACGGAGGGGGACAGCGGAGGGGGACAGGGAAGGAGAAAGGAACAGAGGGGGACAGCGGAGAGACACAGCAGAACGGAGGGGACAGCGGAGAGACACAGGGAAGGAGAGAGGAACAGAGGGGACAGCGGAGAGACACAGGGAAGGAGAAAGGAACGGAGGGGGACAGCGGAGAGACACAGCAGAACAGAGGGGACAGCGGAGAGACACAGGGAAGGAGAGAGGAATGGAGGGGGACAGCGGAGAGACACAGGGAAGGAGGGAGGAACAGAGAGGGACAGCGGAGGGGGACAGAGGAACGGAGGGGGCATGGAGGAGGATGCAGTGACAGTCAGCGGTGACCGATCACCACCGTATGTCACTAAAGCTGCTGAAAGCCGCTGGGGGAGAATCTTGTAACTCCCCCATGCGCCGATCACAGCTGTCCTCTAGGTATCGGGGGAAGCATCGGGAGCATTTTCCCGAGTACAAGTACTTGGGCAAATGCTCGGTATCGGTGCCGATACCGATACTAGTATCGGTATCGGGACAACCCTACTTTCAACATTGTAGGAATTCAACAACGCCCCTGTCTCTCAGAACCCGGGCTTAAACAGTAATGCATTTAAAGCCAGGAACCATGAAAGCAGAACAGTACAATTGAGACAGATCTGTATGATCTGGAAAAGTCCACAGAGCAATGGCCAGGAGTCTTACCAGGTCGGAGAACCACATCCACCTCAGCCAATCTAGAGCAACAAGGATCACCCAAATGTGACAAAAACCACAAAGGCAGAAACTAAGGAATGTGTGGCCAAGGCCTCTGACACTGAATGGCTCAGGCAGAGATTTGTCCTTGAATGGTAAGCCAGACACTGGTCAAGATCAGACCATAGAAAGGAGAGGATAAGGCCCAGTGTTAGGAAGGGCATGCCAGCAACCAAGATGGCAGCCAGAGAAGATCCCCTGTGCTCCATGTCCCATTGAGCAGAGCAGCACGGGCGCCAATACAGAACGGGATGCCACCACAAGTGTGTGTGACAGCCCTTGGCACCAAAGGGGCTATTTAAACTGGCTCATTCCCCAAGATCAAGCCGTCTGGTCTACAGCATTTCCTGTGTGTCTCCTGCTATCCATTGCCTGTACCAGTTCCTGTTGACCTACCCGGCTTGCTCCTGACTACTCCTGTTATCTGCCTGCATCTGACCCTGGCTTGTCTTTGATTATGCTCCTGCCTGATCCTTCTGCCACCTTGCTGCCAGCCTGTTGCCAACCCTGCCTGCATCTGACTACGCTTCTGCATCAGCACCTGTTTTGGACTTGTTCTCCGGTGTCCGATTCAGCCTACATGCACCTGCCTGTGCTCCAGTCATTGCCAACACCAAGTTCCGCTAGCTGCTGTACCCACGCTCCTGTCTGTGGCACCCAAGTACCAGCCTACTCCAGTCTCCAGCCTGTCAACTGTTCCTGGTCGCCCTGCTGTGTCGGTGTTCCTCCATGGCTATGCCTTCAGTTCCGGTTCAGCCTCCCTGCTTGCCAGGCACTCGTGCGACTCTGCACTCCCGTGCCACCTGTCTGCTCTATCTGGGGCCTCGAGTCAGAGGTGTAAGAGAGGCCTTCCTCTGCATAACAGACTCTACCATCAGGTACGTGACAGTACCAGATAGCCATGTCCGAGTCTGAGCAAGGAACCTTTCACATGGATGGACTTTGCCAACATATATCAGACCTCACACAGGCTGTCCAGAATCTTCAAGAGGGCTATACTCGGTTGGAAGGACGTGTGCTGTCTCTGTCTTCTTCTGCAGCTCAGGGGCCTGTTCAGCCATCCACCTATTCTCCTGGAACACCCTCAGTAATGATGCTACCCCCTAAACCCAGGGTCCCGACCCCCGAAAGGTTTTCCAGGGAATGCAAAAAATTTCGAGCATTCAGCAATGCTTGTGAACTCTATTTTTCTCTACAGCCATGCACTTTCTCCCTGGAAACTACTAAACTTGGCTTTGTCATTTCCCTTCTGCAGGGTGAGCCGCAATTTTGGGCTCACCGTCTACTGGAACAAAGGGCCACAGCTCTAACAGATCTGGTCACCTGCTTCAATTCCATGTCCAAGCTTTATGAAGACCCTCAGCAAACCGCCACCGCGGAAACAGCATTGTATACACTCCAGCAAGGTCGCAGAGTGGCCGAGGACTATGTTTCAGAGTTCAAGTGCTGGAGTGCGGATACTAACTGGAACAATGCTGCCCTTTGCTACCAGTTCCGCAAGGGCCTTTCTGAACCACTAAAGGATGAACTGGCCCGGGTTGGGGATCCCCTTACTTTGGATGCTTTGATCAACTTGTCCATCCAGATCGACCGACGCTTAAGAGAAGAAAGTTCTGAAAGAGCTGCAGGACTTCCAGTGTGGAAGTGACCATGTGTCCCCAGTTCCACCAGCCCTGCTGCACCTGTCTCGAGTACTCCAGAGCTTTTGCAGCTTGGCTTGCTCCACCCTTCACTCACCGTTGAAGAGCGCCAACGCCGGTGCCGGACGAACCTCTGCCTATACTGTGGAGAGCCTGGGCACTAAGTGAGATCTTGCCCGGTCAAATTCCTAGTCTTCTGCCCTTGCACCAGTCTTACCAGTCAGCTCATCTCCTCTTGCCCTACCCACTCTGTTGCAGTTGCCAGGAAAGACTATTTCAGTTTCTGCCATAATCAATTCTGGGGCCTGCAGCTGCTTTATAAACTTATCCTTTGCTGCAGAACATCAGATCCCATTGCAACCCAAGGCCCAAGGGCTTTGAGTACATCTGGCTGATGGGTCCTCTATTAAGTTATGTCTGGACTCTGATTCTGATGTTTACCGATCTGTACCAACAGTATACCATGAGTTCTTGGATGTGTTCAGCAAAAAGGGGGCAGAGACATTCCCCCCTCATTGACCCTATGACTGCTCAATAGAACTTCTTCCCAGGGCCGAAGTTGCTTTCAGAAAAAATTTTCCTTTAACTGAGCTAGACCTTGTGGCATTAAAAGACTATATTGATGACAACCTAAAGAAGGGCTTCATTCGCCCCTCTACTTCCCTGGCTGGAGCTGGCATCTTCTTTGTAGAGAAGAAATATCATTCCCTATGGCCCTGTGTGGATTACCGTGAACTCAATAAAATCACTATCAAAAACCGCTACCCTCTGCCCTTGGTGCCCGAATTATTTCAAAGGCTTGGAGCTGCAACAATATTCACAAAGCTAGATCTCCGAGGGGCCTATAATCTGGTTTGCATAAGGGAGGGGTGAATGGAAGACAGCTTTTCGTACCCGATGTGGTCATTTTTAATATCTCGTAATGCCTTTTCAATTATGCAATGCCCCTGCTACGTTACAGCATTTCATTAACGATGCCTTTCGTGACTTTCTGGATCTGTTTGTGATAGTCTATCTGGACGATATATTAATCTTTTCTTCATCCCTGGACAATCATTGCAGACATGTAAAGAGCGTTTTGGGCCAACTTTTGGCAGCATGGCCTATACGCCATGCCTGAAAAATGTGAATTTGCCAGCCAAAGTATTCAATTCCTGCGATTTAATGTCTGGAAGGGCATGCCAGTAACCAAGATGGCAGCCGGAGAAGATCCCCTGTGCTCCATGTCCCATTGAGAAGAGTGGTACGGGCGCATCTGCATGCCAATACAGAATGGGATGCCACCACAAGTTCGCGTGCGTGTGCGGGAGCACACGCGCGTACCCGGCGACATCCCTTGGCACCAAAGGGGCTATTTAAACTGGCTCATTCCCCAAGATCAACGCTGTCTGGTCTACAGCATTTCCTGTGTCTCCTGCTATCCGTTGCCTGTACCAGTTCCTGTTGACCTTCTGCATCAGCACCTGTTCTGGACTTGTTCTCCGGTGTCTGATTCAGCCTGCATGCACCTGCCTGTGCTCCAGTCATTACCAACACCAAGTTCCGCTAACTGCTGTATCCACACTCCTGTCTGTGGCACGCAAGTACCAGCCTACTCCAGTCTCCAGCCTGTCAGCTGTTCCTGGTCATCCTGCTGTGCCGGTGTTCTCCCACGGCTCTGCCTTCAGTTCCGGTTCAGCCTCCCTGCTAGCAACTTGCCAGGCACTCGTGCAACTCTGCACTCCTGCGCCACCTGTCTGCTCTACCAGGGGCCTCGAGTCAGAGGTTGAAGGGAGGCCTTCCTCGGCATAACAGACTCTACCATCAGGTACAAGACACCCAGGGAGTACTTCCTAGGATGAACCTTTTTACCCTCACATCACACAAAATAAGTATTCCAGGTGTGATTGTAAGCTTTTAGAGAAATCGAGACACTGACCTCTAAGAAAGTTCACCTGCCATTTCTCCACACCTGGGATGTGGAAGACAGATGGGGCCAGAATGTGAAGTTCTGCCTGAGAAAGGATCAAGTCCACTTCTTTTTTAACGGTACAGCTTCTGGTATTTCCCTGATGGCTGATGTAGGCCATGGCATTGTCCAAATGAATTCTTGTCAGTGACCTCATAGCCGACAGGTCCAGCAATGAAGAAACAGCCGAATTGCCCTGGGTTTCAGAATGTTGTTGGAAAGCCATGCTTCCTCCAACATTTAAGTAACCAGCATCGGGAAGGCATCTAGGAGTCCTTCCCAGGCTGACAGGCTGGCATCCAGCATGAGAACTTTTCACATCTTTGGAGGAACAGGTTTCCCTGACTCCAGTGCCAGGTTGGAAATCCACCATGCCAGTCTGGCCTTGCCGATCAGATGCATGGGACGGTCTAAGAAGTGAGAATAATTTCCCACGCTGACAGAATTATTTGTTGCAATGGTTAGGAGTGAAACTGGGCATATGGCACAGTCATAGTTTTGTGTAGGAAAATCCTGAACAGAGCTATGTCCACTGTTAGGCCCAGGTATCTCAGAGGATTTCGCTGGAACCAACTCAACGATTTAAAGTTGGGGATCTGACCAAAGCTCTGCAGAGTCAGCACTGTCCACTGGACATTGGCTGACGGGAAGCGAAAATGTATCCTTTGGCAGGAGAACATCCAGGCAGCCCACAACATGTCTGCCCCCAGAAGTAAAACAGGGGCAAGCACCTTAGTGAAAACCCGGAAGGGCCATGGACTGGCCAAAGGAAAGTTTGACAAATTGCTAATGCTCATCCTCTGCAAAACAAAGGTAGTAAGAAGGAAAGGAACGTGCAATTAAGTATCCCAGATAACCACTTAAGCCAGAAAATCCCCCAGATGGGAGGCAATGACTGACCTAGCCGATGCCATGTGCAACTTTTCAACTTGTAGGAAAAATGTATGAGCATTTTCAACTCTAGAAAGGGCTAAACTGGAACCCTATAAAGGATGTTCTGGACCCCAATTTTTAGAATTTCCTGGGACCAGAAAACCAAATAAGCTGACAGACACTCTCCCCCCTCCCCCATCAAATTGACAAGTGGGGGCACCCCTTCCTTTGAAGGAGGACTTGGGGTCAGACCTGACTGTCTTTTTTGTTTTTTTTCCAGACTTTATTCTGGAAGCTAGAGGCTTGAGAGAGATTATAGGAGCTTTTCCTAATCCCAAGGTAGTAGCTCTGCCTGCAGACCTGAGGTTTCTTATTCTGGAGGAGAGTACTCTTGCCCCCTGTGATGTCTTTATTGTACTTATCCAAGAAAGGACCAAACAGAACTTCTCCTTCAAAGGGCAGGCACTCTATGTGTTTCTTGTATGGGAGTTCAGCTGACAAGCATATCAGGCAAAGAATTCTCTGCATACGAACAGAGAAACAGCTCATCCTGGATACCTGGCAGAGCATATCTGTCAATGCATTCATGCAGTAGCATAAAGCCATAGGTAAAAGCACTAGATGCTGGTGTAGAGAAAGACCAGTTTGAATGGAGCTAGGACCTAGGCCCATGCACTTAATTCAGACAGCAAGGGTCTGGCAAACTGTCATGGAAGCAACCACAGAGTTCTGTACCAAACCTACCAAGGGAAAAAGAGTCCCAAAAAGGGCATCCAACCTTTTATCAACTGAATGCTCAAACACAGGACTGTCCTCTACAGGGGCGATAAATGTTTTGTTAATACAAGAGATGACAGGGTCCACTACAGGGAACATCCATTTTTGCAGGGAGCTCTTCTCAATATGATCTTGCTGAGTAAAACATATGAGGAGTAAATAGCTTCCCAGAGCGAGAGTCATTGGATTGAATGCCACAGCTCATGCTCAACTAACTGCCTGGGTACAGGCATGCTGGCACACTGGGCAGTATAGAAAAGGACTTCTACCCTACCCTTACCACAGAAAAAAAGTGGGGCAGGAATAACCAGCACAGCAAGATGGGCATACCCCTGAAGGAGTCTTAGAGGAGAGGGCTCTCCAGTAGGCAGAACACAGCTCTGGATTGGTATAGCCCCGTGAACTCAAAGCAATGCCAAAACAGGCAAAGCTATAGTGCAGCCAGGAGTCTTCATAGAAAGAAAACCTTGATAAGAAAGAGGTAAGCTTCTCTCAACAGAGTGGAGACGTCCATCACCTAAGGACACTAGCAAAAGAAAAAAAAATTGAGGCTAGCTGTGTCATGTACCTGATCCGAAGCCAATATGCAGAGAGGGGCTCCCCTTGTGGCTGGGTGCGGTATACCTCTGAAAGTGCCACAGAAGGTATACGACCCGAAGAAGCACAAGTTGCCAGAAAAATCTGAGTCCAAAAGAGAGTCACCTTGTGAGGACTGCCAGGGCGTGGTGGTGCACAGGCAGCCAGGAACTCCCCGCTATGCTTGGAATAAACTGTGCTTCAGGTTAGAGCAGTGAACACCCGGCTGTGGGTCATACACAGGAACAAGCGGCTGAGAGTCAAACACAGGAACACTTGGCTGAGGGTCAAACACAGGAACAACTGGCTGAGGGTCAAACACAGGGTGGCAAGAAGCAAGAGCAAATCCGTGAACTAAGCTGAGGTCATAAACTGGTAATCAAGCAAAAGCAAAGTCCATATAGCAAACCGGGGTCATGCACGGGTAATCAGGCAGAGGCAAAGTCCATACAGCAAGCCAGGGTCATGCAGAATAATCAGGCAGAAAGAAGGTCCAGGAGCAAGCCAGGGAATGAGCCAGGAGAGAAGGTCAACAGGTCTGGAACAAGCCGGGTCAATGAACAGGAAATCCAAGTAATCACACAGAGGTTCAGGAACACAGAAAGCTGATGACAATCCAGCAACTTGGGTCAGACAGAGGCAGTTCTTTATAGGCCAGCAGGGGCCATCTGTCACATGATGCGCCTATGGAGTCCATTTCTACTACTGGCAAGATTGCCAGTACTTCCACCGCCATTTCCCTGACAAGCTGGGAGTGGTCAAATAGGGGGATGTTTCTGCAAGTGTCTAACAGGGCTGTCTTTAATATTGACTGGACCCTGGGCAAAAATTTTCTTGGGCCCCCCCATGCAATTTCGCTCTCCACGTGCTCTTACTGACTGGTTTCTAGAGGTTACAGCACACATTACGGCTCACTGATTAGTTGCTAGAGGTTACAGCACATGATTTCTGCTTGTTGATTGGTTGCTAGAGATTACGGTACAGTAATACTGCTCAATGATTGGTTGCTAGAGGTTACAGCACATCATCTCCTCACTGTAGAGGGGCATGATATACATATGAATGTTGCCTTTATTTACATATCAATGCCACCACTATTTACATATGAATGCTCCCGTTATTTGCATATGAATGATGGTTATTTACATGTAAACACAGGGTCTGCAGGTGAGTCATCTGTACACAACAATAGGGCAGCGCTGGGCAGCTTTAGTAGCAGCACTTTACACTGAGATATCGGGACACAGCACAGGACTAAAACTTCAATGTACAAGGGAATTTAAACTAGGATAGTTGTCAAGTATGAGGCAGCTGCTTTGGGCCCCACAACAATGACAGGGCCCAGGGCAGCTGTCCCTTTTGTCCTGCCTTAAAGATGGCCCTGGTGTCTAATCAACTGAAGGTATCAGCATTTAACCCATCCTTTTAAGACTAATGACCCTGTGTCCTGTACTATAAGATGAGGAAAAACGCTCACCTTGGCTTTGTCTTGGACTAAACCCAGACACTCGAAACAATGAGTCAATTCCAGCACTGACTTCTGAGTGTTCAGGATACATCCAAACCATTGCAATGTCAAGATGGTCAAGGACAAGTCTGGCAGAGCGATTGTTCCCTCAACAGGAGATTGTCCAAGTATCTCACAATAGGGATGCCATGAGAAAGGGCTAGTACTGGGGCTAGTACATTAGTGAACAACTTAGGTGCAGGTGAAAGGCTAAATGGCAAGGTCACAAACTGGAAATACAGTCAGGGCACTGGCATAATGGGGTCATACAGGAGACACCTTGGAGAAGGGTGTCATAGATTTGCCACCCGGTGAAGGGATCACCTAAGAGTTAACAAATAGGACAGAGTAATTTCAGTGATTGGCATCAATCACTGCCTTATTTAAACACCTCAGCTGCACAGAGACTTTGCTGTCTGATCTGCAGCTTGCACCTGTGAAACCCTGTTCCTGAGATCCTAATCTAATTCCTGTATTTGACCTGGCTTGTTCTGACTACCTTTGCTCTCTGTTATCCTGACCCAGGCTTGCCTTGTTGACTATGATTACCTCTCCACTGCCTGATATACTATTGCCGAACCTTGCCTGCATCCTGACCATTCTCTGCCTATTGTTTATATCTGCTTGATCATCTGTTACCAAACCCGGCTTGTCTGACTATACTTCCAGTGTCTCCTCAGCTCTGCACATACCTGCTTCCTGTTCCTGGTTCCTGTCTGCATCAGCTGAACTGACTACACCTGCTGTTAACCTGCTGATCTACCCTGGTGAAACATCCACTGCACAAAAGACGATCAAGGCCTCCATACACCACCAAGTTCTTGCGGCCACTGTTGCAACATCGGTGGCCTTTGAACCGGGGTTGTATGCAAGGCCTTCCCACTGCACATTAGGCTCACTCATCAGGTACGTGACAGAGCGAGATGAAAACAATGTCTGAGCTCGAAGACATTCAGTGCTTCAAAATTGGAAGATTGGGGGTGGGTCCTCTATTTAGAAAAACTAAAAAAAAAATTCCCCCTCTGTTGATCCATCATCAATCATGACGTCTGTCGCCACCGCCGATCCGAAAAAACAAATCAAAAAACCTCCGCTCCCAACGAAGGCTTCTGCCATCTGTCAGCTCTTAAATAACAAACAGGCAGGACCACCCAGTGATGTTGCAGGGTGGCATCGCCCCCTTGTGATGTCACCGACCCAGCATGCTGTCGGTCAGTGACGTTACAAGGGGGGTGGTGCCATCTGGAGACGTCATGTCACTGAGAAGAGTACTGGGGCAAAACCACTGCACAGTGCAGGTAAGTATAAAATGTTTATTTAAAAAAAATAGGTTTACAATTACTTTGATGTAGGCACAGAGGAATCACTGGGACTGAACTGAGTGCATTCACACCAGGCAAAATAAGATTTCCAGGTATGATAACAGACGTTCCCCGCTTTTCTTTCTTTTAGCAAGGCAGAGATCACAGACTTAGAAATCCTGTTAGCCTTTGAACAGGCCTGCCATTAAAGCCAGAGACTGAGAAGCAGAATGGAATCGAGGACCTTGAAATAGCAGATCTGGCCTGTTAGGCAGGGGTTGTCTTTTAGAGATCTTTAGAGTATTTGTAAGTTGCAGGTTCTTCTGCCAAATAGCCAAAGCTTTTTTGACTGTACTTCTCATATGGATCACGTGAGTGCAATTCATTCTGAACTTCTCCTAAAGCCCACTGACAGTTGAAGTCACAGAGCTGGTCCAGGCTCTGAAAAGATACCAAACATATGGTCGGGATCCACCCAAATGCCTGGAACAGCAACTGGCTCGGCCTCTCAGTGAGCCACTGAGAGCCTAAGCCATCTGCTCCCATCCCCTGCACAGCCCAGCACTTTGGTGAGTGCTGGAGAGGCATAGCAGAGAGACGGTGATTGACAGCCACAAACTCTCTGCAACCTAAGGACCCAGAGCTGAGTGATCAGTGTTCAGTTCAGATCAGCTCTTGGTCTTAGATCTAGGTGAGTATAATTATTTGTTTTTAAGGAAACCCATAATTCTCTTTTAAATGTTTCAGAAAGTCCTTCAAGCGGGATGAACTTTTGTATCAGGTATTTCTCTGTACACTTCCAAGAAGTACCAGCTAGCGAGCGTATCCTTTATCAGAGGTAGCTGCCTAGGACCAGAACAGGGGGTCTATCTATCTTATTTTCATCTGCTTCTTTAAAGAAAAAAAAAACTTTACAGTAGATCCATCCAACATTCACTTCTTTGGATCCAGCACTGTCATACACACATAAGTCTTGAAGAAGTAATTACTGAACTTGCAGAGTCCATGCAAAATTTGAGGGAATCTCTAAAGGGATTTCAATTCCAAAATAGGACAACTATCTGATATATAAATCCTGTATAATATTAATAACTATCCCTGCTGGGCTTTGGGACCATGAACAGTTTAGAGTATAAACCTTTGAACCTGTCTTGTGGAAGTACTGGCACAACTACTCACTGGGGCAAAAGGTTGCTTGGGGCCATTTGCAAATATAACTATCCTTGGGCAGTCTTTGGTTGATTTGAAAGTGGTGTGGGGCAGAGTTTTGAACTCCATTTTGTACCTTCCTAAATACTACAGATTAAAGCCAGCAGTCAGGAAGGTCTGAGACCCAGAGAGAGAGGCAAACTAACAAATATCCCCCCCCCCCCCCCCCCCCACTTATAAGATTAAGGAAAACCCTATATTTTGAAGAGGGTTTTGTGGGTCAGACCTTGGGCTGAACTTTGACATAGAAACCTGGGTAGGGAAAACAGGTGTTCTACATTTGAAAAGCTAGGGGGTTACTGAGGAAGAGATTTTTGAATCTTCCTTTGTGGAAGTAAAACTGTTCCTCCAGTCACCTCTTTGATAAACTGGTCAAGTGCCTCAACAAACAGATGTCTTCCTTGGAAGACACCTTTTGCAGGCAGCTTTAGCTGTTAAAGCTATAAAAGAATCTGCTCATGGTGCTCATGGGAATAAAGCCATTCCGAAAATTTGTCTCGTGACATGTTCTAGACAGGGATCTCCAAACTACAGCCTTCCAGCTGTTGCAGAACTACATGTCCCATGAGGCATTCTAAAACTCTGACATTCACAGACATGACTAGGCATGATGGGAATTGTAGTTCCTGAACAACTGGATGGCCATTGTTTGGAGACTAGAGCATTAACACAAAAAAAACAGCAGAACGCAACTGCTGCAGTTGTAACTACACAACCCTGAAATATAGGGTCTTATCGATTGTTCATTTTCCAAATCTAGTGAAGCTGCAGTTTGACATACAATTTTTTGCAGGGCTAGGGTAACATAAGCAAAGAGGCTTTCGGAGTATTTAAAACTTTCTATCTGCAGAATCTATGAAAGAAGGAACATCTTTTATAGTTCGGTGATATGCATGTTTATAATAGATGGCAGTAAAAACCATAGGAATAGCCCACTTTTTTGCAAACTCTTTCCACTGAATACAGATTAGAATACTCTTTCAGGGAAAGGAAAATCCTTTCAGGCGTGACCCAGTTGTCATAGACTGCACATTCCACTTGTGTATGAACAGGGAATGTTCCTTAGGATATAGTGGGTTTCTTTAAACCCAAAGGCGGATAGTGAGATAGAGGAGTGTCAGGCTACACAATCCCAAAGCTCTTGCAGACAGAGGCAATGAGCTTTTCAAGCCTGGATGAAGCTCCCCACTCAACATAACAGTAGACTGGGGGAGAAAAATCTTCTTGCTCTCATACAGCCTTAATATCCTTTTCATTCCCTTCTGCGTCTACATCCTCTAGCACCAGAATATTGCGATCCGATTAACCACTTGCCAACCATAGGCCATCATAAAATGTCCACAGTTTGCAGTGGTAATACCGGAATGATGCTTGCAGCTACAGGTATCATCCCAGTATCAAAATTTGAAGCCAGCAGTTCCCTTCAATGCAGAAGTGATTAGAGTGACTGAACAGCCACTCAAACACTTCTGCAGGCGACTGAATGTGGTTTCCCCCCGCCCTCCTTTCTCGGGCTTTGCTGTGCAACCGGCTGCACAGCACAGACAGAAAGGAACTGACGTTGTTCCTCCCTCTCTGTGACCCCGGAAACGACGAGAATTTCATCACTTCCGGTTCCATTTCTCTGTCCAGGCGAGCAGCCAATCAGACCTGTCTGTGTCTGATCGGGTGCATTGGAGGATTTTTTTTTTAAAGCGCCCGTCCCCCGTGCTTATGCACAAATGCAAACGCATATGCAAGTCCCACACGCATATGTAAATGGTGATCGCACCACACACGATCGTCAGAGCAAACGCAATACCTAATGATGACTATGGTGCGGTCGGCTAGTTCTGGGAGGGAGTACATTGACATCCCCCCTGGGGCGTGCACCCAGACCCAGTGCATCACGGAAAAGGGACAATGACAGTGGCCCTTTACCACGCAATTGCTCCGTCCAATGATGGAGTGATCACTTGTCAATAAACCGGTGCATAGCCTGTTCAGCTCTCTCCTCTCCTCACACCGATCGTTACAACATGTAAGGAAAGGAGGGAGCCAGTGCAGCAGCGTGAGTGGGCTGGATCTGAAGTGCCTACAGTGCTGCTCTGTGCCCATCCATGCCTCATCAGTGCCCATCCATACCTCATCCATGCTTCATCAGTGTTCACCCATGCCCATCCATGCCACATATGTGCTCATGCTCATCCGTGCCTCATCAGTGCTCATCCATGCCACATCAGTGCTCATCCGTGCCTCATCCATGCCACATCAGTGCCCATTAGTGCCTCACAAAAGTGTAACAGGTAGTCAGGAAACTACATGAGTAATTTATGTCCCTTAGAACACCTGATGGTACTCCCTGCATGTTGGGCCTCTGTATGTGGCCAGGCTGTGAAAAAGTCTTACACATGTGGTAGCAGAATGTGTTTTGGGGTGTATTTGCAAGTATGCATATGCCATGTGAGAGAAATAACCTGTTAATATAGCAATTTTGTAGGGAAGAAAAAAAATTACAACATCAAAAAAAACTTACCATGCCTCTTACTAAATACCTTGGACTGTGTACTTTGCAAAAAGAGGGTCATTTGGGGGGGGGGGGGGTATTTGTACTGCCCTGGCTTGTTAGTGTGTCCAGAAATGAGATGTAACTTTAACAAAGTTATAACTTTTACAAAGACCAAATAATATACACTGATTTTGGTTATTTCTTTTAAAGATATGTACAGTAAAACCTTGGATTGCGAGCATAATTTGTTCCAGAAACATGCTTGTAATCCAAAGCACTTGTATATCAAAGCGAATTTTCCCCATAAGAAATTATGGAAACTCAAATGATTCGTTCCACAAACTTAGAGGCACCTCTCTTCTCTCTTATACTCAGTTGTGACATCACTTGTATATCAAATCAAAATTTATTTAAAAATGTTGCTTGTCTCGCAAAACGCTCTTAAACCAAGTTACTCTCAAACCAAGGTTTTACTGTAGCAGTATTAATTTTGGCCAAAATTTATGAAGAAAAATTTTTAATTTGCAAAATTTTACAACAGAAACAAAGAAAAATGCATTTTTTTTACAAAATTTTGAGTCTTCTTTCATTTATAACGCAAAAAATAAAAAACCCAGTGGTGATTAAATACCACCAAAAGAATGCTCTATTTGTGTGAAAAAGGACAAAAATTTCATATGGGTACAATGTTGCATGACTAATTGTCATTCAAAATGTGAGAGCACTGAAAGTTGAAAATTGGCCTGGTAAGAAAGGGGGTATAAGTGCCCAGTGGTTAAAGTGCATTTTTTTCCCCAAAAAATTGCATTATACAAAAAAAACTGCTGCGTGAGTAGTGCTAGAATTGTGAGTACCTGTGTATTGTGAGTACCTGAGTATTGTGTGTATTGTGAGTACCTGTGCATTGCGAGTACCTGAGTATTGTGTGTATTGTGAGTACCTGAGTATTGTGTGTGAGTGCTGTGAGTGCACGTGTGCTTTGAGTATCCGTGTGCTGTAAGTACCCGAGTACTGTGAGCGCACGTGTACTGTAAGTACCCGAGTGCTGTGAGTGCATGTGTGCTGTCAGTACATGAGGCACGGTGAGTACACGAGTGCTGTGAGTGCACATGTACTGTGAGTACCCGAGTGCTGTGAGTGCACGTGTACTGTGAGTACCCGAGTGCTGTGAGTGCACGTGTTGTATTGTTGAGTACCTGTGTATTGGTTCTGAATCTAGGGAAGCAACTGTTAACACTGAGAAGACTCTCCATACTAAAGGAAAGTTGGGATCGTGCCTGGCAGGTGTCGGCAGGGGCCAGCACAGAGGCGGGTGGAGATAAAGAGGGGCAGGCACCAGAGCAGTGTAGATGGTTGACTGTCAGGAAGAGTAGAGGGGAAAGTGCCAGGGAGGCCAGTCCTGGGCTGGAACATCCCATTAAGTACACCCCGTTGAGTGACATTGGTGAAACCAGTCAGGGACCAGCATTGCTGGAGCAGAGTGATGCCGCTACGCTGCCAGGGGAATACCTCCTCCAGTTAGGGTGGGAATAAAGCCAAGGGAAATGAAAGACAGATTTTGGTGGTAGGGGACTGAATTCGGAGAAGAACAGAGAGTGCAATTTGTCATAAAGACCTGAAGCACCAAACTGTATGTCGTCTACCGGGCGCTCGGGTTCGGCACATCACGGATCTGGTGGACAGATTACTGGGAGGGGCTAGGGAAGACCCAGCTGTCATGGTGCACCAATGACAAAGTCAGAGGAAGATGGAGTGTCCTAAAAAACGATTTTAGGGACTTAGGAGGGATTGCGGAAAAGGACCTCCAAGGTAGTATTCTCAGAAATACTACCGGTACCTCGAGCCACACCAGAAAGGCAGCGGGAGATTAGGGAAGTAAACAAGTGGCTGGGGAGCTGGTGTATAAAGGGGGGGTTTGGGTTCCTGGTGAACTGGGCCGACTTCTCAGTCGGTTACCAGCTCTTTAGCAGGGACAGACTGCACCTAAATGGGGAAGGTGCAGATTGACTGGGAGAGAAGATGGCGACAGTTAGAGGGGATTTTAAACTAGGCAACGGGGGGAGGATCCAGAGGTAGAGATAGTCAGCGCGGAACAAATTCCAGAGGGTAGTATTGGGGGCATTAGTGGTAGGTTGACTAAAGCACCTAAACCTGAGGTAAGTACAGTAACAAGTCCTATTTGCAACCTCAGAACACCCAATAAGGAGATAGTATGCGTCCGGACTAAACTATGTGGCATGTTCACCAATGCTAGGAGTCTGGCGGACAAGATGGGAGAAACAGAGCTACTGTTGTACGAGGAGGATTTTGATTTTGTGGGAATTTCAGAGACTTGGTTCAACAGCGCTCATGATTGGCTGGCAGCCATTCAAGGGTATTCCCTATATCGGAGGGATAGGGAAAGTAAAAAAGGGGGAAAGGTATGCCTGTATATAAAAAATTATGTACAAGTGAATGTGAGGGGCGACATCACTAATGGAGCAAGGGAGGAGGTGGAATCCTTATGGGTAGAGCTACAAAGGGAGGAAATTAAGGGCAAAGTAATACTGGGAGTATCCTATAGCCCCCTAACCAGATTGAGGAGGGGGAGGTGGACCTCCTATCACAGTTTGGATTAGCAGCAAGGATGGGAAGTGTAATTATAATGGGGGATTTCAATTATCCAGACATAGACTGGGCGGAAGGAACCACGCATTCATCTAAAGCTCGCCATTTCCTAAATGTCTTACAGGACAATTTCATGGGTCAGATGGTAATAGCACCAACAGGGAACAATGTGTTACTAGACCTACTAACAATTACTAACAATACAGACCTGATCACGGATGTGGAAATACGGGGCAATTTAGGAAACAGTGATCACAGGTCAATTTGTTTCAGTATAAATCACACAAATAGGAAACATAAGGGGAATACAAAGACACTGAATTTCAAAAGAGCCAACTTCCCTAAACTACGATCCTTGCTAGAAGATACTAAATGGGATAAAGTCTTAGGAACAAAGAACACGGAGAAAAAATGAGTATGCTTTAAGAGGATATTAAATAGGGGTATTAGCCAATGCATCCCAATGGGAAATACATTTAAAAGAGCTAATAAAAGTCCTGGGTGGCTTATCTCCAACGTAAAAATGCATATAAAAGCAAAGGAGAAGGCCTTCAAAAAATACAAAACTGAGGGATCATCATCAGCATTCCAACTTTACAAAGAATGTAATAAGAAATGTAAGCGTGGAATCAGGGCGGCTAAAATAGAACACAAAATGCACATAGCGGTGGAGAGTATAAGAAATCCCAAGAAATTCTTTAAGTATATAAAAAGTAATAAAGGGAGGCCATATCATATTGTTCCCATAAAGAATGATGAAGGGAATCTGGTTAGTAAGGATGGAGAGGTGGCGAAGGTATTGAATTTATTCTTCTCCACAGTCTTCATGAGGGAAACGGGGGGCTTCAGTAACCAAAACTGCAATGTTTATCCTCATGACACGTCACAGGAAGCACCCTCGTGGCTAATAGAGGATAGAATTAGAAATAGACTTGAAAAACGTAACTTTGTTCCTAATATTTATGAACAGTCTACTGACTGGAATGGTACCAGCAGATTGGAGAAAAGCCAATGTAGCACCAAAAATATTTAAAAAAGGGCCAAGATACATCCCTGGGAATTACAGACCAGTTAGCCTAACATCAATAGTATGCAAGCTCTTGGAGGGGATGATAAGGGACTATATACAAGATTTTAGTAATGAAAACGGTATCATTAGCAGTAATCAGCATGGATTCATGAAGAATCGTTTTTGCCAAACCAATCTATCAACCTTCTATGAGGAGGTGAGCTGCCATCTAAAGGAAGGCCCATAGACATGGTGTATCTGCAATTTGCAAAGGCATTTGATACAGTTCCCCATAATCGTTTACTGTACAAATTAAGGTCTGTCAACGTGGACCAAAGGGTGAGTACATGGAGTGAAAACTGGCTACAGGGGCGAGTTCAGAGGGTAGTGATAAATGGGGAGTACTCTGAATAGTCCGGTGTGAAAAGCGGGGTCCCCCAGGGTTCTGTCCTGGAACCAATCCTATTTCATTTATTCATAAATTACAGCTCAATCTCAGTATTTGCAGTTGATATAAAGCCAAGCAGGGCAATAATTTCTCCGCAGGATGTGGAAACTTTGCAAGAAGATCTAAACAAATTAATGTGGTGGGCAAGTACATGGCAAATGAGGTTTAATGTAGAAAATGTAAATTAGTGCATTTGGATGGCAAAAATATGAATGCAATCTACTTACTAGGGGGAGAACCTCTGGGGGAATCTAGGATGGAAAAGGACCTGGGGGTCCTAGTAGATGACAGACTCAGCACTCAGCAATGGCATGCAATACCAGGCTGCTGCAAGCAAAGCCAACAGAATATTGGCATGCATTAAAATGGGGATTAACTCTAGAGATAAAACGATAACTCTCCCACTCTATGAGACTCTGGTCTGGCTGCACCTGGAGTATGCCGTCCAGTTCTGGGTACCAGTCCTCAGGAAGGATGTGCTGGAACTGGAGAGAGTCCAGGGAAGGGCAACAAAGCTAATAAAGGCACTGGAGGACCTTAGTTATGAGGAAAGATTACGAGCACTGAACGTTTTCTCTCTAGAGAAGAGATGCTTGAGAGGGGATATGATTTCAATGTACAAATACTGTACTGGTGACCCCACAATAGGGATAAAACTTTTCCGTGAAAGGGAATCTAAAAAAGACACATGGCTATTTACTAAAATTAGAAGAGAAGTGGTTTAACCTTAAACTGCGTAGAGGGTTCTTTACTGTAAGAGCGGTAAGGATGTGGAATTCTCTTCCACAAGCAGTGGTTTCAGCGGGGAGCATCGATAATTTAAAAAAACTATTAGATAGGCACAACATACAAGGTTATACAATGTAATACTGACATAAAAGCACACACACAGGTTGGACTTGATAGACTTGTGTCTTTTTTTTCAACCTCACCAACTATGTAATTATGTAAGAATTGGCAAGTGTTTAAGCTTGAGAAATGGGAGCAAAAGAGATGGGACATTTGAGCTATATGGCTGTATTAGGGCCCTTTCACACTGGGGTGGGGGCGGCGTCGGTGGTAAAGCGCCGCTATTGTAAGCGGCGCTTTACCGTCAGTGTTCGCCCGCTAGCAGGGTGGTTTTACCGTCGGTGTTCGCCCGCTAGCAGGGCGGTTTTACCCCCGCTAGCTGCCGAGAAAGGGTTAAAAAACCACCGCAAAGTGCCTCTGCAGAGGCGCTTTGCCGGCGGTATAGCCGCGCTGTCCCATTGATTTCAATGGGCAGGAGCGGTGAAGGAGCGGTATATACTCCGCTCCTTCACCGCTCTGAAGATGCTGCTAGCAGGCCTTTTTTTCCCGTCCTGCTAGCGCACCGCTCCAGTGTGAAAGCCCTCAGGACTTTTACACTGGAGACAAAGCAGCGGCACTTTCGGGTCAGCATGCAGGCGCTATTATTAGTGCAATATCGCCTGCAAACCGCCTCATTGTGAAAGGGCCCTTAGAGGAATTGTGGCACAGATGCAGAAAATTCTGCTTTTATCAGGTAGGACACATGTTGTGTGCCTTAAATAGAGCTACAATTGGACGCAGACATTGGTGTAAGTCCTGCTCCAGTGCAAGGGAAGCATTGTGAATCTAAGGCCTTCTGGTGTAAGTCCTGGTGTAAGATACTTATATATACAGTATCTCACAAAAGTGAATACACTCCTCACATTTTTGTAAATATTTTATTATATCTTTTCATGTGACAACACTGAAAAAATGACACTTTGCTACAATGTATAGTAGTGAGTGTACAACTTGTATAACAGTGTAAATTTACTGGCCCCTCAAAATAACTCAACACACAGCCATTAAAGTCTAAACCACTGGCAACAAAAGTGAGTACACCCCTAAGTGAAAATGTCCAAATTGGGCCCAATTAGCCATTTTCATGCGACTTGTTAGTGTTACAAGGTCTCAGGTGTGAATGGGGAGCAGGTGTGTTAAATTTGGTGTTATCGCTCTCACTCTCTCATGGTCACTGAAAGTTCAGCATGGTACCTCATGGCAAAGAACTCTCTGAAGATCTAAAAAAAAAATTTGTTGCTCTACATAAAAAAGGCCTAGGCTATAAGAAGATTGCCAAGACCCTGAAACTGAGCTGCAGCATGGTGGCCAAGACCATAGAGCTGTTTAACAGGACAGGTTCAACTCAGAACAGGCTTCGCATGTGCAACTCAAAGAAGTTGAGTACACATGCTCAGCATCATATCCAGAGGTTGTCTTTGGGAAATAGGCGTATGAGTGCTTCCAGCATTGCTGCAGAGGTTGCAGGGGTGGGGGTCAGCCTGTCAGTCCTCAGACCATACGCTGCACACTGCATCAAATTGGTCTGCATGACTGTGGTCCCAGAAGGCAGCCTCTTCTAAAGATGATGCACAAGAAAGCCTGCAAACAGTTTGCTGAAGACAAACAGACTAATGCCCCGTACACACGGTCGGATTTTATGACGGAAAATGTTCGATGAGAGCTTGTTGTCGGAAATTCCGACCGTGTGTAGGCACCATCGGACATTTTCCATCGGACTTTCCGTCACACAAAATTTGAAATCTGGATCTCCAATTTTTCGACAACAAAATCCATTGTCGTAAATTCCGATCTTGTGTACACAATTCCGACGCACAAAGTTTCATGCATGCTCGGAATAAAGCAGAAGAGCCGCACTGGCTATTGAACTTCATTTTTCTCGGCTCGTCGTACGTGTTGTACGCCACTGCGTTCTTGACGTTCGGAATTTCCGACAAGATTTGTGTGACCGTGTGTATGCAAGACAAGTTTGAGCCAACATCCGTCGGAAAAAATCCATAGATTTTGTTGTCGGAATGTCCGATCGTGTGTACGGGGCATAAGGATGTGGATTACTGGAACCGTGTCCTGTGGTCTGATGAGACCAAGATAAACTTATTTGGTTCAGATGGTGTCAAGCATGTGTGGCAGCAACCAGGTGAGGAGTACAAAGACAAGTGTGTCCTGCCTACAGTCAAGCATGGTGGTGGGAGTGTCTGGGGCTGCATGAGTGCTGCCGGCACTGGGGAGCTACAGTTCATTGAGGGAACCATGAATGCCAACATGTACTGTGACATACTGAAGCAGAGTATGATCCCCTCCCTTCTGAGACTGGGCCGCAGGGTAGTATTCCAACATGATAAATGACCCCAAACACACCTCCAAGACGACCACTGCCTTGCTAAAGAAGCTGAGGGTAAAGGTGATGGACTGGCCAAGCCAATGTCTCCAGCCCTAAACCCTATTGAGCATCTGTGGGACATCCTCAAACGGAAGGTGGAGGAACGCAAGGTCTCTAACATCCACCAGCTCTGTGACGTCGTCATGGAGGAGTGGAAGAGGACTCCAGTGGCAACCTGTGAAGCTCTGGTGAACTCCATGCCCAAGAGGGTTAAAGCAGTGCTGTAAAATAATGGGGGCACACAAAATATTGCACTTTGGGCCCAATCAGAACATTTTCACTTAGGGGTGTACTCACTTTTGTTGCCAGCGGTTTAGACATTAATGGCTGTGTGTTGAGTTATTTTGAGGGGACAGCAAATTTACACTGTTATACAAGCTGTACACTCACTACTTTACATTGTAGGAAAGTGTAATTTCTTCAGTGTTGTCACATGAAAAGATATAATAAAATATTTACAAAAATGTGAGGGGTGTACTCACTTTTGTGAGATACTGTGTGTATATACAGTGGGGACAGAAAGTATTCAGACCCCCTTAAATTTTTCACTCTTTGTTATATTGCAGCCATTTGCTAAAATCATTAAAGTTCATTTTTTTCAGTTTTTCTTTTTTTAATAAATCTGCAAAAATGTCAACAATTCTGTGTTTTTCTGTCAATATGGGGTGATGTGTGTACATTAACCCCTTCCCGCCGACCGTACGCAGATATGCGTACTCGGCTTTCCGGGGTTATACCGGGATGATGCCCGCAGCTGCAGGCATCATCCCGGTACCGTTGTTTCCAGCGGGCGATCGGCTACCCGAGTATAACAACCGATGCGGCTAAAAGCCGCTCGGTTGTTATACCGGAGGAGCAGGAGGGGACATCCCCCCCCCCCTCCCGCCGCTGTTACCGGGCCTCCCGTGCGATCGGGAGGCCCGGTGTCCGATCGGGTATCTTCGGCAGCTGGGGGCGGGCTGGAACGAAGCTGTGGGCGGCTTCGTTCCAGCCTTCTCGTTGTAAACGCGGAAGCGACGTCATGACGTCACTTCCCGTTTACTCGGCTGCCAATGGCGCCGAATTAAAAAAAGTACACAGTATTCAGAATCGCCGTTTTCGGCGATCTGAATACTTTGAAGTGTAAAGGAGGGATGTGGGGTCTTTTAGACCCCCGATCCCTCCATAAAGAGTACCTGTCACCACCTATTACTGTCACAAGGGATGTTTACATTCCTTGTGACAGCAATAAAAGTAAAAAAAATTTTTTTTTTTTTAAAACACAATTTATAAAGTAAAAAAAAAAAATAAATAAAAAAAAAAAAAAAAAAAATTTTTAAAGTGCCCCTGTCCCCGCGAGCTCGCGCAGCGAAGAAAACACAAACGGAAGTCGCGCACGCATATGTAAACGGTGTTCAAATCACACATGTGAGGTATCGCCGTGATCGTCAAAGCAAGAGCAATAATTCTAGCCCTAGACCTCCTCTGTAACTCAAACCTGGTAACCGTAAAAAAATTTTAAAGCGTCGCCTATGGAAATTCATAGGTACCGTAGTTTGTCGCCATTCCACGAGTGCGTGCAATTATAAAGGGTGACATGTTTGGTATCTATTTACTCGGCGTAACATCATCTTTCACATTATACAAAAAAATTGGGGTAACTTTACTGTTTGGATTTTTTAAAATTCATGAAAGTGTCCCTTTTCCAAAAATTTGCGTTTAAAACACCGCTGCACAAATACCGTGTGATAAAAAATATTGCAACAATCGCCATTTTATTCTCTAGATTCTCTGCTAAAAAAATATATATAATGTTTGGGTACTCTAATTAATTTTCTAGCAAAAATACGGATTTTAACTTGTAAACACCAAATTTCAAAAATAGGCTTAGTCATGAAAGGGAGGAAAAAAATGAACTTAAATGGTTTTAGCAAATGGCTGCAATATAACAAACAGTGAAAAATTTAAGGGGGTCTGAATACTTTCTGTCCCCACTGTATATACTGTCAGGTCCATAAATATTGGGACATCGACACAATTCTAATCTTTTTGGCTCTATATACCACCACAATGGATTTGAAATGAAACAAGATGTGCTTTAAATGCAGACTTTCAGCTTTAATTTGAGGGTATTTACATCCAAATCAGATGAACGGTGTAGGATTTGCAACAGTTTCTATATGTGCCTCTTACTTTTTAAGGGACCAAACGTAATGGGACAATTGGCTACTCAGCTGTTCCATGGCCAGGTGTGTGTTATTCCCTCATTATCCCATTTACAAGGAGCAGATAAAATGTCCAGAGTTCATTTCAAGTGTGCTATTTGCATTTGGAATCTGTTGCTGTCAACTCTCAATATGAGATCCAAAGACCTGTCACTATCAGTGAAGCAAGCCATCATTAGGCTAAAAAAAAACAAAACAAACCCATCAGAGAGATAGCAAACACATTAGGTGTGGCCAAATCAACTGTTTGGAACATGCTTAAGAAGAAAGAACACCTCGGTGAGTTCAGCAACACCAAAAGACCCAGAAGACCACGGAAAACTGTGGTGGATGATCGAAGAATTCTTTCCCTGGTGAAGAAAACACTCTTCACAACAGTTGGCCAGATCAAGAACACTCTCCAGGAGGTAGGTGTATGTGTGTCAGTCAACAATCAAGAGAAGCCTTCACCAGAGTGAATACAGAGGGTTCACCACAAGATGTAAACCATTGGTGAGCCTCAAAAACAGGAAGGCCAGTTTAGAGTTTGCCAAACAACATCTAAAAAAGCCTTCACAGTTCTGGAACAACATCCTATGGACAGATGAGACCAAGATCAACTTGTACCAGAGTGATGGGAAGAGAAGAGTATGGAAAAGGAAAGGAATTGCTCATGATCCAAAGCATAACACCTCATCAGTGAAGCGTGGTGGTGGCAGTGTCATGGCATGGGCATGTATGGCTGCCAATGGAACTGGTTCTCTTGTATTTATTGATGATGTGACTGCTGACAAAAAGCAGCAGGATGAATTCTGAAGTGTTTCTGGCAATATTATCTGCTCATATTTAGCAAAATGCTTCAGAACTCATTGGATGGCGCTTCACAGTGCAGATGGACAATGACCCGAAGCATACTGCGAAAGCAACCAGTTTTTTAAGGGAAGAAGTGGAATGTTATGCAATGGCCAAGCCAATCACCTGACCTGAATCCGACTGAGCATGCATTTCACTTGCTGAAGCCAAAACTGAAGGGAAAATGCCCCAAGAACAAGCAGGAACTGAAGACAGTTGCAGTAGAGGCCTGGCAGAGCATCACCAGGGATGAAACCCAGCGTCTGGTGATGTCTATGTGTTCCAGACTTCAGGCTGTAATTGACTGCAAAGGATTTGCAACCAAGTATTAAAAAGTGAAAGTTTGATGGATGTTTTTGTTAATCTGTCCCATTACTTATGATCTCTTAAAAAGTGGGAGGCACATATACAAACTGTTGTAATTCCTACACCGTTCACCTGATTTGGATGTAAATATCCTCAAATTAAAGCTGAAAGTCTGCAGTTAAAGTACATCTTTTTCGTTTCATTTCAAATACATTGTGATGGTGTATAGAGCTAAAAAGATTAGAATTGTGTCGATGTCCCAATATTTATGGACCTGACTGTATATGTATATATATATATATATATATATATATATATATATATATATATATATATATATATATATATATATATATATATATATATATACACATATACACACACACACACACACCCCCACACCACTAAAAAAATGGGGAGATATATATATATATATATCCTCATTTTCACAAGAACTGTCAGTTACAGGGTGACCTACCTTTCTACAACACTGGACTGTATTAAAAAGTTGTCTTCACCCATCATAGTGGGCATACCCCAGTCTTCAGGGACTGGGTTCCATAGCAATAGACCACAGCCTTGGACCTGTATTGCATCCTGCGGCAGACCTGGGGACTTAGGCTGGATTCACACCTATGCATTTTTGGTGCTTTTTGCATTTTGCACTACAGTTGATTTAACATGGTTTCCTATGGAACTCGTTCTGTAGTGCAAATCTGCAGAATGCAAAAAGCATTAAAAATGCATAGATGTGAATCCAGCCTTAGTGCCAAGGTGAATGCCCATGCAAGATTCAGTGCCCGAAGCAAACATTACTAGCTATCCCCACACATAAAGAAGTTGAAGAAAATAAAGAAATATAATAAGCTGATTTCTCAGGAAAGGAGAAGAGGTCCATCGCCTTCAGACACTAGAATAAAACTGAGGATTTACAGTAGGCTGGGGTTATAGGGGAGGTGCCCCATGGGGACATGTCCTCAAAAGGTATGTGCCTATAAAGGATGGTGTATAAATATTTTGCCTGTGTCCTGTACTATCCTGTTACTAAGATAACACACTTCTTAACCACTAGCTAGCAATGAGTCTTTACAGTCTGCATCTAGGCCCTATAGAGCAGGCACTTTTTAGACACAGGTTTTACAGTCCACCACTTTGAAGCATTTCCACATGTACCGACAGGAGACCCCTGCCAGAGGTGAGATGGGAAACGCATCAAAGGAAATATGGTGACTGTCATAGTTGACATTCAGAACATACTGGCTGCCTAGCTATCATGCTGCTTAACCACTTGTTCAATAACTTGAATTTCCCAAGGAAAATTTTGTAGACAAGATTTGGCAAGTTAGACTCAAAGTAGTGAAAATAGAGGATAATCAAAAAAATAGATAAGTCTCTTATTAATAGCTGTGATAACATAAAACCTTTGTCTCTTACTCCTCTTTTCCCCTCCATACATGTGTTTACATATATACACATGCATTAGGCGTTATCTGTTGTATTTCTGTGTCACTGATGTCTTGATTGGAATTTATAATTCCAAATTAAAAGACATCATCATATTTCGTACAGATCTATAAATTATAGAATTGTTTGAACACTGCTAAAGCGGTCTATAGGGATATACACCAGAGTATCTTCTGATACAAAATATAAAAATCCCCTTCCTTTGCTTGCATGCCTTATATTGTGATACTGATACTTAATTTACCCAATGTCTGTATACAGCAAATTGTCGCCTGCAGATATTGTTACTTGTGCCTATGTATAAACAACAATTTTGTCTTTGTTCCCTTATCTAATGTTCACTATAGGGATGAACAGTTGCTGGCTGGGAGCCCTCTGGGACCACTGGCCTATTTGGAGTGGATAAAACTCCCCTGGGTCTTCTTGATTTGTATGCAGCCTCCAGAGGTCACCCAGTTGGGGTTGCTGTGCCCGTGATAGCCTCCCTTATCGCCAACTTTGCAATATATGCTCTGCATCTGGGACTTACAGGTGAGTTTCCGGCTGGTGGCAGCATTCAGGGCAAACCGACCGGGGTGTATTTATGGGGATGGGGGGGCAGTCTGCAGGGATGAAGCAGCACACTTCTACCTGCAGGGACACCGAGGAGGAGAGGACTGGTATCCAGGGGCATGAGGTGCTGGCCGGTGGGTACTCATTTGAGGGGCATATCTGTAACTTCTATACTTCCTAATACACCTATATTTTATCCACAGTGCCACATGATGAATCAACACTGATGTTACACTGGCATATTGGTACACCAGCGCAGCTGTATACTATTAGTACACGTATATACACATCCCTAAATATTCTTTTCACTTTATCCATCAGATGTGTATGCTATGAAAGTGGCTGGCTTATCTTAGGCGAGTGCTAGAATGGTGTATCAGAAGCTGTGAAGGAACGAGTACTTATCCTATCCCAGTGGTTATGTGAACTACCTCCCACTATATTTTACTAATGTAGGTTCGTGAAGACTTTTCATCCCCCTACACAGCATTAATTATCTATTCCCTAATTAAAATCCTGCAGTTTTGTTTTTTTTTGTTTTTGTTTTTTAAGTCTCTACCCTCATGTTCACTAGACTTCACAGCTCGCCTTTTGTCTATGCACCTCCATGTCCACCTTTTTGGTACACGGTGATCCCCCTGAAGCGTCTGGCCAGTTATCCGTTCCGCCTCAGTGATGTACAATATATTTGATACTTTTGTAAGTATACCAACTGTATACACACACTTCTTGTTTTGAAAGAACCCCGTTTTTTAATTATATGTGTGCTTTGTTCAATTAGGTGACAACCAGGAAAACCATGTTTTGTTTATAATACCCATATAAGCTAGTTATTGTCTCTCCTTTGTACTCTTATTAGACCTACCCAACTCCAGAAGCAGCATTCTTTAAGCACAAAACTAGTCAAGCAAGTCTTCTGAATTCTTGAAACACATCAGCATTTTTTTTTTTTTTTTTAACTGACGACTTTAACCCGTTTTACTATTTTAGAATTATACCCCTTCAGGTTATTACATGTGGTATCTTACTGGGGTATTGTTACCTCTGAATCTCCCTGTGGCCCTCCAGCCCAAACCATTGAGTCCTTTGAGACTGTGGGCTGCCCACTCTCAATGAGTTTGACAACATAAAACAGTTGTGATTTAAAAATCAACATAAGTGTTTGTAAAGGCTACAGGTTTTTGTACCTTAATGCATACTCTGCATTAGCCTAGGTTCACACTGAATGTGGGTTGAAAATTATGCAAGTTCAGCTGAGCCGAACGATTTCAACCCCGCAATTTAGTCTGACTTCAGAAGCGATTTCAGAGACATCTGTGTGAGTTCCTGCACAGATGTCTATTGAAATCGTCCCCAAAGTTACCAAAAGTAGTGCAGGAACTACTTTTGGGAATCAGTGCTGCACCGATTCAGACGGTGCCAGTGATTTGACAAGTCAAATCAGCCCAATGTGAACATGGTCTTAAGGTAAAAAAAAAACCTTTTAGATGTAGCTCCCTTTTCCCAACATAAAAACGTATGCAACTAGGGGGTCAAGCCAGCACAAGAGCCCCTACAGCAAATGGCTTGCTATGGGGGCACTTGGAAGGCAGAAGGAGCCAGGAACACTGGGCAGGGGACCCCAGAAAAGGAGGACTGGAACTTTTCTGTGAAAAACCAATGGACTACTGTTTCTTTTTTCATTTCAATGTAAACCTGAGCTTCCTTTTAAAAATATTAAATGCCGAGTTAAAAAGCTGGCACTTCCATGTTCTTAGGGTTTCTTTTATAGCAGGGGACCTCAGACTTGCAAAAAAGGGACAGTTTATTGTTTTTCAGGCCTTAGAGTGACTGGACTATGATTAGTGGGAGTAATGATCTAGTGCTTGTGGTCAGTTGAGAATAGTGCCCTGTTTGTCAGTGGTAGGAATGGTGCCCCATTGTTGGTGTCTGTGGATGCAAATGTGCCCAAAGGGTCATAATTTTGGGAACCAGTTTTATAGCATCACAGTTGCCTAGGTATTCAGCCTGTAAGACCATATAAAACACAACAGGCTAGAGCTGGGGGAAAATAAAAAAATCAATTTGAATCGAGTTGATAGGTGAAATCGATTCAAATTTTCAACAAATCAATTTTTTTTTCCCACCAGGACCAGTGCTGAGGAGCTGCGGGCAGGAGTTTTTAGGCTTGGCCGCGGCTTCAGCCTAGTCCGGGAGGCTGGACGCCACGGACTTGCCTGAAAACTCCTGCCCCCAGCTCCTCAGGACCGGCGTGGATATTCGGCTTGGTACACTGGGCTAGAAGAAATTAATGAATGGAAAACAGACTTTAGGCAAACTCCCCTTCCTCCTCCAGCTTTATTGATAGTTTAAAATTACATTTCTATTTTCCAGGACTTCAGTTTCTTTTACCATCTGACTTTAAAAACTGATTACACGCAAATGAAACTCAAACAGTTGTCTAAAGTGATATAGTATACAAAAATAACATCTTGATTTTTGTGAAAACATTTCTCTGCAGCTCCTGAATAGCTTACTTTTGCTTTATTCATTTATGCATGTTCTGGGTTTTTATTTTCATTACTTCCATGAAAAGGAACAAAAAAATTCCAGGTCTTTCTGTCACCTGTATCTCCGACGCAATCTCAATGACCACTTTCACCGGAATTGTAGAGTTGGCCACTGTGACAGACATTGACGTGACACTCTGCCCTAGCCCGATACAGATGTAGTTGATGTTAACAGCTGAGGTCAGACAACGAGACTACCACAAAATTAAATATTTGCAGAAGTTTTCAAAAACTCTTCCAGTAGCGGTTCGCCTTGCGCAGGTGCTACCATTAACCTGAGAAGGATCTACTAGTCTGACTCAACTCTTCCCGATTATTTAATCCCAACTCACCAGTGGCACGGAAAGGGGGTTCTTTAACAAAGCATTATACATAACACCTCTACCAAACTAAACATAAACATTTTTTTTTTTGTAGTTAAATGCAGGAAGTCGTTTTTTGTTTCCACCCTTTCCTCCTTTTGCACGTCAAGTAAAGCTCACTGGCCTGGGACTAGCTCTATCTGCCAACCTTTGGCCAGTGAAGAGGATTCAGAGAAAATAATACAACCATCAATCAGAAAAAGGAGGGGCGACAAAGGAGATTTAAGCTGTAGCTTCAATTGTGCATTCCCGCGCAAGGTGCCCTGACTCCCCGCAGCGATAACAGTTGACTTCACTGGTCTTGCTGCAGTTGATGGCTACATGGCCAGTCTCTCCACACCTGAAACAAAAAAAAATAAAAAAAGGAAAAAGCATTAAATATGTTATTTACATGTAAAAGAAACCAGTCAGGTCTGCATATTAGATGTATGGGTTCTATTGATCACCTGTAGCATTTCACTTTGGTGCAGTCTTTCTGGATATGACCAAACTCCCCACAAGAATAACATTTCTGCTCATCAGCATGGTCACAGTCACGGGCAAGGTGGCCTGGTTTGCCACAGTTGTAGCAGCACTGCTCCCTCTCCTTTCTTGGCTCCTTGCAGTCCTTTGCAATATGGCCACCTCTGCCGCAGTTATAGCAAGCTGAAATCACAACGTTACAAGTGTTATCAACAAAATCATTTAACATCTCAAAACATTTTTTTACTTCTAAAGTGTCACAAAAGGCAGATTTTTCTTCATTTTGTATAGCGCAAGGGTCAGTAATAACCCATGAAGTTCACCCCTGCATCTGCTTTTCATCAGGGAGATTTCCCTTCACTTCCTGTCGCATAGCCAAAACAGGAAGGGAGAGGAAATCTTTTCAAAGTGAGGGAATCCTGGGGTGTCACCAGAACTAGTGTCCCCATTTGAAGACTGTCCGCCTGTTCTGATGTCAACCTAAAATGTGGGATTTTCCTCTTTTTGCTGGTTTTTATGGGGTATGTTTACAATAAAGTATTTTCATGTGATGAAAAAAAAAAGAAAAAAAAAAAAAAATCCCAAAAACTAATGCAACCATCAGAAGCTGCAGTACATTTAGTTTTTGTTCTTGAGGTTAGGACATGCTGGACCTCAAAAAGTGAAGATGTATGTTAGAGCTAAATCAGTAACCTGAAGGATTTACCTTTGTTTTGAACAATTGCATATTCACATACCATGAAGAATACTGCTATCTAGTACCTACAGCCTCAAAGCTGTTTATTTCAGTGTGTAGTAAGGCAATGCTGTCCCTGACTACTAGCCTCAAGAAATTTATTGTGAAGTTTGGGGATCACTGCTGTGTTTTGCTGAAGGCTCTAACACAAGAAAACAAAGCTACACCCAAAGCTACAAAGTAAAACTCCAAGTCACCCTGGAGTAAAATGAAGAAAAGTGCTTGGGCTGTAGCTAGATACTTTCAAACGGTCAACGGTTTTTCAAAAAAAAAAAAAAAAAAAAAAAAAAAAAAGAAAAGAAGAAGAAGAAGAGGACACAACAAACACACCTTTACTTTAACATCCTTTTATTTCTAAGTTAAAGTACTATAGCAAAAGAACTTAAAAGGACAATGCCTAGAAAGGGCAAAGGTATTTGTTTAATCTATTTCTGGCAAGGACTGCCCACCTGACAGACCACTAACCAAACACTTTTTCTAAGTTGCAATATCACTTATCAGTAGGGCTAAAGTGGGTTCTAAACTCCCACAGAACTGAACATTAAGGCTGGGTTGACTCTAACATGCAGAGGCTCACAGTAGGAGTCCGCTGCGTCTCCAGTTTCAGGTCTGATTTCAGCCTGAATTCGGACCTGAAACAGACCAAAAGACGCACAGGACTCCTGTACAAATTGCACCGGAGCCACTGCAGAGATGTGTGAACCGCCGCCATAGAGAGCTGGTCACAATCTCCCGCTATGCAAATTGGAGGCGGGGAAACCAGCATCCAATTCACATAGATGTGAACCCGGCCTAAAGCTAAACACACATGAAAAAGTATCCTGTCCTCTTTGTATTGCTTCCTAACTAGGCCATACAAGACCATTGGCAAAGTAAGAAGTGCAAAAATTTACAGCTGTTGTCGAGCACTTTATTAGCGTTTACTACCTCTTGATGTCTGAATTCACACAAGAATGGGCAGCTGCTGGAGCGCTTTACCTCTCCAGCTGCTGTTCTTCTCAACTATGGTAGGGGGCAGTGTGGGTCCAGTAGTTACTTCTGCTCTGTTATAGTGGAACCTCGGATTACGAGTATAGTCCATTCCAGGAGTATGCTCGTAATCCTATGTACTCGCAATATCAAAGCGAGTTTTCCCATCGAAGTCAATGGAAATAATTAGTTCCGCATTGAATTCAATGGGATGCAATACCGCATGCGGCCAGAGGCGGGGGGCGCCGAAGAGACTCAGAAATGGCCAAAAAGGCCTGAGGGACACTTCGGCAGGCCTTGGCAAGACTCCGTTCACAAGCCTTTCCGAGGTCAGCCGAACTGTCCTCGGGCCTTTCCGAACGGCAACTTTTGGCTCTGGCATCCCCCACCTCAGGCCAAAAGCGGTACTGCACATCACTTTTGGCCTGAATCCTGCTCGTTTTGCGAGACGACACTCGCAAACAGAGTTAGAAATTTTAGAAATACAGTGCTCGGTTTGCGAAACGCTCATTAACCACGTTACTCGCAACCTGAGGTTCCACTGTATACAAATTAAATTGAAACGACTTGACAGATTGAATAGGGACTGGTACAATTTATCATAAATTACAATTTTCAGCTAATTACCTCTAAAAAAAACATTGATAACAAATCTGCTACAAAGTTACATTATTTAAAATTACAGATATTGTCTTGACCACTCACATGGAACGATTTTTATACATACATTGCCACTCACCATCCTCTTGAAGGTCGCAATCTTTGGCAAGATGGCCAGACTCTCCACAACGATAACAAATGTCTGGAAGAGATGAAGAAATAAATTGGAACCCTATATCGGAAAAAAAATAAAAAAATAAAAGTATATTAATAAAACTGCAAAAGCATCAACGGTTAATTGGGGGAGGGAGATAAAAGCAGGGGAGGGAGAGCCAAAGCAAAGCCTTCCATCATTGATAAATGTTACCTCTTGAAGAGTTGAATCCACCACGTCCTCGGCCTCTACCACCACCACCACCACCAGCACCTCGACCACGTCCGCCACCAGTAGGGCACTCCCTAGCCCAGTGACCAGAACGACCACACTTGAAGCACTCGTTACTGCTCATGTTTTCAGATTTGGTTCTAAAATAAAAAAAAAATAAATAAAAACCCCGCAGAATTATACATATATGTTATATCTAGAATCAACTACTTCAGAAAAATGTATTGCTCTTTTAGTCCTTATGCACACTGGATGTTTGGCCATCTCTCATAGACACTTTTCCTCCTGGCAGCAGCAGCAGCAAAAAAAAAAAAAAACAACTTGACGTCTGTAAACACGTGTAACGCTTGGGCGTCAATTTCAAATTTCACTGGCTAGCATTATTGTCTATTCCAGTCACAAATGAAATAATGCTCAATGTGCTAAACACATCAAGCGTTTCTCTGCCAAAACACTGCTGCTCCTGGACACGTAGGCAGGTTTTTTTTTTTCCTGCCTGTCAACATGTGTGCATGGTCACAGGTTAACATGCAGGGGCATTTAGAAGCAGAGGGAAAAAACGGAAACATTTGGGGTTTTCCATCACTTTCTCGCCCTGCGACAACGATCATTAGGACAAATGAAGGCAGACTGCAATAAAAACCTGACTGGTGGCATCACTTCTCCACAGAAAAAAAAAAAAAACCCCAAAAGCAGACATATATTGACAATATTGTCATGTGGTCAGGAAGAGGGACCTCATACAGGGTCAGACACCAAAAGAACCTGGTTGAAACAGTGGTTCTGTTTCATACTGAGTAAAATAAACAGGATTAAGTTGTTAGTACACTGGTTGGGGAAGGGTTAAGTGTTAAACGTAACTGACAGCAGCTGCTATGGTTGAGCTGCTGAAAATGTTAAATTCCTAGCTATCTCCAGATGATACTTTGATTAACTGTCCTGGAACACACACACACAAAAAAAAAAGCTAAATTTGTATGCTTGCTCCTGGCCGGTAACCCGGAAATAACTCTGAAGCCACTTTATCAACATGAGGGTAAGGTAACTAGCATTTTTACAAGGAGCAGCGGTTAGAAATGTCAGCCTCCATTTTTTCTCACCAGAGGTTTCCTTGAAGATCTGCTTTTTACTTGTTTACTACACTGAGAAGTAATGTGCTGGGCACTGCTTCACCTATTAGAGAGATGTTCTCTCTAGTGTATGATGCCAGATTTCTGTGTGTTCAAAGGCTCTCCTGAGAAAAGTCATCTATAATGACCAGTATACAATTACATTTATTTATTAATGTTAAACAGAAAAATACATCTTACGGAAAATTTAAAAATGGTCGAAAAGTGCAAGGTCCCTTTTAATTTAAAAAATTTGCACAAAGGAGGGGGGGGGGGGACACCCCACACATGGATGGTCAGATTGCCATACTAACACAAAGGATGTTGTGCGGCGATCTCCTCCACTGCACCCCAATGTTCTGACAAATATCTTCAAGTCGCAGCTACTTCAAAGTAGCCCCTGCGCTACTTTGGGATGACTTTGATGCAACTAGATGTCCACAGACCTCAAGATTACACAGGCATTGCTTCAAGTCCCGTCAAAGTAACACCCAACATACTTGCGCCTAGGAAATCTGACCTCTGACATGGCTAGTTACTGGCCTGGATGATTAGGCATCATTATGCACTGATAATTTGTAGGGCTGCAACTAACGATTATTTTCATAATCGATTAGTTGGTCGATTATTGTTTCGATTAATCGGTTAATAACCTTTAAAAAAAAAAGTGTGGTGTATAATTTAGTTAATATGTAAAGTTTTTTTTAAAAAAAAAGCAATTTATTCTTAAATATCTCTATGCAGTGGTAAATATAAACAACCAACTGTATGGTTAGGGAGCAAAATATTGAATCCACTCTGAGAATAACAGGAAGAAGAGATATACTGTATACACTATTAGAAGAGAAATACAGTTTTTTGTCCAATTTGTTGTTGGGCACATTAAAAAATACAAAATGCTGCAAAAACGCATTACATGCTTTTCTGCAGCTTCTCCATTGAAGTATATGGAACCAAAAAAGCACAGTTTTGTGTTATAAAAAAAAAAGTCCTTGACCCTTTCCAAATACACAGCGGCTGAAAAAAAGCATAGATGTGAACGTGTCCCATAGAAAACCATGTTAAATGAACTGTAGTGCGTTTCTACAAAAAGCACCAAAAAACACAAAGATATGAACCAGGTCTAAGACGTTTAGTAACATAACGGGGTTAAAATAACCTAAAATGAGCCCTTTATAGTACAAAAAAAGCAAATAATCGCTACTGTAAGGGGTTCACTTTTTAACTGTAGAACTGTGAAAGTAATATTTACAGTAGCGATTATTTGCTCTTTTGTACTATAAAGGGCTCATTTTATTATTTTTAACCCCATTATGTTTCTGGCCGATTAATCGATTATGAAAATAGTAATCGATTAATTTCATAATCGATTAGTTGTCGATTAATCGATTAGTTGTTTCAGCCCTAATAATTTGTACATGCTTAATACAGCAAGTGCCTTAGTACTACAGCAAGGAAATCAATGAAAACCCTGGGTGTTGCGTTGCACTTTCACAAACAGGACTGCGATAGTTCCCAATAGACCATCTCTAAAGCCCTACTGAAGTACCACACCTTTTTATTTCCTTATAGCCCCTCTTCTGTGACTGTTAGCTAGGAAATGCCATACAACACCCCGATTACCCAATGAAAACAAATTCCTTGTGCCCTCATGGCCCATTCACACCTATTAATGTTGTGCATTGCATTGATGCACCTTACCACAAGAAAGGTTAAACATGCTAGCATGGTGCAGTGCTATTCATTTTCATTGATATGCCAATGCACCTTTGACAAATGCACTTCAGCACACCATAAAGCACTAGTTGAAAAAAATGGTGCATGTCCACTATGGTCTTTTAGTTGGGAATGGGTGCTCACAATGCAGTGCCCTGTGCTGGTAGAGCTGAGGACTGGCTAATCACATGTTCTCACACATATGCAGAGGGCTGGATCTTACACTCTGCTGTCTTACTGCACTGTGCAGCTTAGCTAGTAAGTAAGCAATGACAGTGCTCACAATTTTAGGCAGACAGGCCTACTTGAAATCAATGGATCAGGAGGTACCAAGGAATTTGCTTTTTCAGAAGGAAAAGTCAGCAATGTAAACCCAATTTTGACATTTATTGACATATCAAAGTTAAACAGGTTGCCTTAAACAGCATTATACCATATGAACCCAATGCAACAATGTCGAATTGAAAGCAGTAGTGAACTCTGCTCAGTCTAAAAAAATAAAGTGAAACAGACTTTGGAACACCAAGATAAAATCAGATCTCGCCTAGTTCATTTCCAAACAGCAACAGATCACTTGATTCTGGAGCTAAACAGGTCAATTATTCAAAAACTATTCCGCATAATTGCCATATTCAGACCAGGTTCAAGTGATTTGAAAGACTCATTGTAAATGAAGACAAGCTTTTGATTCCTTGGCCAGAGTATAACCTTATGTATGGGATGTTTCTTTGCCCATATACAATACTTATGCTTGACATGTGCTACCACTTTCACAAAAAACATATGATGAGATATAACCATCTACTGAATAGGAGAGCGGATGTTCAATAGTTATTAACATATTAAGTGCAGTAATATCATTCATAATACTAGCGCTGGGGATCTGGGTTTACTTCCAGGGACAAACATTTGCCATGACATCATAGGAGACAAGACCCAGGGACTTCTATTGTGTATAATATAGAAGAGCCATTCTCAACCAGAGATCCTTCAGATGCCTAATCAGGGCTTCTTGAGCTGTGGCTGACTGCGCATTCATCTTCATAGGTCAGGGAGCAACACCCTTTGGCATGACAGAAGAGCTTTTTATAGCAGTCAGTAAAGCATATGTGGCTCACATTTTGGCCAATTCCCGCTGAATTGGCCGAAGTTCGAGCCATGGGTAGCTCTATCAGCATCACTCAGCTCCACATGAGTTAACTGAAAAAAGAAATTGAAGGCGATGGGTAGAGATGTCAAACAGTCAGATGTAGTAACTGTTTGGGTATTCAGACAGCAGCAGTTGCTCAGCTATCACAACAAAATAGCCAGCAGGAGAGATTTCACCATCCACACTAAATCAATAGGATACGTTTGAGAAATCCAAATTTATATGGCAAACGTAATCTCTCTGTTGGGTATAGAAAAGAATCACCCTTTAAAATAATATTTTGGTTTTGCATCCTGAAATGAAGACGAACACAATTTTTGTTTTATACATCTGCATTAACTAGAGTAACTTATAACATCCAAGTGAAAGATATAACATTGACAAGTCAAAAACAGAATCTTTCACCTGGATGTTATAAAGTTGCACCAAATGGGTTTTTTGGTGCCAAAACAGATACCGAAAATGAAAAATACACTAGGCCAAAAACTTAAAATGATCATTTTTAAAACATATTTTTATTAAAAAATGTATTTTTATTTTAAATAAAAAAATATACATTTTAATATAACACATTGCTAATAGTATTAGCAACATTTCCATGCGGTGCACCACTAGCAGATATGATACCGGACATGGTCAGAGACTGCAGACGTGGTACAGGAGATGGTCAGAGACTGCAGACGTGGTACAGGAGATCAATGCAGCCTCACAAGTGTCCATCAAATGCAGCCTGCCAGTGCCCATCATTTGCAGCCTGCCTGTGCCTCACCAGTGCCCAGAAGCCTACCATTGCCCATCATTTGCAGCCTGCCTGTGCCTCACCAGTGCCCATCACGCAGCCTGCCTAAGTATGTCAAACAGGATCAGGACAGGGCAGTGTTAGCAAGGCAAAGCCAAGAACAGTGCTCTATCTATGGAGGAAAGCTGTCAGCACACCGCGTTAAGGAGCGGCTTGTCGGTATGATCAGCGGGAGGAGCATTATCAGTGTGCAGCGCCGCAGGGGTTAAGAATGAAGGACTTGTCTGTGACATGCCGTTAGAAACAGTGAGCCCGCTCGGTGATGCTTACGTTACAGTTAATGCTTCTCCCGCTGACCATACCGACAAGCCGCTCCTTATCTCAGTGGGCTGACAGCTTTCCTCCATTGAGCACGGTTTTGCTTTCAGCCGCCTCGCCGAGGAGAGAGAGAGGGGAAGAGAGGACTGGACAGGGGCGCTCCAGAACGACAACCCTGTACTGGGCGGCACCAGGGGCGGGGCCCTGTCCCATTTTAGGCAAGAATTCTCTTTTGGAAAATTGCCAAAAAGGCCATTTTCAGCCGATATGTTTCAGCGGCCGAAATATCGGTGCATCCCTAGTAAATACAGCTGGATAAAAAAAAAAAAACTGTCTTCATTTCAGGCTGCAAAGCAACAGAATGTGATTCTTTTCCCACTGTATGCAGCAGCAGTGCAGGTTGGCCTTAAAGTGTTTGTTAACCTAAAAAAAAAAAAAAAAAAAAAAAAAAGAAGTGGATCCTGCTCCCTTACAGCATGTTATACAGCACAGTGCTTGCGCTGTGTAATTTGGCCCCTTCTATCACCTAGAAAACCTGGCTAATCCCTCCCCCCTGTAAACTGACCACGGTGTCAGGGCTCAGTTTACATGCTTCCTTCATCCGCAGCTCTCTGGTCCTGCCCCCCCCCCCCCCCCCCCTGGTTTTCTCGTGCGAGTCCCCCCCCCAATAAGAACCATAAAATCCTCCCATCCCCTCTAACATAACAATGTGCCCATGTGCTAGAGAGTTCATATATCTCTATATCTATATCTGATTTGTACCTATCTCAGAGCTGCTCCCAGCACTCACACGACTCCTCTGCACTCTCTTCCCCAGCTGACGTCAGCAGAAGTGCTCGGCCCCACCCACTGGAGCTGTCAGCCGGGCAGAGGAGAGAGCCGAGGAGTCACATGAGCTGCTCTAATATAGGTACAGATCGGCTTTTTTATACAACAGGCACAGTGACTCAGATTGTTATGTTACAGAGTGGATGGAAGGTTTTTTTTATAGTGGCGGCTTAACCAATGTAACTCGCAGCTGCCACACATGCCCCAATGGGGTGCCAAGGTTCTGTGCTGAGATGGTGCTCAGAGAACACTGACCTAGCCATCACCAACATCTGATCACTGATTGGGAGCTATTGGGATGGGATCCCAAACATAGTGACCTCCCCAGAGATCACCTTCATCTTCTGATGTTAATACCTACTTAAACAGTTGCTGGGAGGTGCCAGCAAGAGGTTAAGGGCAGCATTCCTCTCAACAACTCCCAATGAAATTAAGCATTATTTTAACTGACCTCCAATGTAAGGTACATGCTTTCTCTCAGGGAACACATGAGAGAAGGCCCCTCTCTCACTGACCAGAATATAAATGGTCTCTTCTTCACTGCCCACCAATGTAAGAGGACGCCTTTCCTACGGACAACAGAAGGGGACCCTTAGATGAACACCAAGCCAAGGAAGCATTTCTCCACAGACCACCAATGTAAGAAAGCATGTGTATTTTTGCTGACATTTTTTATTGGGATTATTGCCATTTTTGTCATAACAATGGGTGTTAAAATATCTGCTTGGATGTCAAGAACTCCAAGTAACCAGATTATTGCTTTATCTACAGCTTTGGCCCCTTTCACCTCAACATGCTGTCAGGTTTATTTTTGACTAACGATTACATAAAATAAAAATGGCAACGTATCCCACTCTAGAAGTAGCTGGATGTCAGCAGGTGCGTGTGCCTATATCAACCCACATCAGGGTCCATTCAGCCTCAGCAGACTGAACGCAAAGCTTTAAACCAACTTGAGCAACTAGACAGATGGACACTTGCTAAATCCCACCACAAGATATTCATGGAAATTCAGAACAGACATGGATGGATATAACATACTGTAGGCAACAGGAGTTTCTGTTCTTTGACAACACATCAGTAATGGAGGTTAGTATTCCCTGCTGAGACAGAACAGAGGGTGCCTGTGTGAAAGGGCCCTAATGTACAGCAAGCTGTGGATATTAGCCGGGGCTTCTAAATTTCAGAGGTTCCTCTGGGGTAAAAATGTTAAGAATAGCTGATCTAAAGGCAGGGACATACACGACTGTCACACGCAATATATTACAATATATGACCCCCTACAGAATATCATCATACAGCCATAACATGACTACTGACAAGTAAACTGATTATCTCTGGAAAATGGCATCTGAACGTCAGTAGGATATATTAGGCAGCAAGTGAACATGTCCCTGTAGTTGACATAATAAAAGTAGAAGAAATGGGCAAGCATAAGGATTTGAGTGACTTTGACAAGTGATAAATTGTAATGGCTAGATGACAGAGTCAGAGTAACTCCAAAACTGCAACACTTATGGGGAGTTGCTGGTGTGCAGCAGTCAGGACCTACTAAAATGAAGGTGGTGAATCAGCGACAGGGTCATGGGCAGCATGTAGGAAGTGAAGGATGGCCTACGTAGTCCGATCCAATAGTAGGGGGTCATCAGAGAATATATTGGGTGTGACATTTATGGATGTCCCTGCCTTTAGAGCAGCTGTTCAACATTTTTACCCCAGAGGAACCTCTGAAATTCAGGAGCTCCAGCTAAAAATATTCACAGTACATTATGATCAGTAAGGCTCTTTTCACACAGGTACCCTCTGTTCTGTCTCAACAGGGGATCCTAGACTAAACTGATGGGTTGGTTAAGAACATAAACTCATGTCACATCCATCCAGGTCTGTTAGCTGGATGTAGCAAGTATGAGGCCAAGTCACTCAGGTTGGTTAAAAGTAGACCTGTGCTCATATTCTGTGGCCGGTGTGCTGAGCCTGAATAGACCCTGATGTGGATTTATATAAGCAGACACACATCTGCCTGCTCTGGTCAGCAGAGAAATAGCAGACAGATTCCCTGACGTTTAAAAAGGAGTCCGCCTCATGTAAAAGGGGCTGTACTGTAGCCAAAAAAGCTGAAAAGTTAATGCTGGTTCCGATAGAAAAGGGTCAGAACACACAGTGCATCCATGTTGTGTAAGGGGCTGTGTAGCTAGAATGCCCATACCGGCCCGTGACCACAGCCAAACATGCCTACAATGGGTACATGAATGTCAGAACTGGACCACGGAGCAATGGAAGACAGTGGCCTGGTCTGATGAATCACGTTTCCTGTCACATCATGTGGATGGCCGGGTGCGTTGGCATCGCTTACCTGGCGAAGTAATGGCACCATGATACAATATGGTGCATGGTTCTTAGATTGTAAGCTCTAATGAGCAGGGCTCCGATTCCCACTGTATTATATTGTGCTGCATAAACTGTCAGTGCTATACAAATTCTGTATAATAACAAAAAAAGAAGGCAAGCTGGTGTAAGCAGTGTGATGTATTGGGCAATATTCTGCTGGGAAACATCTGATCCTGACATTTATGTGGGTGTTATTTGTATGTACTACCTACCCAAACACTGCTGCTGGCCAAATACACCCCTTCATAGAAACAGTATTGCCTGATAGCAAGATAATGTGTCCCACCATACTATTATTATACAGGATTTATATAGCGTTGAAAGTTTACGCAGCGATTTACAACTTGAGGGTAGACATTACAAATACCCAATACACTTTAAAACAATAGGAACCAGAGGGCCCTGCTCATTAGAGCTTACAATCACACTACAAAAATGGTTTGAGAATGATTTGAGGGACACAAATATATTTGGAGATGTTGACTTGGCTGCCAAATTCAACATGTAATCTGTGTGAAATGTTGGTTAAAAAAAAAATAATAATCTGACCCATGGAGCCCCACCTCGCAGTTTACAGAACTAACACATGGGTGCTCAACCTGTGGCCTGCCAGCTGTTGCAGAACTACAAGTCCCATCATGCATGTAGTCAGCCATGCAATGCCTCATGGGACTTGTAGTTCTGCAACAGCTGGAGGGCCACAAGTTGAGCCCCCAAGGATCTGCTATGGATAGCACAGCATACCTTCATAGATTATGTGGCATCCATGGATGGGCGATCATAAAGACATGGTTGATCGGTGTAGGTCACCCATCCCATGTGCTATGTGGTTGGGCCTTGCAAGTTTTCCTAGTAACAATTACGTAATCTTTTGTCTGTATAACGTTGAGTTTTATAAATAAAGCTTGTCGCCTTCGATTGATGGAAGCTTGGGGGATGCCCGCACTCTGCCCATATAAGGAAGCACGGCTCAGGCACACGTGCTGCCCGGACTCCCCGCTTGTGTCCGAGGCGCGCTCCAGTTATAAATAGCAGGCGGCCTGACATGACGGCAATGCTGCGGCACGTGAGAGCAGGCCGCGCGGTGGAGGCCTAGGACGGAAATCTGGAGCCAAGCATGGCCCCGAATACTCCATTCCATTGTACCGCCCCCAGCTCAGGCCTAGCACCGCGCCCCCTTCTCCCTGTACACAGCAAGCTGCTCATAGCCTGGCCTTCTCCCGCATTTCTCACCAGCACCGTGCCCTGTTCATCCCCGAGTCCCCCACACCCTGCTACCCCCCATTGCACGCCTCACTCCCCCCGCACTGCTCTTCTACTCACCTCCCGGACGCTGTTTATCTACGGTCTCTCTCGGCTGCGCCACACGCGGTTTGCACACGACTCCAAAATGCCCGTCGAGCTGCGCACGGCGCTCCCAGTCACCCAGCCAATCGGAGACTAGAACGCACGGCCCCTGCTCCGATTCCCACCAATAGCAACCTCCGCACGCTAACACGCCCACCATTAGGCAAGGTAGGCTGTTGCCTGCCCATCGGGATCTACCATGGAGCTCTTCATGAAGGGGTGATCAGTATTCTGAATATATCAGAGCAGAGAGACGGAGCTATCAATCCATTAGGTAGAGCTCCCAGTGGGAAGGAACTTATATGTCCCTAAGATATACTTACATAATGTGCGGCGGCTTCCACTTGTAGTTTTTATTTGTAGAAATGGTTATACCGGACACCCCTCCCTACTGCATCGCTTCTGCTGAGTGAGCGGAGAGCAGCTTGGTCAGATGGTACATTCCTTACACATGATTCAAGGCGCGCTGCTGGGGGAGGTTCCCGCCCTGTCATCTCTGTGTGCTCGGCGGAGCCCGCCATTTTATCGTGTTTATACTTCGCTCTGGTGGGATTAGAGCCGCAGAGAGGAGGTCACATGAAACCCATTTATTTCCCAAACAATAGGACCGTGACTATAGTGTCCACACACGTGTGAGAGAGACATTACGTTCATATATAGTGTCATTACACAGTGATATCCACCCAAAAAACAAATATGTCATAGATTGCAGCTCACCAGGCTTTATCCACTTCAATACTGAGCACATTTACCCCCTTCCTGCCCAGGCCGATGTCCAGCTATCAGCACTATCACATGTTGAATGACAATTACTCAGTCATGCAACACTACTCATGACATGTTTATCATTTTCCTTCACACAGAGCTTATTTTTGGTGGTATTTAATCACCACTGGGCTTTTTATTTTTTGCTAAACACGAAAAAATACCGACATTTAAAAAAAAAAAAAAAATCTTCGTTTCTGTGGTAAAATTTTGCAGATAAGCAATTTTTCTTATAAGGCTGCACTGCTGGGCACTGATGAAGCTGCACTGATAGATTCAATTCTACACTCTCTAACTCACATTTTCTACCTCTCCCTCTCTTGTGGCATCTTCCCAAACTCTCTAAAACATGCGCTAGTCCCCCCCCCCCATACTTAAAAAGCACTCACTGGACCCACCAATCTTAACAACCTACGTCCCATCTCCTTACTCGCCTTCTCCTCCAAACTTCCTAAAAGACTGGTCTACAACCGACTAAGCGACCATCTGACCAAGAATAAACTTCTTGATCCCCTTCAGACTGGATTTCGCCCTCAACTCTCTTTAAACTCTCAAATGACCTACCAATGGCTAAAACCAGTGGACACTATTCTGTACTACTTCTTCTGGATCTCTCTGCTGCCTTTGACACAGTGGACCACCCCCTCCTCCTCAATAAACTCCACTCCTTTGGTCTCCGTGACTGTACTCTTCGCTGATTCTCATCCTACCTATCCCACCGCTCCTTCAGTGTCACTTACAACTCTACTTCCTCCTCTCCTCTTCCTTTCTCCGTTGGGGTCCCCCAAGGTTCTGTTCTTGGACCTCTCCTTTTCTCAATCTACACCACCTCCCTGGGTCAGTTGATTGCCTCCCACAGCTTTAAATATCATCTCTACGCTGATAACACCCAAATCTATCTCTCTACCCCCCAGCTCTCTCCATCTGTCTCCTCACGCATTACCAACTTATTAGCAGACATATCAGCCTGGATGTCACATCACTTCCTCAAACTCAACCTATCCAAAACCAAGCTTGTGATATGTCCTCCCTCAGGTGCCGCTTCCCCTGATTTCTCTGTCAATATCAATGGCTCAACTATCAACCTATCCCCACATGCCAAGGTCCTAGGTGTAATCCTGGACTCTGAACTAATCTTTCAGCTCCACATCCCATCGCTATCCAAAATTTGCCGCCTCAACCTCCGCAACATCTCCGAGATACACCCCTTCCTAACCAATGTCACCACAAAACTTCTAATCCACTCCCTGTTTATCTCCCGCCTCGACTACTGCAACTCCCTCCTCATTGGCTTACCTCTAAATAGGCTATCCCCACTTCAGACCATCATGAACGCTGCTGCCAGGCTCATCCACCTCACAAACCGCTCAGCGTCTGCTATACCCCTCTGCCAATCCCTCCATTGGCTGCCACTCGGCCACCTAATTAAATTCAAGATACTAACTATAACTTACAAAGCCATCCACAACCTGGCCCCCAGCTACATCTCAAACTTAATCTCAAAATACCAACCTAATTGTTCTCTTCGCTCCTCCCAAGACCTCCTGCTCTCAAACTCCCTTGTCACCTCATCCTATGCTTGCCTTCAGGACTTCTCTAGAGCCTCTCCCATCCTCTCGAATGCTCTACCCCAATCTGTCCGATTTTCTCCTACTTTATCCACTTTCAGACGATCCCTTAAAACTCATCTCTTCAGAGAAGCCTATTTGGCTCCTACCTAACAACTGTACATTTATCTTCTCAATCAGCACATCGCCCACAGTTAATACCTCTTGTATCTCTTGACCTTCCCTTTTAGATTGTAAGCTCTAAGGAGCAGGGCCCTCTGATTATTACTGTATTAAAGTGTATTGTATTTGTAATGTCTACCCTCAAGTTGTAAAGTGCTATGTAAACTGTTGGCGCTATATAATAATAGATACTGATGAGACTGCACTGATGGGTACTGATGAAGCTGCACTGATAGGCGCCGATGAAGCTGCACTGATAGGCGCCGATGAAGCTGCACTGATAGGCGCCGATGAAGCTGCACTGATAGGCGCCGATGAAGCTGCACTGATAGGCGCCGATGAGGCTGCACTGATGGGTACTGATGAAGCTGCACTTATGGGTACTGATGAAGCTGCACTGATGGGTACTGATGAAGCTGCACTGATAGGTACTGATGAAGTGGCACTGATGAAGCTGCACTGCTGGGTACTGATGAGGGGGCACTGACAAGGCAGCACTGTTGGACACTTGCCGGTTACCATCTTTCCTTTCCTCACGCTTTGACAGCACGTGAGGAAAGGAATGCCGATAACTGGCAAGTTTGTTTACATGTGATTGGACTCAGCTGATCACATGGTAAAGGGCCACTGTGATGTGCCTTTTACCTGAATCTGTAATCAGCTGTGTTCGAAGGACTCTGTGATCACAGAGCACACCCGATGCGCGCCCCAGGGGGGGCACGGGAGGATTGTTCTGGGATGATATCCATGGACAGACATCCCAGAATAACAGAGCCACACTGTAGCCATCTTTTGGTATTGAAGTGGTTAACCACTTGACCTCCAGAATGTTTTACCCCCTTCACGACCACCTGGAGCACCTAATAATAACCATATTCCACAACAGAGCAATGTCTTGTTTCCTCTTAACATAAATAGGTGCAACAAGTGGCTCTATACATGTTCCTTTAAAAATTCAGCATAGTTAAGGAATTAGGGTTAGTGAAGCTCAGCATGTACTAAAACAGATGTGCAAAGGAAGTTCCAAGACTTGCTAAGCTTTCAGCAATATCCAGCCTTTGGCACATCTGACCACAGGTCTATTATATTGTATGTGGACGTGGGCCATACCAGGCCACATGCCCTCAACATGGGGGCACTTTGCTGGGTGGGGGGGGGCTCTCCCTGGCAATACACCTTGTCCCCATGTTGATGAGGACAAGGGCCTCTTCCCCACAACCCTGGCCCAGTGGTTGTGGGAGTGCAGGGGTAGTTTATCTGAATCTGGAGTTCCCCTTTAAGAGGGGGCCCCCAGATCCTGGCTCCCCCTATATTATTGAGTATGGGATACATAGTATCCATACTCATTTACTAAAAAAATGTCAAACATAATTAAAAGCACAAACACAGTTTTTGACAAGTAATTTATTAACCGCTTGACCTCCGGAAGGTTTTACCCACTCATGACCAGGGCATTTTTTGCTATTCAAAACTGCGCTAATTTAACTGATAACGGCACGATCATGCAACACTACACAAACAAAATATATATAATTTTTTTCTCACAAATAGAGCTTTCTTTTGGTAGTTTTTGATCACCACTGGGTTTTTTATTTTTATTATCTAAAGGAAAAACAGAGGGGAGGGGTCACTTAATCATGTCACCGGGTGACCCGGCCCATGACATCACTTGGAGACCCCCACCCCATGATGTAATAAGGGGCAGCGCCCTTAGTTTACTTAGCGATGGCGGGAAGTGGCCCTGTCATGTAGCGTGTGACAAGCGATGGGACCAGTCATGTTTGTTGGGCAGCTTTTTTTTTTTTTTTTTGTAGGGGTTGGCGGCCTGCGTTCATCATGATTTACAATGCATTTACATCAGGGGGAAATGGTTATTTATTTTTTTTAACCACTTGCTTACCGGGCACTTAAACCCCCCTCCTATCCAGACCAATTTTCAGCTTTCGGCGCTGACGCACTTTGAATGACAATTGCGTGGTCATACTACACTGTACCCAAATGAAATTTTTATCATTTTTTCACCACAAATAGAGCTTTCTTTTGGTGGTATTTGATCACCTCTGCGGTTTTTACTTTTTATTAAAAAAATGTAAAAAACTGAATTTTTTTTTAAAAAAAAGTTTATTTTTTTATATTTTGTTTTAAAAAATTTTAAACGGGTAATTTTTCTCCTTCATTGATGTACGCTGATGAGGCGGCAGTGATGGGCACTGATGGGCGGCAGTGATGGGCACTGATGGGTGGCAGTGATGGGCACTGATGGGTGGCAGTGATGGGCAGCACTGGCAGGTGGCACTGATTGGCACTACAGGTGGGCATTGATAGGTGGTACTTGTGGGCACTGATAGGTGGTACTTGTGGGCACTGTTAGGTGGCACTGTGGGCACTGTTAGGTGGCACTGTGGGCACTGTTAGGTGGCACTGTGGGCACTATTAGGTGGCACTGTGGGCACTATTAGGTGGCACTTTTATTGGGCACTGATGAGGCAGATGTGCCTCTTCCACTAAGGGACCGATGTCCCTCACATCCGATCCGGTGATCGGCTTTTTTTTCTACTCGCGCTGTCAGCGTGAGTAAAAAAAAAAACCGATTACCGATCTTTTGTTTACATCATGTGATCAGCTGTCATTGGCTGACAGCTGATCACATGGTAAGGGGCCAGGACCGGCCCCTTACACAGATCGGTGATCAGCCGAGTCTCAGTGACTCGGTGATCACAACGCGCCCGGCGCGCGCCCTGCTGGGCGCGCGCAGGGAGCGTGCACAGGGGAGGACGTCATATGACGTCCTCCCGGGAATGTAGGTCCGCGCTGTAGCCGTCATTCGGCTATAGCGCGGATGCCAAGCGGTTAATGAATGTTTAGTCAAAAGCTGTGTTTGTGTTTTTATTTACTATTGACATTTTCTTGGTGAATCAGTGGGGGTACTACTGTATGTACTCCATACTGATTTACACGGGGGGCCCCTTCTTAGGGGGCTTCAAGATTCTAATAAGCTAACCCCCGTCCCCCCAACCGCCAGACCAGGGCTGCGGGGAAGAGGCCCAAAAACATGCAAAAACACATAGAAAAACACATTAAAAAACACGCAAAAAAACACGAAAAAGACAATGCTCAGGCGTAAATGCAGCCTAAATGAAGCTGGGAGTTGCTGTGTACATAGTGTTCAACTATTACTTTCCTGCTGACTTTTTTTCCTTATTTTTTATTACCCATTAATGTTTACCTTATTTTTCATTTTTATTTGTTTTGTTAATTTTTAGTGTCATGTTAAAAAAAATTGAAACATTAAAAAAAATATATATTTCATTTGTTAAAACAACTTTGCAATGCTTTGCACCAGAATCATAATTTCAGTGTCATTTTAACCGGTTCCCGACCGGCGCACGCCGATGTACGTCGGCAGAATGGCGCGGCTGGGAAAATGGGCGTACCCGTACGTCCCTTTGAATTTGCCACCGTGCCATTGCGTGCGCGCCGGCCTGGAGCTCCGTGAGTCGGGTTGCGGGCCTGGCGGACTTGATCGCCGCGGGGATACCCGCGATCGCCTCAGGGAGAGGAAGAACGGGGAGATGCTAATGTAAACAAGCATCTCCCCGTTCTGCCTAGTGACAGTGTCACTGATCTCTGCTCCCTGTGATCGGGAGCAGAGATCAGTGACATGTCACATGTAGCCACGCCCCCCCCCCCACGGTTAGTAACACTCCCCAGGACATACTTAACCTCTCCCTAGCCCCCTAGTGGTTAACCCCTTCACTGCCAGTGTCATTTACACAGGAATCAATGCATTTGTATAGCACAGATTGCTGTATAAATGACAGTGGTCCCAAAAATGTGTCAAAAATGTCCGATGTGTCCGCCATAATGTCGCAGTCACAATAAAAATCGCTGATCGCCGCCATTATTAGTAAAAAAAAAATAATAATAAAAATGCCATAAAACTATCCCCTATTTTGTAAACGCTATAACTTTTGCGCAAACCAATCAAATGCTTATTGCAATTTTTTTTTACCAAAAAATATGTAGAAGAATACGTATCTAAACTGAGGAAAAAAATGTTTTTTTAAATATTTTTTGGGCATATTTATTATAGCAAAAAGTAAAAAATAATGCGTTTTTTTCAAAATTGTCGCTATTTTTTTGTTTATAGCGCAAAAAATAAAAACCGCAGAGGTGATCAAATACCACCAAAAGAAAGCTCTATTTGTGGGAAAAAAAAGGACACCAAATTTGTTTGAAAGCCACGTCGCACGACCGCGCAATTGTCAGTTAAAGCGACGCAGTGCCGAATCGCAAAAAATGCACTGGTCAGGAAGGGGGTAAATTCTTCCGGGGCTGAAGTGGTTAAACCAGATTATAGACTACAATTTTACTATTCATCTTCCAAAATGCTGTTTTGGTAGGATAGGATGTTGTTTTGTTTGTTTTACAGGACCCTTCAGGATGGGACGGCTGTCTTTCCCCCTCCGGCTGGAGCTGCGGATCCTGTGGATGGAGAATTTCCCTTGAGAGGGAGATGCTCTGGATCTTTGTAATGTGCAGAATTGTTTGTAGTGGTAGGGATTTGTAGTTAGGAATGCAATGTATATACTGTAGATACTGAACAAAATAATCTTCTATATTTTTGATACGCATTTATTTGTATTTATGTCTCCCATCCAAGTTTATTCCCTTTTTCCTCTCCTATTCAATTTATCGGATGGCTTTGCTCCTGGGTCCAGAAGCTATTTCTCAAATTTCCCAGCCTAGGGACTGGCTGAATTTTGGTGCGGGGTGAGTGTAGTACCATGTAGGTACCCTGTTTCCCCGAAAATAAGACCTAGCGTGATTGTCGGTGATGGCTGCAATATAAGCCCTACCCCACAAATCAGCCCTAGTTAAGGTCCTTGTAGGTCTTATTTTCAGGGTAGGGCTTATTTTCGGGGAAACAAGGTAGGGCTTATTTGGGGGGTAGGGCTTAATTGGGGGGTAGGGCTTATATTACAGGCATCACTGACAATCACGCTAGGTCTTATTTTGGGGGAAACAGGGTAGGAAGGTGCTAGAGGTAGGATTTTTGTTAGGACAGGTAAATTTAGGCAGGCCTGGCTGGTAGGCAGGCCTGTTTGTTTTGTTTTGATCTTGGCTGGGAGTGGCTCAGGGTAGCAGCTAGTGACTTACAGGCAGCATCACTGAGACCTCCCTCTTCTTTCCAGAGTTTGTGAGAAAGATCTGGAAAGAGAGGAGGCGAGGAGAGGTGGAGCTGCCTGGGGTGTTTTGGGGAGCCCTGACCAATCCCAAACCTGTATTGGCAGGGGACAGGCCTCCTTAAATACCAAGGGTTAGCCCAGTTGGGGGTGGTTGTTGGGTGGAAGAGCTGGAGTAAGAGAGTTTAGAGGCTGTCTGGGCCTTTGAGGGAGCTACCCAGTCTGGGGGGGGGGGGGGGGTGACCTTAGGCTTGGGTGCAGTCGGGACCACCTTCAGGAACGCATGAAAAGGTCCGGACCGGAAGCACAAGAGAGAGCAAGGAGCAGACAGCGGAGAGAGCACTACTAAGAAACTACAGGGAGGACAACTGGTCGCAGCCAGGAGGGCTGGTGAGTGAGGCACAGTCAGGAGGACTGGGGAGGCAAGCCTCAGAGGTCTGGGAGTTTGCAGTCTGTATGGGTGCAGAACCAGAAGTGTGGACTGTGGTGGAAGGAGGCAGCTGCAGCCAGGAGGGCTGGCAGGACCTGAAGAGAGCTAACTGGGATCAGTAGCCGCAGATAGGACAGCTAGCAGCAGAGTCTTTCTATTTTGCAACACTATAGGGGCCCATGGTCCCTGCCTGCAAAAGCCATTTGCTGAGGTCTGGCCGGGCCAGTGTCAGGCCTAGTCATACAAATGTGCTAGCTGGTCCTGGGAATAAAGTGATGTGCTGGAGGTGGCAGAGAGTAACAGTCTGCAGTAAGTGATGAGCTGGAGGAGTGAGGGGAGGTAACTTCAAGCAAGGCTGTGCAGGAGGAAGTTGAAGGGTTATGCACAGTGAGTATAAATAGTTTGTCCCAAAAAAAGTTGCTACTGATTCTTTACTGGGCATCCCATATGCTCCATTCAAGTTATATCCCTCAATAAAAACAAAGTTCAGTGACTGTTTCATGACTCAGAGTGCCTGAAGTGAATGAAGGGCTGGCAGGGTGACAGACAATACAAAATTTCAGCAGCCCCTATGGGGGTACCACTACATGTATTACTTTGTTGTCTTAAGTAATGATATAGTTATCGCTGAATAAACAGGTCAGTAACAGAAATGTAAAAATTGCTCTGGTCCATAAGGTGTGTACAGATGCAAGAGGTAAAGTGCTTAAGGATTAGTAAGCTGTATCTATGAAGCAGTGCAAACATCTGCTTCTCTCCTTGAGTCTTTTTTATCTAATGGATGTCACACCACCTGCTCAAATTCGAGCTTCCAAAATTAAGTTCATAATTGTTTTCTGCCTACCCTCTCTGCCAATCCTTCTACTGGCTTCCAAATGCCCAAGAAAAAATATTCAAAATATTAACAACATACAAAACTACCCACAACTCTTTCCCAAGTTACATCATCAACCTTGTCTCAATATATTGCCAAAACCACCCCCTCTGTTTCTCCTGAAATCCCTTGCTATTTAACCCCCTCCTCATCTCCTCCCATACTTGCCTTACCCTCTTGTCTTGAATTGTATTCTAATTGTACTGTTTCTCTTTATTATGTAAAGTGTTGCACAAACTGATGGTGCTACAATAATAAAGTCCTCTATAATAATAATATACAGAACCCTTATGCCCACAGCCGGTCCGAGGAAAGCAAACATCTCTAATAATGAATGGTCCAGAGTGGAAAAAACTCCTAGGTGATAACCAAAAAGATCCCCAAATGAGATATTACATGAATCAATGATCTCTACACAGGCATTATCCACTCTCATAATCATAAAACCATCAGAAAACCCACCCTAGAGAATGTCATACAGCCATCAATGAAGTGCATGTATGAAGACAGGCTATACTGAGATGAAGCAAAGCCTCAAAAAACTATATTTATCTAAATACAATAGCCATATTATCAATAGTCAATATGAAGATGGCTCCCATGTGGGAAGGTAAAGCTCAACTTCATGCAAAAAAAAGTTTTCCCCTGCGGGGGGGCTGTGCCCGCACTGCAAGGGTTAAGTGATCATTTTGTCCAGAGGAGAGTAGAAACTCACCCAATCCTCCATTCCACCGGTGAACAGCACCCCCCCATGATCCATCGGTGGACTGTGACCTCCTTATGTCCAGAGCAGGGCTATGAGCTTGATGACTTCAGGAACAGTCCACCGCACAAGACCGCTAGAGGGCAGGAGCCACAGGGACCAGTTTTGTATGGGGAGGATCAGGTAAGTGTATCTCTGTTCTAAAATCCCCTAGACAAAAATAAGCAATTAACCCTTGCAATGCGGGTACAGCCACACTGTAAGGGAGAACTTTTTCTTGCCTGGAGTTGGGCTTTAATACCCTGTTTCCTCGAAAATAAGACCTAGCGTGATTGTCGGTGATGGCTGCAATATAAGCCCTGCCTCCAAATAAGCCCTAGTTAGAGTCCTTGTAGGTCTGATTTTCAGGGTAGGGCTTATTTTTGGGGAAACAGGGTAGGGCTTATTTGGGGGGGTAGGGCTTATATTGCAGCCATCACTGACAATCACGCTAGGTCTTATTTTCGGGGAAACAGGGTAGTATAGATCAAAATATAGGTGATGCGTGCCAAATTAAGCAAAAATTTTATCAAACATTTTTTTTTCTATTTTATAACAGATAGCTGAATACAAACAGCAATACCGATAACTGTAGTTATGATCAGAGGAATCTATTCTCACTGGCTACTCAGCAGTAAAGTACATACTTTGCTACAGGCTCACTCTTTTTAGAGATACAATCTGTAGTAGTGATATGTCTACCTACATTAAAGGCTAACTGCACCTTTTCAGACAGAATTTCACTTTTAATAAATAATAGAAGACTTTACTATTTTCGTTTCTGCCCAAGCCATCTCAAAGTGCTTGTCTCTCACTTACCTAGTCCATGGCAGCTTTGAATATGCACTGTTCTATTCAAAATTTAAAAAATGCATTCTGAGCCCATCAATTCCTGTAGCATCATGTGACCATCCAGGAAACTTCATACCCCATCATTCACTGCCTTACTCAGATTAGGGCGTGGTTTACCACTGTAGACCACACCTCCCTCATTAATATACAACCTCTTTTTCTATTTTCACCCACTTTCTTACTTGTTCCTTTAAGATGACCGTACACTGTACAATCTGTTTGTACAGTCTCCTTTAGATCTACCAACAACTGTGTAGTGCAGGGGCATGCCTGATTTGATAGAAAATGAAAAGATTGTTTAGGTGCATTCTTCTATTTCATAGTTTTGGTAAATCTAAAGGAAATTGTACTGAGATTTTATAGACTGCATAAAGTATGACCAGCTTTATACAAGTACATGAGAGGGAATGGGTGGAGAGTGGAGACACTCAGCTGTCATTGTTCTTGTGTAAATGCACAAATTTCACTTTCAGGCCCCATTCACACGTAATCTAGTGGGGGCACTGTTTTTTGGCATGTTTTTTCCTGCGACATGCATCAGGGCAGCTCATTGATTTCAATGGGCTGCTCTATGAGCAGCAAATGTGGTAAAGTAGCTCATGGGGCATTTTGGCATGTTGCAGTTTACACAATTTTCACTGCACATTTTGGTGCATTTTTATTTTTGCACAAGGCAAAATGTGTGTTTGTTTCCCAATTTAGGGGAATGTTAACAATTATTGGTACCATAAGCACGGCTAGTTAATTTTAGGTGTATAAAGGTGGCCAGGAGGGACACACCAATCTATCCAATCACTCTGTATCCAGTCAGGCAGTTGATGGTAGATATAAAGGAGTTTGTACAATTGGATTGTATAGTGTATGGTGAGCTATACAGACTTCCAGGGACACACTTCTCCTGTTTTCAGCACAGCTCTGTTCCACATAAGCTGTTATGTGATCGCTCAGCTCCTGTGCACTCTGCCAAATGAACGATCTATACAAAAAGAAGGTAAGGTACAAAACAATCAATCAGCAGAGGAAGACGCTGGCTGTGTATTTAGTGAGAATGGTGTTAACTGATAATCACTGCATGTAACTACAGAGGTGGGCGGCAGCAACCTCCTGGAAGGGGAGGGCAGGTGCAGGGTGTGATTTAATGAGGTCAGCTGCTGAAGTTCTGTACAGTGGCTAAGTTGAATAGGAGAAGCACAGTCTTCTTAACCACTTCCGGACCGCCGCACGCCGATGTACGTCCAAACTTTGACGGTGGATATCGTTGTTATGGCAGCAGCTAGCTGCCATAACCCAGGTATCCCCGTTTTCGTGCGGTGGCTGGCTTTCTGATAAAAGTGGTCCCTGTGGCGGATTCACCACAAGATCACTTTTATCCGTGGCGGGAGAGGGGGACCCCCCTCCCGTCGCGATCCGGTGCCCTCCGCCGCTTACTGGAGCCGTCGTAGCGGTGGAGGCGATCGTGACCTTCTCTCTTCTGTGCCTGGAGAAGAGTGAGGTTAAGATGGCACCCACTCGTCTCCATGACACTGCTGGGCGTAAGTGAGGTCAAAACGTCACTTCCGCCACGCCTCTTAAAGGCATATTTTTTTCAATGTCATTTTTTTAAACAACTTTTTTTTTTTTTTTTTATTGCATTTTAATGTAAATATGAGATCTGAGGTCTTTTTGACCCCAGATCTCATATTTAAGAGGTCCTGTCATGCTTTACAATTTTACTTCTATTACAAGGGATGTTTACATTCCTTGTAATAGGAATAAAAGTGACACATTTTTTTTTAAAACAGTGTAAAAATAAATCAAATAATGTAAAATAAATAATAAAAATATTTTTTTTTTTTTAAACCCCCCCATCCTGCCGAGCTCGCGCGCAGAAGCGCCCGCATATGAAAACGGTGGTCAAACCACACGTGATGTATCGCCGTGACCGGTAGAGCGAGAGCAATAATTCTAGCCCTAGACCTCCTCTGTAACGCAAAACATGCAACCTGTAGAATTTTTTTAAACGTCGCCTATGGAGATTTTTGAGGGTAAAAGTTTGACGCCATTCCACGAGTGGGCGCAATTTTGAAGCGTGACATGTTGGGTATCAATTTACTTGGTGTAACATTATATTTCACAATATAAAAAAAGATTGGGCTAACTTTATTGTTGTCTTATTTTTTTATTTAAAAAAGTGAATTTTTTCCCAAAAAAGTGCGCTTATAAGACCGCTGCGCAAATACGGTGCAAAAAAAAGTATTGCAACGGCCACATATATAATGTTTGGGGGTTCTAAGTAATTTTCTAGCACAAAAACCTGTTTTAAACATGTAAACACCTAAAATCCAAAACGAGGCTGGTCCTTAAGTGGTTAATTATATAATGTACAACAGATAGCATGGTTCTTGTGGATTCTTTTGACAAACTGCTTAATAAGGACCACACAATAGTTCTTACAGATGGCTTCCATCAAACAATGTTTTAGGCAGAAAATCTTTCCAATCAAGTGAACAGTCTGGTATAGGCAACTGTTTAAGGCCTCGTGCACACCGGCCGTTTGCCCAGCCCTTCTGAATGCCTTTTCTCCTGGCAGGGGAAAAGCAGCGTTAAAAACAGGCCTACAGCCACGTTTTGCAAACGTGTTTAGGTGTATTTGGCCATTCATTAATTTAATTGGCCATAATATATTTATTCTGGTCATTGAAATGAATGAACACTCAAGCACTAAACGCGCCTAACCCTTAGGTGCATTTACAGTATCTCACAAAAGTGAGTACACCCCTCACATTTTTGTAAATATTTTATTATACCTTTTCATGTGACAACACTGAAGAAATGACACTTTGCTACAATGTATAGTAGTGAGTGTACAGCTTGTATAACAGTGTAAATTTGCATAGTTGCCAACATTGTAAAAAAAAATTTCGGGACACTTTTTTGGCCATAGGCGGAGTCTTATCATAATTAGGGGGCGGGGCATGTGTTTATAGGCGTGGCATAGGTAAAAATAAAACTGCTGAGCGCGCCGCGGCGAAAAATGGGCGTGGTTTACATGAAACATTGGGCGTGGCTTAAATGAGCGTGGCTCAAAGGGGGTGTGGTTAGAGTCTGAGATGAATGAGGGATGGAGAGGGAAAGGGGGAAAGGGGGGAGAGGGATGGAGGGACAGCAGCCCCAGATCCTACACAGCAATAGAAATATGTGTATTCTAGAAAGTTTAACAATCAACAGATAAAGATACTCCAAACACCTGGTGTTAGCACTTCAATCATCCCGACACCATGGTTGTTATGGTGTCAGAATGATTGAAGTGCATTATTTCTATTATTACATTGTAATCTAGAATGAGATCATTCAACTCACCATAATGCCGAATCAGAGGGATCCCTGAGCGTGTCATATGCCACGTTGCCTGCCACCAGCAGAGTCCGTCCTTGCATCAGGTGCCCCCAGCAGAGTCCGTCCTTGCATCAGGTTCCCCCAGCAGAGTCCTGTCCTTGCATCAGGTGTCCCAGCAGAGTCTGTCCTTGCATCAGGTGCCCCCAGCAGAGTCCGTCTTTGCATCAGGTGCCCCCAGTGGAGTCCCTCCTTACATCAGATGTCCCCAGCGAAACCCCTCCTTACATCAGGTGTCCCCAGCGGAGCCCCCCTTACATCAGGTGTCCCCAGCGGAGCCCCCCCTTACATCAGGTGTCCCCAGCGGTGCCCCTCCTTACATCAGGTGTCCTCAGCGGTACCCATCCTTACATCAGGCGTCCCCAGCGATGCCCCTCCTTACATCAGATGTCCCCAGCGGAGCCCCTCCTTACATCAGGCGTCCCCAGCGGAGCCCCTCCTTACATCAGATGTCCCCAGCGGAGCCCCCCTTACATCAGATGTCCCCAGCGGTGCCCCTCCTTACATCAGGTGTCCCCAGTGGTGCCCCTCCTTACATCAGGTGTCCCCAGAGGAGCCCCCCTTACATCAGGTGTCCCCAGTGGTGCCCCTCCTTACATCAGTGTCCCCAGCGGTGTCCCCCTTACATCAGGCATCCCCAGGGGTGCCCCTCCTTACATCAGGTGTCCCCAGCAGAGCCCCTCCTTACATCAGATGTCCCCAGCGGAGCCCCCCCTTACATCAGATGTCCCCAGCGGTGCCCCTCCTTACATCAGGTGTCCCCAGCAGAGCCCCTCCTTACATCAGGTGTACCCAGCGGAGCCCCCCCTTCCATTAGGTGTCCTAGTAGCCGTGTCTCCGCCGCCATTAGAGAACAGAGGCCAAGGGGGTATACAAAATAGTGTCTCCGCCGGGCGCGTAATTACAATAGAACCCCCGCCTCTGTCCATAACAGACCGGCAGCGGGGCGGAGTGGGGCGGGGGGGGTGGGTGGACTTCTAGCGGTGGCAGGCGGTGGTGAAAAATCGGGAAAAAACGGATTTCCCAGGACATTTCCCGGGAAACAATAAAATCGGTAAAAGAGTCTAAATCCCGGGAATGTCCCGGGAAATTCGGGACAGTTGGTAAGTATGAATTTGCTGTCCCCTCAAAATAACTCAACACACAGCCATTAATGTCTAAACCGCTGGCAACAAAAGTGAGTACACCCCTAAGTGAAAATGTCCAAATTGGGCCCAATTAGCTATTTTCTCTCCCCGGTGTCATGTGACTCGTTAGTGTTACAAGATCTCAGGTGTGAATGGGGAGCAGGTGTGGTAAATTTGGTGTTATCGCTCTCACTTTCTCATACTGGTCACTGGAAGTTCAACATGGCACCTCATGGCAAAGAACTCTCTGAGGATATGAAAAAAAGAATTGTTGCCCTACGTAAAGATAGCCTAGGCTATAAGAAGATTGCCAAGACCCTGAAACAGAGCTGCAGCATGGTGGCCAAGACCATACTGCGTTTTAACAGGACAGGCTCCATGCAGAACAGGCCTCGCCATGGTCGACCAAAGAAGTTGAGTGCACATGTTCAGTGTCATATCCAGAGGTTGTCTTTGGGAAATAGACGTATGAGTGCTGCCAGCCTTCATGCAGAGGTTGAAGGGGTGGGGGTCAGCCTGTCAGTGCTCAGACCATATACCGCACACTGTATCAAATTGGTCTTCATGGCTGTCATCCCAGAAGGAAGCCTCTTCTAAAGATAATGCACAAGAAAGCCCACAGCTTGCTGAAGACAAGCAGACTAAGGACATGGGTTAACCAAGATAAGCTTATTTGTTTCACATGGTGTCAAGCGTGTGTGGCGTCAACCAGGTGAGGAGTACAAAGACAAGTGTGTCTTGCCTACAGTCAAGCATGGTGGTGGGAGTGTCATGGTCTGGGGCTGCATGAGTGCTGTCGGCACTGGAGAACTACAGTTCATTGAGGGAACCATGAATGCCAACATATACTGTGAAATACTGAAGCAGAGCATGATCCCCTCTCTTTGGGGACTGGGCTGCAGGGCAGTATTCCAACATGGTAATGACCCCAAACACACCTCCAAGACGACCACTGCCTTGCTAAAGAAGCTGAGGGTAAAGGTGCTGGACTGGCCAAGCATGTCTCCAGACCTAAACCCTATTGAGCATCTGTGGAGCATCCTCAAACGGAAGGTGGAGGAGCGCAAGGTCTCTAACATCCACCAGCTCTGTGATGTCGTCATGGAGAAGTGGAAAAAGACTCCAGTGGCAACCTGTGAAGCTCTGGTGAACTCCATGCCCAAGAGGGTTAAGGCAGTGTCGGAAAATAATGGTGGCCACACAAAATATTAAAACTTTGGGCCCAATTTGGACATTTTCACTTAGGGGTATACTCACTTTTGTTGCCAGTGGTTTAGCCATTAATGGCTGTGTGTTGAGTTATTTTGAGGGGACAGCAATTTTACACTGTTATACAAGCTGTACACTCACTACTTTACATTGTAGCAAAGTGGAATTTCTTCAGTGTTGTCACATGAAAAGATATAATAAAATATTTACAAAAATGTGAGGGGTGTACTCACTTTTGTGAGATACTGTAAGTACCAAAAAAAAAAAAAAAAAAACAACATCTACTTTCTGGACAAAGATTATGACTCATTTTTGCCATAGAAATGTAAACAATGGTATCTGTAATGTTCTTGTCTGTGATCATAAAATGTCTGACACCGATTTGACACCTGCTGCAGCTCACTATAGACTTCCAATGTTACAGGCTGATCACTGCAGAGAGGAGGCTGGGGAAAGGGCTTTCTCCTTCCTGCAGTAGACTAATAGCATCAGCTCTCCGTGGGCAAAGTCACTTGACTGGAGCTTTTGGACTGCTTTTAAAGGTTATGCTATTGTACATTATTTATTGTAGATTTGTACAGTTGCCCAAAGGCCTACTTGTACAAAAAAAACCTGTGGTTGATATAAACACTTAAAACCTGGCTTCTGAATGGTTCCACCAATGAGCTTAGCATGCCAGCACAGAAACCAGATCTATGTGATAGCATTATCTATTGCAGTTATACTAAACTGGTGTCAGAGCAGACCTTGCAGGTTCATTAAGCACTCAACTTAACCCTTAAGCAGTCTAATTCGGCCTGTGCATCTGACTCTAACATCTATAGATCTAAATAGATAGATATCTAAATCCATTTTGTATAAATTAGGAAAATATATACTGTAAATGATCACTAGATGTCACTACTGCTAAGCATAAAACTGTTTTTTATTATTCGTGATACTAAGAGAATGTATTTTTTTTCATTCTCTCATAAAGCTTTAACAGGAAGACAATTTTTTTAATTTTTAATTTTTATTTTTTTATATTTTTATTTTTTTTCTGGAGTTTTTTTGTGTTTTTTTTTTTTTTACTTCCTCAATACACTGCTTATTTATAAGTCATTGTGCATCTGCCACTATATTTATGCAGATGTGGGAATTTTGACACATGCATTTTTACGTATTTTTGCAAACTCCATATTATATTATTTTATTTTATTTAATTCTATTTACATTTCTTTTATATATATATATATATATATATATATATATATATATATATATATTTCAGTATTATTTACAGTTTATTCCATAACTGGTATGTGTCTACTCAACCTTACTAATTATCGAGGCCTTGCAATCACATACATCTATGAGTAACTAATGGTAATTCAGTATTAATTCAATGTATGTCTTCATAATAAGGCAAGTATATTCAGATGGACTTTCTAAGCTCATCTGAATAATGGCACTACACTGACATCTACTGTCGCTACATGGCACTACAAGCCTTAAATATCTTTCTCTACACAGGCTTTTATCAGTCTCAATGTAGTTTTGTTATATATTATACCATACCACAACACTGCCATCTTATGTCATATATTAGATAGACATACCAATTAAAAGAACCATACCATAGGCACTTTTTGCTCTCTTACAGGTATGCTTCTCACAATCCTCACTAGACATGTGCCCATGCAGCAACATGGTTTGCATCTCTTATACTAACCAACAATTTGGTCGGACCTTTAGTAGATCAATATACCTATTGGATATAACAGTTAATACTACTATTACACGCTTCATTCTCCGGTATGGTAGTAGTAATGCATACTATTCATTATGTTTTAGTATACAACCGTACAGTAGATCTAAAGTTTGATCTATATGTGTGTGTTCTTCAACATCACTAGATTTTTGGATCTATTCCTAGGTTTTTTTTTTTTTTCTTCCATAGCTCCCTTTCCCTCAGGTATCAATAATAGATACATTTACACCGTCTTTAAGCTCTAGAATACTAGACATAAGCTGCACAGTTATACTTTTCTATGACATTGGAGGTAGCATCCCGCCTATGCCGACATGATTGACCCCCTCTCAGTCTCTACATATTCTCTCATTAGAGAAATGTTTTCTATTTTTCCTAAAAGATTATTCATATATCTTTTTATGTTCTTATTAATGTTAACTCTTGTTAGACGCAAAAATTTTGTCTCATATACTCAAAGACTGAGTTTAAATTCTATGGTTCGATTTAACTTTCTCGGTCGGTTGGAAAATGATTTTCTTTCCAACCCCATACAGTTTGTTCACTACAAATTTTGTTTACTCTTAATTAATGTTATGTTACTCTTAGACACTATACAGAAAAATTATGGTACAATTTTTTTGTTATGCCTCAAGCTGATTGTAGAGATTATTCACTGGATTAAATCCTTGTACGCCTATTTTACAGTATCTATCCCTATTACAATTCGTCAATTATACACCATATTTCCCTTATTTTATCAAATCTTATTACTTCCTGATGAGCCCCCAAATTTGTTTCCAACCACATGACTATAACAATCTTATCTCACAACGTCCAAGGATTTAATTCACCACATAAGAGGAAAAAAGCATTCTTGCAATATAAAAAACTAAATGCCAAAGTATTATTGTTACAAGAAACACATTTCATGAAAGATGGACACCCCACATATTTCCATAAAGCTTTTAATCAATCCTTTTATACCACATTCACCTCCAAAACTAAAGGTGTGGCAATTTTTATCCACCATTCTTTTCCATTGGAGGTTCAACAGGTTTATAAAGATCAAGATAGTAGGTACATCATCATAAAAGGAATGTTAACCGGTAGAGAACTAACGATTGCAAACGTATATGCACCAAATGATTCACAAACTACTTTTTTCACAAATTTCTTTAATATACTACAACAATACCACTCACCACGTATTATTTTGGGTGGTGATTTTAATTTGGCCTACCAACCTAACTTAGACCGCAGCAAACAAAATCAAAACTCCAAAACTTTCTCAAAAACAATTATAACGCACATAGTCTACAACTAATCGATACGTGGAGATCATTGAATTTAGGAACTCGGGAGTATACCTATTACTCTCACCCACACGATTCATACTCACGTATCGATTACATCTTTTGCACTCCAATAATCCTTGCCAACTCCCACGATGCCTCAATACACCCGTGTGCTTGGTCAGACCATCAAATCACAACGTTTAATACTTAATTTATAGGCCTCACTTCTACTCCATATTCGTGGAGAATTAACAAATCAATTCTAACAGACCCCATACACAACCAGGAGATTGCTTTAGAAATAAAAGACTATTTCAATCTAAATTCCACCCCAGAGATCCCTCCAACTTCATTATGGTTAGCACATAAGGCTGTTTTAAGAGGCCTTCTCATCAAAAGAGGGAAAAAATCCATACCCTTACTAAAGATCTTCACAACCTATACAAAATTCATACCAACATGCACGACCCAAACATATATTCATTAATATTCCAAAAACGCAATGAATTAGACTCATTACTCACATATAAAGCAGAAAAGTCCCTTAGATGGTCAAAAGCAAAATTTTTCCTGTCAAGTAATGCATACTCGTCAATGTTTGCCCGCCAGCTTAACCAATCTATAAAACCCACCCATGTATATAAACATAAAAATAACTCAAACCAACTAGTCACTCATCCACAAGAAATATTATCTATCTTTAAAAAATTCTACTCTGACCTCATTGTATTATAAACAATATCAACAATTATTAACACCAAATTTAGCAAAATTATATAACAAGATTCTTAAAGGAGAACAGTTCCCAGAAGAAATGCTTCTTGCAAATATGTCTCTTATCCCAAAACCAAACAAAGACCACACATTGCCACAAAACTACAGACCAATTTCTGTAATAAACAATGACCTTAAGATATTCTGTAGATTATTATCCAATAGACTTGCATTAATAATTCCCTCACTAATCTCCCCCTACCAATAAGGGTTCATGCCTGGTAGACAAATTACAGACAACATTAGATTAGCCACTAACATAATACAAGACGCAAATATCAACTCCAAATCTGTTTTACTTCTTAGTCTCGATATCAATAAAGCATTCGATAGTGTATCCTGGGATTTCCTCGACTTAGTTCTGAAAAGATACGGCTTCTTAGGAGAATTTCTCCACGCCTTTTACGCTCTTTATCATAACCCATCTACTAGGATTAGATTACCAGGCTGTAATTCAGACTTTTTCAGACTAGGCAGAGGAACAAGACAGGGTTGTCCCCTATCTCCCTAATTATTCGCATTAGCGCTTGAACCCTTAGCTACAGCAATACTGCACAACCCAGATATAAAAGGTTATAACTCTAACAATAATACCTATAAATTGAGTATGTATGTGGACGACATGGTATTATTCCTCACACAACCCAATATTGCTTTACCAAATTTACTACAAACTCTTAAAACATTTGCCTCACTATCTGGCCTAACAGTGAATGTCACCACATCTATAGGAATGCCAATTAACATCCCATCATCCCAATTAGACTCCTTAGGTTCCTCATTCAATTTCTCATGGTGAATGGATTCTCTCCCTTATCTTGGTATATTTCTTACACCAAATATTAATGACCTTTCCTTAAAAAAACTACACCCCATTAATACAAAAAATGAGATTGATGCTCAAATTATGGAAATCTTTTAAAATATTGTTTCTTGGCCGAATTACAGCGATTAAGATGACAATCTTACCAAAAATCTTATACCTATTTAGAGCTCTCCCAATCAGATTAAATAAAGTAACTATTACTAAATTCCAAACAGAAATCAATAAATTTATCTGGTCAGACTCCCGTCCACGTCTTTCTAGATCAGTATTACACAATCCACAGAAAAACGGTGGTCTGGGTCTCCCAGACTTCTGGCTTTATTACCTAGCCGCCAGATGGTCACAAATAGCACAATGGCACATTCCCAACCCCAAAGTCCCATGGGTTAGATTTGAAAAAGACTCCATCCAACCATATTCTATCTCAAGTATATTATGGGGTAATAAAGTATCAACTCACATCCTAGACAACCTTAACCAATTAGTCTCACATTCATATCAATTATGGAAACTACATAACAAAAAATATAACTTAACCTCTAACACACCTCCACATCTTTTATTGGTGACCCAAAATTCCCTCTTTCCTCAAATGAGAGAGGAGACTTTTCATGGTGGACAAATAATAACCTACTATCCCTCTATAATTTTTTAGAAAACAACAACTTCACTTCATTCTCTTCATTGAAATCTAGACATCAGATCCCCAATACTGAGTTTAATAAATTTCTCCAAATCAGACATTTTTTTAGTACAAATTTCCAAACAGTAATCTCACTCCCACCATCATTTTTTGAAAACATTTGTCTAAAAACACCTAGGAGAGCAGGTCTGATATCTGAAATCTACTCTAATCTAGTCAATAATGCAGAACAATCCAAACTTCCCTATATGCTCAAGTGGGAACAAGAATGTGATTTCTCATTTACAATGGAAAATTGGGACAAATGTATCTCTAACTTACACAAATGCACAAGATCAATTACGATCAAAGAAACTGCAATCAAACTTTTTACAAGGTGGTATCATACTCCAGTTAAAATTCATGCTATTTTCCCTGACACCCCTCATACATGTTTCAGAGGTTGCAATTCAGCAGGATCCTTTTCTCATATCTTCTGGGATTGTGATAGAGTTACTCAGATATGGAAACAACTGGAAAAATTTGCCTCCAAAATCTCAAATAGCAACATAAACCTCACTAAATATAACTGTCTCCTATTTTCCCCTATCATCGGTCTTTCCATACATAATATGAGATTGATCCACACAATATGTGTTGCTGTACACTGGTTGATAGCATACCATTGGAAATCCCCCACAGTTCCTCTTTCACATTTGAAAACCAGAATTAACAATATTAATTTAATGGAAAAATATTCCACACACTACAAAACACTAACCAATTCTACACAAAGAAATGGGACCCATGGTTTAACCATGCTAATCTCTTCTTTAACCCTGAATAATTCTACTAAATACTGAAGTTCACTGAAGAGTATTATATGAATATAGAGTTTAATGTATAATAGCAATTGCTATATTTATATATAAATTTATACTCCATTCAAGAACCGCTTAATATATATTGTTATTCCTTTTTGTAGTAATTACTTTGATTGTACATTTTATGGCATATGTCAATAAGCTTTTTGTACTATTTCTTTGTACCAAATAAAAAAGTTTGTAAACAAAAAAAGAGAATGTATTTTTTTTACTGGAAATTAAAGCAAACCCTCACTAACATACAAGGTCTGCTTATGTGGTAGCCCTCACCCACTAATTACTCATTTTCAGAAAAAAGCAACAAAAATACATTAAAATATAAAACATACTTTAAGAAATGTATATATTATTATACATTAAAACATAATTGAAAGTAACATGTGAAAAAAGTAACTCTTGATATTGGTGGCTCATCTAGGTAAGGGTGACGTCATTGGGTTTTATTTTTTGGGAGGATCCTGGGAAAAATGAGGATCCTGTACAGTACCGTAGTGTCTTCTTGCAAGATCTGGGATCCTCTATCCACTTTTTACAAAGGAAACTGCCGTGTTTATATCATACTGCTACTGCATTTTACGCATGTAGCTCCCGCTGGCAGTACCTTTAAAGTAGTATTACCCCAAAAGCAAATGTTTATTATATTGTAGCTTATCAATTCTTAGGCTCTGTTCACACCTGGGCCTTTTGAATTATGGGCAGGATTTGCACGACTCTGCCTCCGATTTGAAAATGCTCTGTCAAATGACAAACTGAGCAACGCGAATTTCAGATGCCATTCATTTCAATGGCACTTGAGAATGTGGTTCGGTTCTGCCACAATTGTTACGCAATAAATTGCGCTGCATTTGCAGCAATCCACGTCGGGGGAAGCTTGTCGCCAAAAAAGGAGTAGGAGCGATTTGTCATTTGACAGAGCGCTTTGAAATCGCAGGCAGAATCGCACCAATTCTGCCCACAATTCAAAGTGCCCAAATGCGAACAAAGCCCTAGATGTGATGGCTGTATTTGTTTTCTTTTTTAGGCTTTCTTTCTTCTATTTTCTTTTGATGACCAAGTCAGCAAGTCTGTTTTCCAAAAGAACAAGCTCTCTTCCAGATGTATCAGTTTACAAGGATGAGGCGAACCATTTAGAACTGGCAAGGATGCTTACAATGATCAGCTTTTATTTATTCATGTAAAATCTTTATCTAAAAGGAAAAAAAAACTGTTGCTGTAACTGATTATAAGGTGTGAGCTGAAGTTTGGCTTCAATTTGTTAGTGTATTTAAATCTGCTAGAACCAGGGGCGTAGCTACAGGGGTCGCAAGGGTCGCACTTGCTACCTGGCCCCATGCTCCAGGGGGCCCGTGAGGCCCCCTGTACAGCTGAATAGGATGGGCGGCATGTAGAGGAATCGATCCCCGCCTCCTGCAGCCGTTGAATGCTCACTTCTCCTCCTTTCCCTCCCGCAGGCATTCAGTAGCTGCAGGAGGCAGGAATCAATTCCTCTATACGTTACAGCCCCGTCACCCCTCCTATCCAGCTTCCCTCTGCTTCTCCTGGACCCCTCTCTTCCAGCTCCACACTGAGCTACTCAGGAACACAACTTGACATCATGGCACGCCAAGCAACCTGCTGCTCTGAGTGAGACATTCCTGAGCTGCCGGGATCCGGGTCACCGAGCGGGTGAGAGCTGTGAATAGGGGATAAGCCGCCCTAGCATTCCGCTACTGTAGGGGGGGCCCCAGCGGGGTTGCTTGCCGCAGGGCTCTGAGTTGAGAGTGTATCTTTCATATGGCTGAAAGCCTGCACTTACAGCCCCCCCCCTCGCACAGACAGGACAGGAAAGAGCCGATCTGCCCCTTCTCCTACCACCCCTCTCCACCTGTGTGCACCTTGGGAACTGTGAATCTAAGCAGCTGAGTTTGATCATTCAGCTGCTTAGCTTAACACTTTCCGCAGTGCACACAGGAGGAAAGGGTCCTGTCCGTGCGAGGGAGGAGGGAGTGGGAACTGTCAGTACAGGCTCTGAGCTGTATGAGAGAGATGCTCTCAGCTCAGAGTCCTGCTGATGGGCACTGATAAGGGGCATTGATGAGCACTGATTAGTGGACTGATGGGCACTGATAAGTTGCATTGATGAGCACTAATATGTGGCACTGATAGGCAGCTCTGATGGGCACTGACAGGTGGCATTGATGAGCACTGATATGTGGCACTGATAAATGGCACTGATGGGCATTGATTGCCAGCATTGATGAGCACTGATAGGCTGCATTGACGAGTACTGATAGGTGGCACTGATGGCCACAGATAGGAGGCATTAATGGGCACTGATAGGCAGCACAGATGGGCACTGATAGGCAGCACAGATGGGCACTGATAGGCGGCACTGATGGGTATTGATAGGCAGCACTGATGGGGTTGCACTGATAATTAGGGCACTGATAAACAGTGCCCTGATTATCAGTGTAAACAATGCACTAACAGCCTTGCTGGTTAACGGCTCTCCTTTCCTCAAACGGACACATTGTGGGAAAAAAGGACTGCCGATAACTGGCAAATCTGTTTACATGTGATCAGCTGATCACATGGTAAAGGACCGCTGTGGTTAGCCCTTTATCGTGATCTGTGATCAGCTGTGTCACAGCGCGTGCGGGATGTGCACCCCGAGCGGGAGCAGGATTCTGGGAGGATGTCCATGAACACCTTCCCAGAACTGGAAACCTAGGTCTTGGCTGGAACATTGAACACTACCCACACCCCCAGCCTGACAATGCAGCTGTCTGCTGTGCCCCCTGTACTGATTCATCCAGAGTGGGGGCAATCTAATACAGGAAAGTCACGTGACTTTTTCAAGGATACCAGGTACCTTGAAAAAGTCACGTGACCGTGACGCAACGCGTGGGAGGAGCCTAGGACGCATTGGGCAGACTGTCAGTATCTAGCTGTGTACTGCAAACCACTCTGCTCTCGTCCGTGGCGGCTGACTGCTTTAATATATCTGCATATGCCTTCATACTATTGGGCGCACGTGAGTGGATCTCATTACATGTTTGCTGGTGTACCTTGTATAAGGAGCATTGCGCAATGATATTTCCTTTCCTTTTTTATTTGCCTTACATATGATGACTGATGGTGATTACTACATCTGATGCGGTTGGAGCTAAAGGTTATTGTCGTTCAAGAGTGACAAATTAAACACCAATTAAGCAATTGTAGAACTATTTCAGAACTTTGGATACTGGGACTAGTTTTATTCCTTGTTTGAACTTGGCTGTCTGATTTTATTCTCTATGTTTTATTATTATTAGAGTGGCATATGTCTTTATTAGATTTTTTTGTATTAGATTTTTGTTTTCATTTTTATTTGTGCACATAACGTCACGATTTTATTGCACTTTTTGCACACTATTTTTATTTATTCAATGAATTGTCTATGTGGGATTTATCATTTAAATATTTAATCATATATTCATTCATCTTACCACACAGTGAAGCGCTTCAAACACATGTCTTTACACCCCCATGCATACTTGATCTGAAGGTTCTCAACATTTTTCTCCTGGTACAAAAATTCTGCCTGGAATCTGCCAGGCCAGTCATTGCATTCCTTCACCAAGGAGTCCTTTTTGTCCTGTCCCCTTTTGCCTGGCATATCACCACTACCTACGTTTTGCTGTAGGTACGCAACATTAACAATTTGTTGCCCTACTTTGAAATAGCTACATTGACTCAATGACTCAATGAATTTGTTGCCCTATCTTCTGGTGGAGATTTTTGGGATTTTATATTTATAACAAGGAGCTTCAAGAGAACCATTGCAAGGACTCTAATTAAATTACCCCATTGGGTGTATGTATGTATGTGTGTATGTATTTATATATATATATATATATATATATATATATATATATATATATATATATATATATATATGTACGTGTATGTAGGTATAAGATGATATGTATAGTATATTTTGTGATACCATGATGAGATAGGGGCCAGCCTACCTTTTAAAAATACTTGTTCTCCTGTCTCATGGGAAGTATTGAATGTCTCCAGGTGTTAATTGAATTCCTTTTGTTTTACAAATAGTCTTTGCAGACGTTGAGGCTCCATCTCACCAGGGGCCGTTGACATGCAAATGTCAGAACTGTTTGGGCTGGGAATCAAAGGGGTTGTTCATTAAGTCATAGACTTGGAGGCATCATAACCTTAAAACCTGAGCATGAACATTTAGGAAGCTTCAGAGGTAGCCAATGAGGATTTGAAGCAACTGTGAACCAATGAATATTAGGCTTCAGAGGTAGCCAATCAGAATTTGATGCAACTCTGAACCAATGAATGTGTTGCATCTGTTGATTGGTGGAGAATGAATATAAAATAGGGGGAGAGCTATCTGTTCTCTCTGTTCAACTCCAGACCATCGAGACGACAGGATGTCTGTGTTAAGTATTCCCTTATCTCTCTACTTTTTCCCTAACCTTTGCTATCCTAGGATTTGTCTTATAATATTGATAGCCTGTGTATGCCCATTGTAACCATGTCTGAGTTTGGCCTAAATTATCTTTGTAGCCTGGCAACACCGTACCTGCAAGATCACTTGAGATATTTGATCATTTCTAATTATTCTAACGTTTCTTTTTTGTATGAATAAATGTAATTGTTTATCTTTCCGCACCGTTATCGTTCGTTTTTTCTTATATAGACAGAGGTTTAATTACTTATTTTATGTATCGTTAATCAGTTAAGTGAGGTATAAACATTGCCAACACATTCCCCGTGTGAGGTCATCTGAGGCTGTCCGGACTCAAACCATCAGAACAAGATGGACTCCAGGGTGTAACACAGTAGGGTCTGATAGGATAGTACCCAGATTGACCGTGAAATCTAACTTGCACTGTTCTCATCCCTAATGGCAGGGATGGAACATTTTGCAGATATCACAATGGTACTGGTACCGATGATGCTGGAAAAAGGAAGGCGTTGTACTATGGGAAAAGGCAATAATGCTGGCACAGGAGGGGGTCGTGTCTAATGGATGCCGGGGTAGTGTCCCAACTGGTCCTAAACAAAGTTAAAAATACTTGAGACCTGAGACCAGGGTACTGGTGCTGGTATCACATGTCTAATGATGCACTGTTTTCAGCATCAGGTTAAATGGTACTCAGCAGGGTACACTACCTCGGGGAGTCTATTGTACATCTCCTCTTGCCCTTGGCATGGATATAGCAGGAACACTGGGTTGTACCCCGATCACCCCTGAAGAAAGGTTTTCTAGCAAACCTGACATACTCTTACACCTACTGAAACTTCCATTGGGATTCGGGGAGGAGTTAAAAGTTGGGGAGTTGGGTAGTTTGGGCAACAGGTAGATAATGCCAACAGTCTGTGCAGGGCGTGAATAGAAGGGCCCTGCTCAAGGGGTTTCTGATCTAAGGAGAGGAGGGTGGTACAAAAATAAAAGCTACTGGGAATTATCTGATATGGAGCTGGCTGAGGTAAAATTTAGGGCGGTAGGTTTCCCGGAATAAAAGAGTTTTTAGGTATCACCTGGTGGAAGGGGTAGGAGCTGGACATATTGGGGTGGGGAGTTCCAGAGGTTCTGGAGCGGTCCTAATGTTGAGCATGGGAGGAGGTAACAAGGGAGCTGGAAATCAGGATGTCTTAGGAGTGAAGTGGACGATTTGGGTGATCTCAAGATCAAAAGAGGTTAATCCAAATATCTCAAACAAAGGTTTCTTAATAGGAAAAGTTTATTCAGGTACCGTCTTAGGGCCACAGTTTTAGTAAACTCCACCCTGTTGCTGTCCTGATGTGGGTAACTATTAAGAGACCGATGTAGAGTATTGTGCGCATTTAAAAAGAGGACCCTAGAACTATATTTTTCTTTTTGTTGTTTTGGGAAAAAGCCTCTAAAATAATTTTGAGCAATAAAATGCAGTCGGTTTTGACTAAATTCTAAAAGTTTTTGGCAACCATTGTTTTATTCTCTAATTTTTTAATATTTTTTTATACCCGACTTGCAATTTTTTGGTGACAGTGATCCTGTTCACCTGTTGATTAGTGTATTATTTTTCAAGGCACTTTATAATAATTTTTCAGGACAGTTATATATTGTTTGTTTGTTTTTATGAATACAGATTCAATGCTCTTTGACATAAAGTGAAATGTGTATGATAAACGGTCTGGGTTGAAGCAGCATTAAACCTGTATGTTTTTAAAATTTTTTTGCTTATTTTTAATTTTTTCTCTTCTTTTCTCGTTCCTACCTTCTTAGTTTAATATTCTTATCTTTAATTACTTAAAGTGATGGTACCAGTCTATTAGCTGACAATGCTCCTCTATATCTTTAAAAGTAAATGTATTAGTCTTCTGGAACTTTTGTTTGAATATCAGAGATGATCTGTGAATTGTAAGGCTTTACCGTTTCTGCTTGACTCCATTTTAAAAGTCTAGTGGGTCCTATAGAATGGTTTCCTGAAACATACAAGTACCATATTTCACAAAGTATCCCTGGACATCCAGATGTGGTGAACCCAGGGACCTGGCAATAGCAGGCAGTGTTGAATATCCCTACCATCAAGGGCCATGGATGATACTGGCTGTTGCTCTGACTCTGTACCCTGTGGGGATTCCACTTTACTCGTCCACATTACACCCCTTATAAGTATTTAGCCTTAATGGCCACACCGCTGCTCCTGTCTGGCATTCCTCCCATAACTGTACACTGGCGTTCTCCTTTCTTTTTTTTTGTATTTATGCAAGACTGTCCGGAGGCCCGCCCGACCACCACCTGCAGAAGCAACGATAACCAAGTCATCTCAAATGTGCAACAAATAAGACTCTCCTGAACTTTCCTTCACCATGCTGAAAAGTGCTGTCTCCCGGTCCGATCCAGTTGTTACAATCATTACACCATATTCCCAAGTTACAGGACTAGATATGCCAGGATCCCGCTATCAATGTTGGAGTTCCGCTCTTCCAAAGCAGAGGGGCAATGAAACATTGCAGTACAGACACTCATGGTTTGGATGTGAAGGAACCAGGGTTTCTTTGCTGTCTCAAGTCTACCTTGATGGGTTCCTTGAAAGGAAGAGGAGGCCGCAGTGGTGGTGGTGGGGAAGGGTCGAGGCTTCTGGTGGTTGTAGGTGGATGCAAAATCATTGAAGGAGGACATACGTTCAAGAATGAACTTCAGGGGGGACTGTGGTGGAGATTTTGAAATCCATATTTATATCTTCAAGGGAACTCTCTAATAAAAGGACTCTCTAATTAAATTACCATACCCCATTGGAGATATATATATGTTCTTGTATGTATATATTTTTACAAGACTGTATATATTTTGTGATATAAGGTTGAGCCCAGCTTAGATTTTAAAAATACTCTTTTCTTGGTTCTCAAAAGCTGTTGAATGTTTTAGGCAGGTGATAATTAAGTTACTCGTTGTCATATCAGACTTTTGTCACCACTTGGTTGGGGGTCTTTTGACATGCTAATGTCAGAACTAGTAGGGTTGGGGATCAAAGGAGGTTGCTTAACAAATATAGACAGAAAGGCACCGGAAGTTTTTAGACCTGGGCATGGTAGGCAAAGAGGCTTGAGGTGCAGCCAATCAAAATTTGAGCCAACTATGAACCAATGAACATTTAGGAGGCTTCAGAGATAGCTAATGCTTATGTGAGCAACTCTAGATCAATGAGAAGGTCCCAGGGGGATAGAACCTGGATAGGTGGGAATAGGGGCATGGGGGGGGGGTATAAAGCAGTCGAGAGAGCTACTCCCATCCTCTTTGGCTCACAGTCTAGATGAAAGATGGCCACACATAAGAATATCTGTGTAATGTATGCTCTTATCTCTTTACTTCTTCCCTAACCTTTTCTATTGTAGGATTTTGCCTTAATATATTATTAATCTCTTGATAGCATGGGTATGACCATTATAGCAATATTTTGTATCATTGGTAACATCGTTGTTTCTAAGATTGTATCATTCATGTTGTAGTTGCTAATCTCGGATTAATACAAGTTTCTTTTCTGTACAATAGTAAGCTTAAATAAAATAAATAAATTTGATTGTTATCTTTTTTTCGCATACGTATCATTCGTGCTTACTTTCATGGGTTGATTCATATAGATAAAAGGTTTTTGACACTTATGTTATGTATCATTAAGCATATAAGTGAGATAGGTAAAAATAGCCTTGTCACTTCTCTACACTGACTCCATGAATTTGTTGCCCTACCTTATGGCCTGTCCACTGCACTCAGGTCTTCATGAAGGTGATAATCCTTCTTCTTGCTCTGCTTTGCTTTCAGAGCATCCACATAGTGGGATATCTATACAACCTTTTTCTGATGGAAGAGTCAACTAATGTCCAATAGACTCTACAGACCCACAGAGAAGATACTCCAGATATCTCTGAAGTATCTTGACCTAATCTTAGATACGGTCCTGTCCAAGGTATTGCTTCTCCTGGACATACTCCAGACTCTCTGCTCCCATGTTCAGACTTTGCAGACCAGAAGCCATTTGGCCCTTGACTTTTGCACGAGAGTTTTGGACCTGAGGTTTTCTCCTTCAGAGCAGTTTCATATGCCCTAAACGCGAGACAGGCAGGCTCAGTCTCTAAATCATTCCACATCCATCCATCTAACCAACAAGACTAGGCTTGCTCTAGCATGGTGGGTCACAAGTCCACTGCTGGAATCATAAAAGCCTTTCCTCCCAGTTGGTTGGATGGTTCTCATGACAAATGCCAGGGGACTGATAAATCAGACTGGAGAGGAGTCCGAGATGGTACAATGTTATAAGCTCAACCTGATCTGTATCTTTCCTGTTCTAAAACTCGTTCTGGTAACTCAGACCTCAACAAACTCTTGGCAAACTTTCCATAAGCCTTCTTGGATCATCCAGATTTTATATCCTAGGGGCCAGTTTACCACCTGTTTCTTGGACGCTGACTTCAATGGCCTGGCTTGCAGCCTAGGTCCTAAAGGGACAATGGTCACTGTATTGGATTCAGTCATTTATGCACTCTTGAAAGCTAGGAAATCAATGTTTTACAAAGTCTACCATTGCACTTGGAAGGCATATTTCTCCTGGTCTGGGAAAGAGAATTTCAGTCTCAGAAAGAATCCTGTCTTTTCTCTAATCTGATCTGGATCAACATTTGGCCCTAAAACGGAACTTCAGTCATTTTTTTTCAACTTTCCATCTATTAAATCTTCTGCCCTTGTTGTTTTAACTTTGGATAGTAAGAGCCCTTGCACACTGGGGCGGGGGGCGGCGTCGGCGGTAAAACGCCGCTATTATTAGTGGCGTTTTACCGTTGGTATGCGGCCACTAGCGGGGCGGTTTTACCCCCCGCTAGCGGCCGAGAAAGGGTTAAATACCACCGCAAAGCGCCTCTGCAGAGGCGCTTTGCCGGCGGTATAGCCGCGCCGTCCCATTGATTTCAATGGGCAGGAGCGGTAAAGGAGCGGTATACACACCGCTCCTTCACCGCTCCGAAGATGCTGCTAGCAGGACTTTTTTTACCGTCCTGCCAGCGCATCGCTCCAGTGTGCAAGCCCTCGGGGCTTGCACACTGGAATGAAAGTAGCGGCACTTTCGAGGCGGTTTGCAGGCGCTATTATTAGCGCAATAGCGCCTGCAAACCGCCCCAGTGTGCAAGGGCTCTAAAACATTTTTTTTTCTGCCAGTAAATACCTTATACAGCCCATTTCCTGTTTCTTGTCTGGTAAAAAGCCTAGGCTTATGACATCATGCACAGCTCTCTCTCTCACTCTTGTGAGAGTTTGCCAAGAAGGGAGGGGGATGAGTCATAAGAGGGCCAATAAGAGCTGCAGAGCTGGAGGTGTGCCTCTGTAAATCCAAGAAGTGAACAGGCAACATCTTCAGCTGCCCACAGTTAAAATGGATGCAGCCAGACTCAGGGGAGGGAGATTTCTGGCAAGCACAGAATCACAGTATATATAAAATATTATGCAAAGTGTTTGTAGGGAAGCTTCAGAATGGCAAAGATGTTTTTATTACAAATTATGTGAGCAGACTGTAGTTCCCCTTTAAGTACCCTCAAGGCTCACATCTTGCTCTTAGCAGTTCTTTTTTGAAGACTGCTTGCTTCTCATTTCTTAGTTTAGGCCTTCTTACAGAGCGTTTCTCACATTATTCCTCCTATATGTTCCCCAGTGACTCCATGGCATCTAAACTTGGTCCTCTTAATCTTCAGACACCAGCCTTTGAACCCTTTAGGCATATTGCTTTGTCTTCCCTTACCTACAACATTGCCTTTTTTGTTGCCATTACTTCTGCGGGCCCTTGAGCTGATGGCCTTAACCTGTGCAGAATACTCTCTTGTGCTTTACAAAGGTTGTTCTGAGGCCCAGGGCATTTTTTTCCCCCCAAGGTGTTTCTTTCCACCTTAACCAGGACAATGATCAACAATCTCTGTATCCTACTCCAAATGCATCCTAAGCAGTTTTCTCTTCTCTTGATAGGATGTGGTAATCTCTGTTCCCATCTATCTGTCAGCCTCAGCTGCCTTTAGACAGTCTCACTCTCTGTCATTCCTGAAAGGTCTCCTTCCTCTTATGTCAGGTGGATGCAACAGCTCATCATTTAGGACTTCTTGGACTGTTCAGCCTCAGGAATCTGTTTATCAGATTTTCAAACCTGCCACCTAGTCTTCAGGTTTCAGCTGATGCAATCTTTGGCCATAGGTTTCCTCACATGGCTGTATAAGTTGTTGAGACCCCTCTGTTATCCTGTTCTATTGTGGGCCTTTTAGCCTGTGTTTGCCAAGTCGCCTACCCCTCATTTGGAATGCTTTTGAATGTCTCAATGTACAGTATCTGAATACTTCTCCTGTGTTCCATAATGTACAATTAGGAGGATAAGATTTTTGACTTAACGTGAAATCCTTTTAAATTTGGAGTACAGGTCCCTGCCCTCTGTTTCCTGCGATCTACTGATATAATTGCTTGGTACAAAATTAAGGCATGCTGGGAGTAGGAAAAATTATGCTGGGCTGGCTGTCCTTTAAGTCTGTCAGTATCCAATCTAAAGAAAAATCTGCATAAAAAAACTTTAAAGTTGATAGATGAGTTGATAAAAGCTATTTAGGTATTTGAAAGCAGATGTGCCATGCTCTGTGTATCAAGAGCACTGTCATTGCTTCTGAAAGAGAGCTTGGCCGGCTGTCAGACTAATAGAGGACCCCTGATTATACTGGGAGAGCCCCTCTCCCAGTCAGGAATGTGCAGTCAGGGGAGGCACGTGAGTCAGAGCCTCACCTGCCATGATCATAAAAAATAAATAAATAAAGATTGAGCTTTGATTGTCGTAGCTCAGCGACCTCACAGAGACAATTTGGGGGGTAGGTAGCTAAAGTCCTACCCCACCACTGGTCAAAATTCGGGGCTCCTATCATCTATGGTTCCGGAGATATGGGGCTCCTTGCGCAGGCTGTCAGAAGCTACATACAGAGCGGCCAGTTTAAATACAAGATGGCACACTCTGTTTGCAGCAGACTGAGAGGATGAACTCACAGTGCCTCTGACTTCTTGTCAGAGGCACTGAGCTCAATGGACAGCTTGGAGCCTTGGACCAATGGTAAAGCACCACTGGAACAAGTTGTCCAATAAAATTGCTGCAGTGGAGGCTGTCCTCTCACTGCAGTGTCATAGATGGGGGCATGTGTCTAAAAGACAAATGCTTCCTTCCAGCCCAGCCCTCTTAAATACAAGGAAAAACATGTGTTTATGGGTATAAGACTTACCCATAATCCCATGTTTTTCTCACACAGTTAAGAAAGAGGATCTGCTGCTGTTTAAAAGGTACTGTTTTAATCAAGCTAAATAACATATTTTTTATGCTATATGTTACCAGATAATAATTTATTATTTATGTATTTGCTGTGAAATTACTGGTTTGAAGTTATAACTTCAAACTTCAGTAATTTGTCCATTAAACCACCTTCTTGAGTACAGTTTTTAAAAATATAATAAAGAAAAACAAAAACAAACCTAAAGTTAGCCTGATTTTTTAGTAAAACGTAAAAGATGATGTTATGCCGAGTAAATAGATACCTAACATGTCGCGCTTTAAAATTGCACACACTTGTGGAATGGTGCTAAACTTTAGTACCTAAAAACCTCCATAGACGACACTTTAAAAATGTTTACAGGTTTCATGTTTAGAGTTACAGAGGAGGTCTAGTGCTAGAATTATTGCTCTCCCTCTAACGTTCATGGCGTATGTAACTTGTGTGTATCTGGCTCTGATACTAGTCAGTGCTCCACCAGCCACTGACCTCACTGCATGTCCCTGCTCACAGTGTAATCTGAAGCTGTCAGTATTCCAGTATAATCTGCACAGTGCAGCCGCTGGCTAAGGTGATGCAAAGGTGTCCCAATCCAGCTGTGCCCCTCTCTACCACATCACTCTAGGCAGGGAGCGCTGCACTTATTTCATATTGCACATTCTATTAGCAAAGATCGGTAAGAGATTAGGGGCATTTAGAAAAATACTTTACTCTTTCTGCACCAAAAACCCAAGAATTACTGTGCTGAATACTAAGAAACTAGTTTAACAGAAATAACTGTTTTACTTTTTAAATTGAAAATGAACACTTTGATGCATCTTTTTGGTGTATGTACAGTGGATATATCTTCATAAATAAGGTAGAATTGACTGTTATTAGCAACTCCTTTCTAAAATATAGCCTTTACATTTATAGTTTTAGTGTTTTCTTTTTTTTTTTTTTTAGGCAATAGCAGGAATGTGTAAAAATGCATTTTGTATTTCGAAATAAACAAGTTTGGCACATGCAGTATCCCAACCCCTATGCACTCCTGGCTCTGTACAAGCCTGTGTGGCAGTAATGTGATGCAGATGTTTTTTCCCTTTTCTGAAATAAAGGTCAAAGATAAATGAAGGTGTTTAACAAATATATTATTGTTTCAGCAGAGTGAAACATAGAGGTACCATTTGTACCAGATTGCCTGGGGCCTAAAGCTGTTTAAAACTGTCTTGGCAGCCAAAGCTTTGAACATATTTCAGTTTCCTGGTGCATGCCATTATTTATAATTCATTCCCTGAAATCACGACTTTTGCATCGGTAATTTACAGCAAATGCTCATTTTATTCTCTTCATAAGAGAGAAAAATAATAAACATACATCCAAATGTTAACATAGAAATTTTTGAGTGAAAGTTATTCATTGAATTATGTATTCATTTATTGTTGAAACTGATATGTTTTTGAAAAGTAAATGAACTTTGGGAAGAACAGAACAGCCACATAGTTTCATGTTAGTGTTCTTGCTTTGGAATCCTGAAGTCATGCAATTATTGCTCATCAAAAACACCATATGCATGGAGTTTGTATGTTGCCATTTTATCTACGTGGGTTTCATCTGGGTACTTACTCCCACAACTTAAAAACCTACTGTTTAGTTATCTGACTTCCATATAATTTGGCCCTAGCCTGTTTTTGTGTGTTTGTGTGTAGGACTGTAGTAAAATCCTTAGATCATACTCTCCTTCATAGGAAGGAATACTTTTTGGTGATTTATTTATTTTTTTGTAAATTTCAGAGGGATATGTTGGTGCTATATTGAAGAGATGAATAAAATCTCATTATAATTTTTAGAAAGATTTTAAATTCTACTGAAAAATAATCGGAATATTTTGATCCAGGGTTCGTACCTGTTTCCTGTGCAAAAATCAAAGCTTTAGTTGCAGTGTGGTATATTCCTATTTTATACTTGTCACCGGAACATGAGGCAAGGTGAAACTTGTCAGTGAGGAAACCTGTTCTGGTGACAGCTCTAATGCCGCGTACACACGATCGGAAATTCGGCCAGCAAAAGACCGATGAGAGCTTTTGGTCAGAAAATGCGACCGTGTGTATGCTCCATCTGAGTTTTGCTGGCCGAATTCCAGCCAGCAAAAGACTGAGAGCATGTTCTCAATTTTTCGGTCGGAAAAAGTTCCCATCCGAAAATGCGATAGTCTGTAGCAATACCAACGCGCAAAATTCCTACGCATGCTCAGAAACAATTCGACGCATACTCTGAAGCATTGAACTTAATTTTTTCGGCTCATTGTAGTGTTGTACGTCACCGCGTTCTTGACGGTCGAAAGTTCAGCGAACATCTTTCCTACAAGTTCTACTAATTGCACTTGGACTGTGTGTGAGTTATTGCCGCTGTACTACTCTGCACCCACAAGTGGAAGGGAGGCGGCATAAGATAAGTCACTGGACTTTCTTATCAGCACCAAATGAATGATCGGTTTTGATTATTTCCCATACATGATGTCTTTAGGGTGGCCAAACATTTCCTGGTAAATGCAAGCAATGTGACAGATGTATTAACATGACCATTTTGTAATTACCAACAGAGTGACAACGATAATTTCTAAGTGGACATTTTCAACAAAATGGGATTATCCTTCCACTGCTCTAGCAATGCTAATGTGAGCTGGGAAGAAAATTTAATGGAAGCATAAAAAAGTTGTTCTTGGTATGAGATTGTCATTAGCTTGCGCATTGGTTTTTGCAATCTAGCAATGAATTTCATAGACAGTGCTCCTAGTTGTCACACTGTATGAAGCACAAAATACCTGCATGGATCTTGCCACACTACCCTCCTTGTAATACTCTCTTTTCAATATGCATCATATTTTTCCATGGTGCCTGTGTCAGTGTGAAAACATTTTCTATATTTTTGGAAAGGACAATTGGCTGCATAGAGGTGCTTACAATTAGTCATTATACTGCATCTAACTAGGGGTTAGTGTAAGCAGATATTCCTGGAATGACATTTCACATTACACTGTGTATTCAGACACATCTTGCAGACCACAGGGAATTCCCCAACAACACAGGACAGTAACTCCTTAGACGAAGAGAACTTGTTTTTACACTTTTTTTTTTTTAATTCCTAATTAAAAAATGAGAGGGGCAATTTATAATCTTATTTGGGATATTTACAGCTAATAAATTAAATGTATTGCCTTCTTACAAAAGCATACGTGTGCACATTGCCAATGCTCAACAGAAGAAGCCATTTTTAGCTAGTACATTATGTTTCTATGTTGCAACTGTGGAATTGACGTGTGTGAAAACCCTTACAATAAAATGTTCATATTTGGTCTGTTAAATACATATTTGGAGGCACTGTGTTATATCTGTTTGATCAGTGCAAACAAATGCCTGCTGATCTTGTCAGAAATTCAGAGAAGTCCTGTGCACACTTCCTGTGTTATCTCAAGGAGGTATTAGCCCTTCCTGGTCTTATCCTGGACTGCAGAACCTTTTGAAGAGCAAGGGCCACTTAGGCAATTTGGTAACTGGTCGTGGGCCACAATGAGCTGAACGGGCGGATGACAGGTCCCTGTCTAATCTGCATATGCAGAGCAGACATGGAGACAGCCCAATCTACTCTATGGACCCTCCAATCCGATCCACCCAGACAGAAGGGGATGGACCCCCTTCTGTTTATGTTAGTTCATTCCACAAGTCCATTTACGTCCGCCGCTCTATAGAGGTGAATAGAGGGTCCAATTGGGTCGGACTGATCGTGTGAGAGGGGCCTAAGACTGCTTTCACACTGATGTGTTGCGGTTTACCCAAACTGCGGGTGCAGCGCAGTGCACCTGTGGCTTTTCAGCGGGTTAGCTGCACTTTGCCATAGCTTTCTATTATATCCTGCAGGTGTGGTGCACTTTCTGAAAGCACACCAAACCCGCAGGTAATAACAGAAGTGTATGGCTCAGTGCAGCTGCAGATCAGTTTGAAAGCAGTCCAGTACCCACTACAGAACAGGGATGCTCATATATACACTGTGATTTTAGTAATAAACCTACCTTTAATAACAGTATTCTACTCAGGTATTTCCGGCTGTTGCTGTCCCAGGCAAAGAGCATTTGGTATCAATCCGCCTGTGACAGGAGCTATATACACTATACAGGGCTGTCTTTGATCTTAATTGGACCCTGGGCAAACATTTTCTTGGGCCCCCCACCATGCAATTTCACTCTCCATGTCTGAGACATACAATAAATGGCAGATACTCAAAATACGTTTTTTTTTTTTTTTTACAGCATATCATTACTGCTTGCTGACCAGTTGCTAGAGGTTACAGCACATCATTACTGCTTGCTGATTGGTTGTCAGCAGTTACAGCACACATTACAGCTCACTAATTAGTTGCTAAGGGTTGTAGCACATCTTTACTGCTAACTGATTGGTTGCTAAAGGTTACAGCATATCATTACTGGCTTATATCCCCGAAGGGGTCCGGTGCACTCTGCCCCCAACGCCATGCGAGGATGGATTTGTGTGCTGACGCCCAGGGTGTCAGCTACCAATGGGAGTATGCATGCGCAGTGGACCCCCGTCCATCCAAGATGACAAACTGCACTGCCACTGGGTGACAGCGCAACCGTGGAAGCCACCCAATGGGTGTAGGAGCATGGCGCCGATATGCCGGTGGCCCCTCCACATAGTCCATGGGACGGGGGGGGGGGGGGGGCAGCAGGAGACAAGAAATCTCCCTTAGCATACCATAGGGATTTACCCTCTTACCCATGGTCTCTATGTCTGCTCCATTATTGGATCAGGTTAGTCCACATATGTTTCTATACAAATTAATTGTACAACTTTTGTCTACTCTGCTTTTTTAGTAAACCTTGACACATATACTTATGTTAGAGTATACATGCTCTCATACAAAAATATTATTACATTATATAACTTGTTGTTCATCTTACTAAATTTGGCAAATTATTGAGACATATACATCTATGTTTACAGCTGATCTCTATCAAGCTATATACTGAGACAATAGGACCTTCACTTTTGCCATGTCTGCCGCCTAACATCCCCCCTGGGGGTACCTGTGTCCGTCTTCTCCCCCTCAGCTCCCGTGCCATACTCTGGCTGCTGCCGTCCATTTGGGGGTTCAGCGATGGAAACTCTGGTCTTGTTCATTGGTAAGTATTGGGCCGTTTCCACCCCTGATGAGCGAGCAATGATCTCGCGAAACGCACGTCGGGTTTTCTGATGCGTGAACTTGTATATACTGTATTGTATAACGTTTGTATCAACTTTATTTATTCTCTTCATTATGTGCAAATCCATTGGCTGAGCTAATATGCTATATTATTCATGTACATTCATTTTAATAAACATTTATACTGCTATTACTCTTGTTACTCAGTGACTAACTGTGACCACCTCATTTATAGTCCCAGGGCAACTCTCTCTTTTTTTGCATTTGTATATAGGGATGGAGGTGTATCACTGGTGACTGCAGACCTTTTATTTTTTGCTTCTGTATATATGTCAGCCCCCCCAAACACACACCTGTATATATGGCAGCCCCCCTCACACATCTGTATATTTGTCCACCCCCCAAACTTGTATATATGTAAGCCCCCTCACACCTGTATATATATGTCAGCCCCCCATACACACACTACACACACACATCTGTACTGTAGAAATACAGCAGCAGCAGACCCCCAGAAGTTGAGTGTGGAGGGTGTGTTGGGTGAAGTTGTTATTGCTTTATCCTTTAAGGCTGGGTTCACACTGGAACACGCAGCAGCTCACAGCAGGAGTCCGGTGCGTCTCCATTCCCTGTTTCAGGTCCGATTTCAGCCCGAAAACTCTACACCTAGAGTATGCTGTCCAGTTCTGGGCACCAGTCTTCAAGAAGGATGTACTGGAAATGGAATGAGTACAAAGAAGGACAACAAAGCAAATAAAGGATCTGGAGGATATTAGTTATGAGGAAAGGTTGTTGAGAGGGGATATGATTTCAATATACAAATACCTTATGGTGACCCCACAATAGGGATAAAACTTTTTGCGGAAGGGAGTTTAACAAGACTCGTGGCCAGTAATTAAAATTAGAAGAAAAGAGGGTTAACCTTAAACTACGTAGAGGGTTCTTTACTGTAGGAGTGGCAAGGATGTGGAATTCCCTTCCATAGGCGGTGGTCTCAGCATGGGAGGGGGCATCGAAAGTTTCAAGAAACTATTAGATAAGCACCTGAACGACCGCAACATACAAGGATATACAATATAATACTAACATAATCACACACATAGGTTGGACTTGATGGACTTGTGTCTTTTTGCAACCTCACCTACTATGTAACTATGTTTCCTGGACTTCCCCATGTCAGCCTACTATGGGTCAGCTCTGACCCCTCCAAGACCACCTTTTTTCTAGCCCATAAAGGGCGACTATCGGACCAGCTCAATGTTCTTTTTTTGTCCTCGCTCCAGATACCTTTTTAAAAAATAAAAATATATAATATACTAAAATGTGAGTGAAGAATATGGGTCAAATTTACGTGGTTCCTGTTCGGGTTCAGCCTCTCCCGGCACAGAAGACCCCCCCAGATGGGCTGTAAATCTCCCAAGGAGGTGGGTTCCCGTGGTGCAGGGACATATGCTAAACAGTTTAAAGAACTGTGTTGTTTTTGGCAGCTAGGAAGCAGGCAGGTTGTGGGGCTGTTGTTTTGTCAGAGTGGAGGCACTGTTTGCACACAAGTATGCAGCTTGTTACCTTCTTTCCCTGGTGTCTAGTGGTCTGATCAGTCTGCTGGGCTCTGCAGTGCACCCCTCGTGTGCCTCAGAGTGACGCTGAGCTGAGCGGGTGACGTCACGGCGGCTTCCCTCCTAGTTTGGTTGCCTAGCAACCGCTGGGATGCTCTGCGCTGTCTCGCGCCGCTGCCTAGTCTTAAGGGGCAATTCTCCCTGCTCTGGGCTTCCCTGCATTCCTCTCAGTGCTCCAGCTCGGCAGCTGCCGCTCTGCCTAAAAGGTAGGCTGTCTCCCTACTGATATTGCAGGCTTGACCTGATACCACTGTGATACTCACCATTGCCTTCCAGGTCCATCTGCTTGCCTGTGTTCTCTGCCTGTTTGCATTGAAGAACCCATGGAAAGGTTTTTACCTATTCTTTCTTTTATATATATATATCTATATCTATATCTATATATATAAATATATCTATCTATATATTTACAGATATATTTTAATATATCTATATATATATATATAGATATAGATATATATATATATATTTTTTTTTTTTTTCTCATACGCATGTGTTTTTTGTATACATATGTACAGAGATTGTATTTTTATATTTTTTATTTGTTAAAAGAGAGCACCTCTTGTCTTTTGCAGAGAGGTTTTAAGTCTGCTGCGCTGTCTCAGAAAAGCTAGAAAAAAATCGCGACATGTCAAGTTGCACAGTTGTATGCAGCTACGGGTTCCCCCCGCGATCTCGGTATTCCAAATCTCCTTCTCCAGAGCCTCATTGCAGTAGCTCATACCCAAACCAATAGGGGTCAAGCCATCGAAAAGCCTCTAAAAAGACCAGATCCAGTCACAAGCACAGGGGGCAGTCTTCCTCTTCATCCAGGTTCTCCTCCCTAAGCCAATTGGAGGAAGCAGGCTGTTGGGCCTGTGCGGCTGAAGCCCTTCCGGGAAAGTTGGTGTGCGTTTTTTTGTCTTAAAGAAGCTGCGCGAGATAATGCATCTGAAGCTCATCAAGTAAAGTCCTATATTAAATCCGCAGCCAGGGAAGGGTTAAGAGGTGCATCCAAGAAAATCTGGATCTGGAGGCAGGCGGAGAGTCTGACTCCGATTCCTCAGAGGCCGAGGTGACCCCTGATCCACGCACTTTCGACTTTGCGTTAGTTCCCCTCTTGGTGGAAGCAGTAAAGTACGCATTGCAGTGGCAGGAGGAGACCCCTCCTCCAAAAAAGCAACGGAAATACTACCCAAAGCTGAAGAAATCCTTGCCTTCATTTCCCCTAATTTTTGAGATCCAAGAAATACTGGAAGATGAATGGCTGGAAAGGAAGCTTAACATCAATAACAGATTTTCAAAGTTGTATTCATTCAGTTTGAAGGATGCGGAGTTATGGGACACTACCCCCAGTGTGGATGCCTCTCTGCAGAGTTTGGCCCGCCATATCACTCTTCCGTTAGAAGATTCAGTCTCTTTTAGAGATCCCATGGATCGGAGAGTGGACACAGAGTTAAAGCGATTGTATTCAGTAGCATGGAGGCGTGCAGGCCGGTGTTGGCCCTCACTTCTGTAGCAGCAGCCCTCAAAACTTGGGTAGCAGAATTGGATGGTTGTTTGTCGGACGAGCTTGGAGCTGGCAGTTCCTCGCCCCTGCAATTTATTAAAACAGCTGTCAAATTCCTGGCAGAAGCGGCCGTTGACCAGGTCAGAATGACGGCGAAAAACATGGCCCACTCCGTGACAGCCCGAAGAGCATTGTGGTTAAGACACTGGTCTGCAGACAATTCTTCAAAACAGAGCCTATGTTCGGTGCTGTTCTATGGTAAACTACTCTTCGGTAAACCCTTGGAGTCAGCGATCCAACGTGTATCCGGCGGTAAATCGGGCTTAATTTCGCAAGAAAGGAGAAGACAGCGGCAGCCCTTTCGCCCGTCAAGAAGTTCCAGGGAAATTTTCAAGGAAGGCAGTTTCTACAGGCCCGACAGGCCATTCTCCAGGCAATGGAGACCAGCTGGTTCATCTTTTCCGAAGGCTTCCCAATCCAAACCAAGCCCTGAAGGCCTCGGATAAGACCTTTTGAAGGTTTCTCCACACAAGACCCTCATGTGGGAGCGAGGCTCGCTCAGTTCGACAGGACACATGGGTTTTGGCCATAATTCGAGGTGGCTATCGTCTCGAGTTTGGGTCAAGACCTCCGAAACCCAAGTTCCGGCTTCTTCGGAGAAGAGGCACTGTTTGTAAAATTATATAGACGGATTGCTGACAGCGAGAGCCATTATCCTGGTGCCAAGTCGAGAACGGGGTCTAGGAGTCTATTCCCCATTGTTCCTAGTAACGAAAGCTTCGGAAGGTTTCAGACCAGTGTTAGATCTGAAGGCTCTAAATTCTTATATGAGGGTCCCGCCTTTCAAGATGAAGTCGTTGGAGGCGATCATATCTGTGGCGAAAGAGGGAGACTGGATGGCCTCCATCGACCTAGCGGACGCCTATTTACATGTTCCCATCCATCCAGCTCATCATCGTTTCCTCAAGTTTGCGGTGGAAGGCTCTCACTACCAGTTTCGGTGCCTCCCATTTGGCCTTTGCACAGCACCCAGAACCTTTTCAAAAGTGCTCTCAGTCGTCATCGCAATCCTCAGGGTCAGAGACATTCAAATATTTCATTATTTGGACAATCTGTTACTGCTAGCCTCTTTAGAACATCTTCTCCTTCAAAATGTGGCCCTCACCTGCGAAATACTGGCTTGGTTCGGCTGGCTAGTCAACTATCGGAAAAGCCAAATGCAGCCAATCCAGGTTTTAGAATACTTGGGGGTGAAGTTCAACACAAATTGGGGTCGAGTCTCTCTCCCTCAGAGGAAAATTCGGGACATTCAGACCCAAACCAGGAGAGTAATGACCAGTTCATTCCTTGCAGCAAGAGAATGCATGCGCTATCTCGGGTATTATCAGCCACGATCCCGGTAGTCCCATGGGCCAGGTGGAGAAGAAGTGCAATTTCCTTCTCCAATGGGATCATCACTCCCTGATGCAGAGGATACACATTCCGTTGTCGTTAAGTCAATCCTTGCTTTGGTGGACAGTCTCAAGCAACCTTGCCTGGGGCATATCCCTTCGGCCTCCTGAGCCAGTGGTACTGACTACCGATGCCTGTCTCCTGGGTTGGGGAGCCCACTGCCTAGGCCAGCAGGCTCAGGGTCTCGCAAACATCAAACTTCCTAGAATTGGAGGCCGTCCGGCGTGCTCTTCTAGCCTTCCAACCACTCTTGAAAGATCAAGCTGTCAAAATATTGTCCGACAACAAGACCGCTGTCGCGTACGTGTCCCGTCAGGGGGGCACCGGTAGCCGGGTCTTACTTCAAGATGCATGCCGGATATTCCAGTGGGCAGAGAAAAATCTTGTTTCCCTGACGGCAGCCTATTTCCCAGGGCCCGAGAATACCTTAGCAGACCATTTGAGTCTGAGCTTGTTGGATCCCGGCGAATGGGCCTTGAATCCGAAATTCCTGCGAAGGATCTTCAGAGTCTGGGGGTTGCCTGTAATAGACCTCATGGCATCGGGGAGGAACGCCCAGCTTCCTTGCTTCTTCTCCCGAACATACCATCCACAAGCTTATGGCCAAGATGCTCTGTCCAAACCGTGGGACTTCCCCCTGGTGTATGTGTTCCCTCCACTTCCTTTAATCCTCAAGACTCTATTGAAGATTTACAGGGAGAGGGTCACAGCCATAGCAATTCTACCATTTCGACCCAGATGGCCATGGTTTCCACTGGTGTGGAGAATGAAGATGTGTCAACCAATCTCGCTACCACCTTGTCGGGATCTCCTGCTCCAGAACGGAATATGTCATCCAAACCCCAGGAAGCTGAGGCTAATGGCGTGGAAATTGAGAGGAGATCTCTGATGGATTAAGGCCTCTCAGAGCAAGTGTTGAGCACCTTGTTACAGTCTCGTAAAAAATCTACAACCTCGACCTATCACCGGGTATGGAAGGCTTTCCAACGCGTCGCTGCGGAGAGGGGCTGGGAGCCCGAATCTCCTTCAGTCTCGAACATCTTGGATTTTCTCCAGCAGGGACTGGATGATGGCCTGGCTTATAATTCCCTAAAGGTCCAGATTTCTGCCTTTTCGGCGATGACGATTTCCATGTGGGCATTACATCCTGTCGTGGTCCATTTCCTGAAAGCAGCCATTAAAATCAGACCTCCCCTGAAGTTTTACTTTCCAAAATGGGACCCGACTTTGGTCTTAAAAGCCTTGTTGGCTCCTCCTTTTGACCCGACATCATCCTGTTCTTTATTTCATTTAACATTGAGTACAGTGTTCTGGACGGCCATAGCCTCCGCCAGGCGAGTTTCCGAATTATGCGCCTTTTCATCCAAAGAGCCTTTTTGTGTGGTTTTTCCCAACAAACTTATTCTCAGACCGGTTCCTAGCTTTCTACCAAAGTTCTCTACTGCTTTTAGCATGAATTGGGAGACGGTCCTGCCAGCCTTCACCTTGGACCAGTTGCAGGATGATTGGAAGAGGCTAGACTTAGTCTCCTCTATTTCAGTTTACTTGAAGCGGACTTAGAAATTTTGCAAGCAAGATCAACTGTTCATCTTTCCTGTGGGACCTAAAAAGGGCATGGCGGCTCCGCCTAGGATTGTCTCATCCTGGATGTGAAGACCATCCAGACCGCCTACGAGTCCCTGGGCCTTTCCTCTCCTGCAGAGATCAGAGCGCATTCAAGCAGAGGTATGGCAGCATCATGGACAGCTTATGCAAAGGTGTCACCCGAGGTAGTGTGCAGAGCAGCGAGTTGGAGCGCACCCAACACTTTTATCCAGCATTATAGGCTAAATGTAGCCCTCTCTCCTGCAGAAACGTTTGGTTCTTCTGTTATTTCTGCAGCTGTCGGCCATTAAATTTGTTTAGCAGCAGTGTTCTCTCTTTATTTTGTTCTTTTCCTCCCTTATCGAAGGTTGCTTGGTACATCCCATAGTAGGCTGATATGGTGAGATCAAAGGAATAAGGAAAATTGTTGCCCATACTTACCGTAATTTTTCTTTCCTGTATCCTCCCCATGTCAGCCGGGGATTCCCACCCTATCTTCCGTTGCGAGGAAGGGTATTTGAACATTGAGCTGGTCCGACAGCCGCCCTTTATGGGCTAGAAAAAAGGTGGTCCTGGAGGGGTCAGAGGGGGTGGAGCTGACCCATAGTAGGCCGACATGGGGAGGATCCAGAAAAGGAAAATTATGGTAAGTATGGGCAACAATTTTCCTTAATATGTGAGTTTGCTTTAAATATTAACAATGAATTAAATAGGGCTTTTATTTGTGGTGCTCAGATACAGCTTAGCTCCGCTTTAATCCCTTCAGATCCGCGCGATAGCCGAATGACGGCTACAGCGCAGAACTACTTTGCCGGGAGGCCGTCCTCGCGCGCCCCCTGATCACCGAGTCAATGAGACTCGGGTGATCACAGATCTCGGCCCCTTACCACGTGATCAGCTGTTAGCCAATGATAGCTGATCACGTGATGTAAACAGAAGATCGTGAGGAGAAAAAAAGCCGATCACCGGTTTCTGTGCAAGGGACATCGGTCCCGAAGAGGAAGATGCACAGCCATCTCATCTGTGCCCACCAGTGCTGTCTGCCAGTGCCACCTGCCAGTGCCCACAGTGCATAACAGTGCCACGAATCAGTGCCCACTAGTGCATAACATTGCCAGCAATCAGTGCCACCTATCAATGCCCACAAGTGCCACCTATATCAATGCCCACCAGTGGTGCCAATCAGTGCCACCTAGCAGTGCTTCCTATCAGTGTCACCTACCAGTTCCGATAAATCAGTGCCCATCACTGCCAGCTATCAGTGCCCATCGGTGCCAGCTATCAGTGCCACCTATCAGTGCCCTTCAGTGCCACCCATCAATGCCCTTCAGTGCCACCTCTCAGTGCCCACCAATGCCACCTATCAGTGCCCACCAGTGCTGCCTTATCAGTGCCCATCAATGCAGCCTATCGGTGCCCATCAGTGCAGCATATCAGTGCCCATCAGTGCAGCCTCATCAGCGTACATCAGGAGAAAAATTACCTGTTTGCAAAATTTAATAACAAAATATAAAATGGTTTTGTATTTTTGTTTTTTAATTCCCAGTCTTTTTATTTATCTTTTTAACAAAAAAAACCCCCAGAGGTGATCAAATACCACCAAAAGATAGCTCTATTTGTGGGGAAAAAAAGGATTAAAATGTAATTTGGTACAGTGTTGTATGACTGCGCAATTGTCGTTCAAAGAGTGACGGCGCTAAAAGCTGAAAATTGGTCTGGGCGGGAGGGGGGTTTAAGTGCACAGTAAGCAAGTGGTTAAAGTGGTATTAAACCCAAAAGCAAATATTTATGATATAGCATTACTCCCACAGGAGCCACTGGATATAATGGGTCCTCTTTTCTACCACGATTCTTGAAGCTGCTCGGTCCCCACTGCAAAACTTGTGTAACTTAAACATTAGCATGCCACAACTCTAGAATAATGCACAGAAAGTAAGTAACAAGCAACTGCATGGTAGCATAAATGTATGTATTATGGCAAGCCAGTTAAAGTGTAATTCCAGTCAAAACCTAACTAAGCTAAAATCTACTCCCATCCCCATACTAAACCTATTCTATCTACCTTGTAAAAGGAAAGATATCTATACTTATCTATTCTGAAGTTGCTATGGGCCAATCCGGTCACATGATCGGGTTCCAGCACCAGCTTCAGTTTAGAGAAGGGACAGACAATGGCTGCCCCATAGTAAGCCTAGTGTCCTGATTATCAGTGCAGCCCCAACAGTGCCCACCAGTGCTGCCAATCAGTGCCCATCAGTGCTGCCAGTCATTGCCAATCAGTGCCTCCTCACCAGTTTTACCTATCTGTGCCTTCTATCAGTGCAGCCTCATCAGTGCCACCTCATCAGTGCCCACCAGTGCTGCCTCATCAATGCCCATCAGTGCAGCCAATTAATGCCCATCAGTGTTGCCTGCTGCCTCACCAATGCACACCAGTGCCACCTCATCAGAGCCCTTCAGTTCAGCCTATCAGTGCCCATCATTGCAGCCTCATCAGCGCACATCAGGGAGGGAGACAAATTACAAAAGACTGTTTGCAAAATTTTATAACAAACTATGAAAAAGTTGGGGTTTTTTTTCCCAAATTTTTGGTCTTTTTACATTTTTTTTAGCAAAAAATAAAAAACCCAGTGGTGATCAAATACCACCAAAAGAAAGCTCTATTTGTTTTGTGTGAAAAAATGCTAAAAATGTCTTTGGGTACAGTGTTGCATGACAATTGTCATTCAAAGTCTCACAGCGCTGAAAGCTGAAAATTTACCTGGGCAGGAAGGGGGTAAAAGTGCCCAGTAGGCGATTGAACATGTTCAAAGATGCTGTACTGGATAATGTGGATTCTGACCCATAAGATGGCAATCAACTGAACTGTACTTTAATGTAAACAGGGTTAAGAATATGGGCCTTGACTATTCCAAAAAAAGTCTTTGTGTGCACACTACATATACAGCCCTAATATTGGGTTGGTATATGCGCTCCTGGAGGTGATTGCAAAGTACCTGGTGCCTAACTGACAATGCTAGCTGACTTTTGTTGAGGCTCTTCTGTAAGGTGGTGCATGTGAAGCTGTCCCTTTAAGATGGTGTAATAGATGGCTGATGGGCTGCTAAGTAAAGAGCAGTCTCCATTTTGCTAAATGTGTGCAGCAAGGGATTAAGCTTTGTAGTTCCTCTTAACACTCCTAGCAGGCAACAAGTCCAGTCCAGATCACTTGGCAGTCTTTTGTCCAAAAGTCTTAGACACAGCATGGATACTCAGCTCTGGTCCCCAAAGACCAAGCTCAGCTCTCTGTGTAGGCACCCTGTGTCTGAGAGGGCACCCTGTTTCCACACAGTCTGACCCAAGATCCCACATCTTTATAGCTTGGCCTCCTGCCGCAAAACACCCAGATATCTCCAGAATTACCCAGGAAAAGTCCATGTTATCCACTATTGTGCAGAGAATACTGGGTTGTGAAGTCCACAGCTCCGTCAGCCTCCCTTCACTTGCATTGCACTGTACCCCTTTAAGGACCACACTTCCCAGAATCCAAGGCAGCTGCTGCATAGCAAATCCACTTGCTACTGATTGGCTCAGATCCTAAGCTGCCAGGAGAGAGAGGGCAGGAGTGAGCGGAGGATTTCACAGAGCCCGCTCTGTTTCCACAGCAGGGAAGTGATGGGTGAGAGGATCACAGCCTGCTTTGCAGTGTAATTGCTCCGGAGCTTAAGAAATGAGCAGAAGCTCTGCTGACTTCCATCCAATCATGTGCAAGCAAAAATTCTGTTTTTTTAATTTTCCTTGCATGTGATTGGGTGTTCTTTGCAAAGTGAAGCTCTACCTCATTTACTAAGCTCTGGAGCAACTGCACGTGGCACAGTCTATTTACCTTTAGTAAATCAACCCCCGAATTTCATACTGAATTACTGTACAGATCTGGAAGAAGTACACAAAGCACACCAAAATTCAAGTAAGAATATAGATCCCTTGTGTATTTAGACAATATTTGCTTATCCCAGAGCTCAGCTTAAGGCTGGGTTCACACCTATGCGAATTGAATGCGGGTTTCCAATTCGCATAGCAGGAGATTGTGACCGGTTCTCTATGGAGTCGGTTCACACATCTCCGCATCGACTCCAGTGTGAATTACACAAGAGCCCTGTGTGTCTTTTGGCCCGTTTCAGGTCCGAATTCAGCCCAAAATTCTGGTTGAAATCGGACCTGAAAACAGTGAATGGAGACTCACCGAACTCCTGCTGTGAGCCGCATGGGGCTTAGATGTGAACCCAGCCTTAAAGTGTATTTTACTCCAACATTTTATATTTCTGATATGTGTCTGTGTTACCATGTATTTGCATTCAAACGTATCCTGTTAATATCTCCCTACTCACCTTCCATCTTGACCTGGGTTAATTTAGTTAATGATATAAATGAGAATGGAGAAACTCTTAGCTTACAACCAGGATTTTGTGGATAAGTTTCTCCTCCAATAGTCCTTGACTATTTCCTTCTTTCCCCCCTTTTCTTTTACCCCTTTTCATCCCTCTTATGCCGAGTACACACAAGCGGACTTTTTCGACCGGACTGGTCCGACGGACCAAGTCCGGCGGACAATTCGACCGTGTGTGGGCTTCATCGGACCTGCAGCGGACTTTTTCGGTCGAAAATCTGACGGACTTTAGATTTGGAACATGCTTCAAATCTTTCCAACGGACTCGAGTCCGGTCGAAAAATCCACTCATCTGTATGCTAGTCCGACGGACAAAAACCGACGCAAGGGCAGCTATTGGCTACTGGCTATGAACTTCCTTATTTTAGTCCGGTCGTACGTCATCACGTACGAATCTGTCGGACTTTGGTGTGATCGTGTGTAGGCAAGTCCAGTCGTTAGAAAGTCAGTCGAATGTCTGTCGTAACTCCGTCAAAAGTCCGTCAGAAAGACCGTCGGACCTTTGTTGTTGAAAAGTCCTCCCGTGTGTACACGGCACACACGGGCAGACTTTTCGACCGGACTGGTCCGATGGACCGAATCCGGCGACAATCCAACCATGTGTGGGCTCCATCAGACCTGCAGCGGACTTTTTCAGTCAAAAATTTGACGGACTTTAGATTTGGAACATGTGGGGTGATTTGAAGAGGGCTGTGCACAGTTGATGCCCTCCCAATCTGGCAGATTTGAAGTGTTTTTGCAAAGAAGAATGGGCAAATATTGCCAAGTCAAGATGTGCCATTCTGATACATTCATACCCAAAAAGGCTGAGTGCTGTAATAAAATCAAAAGGTGCTTCAACAAAGTATTAGTTTAAGGGTGTGCACACTTATGCAACCATATTATTTTATTTTTTCATTTTTTTACTTCTCTCCATCTAAAAGATTTCAATTGCACAGTTTATAGGTCACATAAAAAGGTGGAAAAAGTTCTGAAATGATTTATCTTTGTCTCATTTTTTTACATCACAGAAACCTGACATTTTAATGGGGGTGTGTAGACTTTTTATATCCACTGTATAAGGATAATGATGGATCAAGCTCTGATCCATTCCATTGTGCTTTTATTTATGTGTATGCTGGGTATGTTTGATCTAAAAACAATAAAAATATATTCAACTATAAAAAGTATCCTGCTATCTTTGCTTTGCTTCCTTTGTATGAAATACCTGGTGATCCTGCCAGTCCCTCTCCTATTTTAAAATGACCACACTAGACATGGAAGAATATCCATCCCAGGGTGGTCAGATTGCTTCTTGACATTTCACTTGGGAGCACAGCCTGCCTGTACTCCAATAGTTAGGCTTCTGCTGACATGACCCACTGATCAGCTAATTACTGTATAGATCAATGTACTGCTGTTTCTCTGCCTCCTGCTGACACGTCTCCTTGCAGTCTCCACCCCCACATCTCTAAGCCTCTTGTGCACCTGAGAAGAGAAGTCATGTTATCACTTATAAACAAAAAATAGAAAGTTATAAAGAATATTTTAATATATACTGTATACACAAAATTTTGTCTTTTATTTTTTTTAAATCGGAATGGGTTGTTTTACAATGTAAAGGTTTGCGCACATTTTAATTTTACCATTGTTGAGTCCTGTGAATGTAAACCACTAATACTAACTAATGTGCAGAGTTAGCATTTGGCAGACAAGATATGTATGATTTAAATAAAGTATTACTGCTGCCATCATTGTACTATTGGGCCTTCCTACCTCTGTTACTATTTTTACAGGTTATAGGTGTTGCTAAGTACCTGCTTGTGTACACATTAATATTTTGTTTACATTTTTCTTTATTTTAAGCAAAATAAAACTACATTGTGTGCCCCTTCAAAGCACCAGAAAGCCACCAACAATGCCACGAGTGTCTTGCAAGTTGACCAGAAATGACAAGGATCCTGTCCTTTTACTAAGGAGATTGCTATTGCAGTACAAGGTTGTGAAGGTCAGCACAATTGTACCTCCTTTGTAGGAGAAACCATTTGTGAACATGCACATCAGCCTTTTTACCTCTTGTGTCCAATTACAACTCTCTGTATTAGGTTACAAAACCTCAGATGACACTGACTATATTTAGATTCTTTGTACAAATAGGTGATAATAATTCCAGGTGTTTTGATGACCTCATGGTTTTTGTCATTCTCGATGTTTATAGACTGCAACAAAGACTTATCTGATGACCCCTAAAGACTACCTGGAATCAAGTCCAGATTGCCCTTGGCTGAGTTAACCATTCACAGCTTTTGATTTACTCCATCATGTAATACCACAGTCCTGACACCAGTGATCTACAACATTTTTCTGTTCTCCATAACTAGGGTGTAGTGCAGGGACAAGGTCATCTACAGCCCAGGGCCAACATACCAAACTGCACCTCCCGACCCCCACCACCCAAGATGTATGAGCATTTTGTGTCAGCAAACAACCCCACCTAAAAAAAAAGAAAAAAAATCTAGCAATAATCTGATTGCTTACCCCCTAAAATTCCCCTTCCTCCCAGTACAAATTTGCCCCCCCTGCTGGAATCCCCCCTCCCAGCACAAATCTTTGCTCCCCCATCCCCTCTCTCCACAAAAATCACCCCTTCTAACACAAATTCTTTACCCCTTAAATTTCCTCTCTTAGCACAAATCCGCCCCCACTTCAAATCCTCCCCTCTCAGCACAAATCTCTTCACCCTAGCACAAATCCTTCCCCCAATTTTCCCCACCTAGCACATATACCCCCCAATCATCTCCACATGTCTACTAGCACACATCCCCCCCCCCCACAAAAAAATGTCCCTCCTAGCACAAATTCCCTAACTTCTCTACCATATCAGCCCTTCTCGCACAAACCTCCCCAAATCCACCATCCTAGCACAAATGCTCTTCCCCCATCCCAACACAAATCCCCCAAATCACCACACCTAGCATCCCCCCCACACACATATTTCTCCTCCTAGGACAATTCTTACCCCTTGCCACCCCCAAAATTATTCCTCCCAACACAAATCTCCTGGCAGCACCCCCCCCACCTCACATTATACCACAGTGCCCAGGACAGTCGCCCCTTCTGCCAACCCCTTGTCCCGGCTCTAGGGTGACAATCAGACCTGCCCTTATAAAATATTTTATAATAATTTTAACGCACGGGTTCACTTTACTTTCACTCTTCCTAGCAGAGCACACAAATGTGGACAAATTTATTAGTACCCTTAGGGCTTGTTTATACATGCAGGCAGCCCTTCCTGTCCTTCTGAAAAACAATCCATGGTGGATCATCAAAATGCCTCTAATGCTGCGTACACACAACCGGACTTTTCGGCATCAAAGGTCCGATGGAACAAATCCGTTGGACAATTCAATTGTGTGTGGGCTTCATCGGACTTTTTCTGTCTAAAAATCTGACGGACCTTAGAAATAGAACAAGCTTTAAATCTTTCCGACGGAATCGATTCCTATCGAAAAATCTGTTCGTCTGTATGCTAGTCTGACGGACCAAAAACGACGCAAGGGCAGCTATTTTTGCCAGAACTCCGTCAAAAAGTCCTTCGGAGTTCAGTCCGACGAGAAGTCTGCTCGTGTGTACGCGGCATTAGGCTGCTTTCAGACTAATGTGATGCGGCTTGACAGAACCATGGGAGCAGCGTAGGGTACCTATGGATTTGGTGCGGGTTAGCTGCGCTTTTCCATAGAGTTCTATTAGTTCCCGGTTTTGATGTGCTTTTTAAAAGCGCACCAAAGATACAGCATGTAATGTACAATCAGATTGTACTGTGTATGGGCAACTTTAGGCCCCTCCTCTCCACCAGTATTTGCATAAAAATAATGTACCTAAAATGCAGTTCCCCCCAGTATCCTTCACTGGCTAGCATGCTTGTGAAAACAAAACAATTCTTCTCTCTCCACTTTAACCAATTGACCTCCTAAAGGTTTTACCCACATGATCAGGGCATTTTTTGCTATTGTGTTACTAATTGCACTGGCAATTGAGCGGTCATGCAACATCGCTCAATTTCCAGTGCAATTTTTTTTCACAATAATAGAGCTTTCTTTTGGTGGTATTGGTCACCACTGGGTTTTTTATTTTTTATTACATAAGCGAAAAAAGACAGAAAATTGTGAAAAAAATGTATTTTCTGCTATAAAACATAGCCAATATTTTTTTTTAAAAAAATCTAATTTCATAAATTTAAGCCAAAATGTATTCTGCAACATGTCTTTGGTAAAAAAAAATCCCAATAAGTGTATATTAATTAGTCTGTGTGAAAGTTAAAGTATTTACAAACTCTAGTATATGAACTGGAATTTACTCAGCTATACATACTACACTGTAATGGCGGTGATCAGCAACTTATAGCGGGACTGTGATAGCGTGGCGGTCAATCTGGCACTAACAGACACTGGCGGGGAGGGTCATTAACTGACACTGACGTCACTAGTGACACTAACGCAGTGACCAGTGATAATACTGTACACTGACTGTACTAATGACACTGGCTGGGAAGGGGTTAACATCTAGGGGCGATTAAGGGGTTAACTGTGTGCCTTACAATGAGTAATATGAGCTGCTTTTACTTTCTGTTCTGGCTGTTTTTTCTCCCTGCTTTTCAGGGAGAAGAAACAGCAAGATCGCTGTTACTATGTACACAGAGTTCTGTGTGTTTTGGAAACAGCCGATCAACAGGTTTCAGTCTAAATCATTGGCTGAAATCTGCTGCCACACTCATGCTCTGTCTAATCACAGTAGGGGTCGGCAGAGGGTTCCTGCATGCAGACCCCAAAACTAGGTCAGTCGGTCACATACATGCATGTGACTGTGCCTGTACCTGCTGCCCGCATGCAGTATATTTACTGTGAGCGATCGGCAGGCGGTTAATGGTATAGCCACCCACAGCTTAACAGACTATGCATAGGGTTTCCATTAAGCTGCCCATACACTAGTAAAATGTTGTTAGAAAGTTCTTCTTTTTCTAATCATTATTGGAGTCAATAAACACTTATTGAGATTTTTGTTACCAAAAATATGTTGTAGAATACATATTGGCCTAAATTTATGAAGAAATTAGATTTTTTACATTTTTTTTTAATATGTTTTATAGCAGAAAGTAAAAAAAAATGTTTTTTTTGTTTTCAAAATTGTCTGTCTTTTTTTGTTTATAGCGCAAAAACATTAAATAAAATTGCAGACGTGATCGAATACCACCAAAAGAAAGCTCTATTTGTGGGATGCTGCTGTGCAGCTGAGTGTACACATTTCAGCAATACTGAGATGAATGAACTACCCACGTGTGCGGGAGTGACTTTACCTATGCCACGCCATTGAAAATGGCCGAAGATTGGTACTTGGAAGCCAAACCGGCGGAAGATGGCGGTGGCCAGCGGGAAGCTCTGGGGGACAGCAACTCTGAGTATAAGGTGAATATAGTTCCGCCTAAGGAATTGTCCCTTCATCTGGGGCCAGGATGACTGAAGCAGGTATATGGATTGTTCAAGTAAAGCACTGAAAAGGCTTTACACTTCTGGAATCTGCCTTCTCCTAAACTCTATAGGGAATGTCTTGTGGCAATAGGCTTGTGCCAGCATGGGCTTCTGTGGGAGACATTGCTGTGATACCTGTAGTGAGTATAAGAACGTGCAACTGGAGAATACTAGTCAGACAAGGCCAGGCATCTCTAAGGGGGTGAGCTCACTGTCATGACCTTGCAGTAATACATTCATGACCTGTCTGTCTCTTACCTGGTCTGTGTATCAGCCTTGAGGCTTGTGCTCTCACACCTGCATGCTTAAGTAATCTTCCCTCTGTGTGGCTCAACCCTAGCCTCAACAGGAACCACTATTTAACACCGTATTCTCCAAGCCTGCCTTGCCGTGCAATATTGTGTGTTTGGCTTCCTGTTTGCCGTGTGCTCTAAGTGTGTCTCTGTTACCGATCTTGGCGTGTTCCTGACTATTCCTGTCTGCTTGTGACCCTGACCTTTGGCGCGTTCTCGACTATCCCTGTTTGCCTGTGACCCTGACTTTTGGCATGTTCTCTGTTATCCTTGTCTGCTAGTCGCCCCGACATTTGGCTACCTCCTTACTATTCCTTGTTGTCCTGGGCTGCTGTTTCCTCTCCATCCTCCTGTAGCCTACCGTGAGCGTGAGCTGGGAGACCCTGGGGGCCGTGACCTGGAGTCAGTTGCAGCCCAGTCCATCCTCACCACTAGAGGCTCTGGTGAACACCAACTGGCTCTTAGACTCCGCGCCCTGGGGAATCTATGCTCCAACTCACTGTGGGATCCATGTTGGTGCTCCAGGGGACCTGCCTTCCTGAACCACCCTGAGTTCCATCTGCAGCAGTCAGCCTTAGGGTCCACTATCATAGCGGTGCACTCCTGACCTCAACGGGGTGCATCTGTCACCTGGATACAGGTGTCCTGACAGTTTGCACGGCCATGGACCCGTCTGATATGCCGCTACCTACCGATGATCAGCTGCAGGGAATAGTCCACAGACTCGAGACCCAGGAATCTAATCAGACCCAGGTGCTGCGATTCCTTCAGGATTTGGCTTCCCGCTTTGAACAACTTCAAGCCTCCTTAGGCTCCCCGGTTCCACAACTGCAATCGGCTGCTGTATCAGCTCCGCTTACAGTCGCAGCCACTAACCCTTTGCACTTAACAGCTCTATCCCGTTACTTTGGGGATTCCAAGGCCTGCAGAGGGTTCCTTAGCCAGTGTACTATTCATTTCGAACTCCAACCCCAAAACTTCAAGTCTGATCGGGCAAAGGTAGCCTATATTATTTCTCTCCTGTCCGGCGAGGCTTTAGCTTGGGCTGCTCCTATGTGGGAGAGGAAAGACCCAGTGGTTTCCAGCCTCTCTAATTTTCTGAAACTCTTCCGGAATATCTTTGAGGAACCAGGTCGTGTCTCTTCAGCGGCCAGCGCCCTCTTACGTCTCCGCCAAGAGTCTGCTTCTATGGGACAGTATGCTCTTCGTTTCCGCATACTGACGGCTGAGCTGAGGAACAATGAGGCCTTAGTCGCAACCTTTCTGCATGGCCTTTCTGATAGAGTGAAGGACGAATTAGCAGGAAGAACCATCCCCACTGATCTGGATGAAGTTATCTCCCTGTGTAACCAGATAGATATTCGTTTTCAGGAAAGGACCTTAGAAAAGCGACGCCAGCACTCCTCGGTCCTTAGTCAGCTCGAGCTCCCCTCTTTTCGTCCTGTGGAGCATCTCCTGCCAACTAAGGAACCCATGCAGCTGGGCCAGACCAGGCCATCCCCCGAGGAATGTGCTAGGCGCAGAACTCTGGGCCTGTGTCTCTGCTGTGGGGGCAAAGGTCATTTTCGTGATACGTGCTCATTTCGTCCAGGAAAAGCTCGGGTAATACATCCGGAAGGTGGAGTATTGGACCCAGAAAAGTCATCTTCTCGTCTCCTTCTTTCTGTGTTTCTTCATGTTGGCGTTTCCTCCCACTCAGCCTTGGCTTATCTGGATTTGGGAGCCGCTGGCAACTTTATGGACTGGAGAACTGCATCTTCCATGAACCTTACCCTTTTACCCCTCACCACTCCATTGGTGGTCTCGGCGATTGATGGCACTGTTCTTCCAGGGGGGCCTATCCGCTTCCAGACCCCTCCTGTTAAGATGTTGGTAGGGATACTCCACCAGGAGTGGATATCCTTTCTTATCCTTCCTATCGTATTGGGGCTTCCTTGGTTGCAGCTCCACTCTCCACACATTGACTGGACTTCTGGGCAGATCCTGGCTTGGGGTCCCTCCTGTTTCTCTTCCTGCCTACTCAAGGTTGCCCCTAAGGGGAGACTTCCCGTGGCTACCACCTCAGTATCCTCTGCCCTTCCCGCTGCATATATAGCGATTTCCGGGATGTGTTCTGTAAAAAGTCAGCTGATCTGCTTCCTCCTCACAGGTCCTTTGACTGTGCCATTGACCTTGTTCCCGGAGCAGCTCTACCCAGGGGTCGTACCTACCCTCTGTCCATCCCAGAGACCCAGGCCATGTCTGAGTATGTTGCAGAAAATCTAGAAAAAGGATTCATCCGGAAATCCTCATCGCCTGCAGGAGCAGGGTTCTTTTTTGTTGCCAAAAAGGATGGTACCCTAAGACCCTGCATTGACTACCGAGGCCTAAACGCAGTAACAATCAAAAATCGATACCCTCTACCCCTAATATCGGAACTATTTGACAGGTTGAAAGGTGCCTCCATTTTTACCAAGTTGGATCTCAGGGGTGCATACAATTTGATCCGAATACGGGAAGGGGATGAATGGAAAACAGCGTTTAACACTAGAGATGGGCATTACGAGTACTTGGTCATGCCCTTTGGTTTGTGTAACGCCCCAGCGGTGTTCCAAAACTTTATTAATGAAATCTTCATGGATCTGCTTTACCAATTTGTTATCATCTACCTGGATGACATTCTCATCTTTTCGGATAGTCTGTCGGTTCACCGAGACCATGTCCGGATTGTACTTCAGCACCTTCGAGAAAATAACCTGTAGGCCAAGCTGGAGAAATGTTCTTTTGAATGTTCTGAAGTCCTGTTTCTGGGATACTTCGTCTCTAACTTCAGTCTTCGTATGGATCCTGGGAAGGTCTCAGCCATTACCAACTGGCCTCTTCCTGCCGGCCTCAAGGCCACGCATCGCTTTCTTGGGTTCACTAATTGTTACAGGCAGTTCATTAGGAATTACTCCTCTATTGCTGCGCCAATTATCGCCTTGACCAAGAAGGGTGCTAATGCCAAGGAGTGGTCCCCCGAAGCTGTCTCTGCCTTTCATGATTTGAAACAGGCCTTCATTTCTGGACCTTTGTTGAGGCGACCTGACCCGAGGGATCCATTTTTTATTGAAGTGGACGCTTCCTCAACTGGGGTGGGAGCTGTGCTTCTTCAATCCCTTGGGAAAAAACGTCTACCATGTGCGTTTTTCTCCAGAAAATTTTCTCAGGCGGAGAAGAATTACGCTATTGGTGATCGGGAACTTCTTGCGATTAAATTGGCGTTGGAGGAGTGGCGTCATCTCTTGGCGGGTTCCCCACATTCCAAAACAATTTTCACTGACCATAAAAATCTGCAGTACTTACAGAATGCCAAACGATTGAATCCCAGACAAGCCAGGTGGAGTCTCTTCTTTTCCCGTTTTAACCTCACCATTACATTCAAACCTGGTTCCTGCAACAGTCGGGCTGATGCACTCTCTAGATCTTTTGACATTCAGGATGAGGAGCCTACCATTGAACCTGAGCCGATTATCCCTACTTCATGCATCCTTGCCCATTCAACCACCCTGAAGTCAAAAATTCCTCCTGGCAGGACCTTCGTCCCCACTGAGCTAAGAGCTAAGATCCTTCGTTGGGGACTTGATTCCAAGGTGGCAGGTCATGCTGGATTTCTTCGATCCTTCCTCCTCATCAGTCGCTACTACTGGTGGCCTACTCTCCATTCGGATGTCAAAGACTATATTAAGGCATGTCATGTGTGTGCCCAGTCTAATGCCCCGTACACACGGTCGGATTTTCCTACGGAAAATGTGTGATAGGACCTTGTTGTCGGAAATTCCTACCATGTGTAGGCTCCATCACACATTTTCCATCGGATTTTCCGACACACAAAGTTTGAGGATATAAAATTTTCCGACAACAAAATCCGTTGTCGGAAATTCCGATCGTGTGTACACAAATCCGACGGACAAAGTGCCACGCATGCTCAGAATAAATAAAGAGATGAAAGCTATTGGCCACTGCCCCATTTATAGTCCCGACGTACATGTTTTATGTCTCCGCGTTCAGAATGATCAGATTTTCCGACAACTTTGTGTGACCATGTGTATGCAAGACAAGTTTGAGCCAACATCCGTCGGAAAAAATCCTAGGATTTTGTTGTCGGAATGTCCGAACAAAGTCCGACCGTGTGTACGGGGCATTAGTCCTCCACGCAGGCTCCTGCTGGTCTTCTCATGCCCTTGCCCATTCCCAAGGAGCCCTGGTCTCACATAGCCATGGACTTCATCACCGATCTTCCACCTTCTGAGAAGAATACGGTTATTTGGGTGGTAATTGATCGATTCTCCAAGATGGCCCATTTTGTTCCTTTTCCTGGTCTCCCTTCTGCTCCTGCCTTGGTTCCCATTTTCGTACAAGAGATTTTCCGTCTTCATGGTGTCCCTTCCCACGTAATTTCAGACAGGGGTGTTCAGTTTACTTCTCGCTTTTGGAGAGGCTTTTGCAAATCCCTCAACATTACCTTGGATTTTACCTCTTCTTACCATCCCCAATCCAATGGCCAGACTGAAAGGGTTAATCAGGAGTTGGAGGTCTTTCTCCGTACCTTGGTCTCGGCTCATCACGATGATTGGGTCTCATTACTCCCGTGGGCAGAGTTCTTCCACAACAATCATGTTAACGTCAGTTCTCAGAAGACACCCTTTGTCACTGTTTATGGAAGACATCCTCAGCTCCCTCTTCCTATGACCTGTTCTTCTGACATCCCTGCTTTGGCTACTGTTCAGGAATCATTCAATTCCTTGTGGGCTTACGTTCATGATTCCCTCCAGAAAGCTGCCAACAAGTTCAAAAGTTTTGCTGACCGTCGCAGGCGTAAGCCGCCTTCTCTACAGCCAGGAGACAAAGTCTGGCTTTCTACCAAGAACATCAGACTCCGGGTTCCTTCTTTCAAGTTTGCCCCGAGATTCATTGGTCCTTACAATATAATTTTTAAGCTGAATCCTGTTTGTTTTAAACTCCAGATCCCTAAAAGCCTCAGGATCTCAAACTCCTTTCATGTATCCCTTCTGAAACCTTTAGTTTTCAATAAGTTCTCTCGACCTCTCCCTACCTTGGCTCCAGTCTCTGAAGATGATCAGGAGTACGAGGTTAGTCAAATTTTGGATTCTCGCCTCTATAAAGGTATCCTTCAATATCTCGTGGATTGAAAAGGTTTCGGTCCTGAGGAGAGATCTTGGATTTCTGCATCTGAAGTCTTCGCACCTCGTCTTCTGAGGAAGTTCCATTTGAAGTTCCCCTCCAAGCCTGGTCCAAAGCGGGGGAGGGGGAGGGGGAGGCCTCGTAAGAGGGGGGGGGTACTGTCATGACCTTGCAGTAATACATTCATGACCTGTCTGTCTCTTACCTGGTCTGTGTATCAGCCTTGAGGCTTGTGCTCTCACACCTGCATGATTAAGTAATCTTCCCTCTGTGTGGCTCCACCCTAGCCTCAACAGGAACCATTATTTAACACTGTATTCTCCAAGCCTGCCTTGCCGTGCAATATTGTGTGTTTGGCTTCCTGTTTGCCGTGTGCTCTAAGTTTGTCTCTGTCTCTGTTACTGATCTTGGTGTGTTCCCGACTATTCCTGTCTGCTTGTGACCCTGACCTTTGGTGCGTTCTTGACTATCCCTGTTTCCCTGTGACCCTGACTTTTGGCGTGTTCTCTGTTATCCTTGTCTGCTAGTCGTCCCGACATTTGAATACCTCCTTACTATTCCTTGCTGTCCTGGGCTGCTGTTTCCTCTCCATCCTCCTGTAACCTACCGTGAGCGTGAGCTGGGAGACCCTGGGGGCCGCAACCTGGAGCCAGTTGCAGCCCAGTCCATCCTCACCACTAGAGGCTCTGGTGAACACCAACTGGCTCTTAGACTCCGCGCCCTGGGGAATCTATGCTCTAACTCACTGTGGGATCCATGTTGGTGCTCCAGGGGACCTGCCTTCCTGAACCACCCCGAGTTCCATCTGCAGCAGTCAGCCTTAGGGTCCACTATCATAGCGGTGCACTCCTGACCTCAACGGGGTGCATCTGTCACCTGGATACAGGTGACCTGACACTCATATGAAGGGACCAACCATAGCATAGACCAGAGTCCTTAGGTACCCCATGGAGCCCTGTCCTATAGGATTTCTGTGGACTTAGGGGCCCAGGCATGAATGAGTTTAATAGTACCAATGGTGATCATGCACCAATTACACAACAGGTTTACTGAAGCAAAGTGGGGAAACCATCTCTTTCAGCTTTACTTCCCCTACTTGACATAAATCCAGCCTTGAGTAGAGACAATAACAACAATAATGCATTTCACTGTCTGTGCAATATTTACTATGCACAATTAGAAGAATTTTTAGTTATCATATTAGGGGTAATGAGAATAGTCAGGCAATCTGTTGACTTGGTAGTATGGGGTAGTGAAGAGTCATTGGTCTCATCAAAATTTAATATAGGATCATGTGATTTCTACGTGTGCCCTTTAAAAAGTAATAACTGTGTATTGTGTGTTTCTGGAAGCTGTGCAGTAAAAACACTTTAATTAACTAAAAAAATATAACATGTACAGTATCTATAAGAAAATAATAACATTTAGAAATGTACACAGAATAGTGTCTACAGATACATAGTACTACTAAGGGATGAAGGCCTGTGTGTCTGTCCCACAGCGTGCCAATCATACATATAATTCCAGTCTGCAGAGACAGGGGGTAAAGTTACAGCCAGTGGCGTCACACTGATACTATGCAACACTGCAAAAGTTTTCTCTAAAAATATAGACAGAATGATGTAAGTATGATATTAAAACAGCGGTCATTTAGTGATTTTATACAAGAAAAATGACTGTGACAATGAATACTGTTTTCAGCATGTTCCTTATCAGCACATGTTCATATAGCAGAGTCTGACTGGCTACTAGTGTTGTCGCCTCCCTCTTCCAGCAGGCTCCTGTATAGGGGATCCCAGCATGCTGCTGCCAAGTCAAATTTAGATATACGGTAGTTGTATAACAAATACATTTAAAATACTTTCAAAGCTTGCGGTTACTTACAAAAAAACAACAAAACAAAATCAGCATAAGGGACATTTCTTACCTTCAGTGTGATGTGTCAATTGTGCTTCTATCTTCTAGTTCAGTAGAAATCTTCTCTCCTCTAAAGCTCAAACCCCCCACCCCCACCAACATAACCTTCTGGTACAGTGGGGGTTAATAGAACTGTCACAGCTTCTCATCAAGAGTACACAGTGGCGGCTGGTTACCTGCACTTACCCCATCTATGGCGCGGGTGTCGCTTCCCTCCGGGCGGCAGCTTCCCCTGCGTCTGCTCCTTGGCATCACTGCGCCATGCATCTCCTCCTCCTAGGTCAATAGGATCACTTTTCCTTTTGGCCAATCAGGAAACGGGTCTCAAGATCCACTTCCTGAATGGCCGGGAGGAGAATCAGTGTGACAATAGCGAATATATTCATTCACTATTGTCACACAACTGGGTGGGCTCACCATTTTTTGAAGCCTATTAGAGCCTCTGTGTCAGAAACCATGAATCAGACTGAGACAGAAGATCAGTTAAATCTCACTTGTTTAATAGTAATAAAAAAAGGTAAACAGAGTAAACGTAGTCAAAACATAGCCAGAGTTCAGGAACCATAATGGATTGTCAGACAAGCCAAAATGTCAGGGAGCCAGAGATGAGCGTAGTAGAACAGCAAGCAGGATCTGGAGATAGAAGGAATGTCAGCCAAGCAAGTGTTTAACAGGAACACAGGAGAGCGTCTCTAGAGATGTGACCAAGGCGAGGGCAGAGATCATCTGGGCTGGACGGCTTAAGTAGGCAGGACTGACGAGCAGGATATCATCAACAGGTGAGTCACTGTGGAGAGATAGGAGCTGGCAATTAGCCGACAGCTGAGCGGCCAGCTCAGTGAAGGAAGGGCTGAGCCAAGCCCTGACAGTACCCCCTCCTCAATGACCCTTCCCCCTTGGAGGACCACCAGGCTTGAGGGGAAAACGTCTATGGAAATCACAAAGGTGGACAGGGGCATGTACGTCCGAGGATGAGACCCAAGAGCTTTACTCCAGACTGTACCCTTTCCAATGCACCAGGGACTGTATGCACCCACTGAACCTACGGGAGTCAGTAATGTACTGTACTTCATACTCCTCATGGTTCTCAACCTGTACAGGGTGAGGATGAGGCACAGAGGTGGTAAAGCAGTTGCAGACCAAAGGTTTTAATAAGGAGACATGAAATACATTTGAGATACGCATATTAGAAGGATGGTCTAATGGAGTCTGTACCTATCATTAGCATGTCGCAAAGCCTCCTGGACTTGTGCCCAAGTGGAATGAAGACCACGGAAACGCATTTCTAACGCAGAAATACTCTACGGAACAAATGAGTCAGGCAACATGGAAGGTTGGAAACCATAGTTCGCCATAAACAGGGACAATCGGGAAGCAGAATTCAAGGCACTATTGTGAGCAAACTCCTCCCACGGTAATAGGTCTGACCAGTTGTTATGATGGTCTGAAAAATAGCAACGTAGGAATTGCTCCAAGGACTGATTGGCTCATTCTGCGGCCCATTTGACTGCTGGTGATAAGCAGAGGAGAAAGTAAGCTGAATTCCCAATTGTGCACAAAAGGCTCGCCAGAACCGGGACACAAACTGACTACCCCTGTCCGAGACGATCACCTTGGGTAGCCCATGTGAGTCTTACTCTGAGCACACATGGAACAGGCAGCTACGAAGGCAGTTACATCAGCCCGTAGACTAGGCCACCAGAATTGTTGGGAAATGGCCCAAAAGAGTTGATTCTTCCCAGGGTGGCCAGCAGCCTCGGGAGAATGGTCTGGAGCACGGCAGTACAGAGACTCTCTGGGACAAAGCAGCGGTCACAAGATTTCTCAGGAGGAGCATGAACCTGAGCAGCAAGAATTTTGTCACCCAAAGGAGAAGTGAGACTGGTGTGAACCGTAGCCAGAATACGATCAGGAGGAATCACAGGAACCGGAACCAACTCCATCTTGGAAGTGGAGGAAAATTGTTGTGACAAAGCGTCAGCCCTTACATTCTTAGTACGAATGAGATAATGTAATTGAAACTAGACAAGAAAAGAGCCTATCGCGCCCTTCTGGGAGAGAGGCGTTTAGCCTCAGACAAGAATGTGAGATTCTTATGGTCAGTAAGAATAAGAACCGGCACAGTGGTACCTTCGAGGAGATGTCTCCATTCTTTCAGGGCTAAAATGATCGCTAACAGCTCTCTGTCATCAATCTCATAATTGCACTCCGCAGGTGACAATTTCCTGGAAAGGTAGCCACAAGGATGCATAGCACTCTCAGAGGTAGGACGTTGAGACAGAAGGGCACCAACTCCAGTCTCAGGATGTGCCAACACAGGAGCAGAAACAAAGGCAGCCTTGAGACTCTCAAAGGCCTTCATGGACTCCGGAGACCAACACTGTGGGTTATCGTCCTTTCTGGTCATATCAGTCAGGGGCTTGAGCAAAGACAAGAAATTATGAATAAACTTTTGATAATAGTTGGCAAAGCCAAGAAAACGCTGCGGAGGACATAAACCCACGGGTTGGGGCCACTGTAGGACTGCTGAGAGTTTCTCTGGGTCCATCGAAAAACCAGCAGTGGAAATGACCCAGAAATTGAACCTATTCACGATGGAATTTGCACTTCTCAAATTTACAATAGAGATTGTTCCCTCTTAGTTTCTGAAGCACACGACAGACATCTGTGTGGTGGCTTTTCAGGGACTTGGAAAATATGAGGATATGGTCGAGATTAACCACAACCACCACACATAATTGCAACAAATCTCGGAGGACATTGTTAATAAACTCCTGGAAAACTGCCGGGGCGTTACAAAGGCCAAAAGGCATTACGAGGTACTCATAATGGCCTGTTCTGATATTAAACGCAGTTTTCTACTCGTCGCCCTCCTTAATCCTCACAAGATTGTATGCCCCTCTCCAATCAAGCTTCGTGAAAACCGTTGCTTTTTTGAGGCAGCCAAATAACTCCGTAATCAACGGAATCGGATAGGCATTCTTGCACAATCATATGACCGTTGTGGAGGCAAACTACCGGCTTGACCTTTATCAAAGACATCGCTAAAATCGCGGTACTCCTCTGGTAGGGAGGAGAGAGAAGTGCTCAGGACCTTGGCTACCTTCTGGAAGCATGTCTTACTGCATTGTGGTGACCAGGAGAGAACCTCAGCACGGAGCCAATCAAAAGAGGGGTTGTGCCTCTGTAACAAAGGATAACCAATAACCAGCAGAAACTTAGGTGAGGAAATAACTTGGAATTGGATTATATCATGGTGAAGAGCCCCTACGGCCATGAACAATAGAACATGGGCAGGCTGTAGAGGTCTCCTGTCAAGAGCCTCAATGGCAAGTGGAGTGTCACGCAGCTGCAGTAGAACCGAGTGCTTCGATACAAAGGCAGCATCAATGAACAGGCCTGCAGCCCCAGAGTCGATTAGAGCCTGTATCTCGATGGACGATTCAGCCCAAGAAAGGGTAACCGAAAACCAGGGGCTAATCCTTCTGGATAACTGGGGATGAAACAACGCTACCTAAGGTCTGTCTGTGACAGGACCTCAAGGTCTGGGCGTTGCCTGGATAGGTAGGACAAGACTTCAAAAAGTGACCTGCCTGGTCACAATAAAGGCACAATCTCTCCCTCTTCCTAAGGGTTTTCTCATCCTCAGAGAGACGCGAGAATCCCAAGTGCATGGGTTCATCTTCACTGACCGACTCGGTACCAGGAGGCATGGGAGGTGAGGGAGGCACAGGTGGGACTGCAAAGCTGAGAGACAAATATACAGGAGGCAATGGGGGATTCCCCATGGGGCTTTTTAGCAGCAAATATGAATCAAAGAAGGTCATAAGAATCATTAGTTTTATTATCAAAAAATAGTTGGACATCAATGAAGTACAAAAGTTAAAATATGAGCTCTAGTATACACAATGCGAGACAGTTTGGACTAGGAAGGAAATCAATCAATTGATAATACCGTGTTGTATGGTTTTAGAGAATATACAACAGAGAGTGTTTCCCCATAGTGTTGTTAATTATAATGATACCATCCATTGTTTAGGAAATGCCCCAATGCATTTTGACCTTAAAGGTTATGGTCTTCTTCAGGGGGTTTTTACATTTCTATAAATACATAAAAAAAGACGGATTTACAGTATTACATGGTATGATGTATAATCACATTTCATTATACATTATCATATGTTAGACTTGGTAATCATGATATATTTACCCCTTCCACCAAATGGGCTCGCTTATCCAGAGACTTCTCTTTATTAAAAAACACAAAGAAAAATAGAAGATTCCACCACAGATGATCCCGGACCCCGTCGGAGAATTGTCCTCCCCGACGGAGAAATGGCTCAGGTACTCAACGAGGTCCTCGTCACTGAAAAGGGACCACTCCCCCAGGTACAGATTGGCGTGGGATGGGGCACAACATGTCCCCATCGCTACGCCCTGAACCTGGAGGTAGTAATTTTCTTGCTCATTGTAAATAATGAATTAATAAATATGATTCCATATGTAAATATTGACATTATTATGTTAGACTCACAAAATATAGCAGTGCAGCGCTTAATAAAACAAGTGAAACATATACACATAGAATATATATATATAAGACGTATGAAGCAAAGTCCCAAAAATGTATCTTAATCCGAGGAAATGGATGACTGCCCACTAGTAGAGAAGGGATTCCTCAGATGGTAGGAAAGGGTGCAGGGATAAGATAAACTAAGCATTCGTATATCAACACCACTGTGTTCCACCACCAGGTGTCTAGGCCGCTCACCTCATTGAGTAGACCTTCTGCGCTAACAGCAAGGTCACTCATGCATTCCTTTCCACAGGGTTAATATGAAGATGGAGGTCCACTTGTAGTATCCAAAAGTCAGTCTCATCGGTAGGTATATATCATGTTAAAACAAAATAACAGGACATAGTGCTCTCCATACGAGAAAGTATACAATTTATTAAATAAAAGAATATTACTCACAAGGATAGCACTGAATCCCAGTGCAGGAGTATGAAGCATACAAAAATAGAACCAGATGGGTGGCTGTACTGACGTCACGGAGCCCCTCGCATGCGTATCGTCCGTATGGACTTCCTCAGCGAATCTGATTCAGTGCTATCCTTGTGATAGCACTGGATAGCACTGTCCTCTCCTTGCCCCTTTGGGTGGTGATCTTGAGTCTGGGCGGCCTGATGACCCCCTCCTGTGGGGATTGACCTGCGGCAAAATTATACACACCTGTTAGAGATCAACAACTTACCAACACAGGTATTTAACCACTTGCTGCCCGCCCGCCGTCATATGACGGTGGGACGGTGCAGCTGTTGTTCTGGGCCGCCGTCATATGACGGCGCAGCCTTCCAGGCAGCCCAGGGGGGGCGTGAACCCGCCACATCGCTCGGGTCCCGGTGCGCGTGCCCGGCGGCCGCGATGTCCGCCGGGCACCCGCGATTGCCCGGTAACTGAGCAGGACCGTTGATCTGTGTGTGTAAACACACAGATCCACGTCCTGTCAGATGGGAGGAGACCGATGGTGTGTTCCTTGTACAGAGGAACACCGATCGGTCTCCTCCCCTTGTGAATTCCCTCCCCCCACAATTAGAATCACTCCCTAGCAACACATTAACCCCTACAGCGCCCCTCGTGGTTAACCCCTTCATTGCCAGTCACATTTATACAGTAATCAATGCATTTTTATAGCACGGATTGCTGTATAAATGTGAATGGTCCCAAAAATGTGTCAAAATTGTCCGATGTGTCTGCCGCAATATCGCAGTCACGATAAAAATCGCAGATCGCCGCCATTACTAGTAAAAAAAAAAATAATAATAAAAATGCTCTAAATCTATCCCCTTATTTTGTAGACGCTATAACTTTTGCGCAAACCAATAAATATACGCTTATTGCAATATTTTTTACCAAAAATATGTAGAAGAATACGTATCGGCCTAAAATGAGGAAAAAATTTGTTTAAAAAAAAAAAAATTTGGATACTTATTATAGCAAAAAGTAAAAAATATTGTGTTTTTTCAAACTTGTCACTTTTGTTTTGTTTATAGCACAAGAAATAAAAAACGCAGGGGTGATCAAATACCACCAAAAGAAAGCTCTATTAGTGGGGAAAAAATGATAAAAATTTCATCTGGGTACAGTGTTGTATGACCGCGCAATTGTTATTCAAAGTGCAACAGCGCTGAAAGCTGAAAATTGGCTTGGGCAGGAAGGGGGTGAAAATGCCCAGTATGGAAGTAGTTAATAGGCGCTCTCGATAGGGGTTTCTCAGTTGATCCCTGACGAGAGCACAGTGACATGCACTTCCAGATGAATGGGTAAGGATGGACATGAGCAGACTGCTGTGCTGTACTATTGTTAAGTTGTTTGTTTAGTAATCTATTATAAACTTCTCCCCAACTTAGATCCAGCACTTACATTGCTCTCGATCTGAATATATAGACACTGTGCATCTATTCATGCATGTTACAGTGTCTTAATAATTCCAACATAATAACCAGGTACTTATTATCTATTCGCTAATGGATCTAACTTTCACACCACTCGCACTATTTTGCACTCATTTCCTAGTCTCTTCTTTAGATGCACGCCGTAAGATTATACAACTTAAATCTTCTGTCATTATCACTCACTAAAGCACTTATACTCGACCAGAACAACTCTTTTTTGTTCACTTTCACACAAATCCCTATGGCATGTTAAAAATCTTGTTCTTTTGATTTTTTTTGAGATTTTATCTCAATTTTTTGATGCACTTTTCCTTTTCACTAAACATGTCTACATCATGTTTTTCTTTATTCATTTAATTTTTGGATACGCATCAAATTAATACATTGCACTTTTTAGATCATTAGAGAGGGCGTGATATATATTACGAGCACCCCTCCTCTATGGTTTACATTCCACTTTGATTATCTCATTAGGTTATCCCATTAATTACCCAACATTAAACCCGTCAATTAATTTTATGTGGTACAAATGGTAACACTAGAGCCTACGTGGGGATTACATATAATTCTCACAATATGGAAATCTATATATAATGAATAAAAATAATAGGCAATCATTTATTTTTGGCAGCGTTTCTAGGGGGATTCTCATAATTTTTGAGATGCCCCCCCCTTTTTAGAATAACTATAAATGTCCCCCCCCCCTTCTCTCTATATACGAACTGTTAAAACCCATGCTATAACTGTAATATAATATATATACAGCACATTAAATGTAGTAATTATAACAATTTTCAGGTGTTTTGGCCCTTACGCTTCTACTGTGGGGGGCACACTAAGCTGTGACCACTTGTAAGCCCCACGGGCCGGGGTTGCCCCTTTGGGGTAGAGGCGAGGACAATTCTCCGACGGGGTCCGGGATCATCTGTGGGGGAATCTTTTGTGTTTCTTTGTGTTTTTTAATAAAGAGAAGTCTCTGGATAAGCGAGCCCATTTGGTGGAAGGGGTAAATATATCATGATTACCAAGTATAACATATGATAATGTATAATGAAATGTGATTGTACATCATACCATGTAATACTGAAAATCCTTCTTTTTTGATGTATTTATAGAAATGTAAGAACCCCCTGAAGAAGACCATAACCTTTAAGGTCGAAATGCATTGGGGCATTTCCTAAACATCGGATGGTATCATTATAATTAATAACACTGTGGGGAAACACTCTCTATTGTATATTCTCTAAAAACCATACAACATGGTATTATCAATTGATTGATTTCCTTCCTAGTCCAAACTGTCTCGCATTGTGTATACCAGAGCTCATATTTTAACTTTTGTACTTCATTGATGTCCAACTATTTTTTGATAACAAAACTAGTGATTCTTATGAACTTTTTTTTAATCATATTTGCTGCTAAAAAGCCCCATGGGGAATCCTCCATTTCTTTCAAATATTTGTATCCGGGTGTGCAGCCCTATCAGACTCCCATATATGTGTCATTCTATGCTATAATATACAGGAGGCTTCCACAAGCACTCCTTAAAAGAGAGTCTTTCTCTGAATCTGGAGTCAATGAGGATGGCAAACGTGATCAACTTCTCCAGCTCAGTGGGTATATCTCGGGCTGCTATCTCATCCTTGATGGTATCCGAGAGACTCTGTGGAGAGATAGGAACTGGCAATTAGCCGACAACTGAGCGGCCAGCTCAGAGAAGGAAGGGCTGAGCCCAGCCCTGACACTCTGGCTCTTATCACATGCTTAAAAAAAACAAAGCCTCATTGGAATCCATGCGCCCAGCGCCCCGCATGTATGTTAGGGGACCAGACGCATGGATAGGGGAGTGGCACCCCTGCGCTCTGCATTATAGGCCGCCACTGGTACACGACTATGCCCAATCTTTCTGCCCAGCTCCTCCATTCACAGAATTTGTACTATGAATGAAACAGGATCAATGAATGGATGTTGCAGACCCTTTAATCATCTGCATGTCCTCCATTCAGAGATAAGACAGTGCGCACCTTTCCTAGTGCAATACTGTTTATTGTTTAGAGATAAAAAGTGTCACAGTAACTCTAAACACTCACATTTAGTCCAGATAAAAAGTGCATCTGTGTAAAGCTGTGCTAGCTCTCCCGAGTGCAGGACCCCAGGCTGGATCCAGGGCAGACTGACAGTCAAAAGTCTCAGTGTGTTACCATGCAGCTGTCGACAAGCTGCACGTGAAATGCCTGCTCACAACGAGGATCCTCTGATGACAGGGAGACTCAGCCCGGGTGCACAACCACGTGGTTGTAGGGTAGAGACAGCTGATGTCTGATGCTTGGGTTGCTATGACAATGCGTTTCAGAGGACGTAGCCTCCTTCTTCAGGTCGTTTCACGTGCAGCTTGTCAGTAACTACATGGTAACACACTGAGACTTTTGATTGTCAGTCTGCCCTTGATCCAGCCTGGAGTCCTGCACTTGGGAGAGCTACCACAGCTTTACACAGAAGCACTTCTTATCTAAATGTGAGTGTTTAGAGTTACTTTGACACTTTTTATCTCTAAACAATAAACAGTATTGCACTAGGAGCCAGTGAGCTCTGTCTTCCTACTTTATCTTTGCAGTTGTCAGTTTTCCCTGTTTTTGATGGAGCAGCATAGCTCAATGAGCTACACCAAGTTAACCCCTTCCTTGGTGAACAATTCAGACTCCTAAAAAACATTTTTTTATAGCACAGGATTAATTCTTTATGTTGATTTTTTATTGTGTTCTTATTTTTGCTCTTTTTAAGACTCACTGGACTCTAGCTCTATGTTGGTATTTTTTATTTAATTCTTTATGTCCTCCATTCAGAGCTCTTGTTTTAGAAGTTATAGTAATGGATTTATTGAATGGAGAAGGTGTGCGAACAGCTGGGCATAGTCAGGCACTCTTGATGAGTACTTGTGACATCTCCTCAGTTCTGTTAACACTAAGATGCCCCGTCAGCCCCAACATCTGAAGATTATGGGAACGGGAGTAAGGGGGGCATCTTAGAAGTAGAAGACAGAAGCACAAGAGACCCATTACACTAAAGGTAAATAATGTTCCTTGTGCTTGTTTTATATTTTTTATTTTGCAGGTAGACTTGGGCATTAATTATTATATGAATCCATACCTGAGTTTATTTTGGTGTGTTTGTATCTGCCTTGGGTTCAGCTTTATGATAACACTTTTTTTTTTTTTTTTAACAGAAAATTTTTATTAAACAAATCAGCATTAATATACAAAATAAGTTAGTACATTCGGTGGAAAGAGAATAAAGACAGTAAGATCTACCATCATCCGGTAGCCACTATTTATCAAATATTCCAGCTGTGCAGATGTCAGAAGTATCACTTAACAGTACACCTTAGTGCATTATAGTATTATAAAATCTTAGGTAACATTATGTAAGTAACCAGTATTCGATCAAGCCTGGGGGGGGGGGATGAGGGGGGAACGGGACAGAAGGAGAAAAGGCATGGGATAGAGAGTGTCCTCCAATGTGTTTCGCGTCATGGCTAGGGGGTTCAGGAACCACGGAAGCATCTACCCAAGAGGACCAGATTTTATCAAATTTCCCTGGGCATTGCCTACTTTCATATGTCATTCTATACAGAGGAAGTACCAAGTTCACCGACCTTCTCCACGAGGCCAGAGTGGGAGGCTCTATTAGTTTCCATCTCAGTAAAATTTCACGTCTAGCATAATATAATGAGAAGGTAAGACACAATTTACTATACCTGTCTCCCTCAACATCTTCCAAGTGGCTGAGTAACAGTATTTGAAGATCGACCGGTATATTTAAACCTGTGACATTGCTCATTGTGGAGGCCACTACTGTCCAAAAGGGTCGGAGTTTGGGACAGGACCAGACCATGTGCCAGAAGGTGCCCACCTCCTGTCTGCATCTTTGGCAGCTGGGATCTCTTTGATGGTAAATGCACGCCAATCTCTGTGGGGTGAAGTACGCTCTGGGTAGGAACTTAAATTGTATGAACCTATCTTTTGCAGCGATCATGGAAGGGATGTAGGAAATTAAACACTCCTTCCACTCTTCTTCATCCAAAGAAGGAATATCCATCCTCCACTTTTCCCAGGTTTTAGTTAGTTTGGTATCATACTCTACTGTAAGGTATAGATATAGTGTTGAGAGAGGCTTCCCCATCACACTGGAAATCAAGACCCGTTCAATGGAGTCTGGTTCCAAAGTGAGGGGGGCAGGGAACTGGGCTTCAAAGGCGTGCTTCAGCTACATGATGAGACTTTTTATCTGTCCATCACGTATGTATACTTCTGCACTTAAAAAATGTTGTGGAACTACGAAACCAAGGTATTTTGGAAAACATGGTTCAGAGAAAGTATGTTCCTTGTGCTTGTTTTATATTTTTTATTTTGCAGGTAAATTTAGGATTAATCATTTTATGAATCCATACCTGAGTTTATTTTGGTGTGTTTGTATCTGCCTTGGGTTCAACTTTATGATGATACTTTTTATCTGTCCATCACGCATGTATACTCCTGCACTTAAAAAATGTTGTGGAACTATGAAACCAAGCTATTTTGGAAAATGTGGTTCAGAGAAATTATTACTTGTAGTTTTTCCAAATTAAATCATTGACCACAAGATGATCCTCAGCTGATATATTCACATAGAAGGCTTCCTTCGTCTGAACTTTTAGTTGGGAGATGAATTAAACATACACTATAATATCATTCCTTTATAGGACATCTTTCTGGGTGGTTCATTATTAATTTAAGTAGACAATTATACAGAAGTGTTCAGCACGGCAGTGTCAGTGTGAGGTCTTTGAACCAAGGATTTGGTGCTTACGTTTAATTTGTGATAGATGAAGCAATGAACAGTTTCTTTGCCAGTTCAACACCAAGACTCATTTCAGCAACATGTTTGGCTGTCAAGCTTTTGTTCTTTGGTACATTTTCTATTTTCAGTGGTCAACGTTTTAGGTATACTAAATAGCTACAGAGGCCTTGTTATCTCATATTTCCACACGCCATGAAATCAAATCAGAACATAAAAGGGCTGATGTAAGAAAAAATACCCAAAAGAGAAAATTTCTGTTACCCATAACAAACAATCAGAATCCTTATTACAAGTTTGAAACAGGAATGCAAAAAACAGTAAGATAAAATCTACTCACAAAGGTCGAAGAAAAAATCGCATTGTATATGGCACAGAGGCAAATAGTCCAGTGGTAGCAGTTTTCCAGGTCCCAGGAAGGAGGCGTACAGACTACTGCTGGCTAACGCGTTTCGAAGGTTACCCTTCTTCATCAGAGCCTTAATAGTGTTGGTCTCCTGCTGGCTTTTATACATGTGTCCATCCAGACAAGACTGGTTGGGTTAGTTCTAAGGCTCCTCCCTTAATTAGTGGGCAGTCCTCTGAGAAGGGTGGGTCTTGGCTTTGTTGTCATTATTATAAGGCCATAGTATATTTATTTTTAAATGTTATTAAAAAAAAAAAAAAAAAAAAACTTTTTATGTTTAATATGATTTTAATTTATAGTTTTATTTGTAATTTCTAGTTACTAGTTCTAGCTCTGGTACTTTGATTTTGATTATTAGTTTTTAATTTTTAATTTTTAATTTTTACTTTAAAATTTTTAATTTCTAATTTTTAGTTTATAATTCATATTTATATTAGATTTAGATCAGCGGCCATGCATATAGTCAGGAGTGCAAACAACCAACAACAGACAGACTAAAGTAGTCCTGCCAATACTAATATGTAGATGAGCCAAGGCATATCAGAAGATAAGCTCATCTCCCCTCTCATCAATACATTACATACATCAGAGGACACTGATTAGGGGTCTAAAGTCGGAGATAGAGTAGCATACCTTGTGATGTATACATCTGATGGCAGCTCATTTACTCGAATACAGTGTCTCTGTGGGGACTGTGGCTGTATCGGCTTCCATTGGTGACAGATCTTGGCCGGTGACACGTTCCTGTGTCCTGTAGAACCTGGTGGAACGCACGCCGCTCCTTTGCTTCCGGGTTGCGGTCCACAGGGCGGAAGTGCAGTCGTGACGTCATATCCCGTGCGCCCTTTGGCGCACGAGATTGACTTACTATGGTAAACAATAGCCTCCATTTTGCCGTAGGCAAAGATAGAGGCCAAAGTCAGACAAAACCGTCTGAGCTATAAGTTAGAAGGAGATAAAATAATATATATATATATGTGTATAATAAGTTGGATCTGATAGTGCCACTGAAAGGGAGGGGGGAGGGGGAAAGGGGAAGAACCAGGGAAGGAGAGGATAGGCTCAGTGACCAGATACTAGACATAGTAATCTATATATAAACTAAATGGAGAAACAGGGGCTATTATAGAATTGGTTCTAGAGTTGTAGCTGAAAGGTAACAGTATCCTGAACACATGTATTTAGAAGCCAGCAAGAGATGCACTAAAATTAGTAATAATAAAAAGTAGTAATATAAAATACATATAATATGCAGTGTATAAATATATAAAAATATACATCCATCTACATAGACATATATAAGCATAAGAAAATTTAAAAAGCAATATTAAAAATAAATCCGTATAGAAGTACAAAAGTATGTGTACTTTGCCAGTATAATATAAAAAGGGGTTTGTTATAACCTCATATATATAATGCATATAATGGTTTTGTACATTATTTCGGGTATACCCAGGGGTTATTTAATAGACATCAGCGAAAGGGATAACAGAATCATAGTGTCAAATTGATGAAACTAATGATGATGATAACAGCAACAATCGTTTAGGTTATAATCAGGCCACCAGTTCTATTATATTTTTAGAAATATAAATAGTAATGACAATAAAAAAAAAAAAGAAAAGAAAAAAAAAAAAAAATAAAAAGAAGGGGCTTATACTAAAAATGTATTGAATATGATATTGGATAATGATAAAGATTAGATTACGTTGAGTTAGAAGGAATTATGAAAAATTAAATTAATTAGATTAGATGAAATGGATATGGATATAATATATTATTTATGGAATATTAGATAGAGCCACTGCCTACAAATATATGTATATATATATATATATATATATACATATATAACATATGATTACACGTGTAGACACACATATATAAGCACACACATACACACTACCACGTGAAGGACCCGTATAGGCTGTGATCTAGTCTTATGGTAAATGTATATTGGACATATCCTGTGAGAGGGGTATTACATTGATGTAATCTATGAACTGAAATATAAGGTCAAATAGGATATGGCTTAAACAATGGAAATGAGATGATAGTACCTTAAAACCTCTATGTAAAGAGTGATATATGGGGCCAGGTAATAAATGAATGTCACAGCAATAATAGGTTTAGTAAATTGAATGGATATAGAATTGAATGGATATAAAATTAGCCCTCCACAGTGGCTTAGTGCTAGCATTATACTATTTTATGTATTTCTGGGTCTTCATTTAGGCCTCCTAGGGCGAGACTGCCGAGGGTGAAGATCCAGAAGGCTTCTCTTTTGCAAAGCCTCTGGTGTCTTCTTCCTGTATCCAGCTCGCTTCCAATAGACTCAATCCCGAATACTTTCATGCCTGCGGGGTCCCCTTGGTGAGCCTCTACAAAGTGTCGAGGGACTGGATATTTGTCTCTTAGATTTATGATGCCGCATTTATGTTCACCAATTCTAACTCGCATTGGACGTTGTGTACGGCCAACGTATAGACGCCCACATGGACCTACGATACCGTAGATCACATACTCTGTTCCACAGTTTATGAATTGTTTAATTTGGTGAATTCTCCCGTCTCTCCCTGCTACAGTTTTTTTCCTATGCCACATGTACATGCATGTGCCACAGTTCTTAATACCGCACCTGTAGCATCCTTTTTGGTCAAATATTGTTGTCCAACTATTAGTTGGTTTGCTGGTAAATGTTTTTACCCTACTTGGGATATCAGGCTCCTAAGATCTCGGGGTTTCCGGAAAACAATATTAGGATGATCAGGGAGTGTCTTACCCAAAACAGGGTCGTGCTTCAGAATATTCCAATTCTTTTTGATAACATTCTGAATTTCGAACGCTTTATTCGTGTATTGGGTAGAGAAACAGGCCTGTTGGATATCAGGGGTAGTCTGGTATCGAGATTTTTTGTTGTTCGAATCACCACTAGGTGGATCATCATAGAGAGCCAGATACTTTGAAAAGGCTGATTCTATGTGGTTGGCTTCGTAACCTTTTTCTCTAAACTTCTGCATAAGGAGTTTGCTCTGTTCTAGATAATCTTCTTTCTTGGTACATGTCCGTCTAAGGCAACAAAATTGTCCAAAGGGGACATTCTGTATCCACCTGGGATGGTGGTTACTTTTAGCGTGTAAATATGAATTTCCCCCGCTGGGTTTAAAATTAGTTTTGGAAAAAATGTTGCCATCTTGGTCACTCTGTAATTCCAAATCTAAAAAGACCAGACATTTCTCATCTAGAACATGAGTGAATTCTATCCCAAATGGATTGTTTTTACAGTGTTCTAAGAAGTTCTGGAGACTTTGATCCGACCCATCCCAGATGATCAGAATGTCGTCAATGTATCTCGCATATAGGACCAGATTTGCCCCAAAGGGATTGTTTTTCCATATGAAGTGTTCTTCCCAAAATCCCATAAAAATATTCGCATAGCTAGGGGCAAACCTGGCTCCCATAGCTGTACCTTTTATTTGCAAATAATGATCGCCTAAAAAGGAAAAGTAATTGTGTGTGAGAGAAAATTCCACACAATCCAATAAGAATTTGGCCTGCCGAGGGTTCATTCTGTCATCCTTGAGTAGGAAATGGTTAATGGCTCTTAGGCCAAATATATGATTTATTGATGTATATAATGAGGCTACATCTAAGGAGAGCCACCTATAGCCGGGTAGCCATTTGTAATTTGACAGGATCTCCAGCACATGACCAGAATCTTTGACAAAGGGTGGCAGACCGACCACTATGTCCTGCAGAAAGTGGTCAATATAGCACCCCAAGTTGCTAGAGAGGCTGTCAATCCCAGCTATTATGGGTCTACCTGGAGGGTTTGAAAGGCTTTTATGTACCTTCGGTATATGATAAAAATGTGGAGTGGCGGCATGCTTATTAAATAAAAAAAGGTACTCATTTTTAGTGAGGACTTCTTTGGATAAAGCATCGTCTAGAAGTATTTTGAGCTCCTTAGTGTACTCGAAAGTAGAATCCCTTTTTAGTATAGCATAGGTTTGGGTATCACCTAGGAGTCTTCTTGCCTCAGATATATACTCGTCTCTATTTTGGATGACTAAGCTTCCACCTTTGTCTGCCCTTTGGATGATCACATCCTTATTTTGTTTGAGGGCATCTATGGGTATAACATTTTGATCTATATTAACATTGGTACTCATAGGTTTATCAAACTTTGTTTTAAAAGTATTAAAAACCGTATCGTAGAAGGTGGAAATGAATCTTCCTTTGGCCCATTGGGGAAAGAAGGAGGATTTGGGTCTGAAAGAGGTATGAACAATAGCACTTTCACATGGGGGAGCAAATTTAGGTTCAGAAATTATTTGTCCCTCAAAATGTGCTTCTTGGTAAAGCTCTTCAAGAATGTTTAGTATGGAGTCTTCTTCTATGCTAATGTCGGATGGTAATGACTCTTCCGACTCCACTTTTGTATTATTAGTGCTATTCTCATTCTTAGCTTCTTTTAGCGTGTAGTATCTTTGTATAGTAAGCTTATGTATATATTTGTTAAGATCTATAAATAATTCAAACAGGTTTGGTACGCTAGGTGGGGCGAAATTAAGGCCCTTCCTAAGAAGGTCTAGCTCAGTTTAAGAGAAAACAGAGCTAGAAAGGTTATAGATCTTGATAGTTGAATGAGTGGTTTCTACAGTCTGCCTCTTTTTGTATCTCTTCCCTCCTCTTTTTCCTCTTTGTGTTCCTCTTCTCTTTTCCTTATTTTCTTCCCCGTAGAAAGTATGTGCGATAGAGGGTCCGGTATGTTGTTTGTTACAGACCCCCCCATCGTTGCAACTGCCTGCTCTAAAAAAACCAAAGGAGGTGTGATGTCTGAAATGCTTGTATTATTGGCTTCTAGATCACTGAGGGTAGAAAAGGGATTGTAAGTGGGAATGTCTTTGAACAGTTGAAAATCGATATCAGGAACGACGTTTGCATTCTCAGGCAGACTGCCTGGAGTGCAAGTTACGGGTGGAGGTGAAGTACTCCTCCCATTAGCTGATGGTATGGTAGATATTCCTCTTTCTAACTGTGAGTTTTTACAAACATTGGTTATAATTGTATTTGTGGGATCTCTTGTCGTTGGGGAATTCTCTGCTAATGATTCTCCAGATGGATTGACATTAGTTTCCATGGTATTACTATTTTTAGTAAATAAAGGTGGTCTACTCGTAGTGGAGAAATTTTTAGCCGCTTGGTTTTGTTTAGGAAGGTTGGAATTTTGTTGACTTTTAGTATTAGAATATTGCTGATGAAGGGGTCTAGTGTGTAGATGACCTTCCCCTGATGTTGCCTGGTTTCTGTTATTACCTTTTTTGTATTTAGTTTTATGACTTATTTTGTTCCTATTTGACTTTGCTTTGGCATTGTTATTTCTTAGTGTTTCTCTTTGATTTGGAGGTGGATGTTTTTTCTGAGATTGTGTACCATATATATTATGTCCTGTTATTTGTTCGTTTGTCACACCATTTCTATTTTTATTTTCTATATTGTCGGATCTTTTCCAATTAAATTCTCGATCGTTCAAATAATCTAATCTATCTCGTTCGAACTTACCCGATTTTTTACTTATGAGATTGGTTTCATATTCTGTTATTTGTTTGTTCACTTTCTGGTCCCAGCTTTCAAAGGAACTGACGTCAGAGAAAGTGGATAGTTCCTCTTGTAGAGTGTGTAAGTGTGCTCGAATCACAGAGAGATTGCGTTCTCTTTGGGTGATTATGAATTGTAACCATTTCTGATTGTAATCGCGCAGACTTTGAATCCATTTTTCTCTGAGGTCTATGTCTAAAAATGTACATATTTTTGTAATTCTTAAACCTCTGGGTATTCTTTTAAATTCTAGATATTTCTGCAGGAGTAGTATATCCCACCACTGCAGCATCTCTCTTTCTAATAAATCTTTAAGTCTATGAAATAATGATATCATTATATCTTCCCTGGCTGGAGTCTGTTTTCCAATGGCTACCTCTGTAGTTTCTTCATTCACAATCATTTCTAATTCAAAAGTGTTTATGCTGGTTGTAAAACCTTTTGCTAAAAAAGATCTTCTTAGTTGTCTCTCTTCAATTGATTTGACCTTCGCCATTTATAAAATATATAGTCTTAACCAATAGGGTCGTTGAAGCACACACACTTTGCTGCTAGAGTTCCCAGAAATTTCCACCTTCTACGATACGGTTTTTAATACTTTTAAAACAAAGTTTGATAAACCTATGAGTACCAATGTGAATATAGATCAAAATGTTATACCCAAAAATGAGTACCTTTTTTTATTTAATAAGCATGCCGCCACTCCACATTTTTATCATATACCGAAGGTACATAAAAGCCTTTCAAACCCTCCAGGTAGACCCATAATAGCTGGGATTGACAGCCTCTCTAGCAACTTGGGGTGCTATATTGACCACTTTCTGCAGGACATAGTGGTCGGTCTGCCATCCTTTGTCAAAGATTCTGGTCATGTGCTGGAGATCCTGTCAAATTACAAATGGCTACCCGGCTATAGGTGGCTCTCCTTAGATGTAGCCTCATTATATACATCAATAAATCATATATTTGGCCTAAGAGCCATTAACCATTTCCTACTCAAGGATGACAGAATGAACCCTCGGCAGGCCAAATTCTTATTGGATTGTGTGGAATTTTCTCTCACACACAATTACTTTTCCTTTTTAGGCGATCATTATTTGCAAATAAAAGGTACAGCTATGGGAGCCAGGTTTGCCCCTAGCTATGCGAATATTTTTATGGGATTTTGGGAAGAACACTTCATATGGAAAAACAATCCCTTTGGGGCAAATCTGGTCCTATATGCGAGATACATTGACGACATTCTGATCATCTGGGATGGGTCGGATCAAAGTCTCCAGAACTTCTTAGAACACTGTAAAAACAATCCATTTGGGATAGAATTCACTCATGTTCTAGATGAGAAATGTCTGGTCTTTTTAGATTTGGAATTACAGAGTGACCAAGATGGCAACATTTTTTCCAAAACTCATTTTAAACCCAGCGGGGGAAATTCATACTTACACGCTAAAAGTAACCACCATCCCAGGTGGATACAGAATGTCCCCTTTGGACAATTTTGTTGCCTTAGACGGACATGTACCAAGAAAGAAGATTATCTAGAACAGAGCAAACTCCTTATGCAGAAGTTTAGAGAAAAAGGTTACGAAGCCAACCACATAGAATCAGCCTTTTCTAAGTATCTGGCTCTCTATGATGATCCACCTAGTGGTGATTCGAACAATAAAAATTTTTGATACCTGACTACCCCTGATATCCAACAGGCCTGTTTCTCTACCCAATACACGAATAAAGCGTTCGAAATTCAGAATGTTATCAAAAAGAATTGGAATATTCTGAAGCACGACCCTGTTTTGGGTAAGACACTCCCTGATCATCCTAATATTGTTTTCCGGAAACCCCGAGATCTTAGGAGCCTGATAGCCCCAAGTAGGGTAAAAACATTTACCAGCAAACCAACTAATAGTTGGACAACAATATTTGCCCAAAAAGGATGCTACAGGTGCGGTATTAAGAACTGTGGCACATGCATGTACATGTGGCATAGGAAAAAAACTGTAGCAGGGAGAGATGGGAGAATTCACCAAATTAAACAATTCATAAACTGTGGAACAGAGTATGTGATCTACGGTATCGTATGTCCATGTGGGCGTCTATACATTGGCCGTACACAACGTCCAATGCGCGTTAGAATTGGTGAACATAAATGCGGCATCATAAATCTAAGAGACAAATATCCAGTCCCTCGACACTTTGTAGAGGCTCACCAAGGGGACCCCGCAGGCATGAAAGTATTCGGGATTGAGTCTATTGGAAGCGAGCTGGATACAGGAAGAAGACACCAGAGGCTTTGCAAAAGAGAAGCCTTCTGGATCTTCACCCTCGGCAGTCTCGCCCTAGGAGGCCTAAATGAAGACCCAGAAATACATAAAATAGTATAATGCTAGCACTAAGTCACTGTGGAGGGCTAATTTTATATCCATTCAATTCTATATCCATTCAATTTACTAAACCTATTAATGCTGTGACATTCATTTATTACCTGGCCCCATATATCACTCTTTACATAGAGGTTTTAAAGTGGAGTTCCACCCACTTTTACAACTCTTAAGCATCCCTCACTAAACTGTGCACTGTAAACAAATTGGATATTTTTACATTTTTTTTCTCAGCACCTACTGTATATCTGCTGTATTCATTTTTCACTTCCTCCTCCCTGGCCGCGGCCCATCGCATCATTTCCTGTTTGCAATGCCTTCTGGGAAGGGGCGGCAACTTCCTCCGAAACTGCCGTTACTATGGAAACCCGACCTGAAACCTATTACACTGCTTGTGCTGCACTGAGCATGTGGGGCGGCAACTTCCTCTGAAACTGCCGTTGCTATGGAAACCTCACCTTAAACCTATTACACTGCTTGTGCTGCACTGAGCATGTTCGAGATCTGGAAGGATGAGATCCAGGAAGAAATACAGTCTGGCTTCAGATGCCCACACTTAAGATGGCCACGGCCTGCTGTAAGTTTATAAAATAACAAACTACTGCTATAAACTAACAAAACAGACCTTAGTTTACAGACTAACTTTACTAGAATACATTAAGCTTGTGTATTATAGGGGTATTTTTATTTAAAAAGTATAATTTCGGCCGGAATGCCACTTTAAGGTACTATCATCTCATTTCCATTGTTTAAGCCATATCCTATTTGATCTTATATTTCAGTTCATAGATTACATCAATGTAATACCCCTCTCACAGGATATGTCCAATATACATTTACCATAAGACTAGATCACAGCCTATACGGGTCCTTCACGTGGTAGTGTGTATGTGTGTGCTTATATATGTGTGTCTACACGTGTAATCATATGTTATATATGTATATATATATATATATATATATATATATATATATATTTGTAGGCAGTGGCTCTATCTAATATTATATTATATCCATATCCATTTCATCTAATCTAATTAATTTAATTTTTCATAATTCCTTCTAACTCAATGTAATCTAATCTTTATCATTATCCAATATCATATTCAATACATTTTTAGTATAAACCCCTTCTTTTTATTTATTTTTTCTTTTATTTTTATTTTTATTGTCATTACTATTTATATTTCTAAAAATATAATAGAACTGGTGGCCTGATTATAACCTAAACGATTGTTGCTGTTATCATCATCATTCGTTTCATCAATTTGACACTATGATTCTGTTATCCCTTTCGCTGATGTCTATTAAATAACCCCTGGGTATACCCGAAATAATGTACAAAACCATTATATGCATTATATATATGAGGTTATAACAAACCCCTTTTTATATTATACTGGCAAAGTACACATACTTTTGTACTTCTATACTGATTTATTTTTAATATTGCTTTTTAAATTTTCTTATGCTTATATATGTCTATGTAGATGGATGTATATTTTTATATATTTATACACTGCATATTATATGTATTTTACATTACTACTTTTTATTATTACTAATTTTAGTGCATCTCTTGCTGGCTTCTAAATACATGTGTTCAGGATACTGTCACCTTTCAGCTACAACTCTAGAACCAATTCTATAATAGCCCCTGTTTCTCCATTTAGTTTATATATAGATTACTATGTCTAGTATCTGGCCACTGAGCCTATCCTCTCCTTCCCTGGTTCTTCCCCTTTCCCCCTCCCCCCTCCCTTTCAGTGGCACTATCAGATCCAACTTATTATACACATATATATATATATATATATATATTATTTTATCTCCTTCTAACTTATAGCTCAGACGTTTTGTTTGACTTTGGCCTCTATCTTTGCCTACGGCAAAATGGAGGCTATTGTTTACCATAGTAAGTCAATCTCGTGCGCCAAAGGGCGTACGGGATATGACGTCACGACTGCACTTCCGCCCTGTGGACCGCAACCCGGAAGCAAAGGAGCGGCGTGCATTCCACCAGGTTCTACAGGACACAGGAACGTGTCACCGGCCAAGATCTGTCACCAATGGAAGCCGATACAGCCACAGTCCCCACAGAGACACTGTATTCGAGTAAATGAGCTGCCATCAGATGTATACATCACAAGGTATGCTACTCTATCTCCGACTTTAGACCCCTAATCAGTGTCCTCTGATGTATGTAATGTATTGATGAGAGGGGAGATGAGCTTATCTTCTGATATGCCTTGGCTCATCTACATATTAGTATTGGCAGGACTATTTTAGTCTGTCTGTTGTTGGTTGTTTGCACTCCTGACTATATGCATGGCCGCTGATCTAAATCTAATATAAATATGAATTATAAACTAAAAATTAGAAATTAAAAATTTAAAAGTAAAAATTAAAAATTAAAAACTAATAATCAAAATCAAAGTACCAGAGCTAGAACTAGTAACTAGAAATTACAAATAAAACTATAAATTAAACTAAAATCATATTAAACATAAAAAGTTTTTTTTTTTTTTTTTAATAACATTTAAAAATAAATATACTATGGCCTTATAATAATGACAACAAAGCCAAGACCCACCCTTCTCAGAGGACCGCCCACTAATTAAGGGAGGAGCCTTAGAACTAACCCGACCAGTCTTGTCTGGATGGACACATGTATAAAAGCCAGCAGGAGACCAACACTATTAAGGCTCTGATGAAGAAGGGTAACCTTCGAAACGTGTTAGCCAGCAGTAGTCCGTACGCCTCCTTCCTGGGACCTGGAAAACTGCTACCACTGGACTATTTGCCTCTGTGCCATATACAATGCGATTTTTTCTTCGACCTTTGTGAGTAGATTTTATCTTGCTTTTAATGAATAAATCTGTCAAGGATAATGCACTAGGCTGGTGCGCTCTTTTTTCCTTTCTTTTCATTTAACACTAGGACAATCCCATCCTTAAGAACAGCAAGGCCGAAATCCACATTCCTTCCCGAACCCTTGGGATCTTTTAGCCAATACACCTGTGCGCAAGAGTATTTTTGCATCTTTTCATGCAAAAAACAGTGTCGGGGACACCCTACGGATCACACTCACCGCACCCTAAAAAAAAAAAATCACACTTTCCATTAGGGGCAGCACAGTGCTGTAGTGGTTAGCACTTTCACCTAGCAGCAATGGGGTCGCTGGTTCAAAGTCCCGACCACGACACCATCTGCCTGGAGTTTGCATGTTCTCCCTGTGCCTGCGTGGGTTTCCTCCGGGTACTCCGGTTTCCTCCCACACTCCAAAGACATGCTGGTAGGTTAATTAGATCCTGTTGAAAAAAATTGGCCAAATATTTGTATGTTGTATGTGTATGTGTTTGTAAGCGCGTCGGGACCCAATGGGGTAAAGGACCGCGCTATACCGCAGATGGACACCGGCGGCAAAAAGCGCTCTGAGGAGATTCAGTTAGCTATACAATTCGGTATTCGGTAGCGCTATACATGTCACTCATTCATTCATTCATTCATTTGTACCCACAGCTGCAAAAACACACCCCCATTTCTAAGAAGCCCCCAAACAATTGGTTACAGACGGCTGGAACAAGAAACAGACATTCAAAAGTATAAACACAAAAGAAACATTTAAAATAAAAGACACCAAGATATGCATGTACAGTTAGGGAGGACACTTTTAAGGTATCAAGAAGAAAAATACAGCACATAACGTGGAGCCCGTCAAATACCTGGTCAATAATGTGGGTGTCGCTTCAAAGTCTATGGTTTGTAGTGTGGAATTAAAATAAGCCCCAGCAATGTTGTCATTGACATTAATATTATCTTTCAGCACTGGTGTAATTGGCAGTAGAAATTGTTGCAAAAACCGGAGTCCATATTTGATCTTTAACAACACTTTATTCTCAAAAATTCAAGCAATCTTGGGCATCTGTAAAGACAAGATGTAAACACATTTCAGCCAAAGCCTTAGTCATAGCTAACTTGTAACTTTCTCTTCCTTTTGAATACAGCCATGAACACAGGAAATCGGCATCCAAGTCATATATCATACTTATCTAATATGTGCAATGGTTTTGCACAGAGCGGCCCTGAACCTCCTTTTCTGGAGTCCCCTGCTGGAGCTGTCCACTCCTCCTCTTCTCTGTCTGCCTCTGTAGCAAATCACTTGGGCTTTTATGAGTAGAGCTCTGGACACAGAATCTCATCTCAGCTAATTTATCTCATGCTTAATTTTAGTATATACAATGAGTTTTTTTTCTTAATAAATCAGTTTTGTACATACATAATCGAGGAGACATATCATTTGTAGGGTTTTTGGTTGGTTTTGGTTCAGTCATGTCACAGTATGATATGCTGGCTTTAGACATGCCAGAAATTCATCCTTTCTCATCTGTTAATATTATGTCTTCTCTTACATCTTGCCATTTGAGTTGATGGGTCCTTTCATATAGAGCGGACTCCGCCTGTGATCTGCTTGCTCAGCAGGGGGATTTGTCTGCTAATCCCTGATGTGCAGGCAGATGACAGGTCTGTGTCCGCTACACTTATGCAGAGCGGACACAGACGCAGTCTGTCCTCCTCTATGGGTGGTCAAATGTAAATGGACTGCCTATCTGTTTACAATCAACTGCCATCCAATCCGCTGGATGGAATGGGAACACATCCATGAGTTTTTATTGTATCGGATCAGATTGGATGTAGGCACCCACAGTTGGAAACACCTCCCTAGGGAACACTTAACCCCTAGATCGCCCCCTAGTAGTAACCCCTTCCCTGCCAGTGACATTTATACAGTAATCAGTGGCTATTTTTAGCACTGATCGCTGTATAAATGTCAATGGTCCCAAAAAAGTGACCGATCTGTCCTCTGAAATGTCGCAGTCCTGCTAAAAATCACCGCCATTACTAGTAAAAAAAAAAAAAAATTATAATAAAAATGCCATAAATCTATCCCCTTTTTTGTAGATGCTATAACTTTTGCGCAAACCAATCAATATATGCTTATTGCGATTTTTTTTTTACCAAAAATATGTAGAAGAATACATATTGGCCTAAACTGAAGACATTTTTTTTTTAGATATTTATTATAGCAAAAAGAAAAAAATTTTTTTTTTTTTTCAAAATTGTCGGTCTTTTTTTGTTTATAGCGCAAAAAAAACAAATAAATATAATGCAAAGGTGATCAAATACCACCAAAAGAAAGTTCTATTTGTGGGAAAAAAAGGACATACATTTTGTTTGGGTACAGCGTCGCACGACCGCGCAATTGTCAGTTAAACTGACGCAGTGCCGTATCACAAAAAATGGCCTGGTCATTAAGGGGGCAAATCCTTCCGGTCCTTAACTAGTTAAAAAATTATTTTTTTTTGGAGCACTTAAAGCATTTGTTACCCCAACACTTAATATTCCTGATATGTGCCTGCTGTACCATCTACTTGTATGAGAAAGTATCCCGTTCTCTCCGTTTTTTTTTATAAATCTATACAAAAATGTTTTGCCTTTTATTTCTCTTGTAAACTGAATGGGTTGTTTTACAAGGTGATCATTTACACCTCAATGGTGGTCAGTAGAGAAGTTCCCCCTTACCCTGGTGATTATTAGAAGAGTACCCCCTACATTTGTGGTCAGCTGATATATTTATGATCAGGAGGACAGCTGACCCCCTCACATTGGTGGTAGTTAGTGGAGAAATGTTCAACTTCATTGGTGGTCATTAGCAGGGATGGGCTCAGGCATGTTTACACACAAGTCCAAACCCTCCTGATCTATCACACCAGAAATCAGACAACCAATCATAGGTGGCAGAGGTATTCCCCATCCCCAAGTCACTCATATACATTCCCCCTGTATACATAGGACTGTGGGACAGGGCATGCCTCTGCTGCCTATGATTTGCTATCCGCTTTGACAGCTCCTGGCGGGATAGCTCAGGTGGGTTTAAACTCAGACAGTTGCAGGAAGCATGCCATTTATATTAGTTAAGCCCTGTACACAGGGGCCAAATGTCGGGAGACATCAGCCTGTTCAAAAAATAAAACGGCTAACATTCGGCCCATGTGTATGGCACCCTGTCCAACAGAAACCGGCCGTTTGGCCAGCTTCTGTCGCACGAGCATAATGGAACACCAGCAGCTGACCGGCTCCTGATCAGCGCTCTCTCTGCGCTGATCGGAGTGGTCTGGGGGAGGGGCATCCCCTTGTTAGAACACAACAGCTCAGCGGGGGAAATCGCTGCACTAACTCCGGATAGTTGTAATAGAGGCTCTGACCTTAGCCGACAGTTTTTCTTTACGTGCAGCCAGTGACATCATCTGACAGTGACATCATCATCTGAAGGAACGGACACGGGTGCCGTTCCTTCCTAGCCCTGTGCCGTAAAGGGCGGGGCTCTACCGTGCATGCACGGGAGTGGCGTTATCGTGGCTCTGGCCACTCAAAGCGCCGGAGCCTGCAAACCTGGAAGAAACTCCAGGGAAAATGTCAGCCGTCTCAGCGGTGTGCGGGCACCGCTGGAAGGTTCATTCTAAGGTAAGTATTTCATAAATATGAAATACTTAGTATGCGATGCATACTAGCTCATTATGTATTTGTCTTACAGGTTTTTTTTTCTGTTTTTTTTTAAAGAGTTTACAACATCTTTAAGTCAAGGTACCACTAGCAGCCTCTGGAGGAATCCTGGATGAAAGGCTGCTCCTTATCTAAAAACATTTTTTTTACTTTTGAATATTGTAGGGGAGGGTTAAAATTGCTGCCAGGTTTGTTTGTTTTTTTGCTGTGGCTCATTAGTGAGATTTCTTTTCACTCCTTGTCCTGTAGACTGAACAGGAAGTGGGAGGATATCTTTCCAATGTGGGGATAATCCCCTCAGACAGTTGTCACTGAAATAAGTGTCCCCTTTGGAAGATTTCCCCTCTATTTCCATTCTGGTGTAAACTCAAAATCTTAGATTTTTCCTCACTTGTTTCATTTGTCTTGGTGAAACTGATGATCAGAACAGTTATGCCCTGTACACACGGTCGGACTTTCCGACGGAATATGTGCGATCGGAGCTTGTTGTCGGAAATTCCGATCGTGTGTTGGCTCCATCGGACTTTTTCCATCGGAATTTCCGACACACAAAGTTTGAGAGCATGCTATAAAATTTTCCGACAACAAAATCCGATCCTTTAAATTCCGATCGTGTGTAGACAAATCCAACGGACAAAGTGCCACGCATGCTCAGAATAAATTAAAAGATGAAAGCAATTGGCTTTTGCCCCGTTTATAGTCCCGACGTACGTGTTTTACGTCACCGCGTTGCGAACGATCGGATTTTCCGACAACTTTGTGCGACTGTGTGTATGCAAGACAAGTTTGAGCCAACATCCGTCGGAAAAAATCCATGGATTTTGTTGTCGGAAAGTCCGATCAATGTCCGACCGTGTGTACAGGGCATTAGAGAGAGTATATCTCCCTAATGTGGACACAGTAAGGTGGAAAAAAAACAAAAACTGACAGAGGCTCTAACCCCATCATTACACTATCCAAATCTAATCTAATCTAAAAAAAAAAAATTTGCCCTTAACCACTTGCTTACAGGGCACTTAAGCCCCCCTCCTATCCAGACCAATTTTTAGCTTTCAGCGCTAACGCATTTTGAATGACAATTGCGCGGTCATACAACGCTGTACCCAAATGAAATTTTTATCATTTTTTTCCCACAAATAGAGCTTTCTTTTGGTGGTATTTGATCACCTCTGCGGTTTTTACTTTTTGTTAAAAAAATGTAAAAACCTGAATTTTAAAAAAAAAATAAAAATTTTTTTTTTATATTTTGTTATAAAAATTTTTTAACGGGTACTTTTTCTTCTTCATTGATGTACGTTGATGAGGCGGCAGTGATGGGCACTGATAGGTGGCAGTGATGGGCACTGATGGGTGGCAGTGATGGGCAGCACTGACAGGTGGCACTGATTGGCACTACAGGTGGGCATTGGTAGGTGGCACTTGTGGGCATTGATAGGTGGCACTTGTTGGCATTGATAGGTGGCACTGTGGGCACTGTTAGGTGGCACTGTGGGCACTGTTAGGTGGCACTTTTGGGTGGCACTGATGAGGAATGTGTTGTGCTTCCACTTCGGGACCGATGTCCCTGACATCTGAGCCGGTAATCGGCTTTTTTCTCTACTCGCGCTGTCAGCGCAAGTAAAAAAAAAACCGATTACCGATCTTCCTGTTTACATCATGTGATCAGCTGTCATTGGCTGACAGCTGATCACATGGTAAGGGGCCGGGACCGGCCCCTTACTCAGATCGGTGATCAGCCGAGTCTCAGTGACTCGGTGATCACAGCTCGCCCGGCGCGCGCCCTGCAGGGCGCGCGCAGGGAGCGTGCACAGGGGAGGACGTCATATGACGTCCTCCCGGGAATGCAGGTCCACGCTGTGGCCGTCATTCGGCCATAGCGCGGATGTCTAGTGGTTAAGCTGGTCATAGACGGTTCAAATCTTGGCTGGTTCAGCAGGGAGATTTAAACCATGTATGGGTAGGCTGAATGTACCCAAGTTGATCGATCGATTAACTTAGGTACAACCAGCCTGTCAGATTTTACATGCGATTATTGCTAGCGGCAATAGGAAAGAAAATCGCGCTAAGGCCGGCTTTGGTTACACTTTAACCTGACTCGGTCAGTCGCTCACAATGAAGCTCAGAGCAGACACAGAGTAGAAGCCGGGCCCGTAGAGTCTGAAGACCTTTTTATGTTTAGACAAGCAATGCCAGAATCTCCTCAAAATACAAATTTGGCAATGCATTATAATGATACAATCTTGAAACTATTTCAAAATAAGCTTTAGCCAATCCATTTAATATAATTTTCCTGCCAATGCCATAATCTTATTAACTAACTCTTGGGTTGAACTTTGGCTTTCCATTGGTGTGAGAGTGTAAGTCAAGGTCTGAGCAGCTTTTTCTAGAATAAACATTTTACTGCTTTCATTTTTATTTCTATTTGCAGCAATTTTTGTTTCCTATTTTGCAATTTTTTTAGTCTTTTAGCCCAGGTTCACACTGAGCTGCGAGAATGAAGCCGTGCGAGTTCAGCTGAACCCGCACAATTTCACTCACGCATGTCAGTCCCCATTTCAGTCAGTCAGTCCCGAGTTTCTGCACAGATGTCAATGGAAATCGCACCCCAAAATCGCAAAAAGTAGTACAGAAATGACTTTTTGAAATCAGTGCGGCACCGCAAATGCAGCGTTGCACTGATTAAGACGGTGCCATTGCTGCCGATCTGACATGCAATTTGACATGTCAAATCGCATGTCAAAACGCACCAATGTGAACCAGGGCTTACTAAAATTTAATATATAATCAGGGAGGTTTATCTATTGTAGTAAAATTAGGCCAAGCCTTAGGTAACTGTCTAATTGTTTCCTGTAAAACAAAGCAGCTGAAATCCATTAGACAAATGAATTATATTGCAATGATGTAAAAGTCAGTGCTCTATTATATCCCTTCTGTGCGGCACAATCTGTTTCTCGCTATCCATAGGGTCTAGATCTTATGTTAAATATACCAAATTAAGCAATTATATTACATGGCAGATGTATGCATTTATTTATGATCTTCACAACATCTGTGAACATGCTAGAGAAGTAAAAGGAAAACATGGTAAACGCAGACGATTTCAATTAAAAGAACATTAACAATATTTTTTACAACTACTAAAAATCAGTGATTAGTTTGTTTTACTGCTTGGAGAGAGCAGCTTGAAGAGTTTGTTTTTTTTCAGGCTTTTTACATTACATTGGCAGTGAATCCTAAAATGAATCACGACATTTTAATTTCATTGCAAGCCAAGAATCTGTGCATTTTAGAAAGCATTGCCAAAATTGTAAAGGGGTTATTCGTTGTAGTAGCACCTCTCCCACTTAATAAAAAGAAAACATAATAATAATCTAGCTCTTACAACCTACTGCAATGCAAATCAGAAGTAAAAATGTTTGTGAGAAGCATTAGTAAGATCTCAATTGGAATATGCAATTTAATTTTGGGCACCAGTTCACAAAAAGGATATCGGGGAACTGGAGAAAGTGCAGAGAAGGGCAACCAAACTGATAAGAGGCATGGAGGAGCTCAGATAAGAGGAGAGATTAGAAGAACCAAATTTATTCTCTCTTGAGAAGATGAGATAAGTGGGGATATAATCACATGTATAAAGACATAAGTAAACTTGGTGTAGAGTTATTCACTTTAAGTCAATACATAGACCAAGGGGTACTTCTTATGTCTGGAGAAAAAACGGAAAATTGTATCATACTTACCGTAATTTTCCTTTCCTGACGCCAATCCATGGCAGCATACTAGTGATAGGCCCCGCCTTTCTCCCCTCCCTCAGGACCAATGAAATAGCATAAATTAAAGGCCAGTTAGGCCCCGCCCCATCCTTCGTAATTAGCTAGATACCGAAACGCACAAGGGTGGGTCCGTATGCTGCCACGGATTGGCGTCAGGAAAGGAAAATTACGGTAAGTATGATACAATTTTCCGTTTTCCTGATGCCACCATGGCAGCATACTAGTGATACATATCCTAGCTGACAGGGTGGGTTCTACTTAACAAACCAAATTAATTATTTTATATATTTTCAAATGGGACAGAAGACTGAACAGTCATTCCTCTGAAGCCCACTGATGACAAGGCACCCAGATCTATTCTGTAAAGGTTGGAAAGGTATGCTGGGAAAAGCATGCCACTTTCCTTTAGAATGAATCCATAGATGCTTTCAACTGGGCCACCTATGAAGCCTCAACCCCTCTCGAAGAGGATGCATCCTGTCACTGAAGGAAGCTCACGACCCATTTCCCATCTGCACAACCAATCTTGCTAAAGTCCAGGAGGCAACCTCTCTTGCCTGATGAATTCCATCTGGAACAGTGAAAGACTTATCATATGAACTGAAAAGCGCAATTGTGGACAGAAACTTCTTTAAAGCTCTGGGAATGACCAATTTGTGTGGTTTTCTTGCTTGAACGTCTGGAAAGTTAGACAATGGACAGATGATTGATAGATGGAGGGCTGTTGCTACCTCTGATATAAGCTGAACTACAGAATGCAGCTCTACTCCTGTAACAAAAGCAATATGCTTTTCTGAAGCTCTAAGGGCTTGAAACTCAAACCGACTTCTGTTTGACGATTTGCGCTAAATACTGGTTAGTAAGCGATGTCTTAAACACTGCCCGGTTGGAGTAAACAGTTGAAATAAACCCCAACAGCATCGAAAGATTTTAATTGTGAAAGATTCTCTCTCGCGGTTGATGAAACCTCCTGACTGTCTTCAAAATTTTGCAAACTAAAGGGCCTTTGGCCAAATTAAACCTTGTTCTTGCTGACACCTGCAACCTCAAAAGAGTATAGGGTAAGGTTCATGTCCAATCTGACCTACAAGAAGACCAGAACAGCTGCCACCAGAGGCGCAGTAAGAATAATATCTTGCCATGCAAAATAGAAAAAAACACAAGTTTGTTCCAGATCTTGGAATAGAGGCTGTTAGTAGAGTGCCTTTCGCACCCCCCAAAGTAGAGCTCACTCTTGGAGCAACTCTGGAGCAATCTAGGTTCTGCGGCTTCCCCTTCCTGCCAGTATGCTTGCATCTCTGGTCTGTGCATGTGTGAAGGGGAATCAACTTCTGTATTCTGAAGTAGATAGCCAGGAAGCACTAAGACTCCTATGGTCAGAATGGAGAGGTGGTCGTGACTACCATGCTCATTCTTGACAGCTTCCAGAGGAATTTCATTACGAGAGAAGTTGGGGAAACATATACAGTAGGCTTGATTGCAGTTTCATGGAGAAACTCAGCTTCTATTCTCTGCTTTGGGGAGCGGAAACCGAGTCAGACCTCTTCTTAAATTGGCATTTGCTGTGAGAAGCAAAGAACCTGTCTGTGGTAGGCCACCTGTGGACAAGCCTCCCCTCATGCTCTGGCAAGCTTGCGTGATGGACAGTATGTCCGTGTATTCCAGTCCCCTAGGAAGTAAATTGCTTCTGGAATTTGCTGGTGATCTTCCTACCCAGACATTCTGGGTTCTACATCTCTCAATAGCATATTGCCGCGAGATCCTCCCTGGAGCTGAAAATACGCAATTGCTGTCCTGTTGCTCAAACGCAAGATGACTGGTCACCCTTGATTCTGTGTAGCAAGGTCAAAGTGATAAAAAAGGCTGCCTGACCTTCCAGCGCTTTCGAGACTACCTTCCTTGGCTAGCAAACTCCACTTGCCTTGACCGACAGACCCTCGCAGTGCGCCTTGCAGGCTGTCTTGCCGATATGATTCATCACATTGATCCAGTCAGATGGTTCGTGACATCCTCAAAGTCTTTCCATCACCGTGGACCGCTATACATACTGCGTGACACTGACCATAGCTGCGCCGGATCCTGTTTCCTCTGTTGTAGTTGAAACTAGCAACAGTGCCCATGTACCCAAGGTATCATCGGTATGAATGACATCATTACGGCCAGGAGGCTGAGACACCTAGAAGTCCTCCAGGAAGTAGAGGAATCTGATCTCAGAATTCTCCTTATGACCGTCACCGTCCTTTTCTGATGGAAGCAAAACAGAGGAACTAGTAGAGCCCCCACAAGCACTTTAACTGTTGGAAAACAAAAGTTGGCATTTATTTTTTTTATTTTTTTTATGTAGAAAGGAATGATGCCCAGGTAGTGGCGAATCTGGAGACCCTGTTCTCCAAGAAGAACTTACATGGCACTGAAACCTCTGTGAATATTCTTAGAGATATTCATAGGCTAAAAGGTAGGCTGATAAAGCGGAGATGTGTCCAACCAATCAACAAATTTACTTACTTTGGAATAAAAAAGAAAAGAAAACATTTTCGGGTTGTGAGGCTAAGAATCCTGACGATCTAGCGAAAGCCTCTAGCCATCTGCTGCAAGCAAATGCTTCTCTCCAACCCCCGCAACCTACAAACAGGGGTGGGTAGGAAACCTACAATCTCTCCTGTGAGATGGGACCAGGACAGCTCCCCTCTGAGTCTGAAGTGTCTGTAAGTATTGTAACCGCCGTGGTTGCGGTGGATCTGGCAGCTCCGAGGGGGAGAAAAAGGTCCGGAGAAGGAACAGTGAAGAATCCACCGAAGTGACCATGAGTGCCTATCCTCCAAGGATCTGCACAATCCACTCTCCAGTAACCCGTGATGCGTGCCCACTGGAACTTACCTTAAAAGTCTGGGCATGCACCCGTTAAAAGGGTTTTGTGGGTACCTGCGGTACACCCAAAAATTTTAATGTATGGACCTTATGAAAGGTTGCCCCTAGAGGAGCGGAACCTAGCAGGAGAAACATATTTCTCCCTTTATTTTTTATTATTTATTTTTAGTTATATATATATATATTTTTTACTTTCCTGCTTTCTGTTATGGGAGAAGAACAGACCCTCCTCCTGTCACTTCTGACATGGCTTTCTTTGGTTTCATATCAAACAGAGATCTTGCACTATAAAGTGACTATTCCAATTTTGTTTCTAGGAAGCCAAACACAGCCCCGGGTCTCAACCCAATGGGTACCCCTAGCCGTAAGTGAGTATAGCATTGCCTTGACCAGGCACCAGGTTGAGGCTATTTCTGCTTCCGCAGTGAAATTTGCCGATACATCTTGGCCGGGTCCCAAGATATCACCCCTAAGGATTTCCTCTCCAACCATATCCTGGGAGCAGAAACCCAGAGTACCCGTCACCAAGGTAAGGGCCTCTGTTGAGTGGCAGGTCCTTCCCAGCCGCCACCCTATTGGACAACAGCTGGTCCCACTGTAGGCATGGATTTCAGCGATGCTATATCCGCCTTGAATTAAACCAGTTTCCTAATGGAAAAGTGATTGCTCATTGAAAGACTTTTTCTTTTAACCCATGTAATGGTCTGCATGACTGCCTGGATGCACAGTTCTCCAAAGAAAAACTGACACCAAGTAGCTCCAGATCTTCCTCTGGTGCAAGGGAGCTAAAATCATTTGCAGGCTGCGCCCCCTCCTCAGGAGTACTGAGAGGATGAGTGATCCATGAGGCAGATTGTTCTGCCAGTGGCTAGACCCGCAACAAGGGGGCTGACTAGCTAGAGTAATTACAGTGAGCTTAAAACAGAAGTTTTGTGCCACCTTAAAAGTAATAAGGACATTCGGTATTACCTGTCAGCTGCAAACTTCAACCAGGCCGACTTCACTCACCAGCCTCCTGGTCATAGGCACTGTGCCACAGGTCCTGCAGGACTCTTGTTGGGGTGCTGGGTCTGGGAAAGAAGAGCTAAGATGTTCTCCTTGGAACCTCTCTCCTGAGTGGGAGCGGCATCCGAGCTATGCTCCTCTGAAGAACGTCTGCCTTTCTATAGCCTCTGGCTCTGGCCTTTGAGAGCGTGGGTGCGGGGAGCTGAAGCAAATCAAAGCAATCCGCATGAGAGGGCACTCTTTCCTGAAAACTTACCGACACGGTGGTCCCCACCTAAGTGTTGAGGGTCTTTTGTATGGGTGGTGACTGATACTCGAACCGTGGAGAAATGGGACCACCAGCTGAGAGACGGACAGCCGCAGAAAGGCCGAGAACAGGAAAAATAGATAAGGCAACAGCGACTTCGCTTCTCCCTCTAATAATGTATATCTGAATATATACATCTACACACTCTCTCCTTTCCCCTTTTTTTTTTTTTTTTAACTATATGCATGCACATATAAATACATGCATATACCGCTCCATATAACACCCCCCCACACACATACATACATACCAACCATCATAAGAACACACACATAAATACACAAACATATACATACTGCAGAGGGTAAGCCTGGGGCAGGGTTAAGAAGGGGTTAATCGAAGAGGGCAGATATTTCCCCTTCAGACCTGCTAATTGTCAGCTGGGTTGAAAGTCTCAGAGAGGAGCTGTTTGAGTAGGAATGAGAGACACAGCAGCACGCTGTGTGAAAATGTCCATTACTGGAAGGTGAGCTGGGTGAGCTTAACCACATAAAGACTGTAGCTCTGATTGGAGCCATGAACTGTTACCTATAAGCCTGTGTGCTGCTGAACTGTGAGCTGTACCTGTGTGCACGACCTTGAGACAAGACAAGTATGTTTAATTTGCCATTTTGCTGAATAAAGCCACTTTTGTTTTAATGGGCTGTCTCTGAGCCAGCTGTCCACCTCTCTGATCCCCTACAATACACACACATACATACATATGTGTGTATATATATATATATATATATATATATATATATATATATTTTTTTTTTTTTTGTTTATTTTTTATATATATATATCATAGTTGCCAACAGTCCCGATTTTCCCAGGACAATCCCGATTTTGGGACCCTCGTCCCGATTGGAGAGTGTACCGAATCGGGATTTTCCATAAGGAAAATCGGGAATGTTGGTTTTTTTGTTTTTTTGGAGCAGCGGGCTCCAGCAAAATGGCGGCCGGCGCCGCTGCTCTATCTTCCTCTAGTGTTCAGTGGAGAGGGGAAGGGGGCTCGATCCGTGCAGCCAATGAAGCGCCTTCTTTAGCTGCACGGCCCCTCCCCTCTCCACTGAAGCAAGCAGAAGACACGGCGTCGTCACCGTGTCTTGCTGAAAGCTCCCAGCCCCGTACTGCACAAGCTCTGCACCTGCACAGTACAGGGGGTCCTCCATTGCCGAGTGGAACTTTCTCGGCAGAACACCAGCCGCTCCTGCACTGAGCGGGGGCCGGGCTGCACTAACAGGGGGGGGGGCTGCACTAACTGAGGGGGGCTGCACTGAGGGGGGGCTGCACTAACTGAGGGGGGGCTGCACTAACTGAGGGGGGCTGCACTGAGGGGGGGCTGCACTAACTGAGGGGGGGCTGCACTGAGGGGGGGCTGTACTAACTGAGGGTGGGCTGCACTAACTGAGGGGGGCTGCACTAACTGAGGGGGGGCTGCACTAACTGAGGGGGGGCTGCACTGAGGGGGGCTGCACTAATAGAGGGGGGCTGCACTGAGGGGGGGCTGCAGTAATAGAGGGGGGGCTGCAGTAATAGAGGGGGGCTGCACTAATAGAGGGGGGGCTGCACTGAGGGGGGGCTGCAATAATAGAGGGGGGGCTGCACTGGGGGGGTCTGCACTGATGGAGGGGGTCTGCACTGATGGAGGGGATCTGCACTGATGGAGGGGGTCTGCACTGATGGAGGAGGTCTGCACTGAGGGGGTCTATACCGACTCTGGCGGGGGCACCTGATGCAAGGACAGACTCTGGCGGGGGCACCTGATGCAAGGACAGACTCTGCTGGTGGCACCTGATGCAAGGACAGACTCTGCTGGTGGCACCTGATGCAAGGACAGACTCTGCCAGGGGCACCTGATGCAAAGAAGGACTCTGCTGGTGGCAGGCGACGTGGCTAGTGACACGCTCAGGGATCCCACTGATTCGGCATTATGGTGAGTTGAATGATTTAATTTTATATTACAATGTAATAATAAAAATAATGCGCTTCAATCATCCTGACACCATACCAACCATGGTGCTGGGATGATTGAAGCGTTAACACCAGGCGTTTGGAGTATCTTTATCTGCTGATTGTTAAACTTTCTAGAATACACATATTTCTATTGTGTAGGATCTGGAGCTGCTGTCCCGTCATTTCCCTCTCCCCCTTTCATTCTCCCCCTTTCCCTCTCCATCCCTCATTCATCTCAGACTCTAACCACACCCTATTTGAGCCACGCCCATTTAAACCACGTCCACTTTTCACATAAGCCACGCCCACTTTTCACGAGAGCCACACCCATTTTTCGCAGCGGCACACTTCGCGCGCCGCACTTAAGAGTTTTTGGCTAAGCCACGCCTACAAACGAATGCCCCACCCCCTAATTATTGTACGGCTCCGCCTACAGCCAAAAAAGTGCCCCACATATTTTTTTTTCAATGTTGGCAACTATGATATATATATATATATATATATATACACACACATATAGACATATACATATACACACATACATACATACATACATACATACATATATATATATATATATATACACATACATATACACATGCACACACACATACATACACACACACACACACACACACATACCCACCTACCCCAAACCTATACATACACAACCTACAAATAAGCTATACCTACAGCTGGCCTAGGACAGCAAAGGACAGAGAACCTGTCTAGGGGGAGTAATGTACCCAGACCAGTGCCACTGCAGGAGAAAAAGAACAGGAGGTGCAGAAAGTGAGACAGGAGACAAACAAAGGCAAATGTAAGAAGGATGCAAAGCTGGCCTCCCCAAACCCAACAAGCGTTGCTGACAGCGTGAGGAGAAAAAAAAGCCGATCACCGGCTTATATTAAAGGGACATCGGTCCCGAAGAGGAAGGAGACACATATGCCTCATCTGTGCCTGCCAGTGCCATCTGTCATTGCCACCTGCCAGTGCCCACAGTGCCCAGCAGTGCCACCTATGAATGCCCACAAGTGTCACCTATGAATGCCCACAAGTGCCACCTATCAATGCCCACCAGTGGTGCCACCTAGCAGTGCTGCCATCAGTGTAAGCAATCAGTGCCCATTATTGCCACCCATCAGTGCCCATCACTGCCACCCATCAGTGCCCATTACTGCCACCTACGGTGCCCATCAGTGCCGCCTCATCAGCGTACATCAATGAAGCAGAAAAATTACCTGTTTGCAAAATTTTATAACAAAATATAAAAAATATATAATTTTTTTTTTTTTAAATTCGGTCTTTTTCAATTTTTTTAACAAAAAATAAAAACCGCAGAGGTGATCAAATACCACCAAAAGAAAGCTCTATTTGTGGGAAAAAAATGATAAAAATTTCATTTGAGTACAGTGTTGTATGACCGCGCAATTGTCATTCAAAATGCGACAGCGCTAAAAGCTGAAAATTGGTCTGGACAGGAGGGGGGGGGTTTAAGTGCCCAGTAAGCAAGTGGTTAAAGCCAGCAGCTACACATACTGCAGATGCTGGGTTTTAACAATAGGACACTTACCTGTCCTGGAGCCCCGTGATGTCGGCACCGCGGCTGATGTTTCCATTAGCTGTTGGGTGCTGCGGCCGCCATTGCGGTTAAGGGTACCCGGCAGTGTAGCCTTACGGCTTCACGCTGGGAACCCTACTAGGCATGCACAAGGCCCCGCTCCTCTCTCCTACTCGCCGGGTGACAGGGAGAGGAGGAGGGAGCCCCGCGGTGATGTCACGGACCGTGGCCTGGACTCCCAGAAGTGGGAACAGGATACCTGTCAGAGACAGGTATCCTGTCCCCCCGAAAGGTGCCAATTGTGGCACCGTAGGGGAAAAGGAGACAAATGAGTGGAAGTTCCACTTTTGGGTGGAACTCCGCTTTAAACACCTGTAGTATTCTAACAGTAATTAACAGAATTGCACTGCATTTCAGTAGCATTGGTATATAAAGACAGTCTTAACTTGCTATAAAATATCCAGTTTTACTGGACTGACCAGTGATTCATGAAAGAGAAAAAAAAGCCTGTTGGCCAGAAAAGTTGGGGCCCTTGAAGAAATCAGAACAGTTCTCGGCAGACAACAGATTAACTTGTGTCATGTTAGTCTCTTACCAGACCCAGGGCACCCATTCTGGGTCTCCGGACATGCTCTGATTCAGTGAAAGTCCAGTTCAAGTCAGATAGGGATAGAAGTTGCTAACGATCTTTCTTTCACTCCTGAGACAGTCCCGCTTTTCCTTCCTTTCAAATGGTGGGAGTGCTCTCTAGTACAATGTAATTTCACCAGACATCCAGATCACACCTTCCCAGGGAGAAGGTTCCCAGTCTCTTTGTTTCCATCAGTTCTCACCCAATTGTAGTCAGCTATGGCAGGGATCCATTCATCTAGCAGCAACAGCAGCTCAGTCTCTTTCCAACACACCTGCGTGCTTCCAGGACAGTCTCCTTGACTGTAGTATTGCACACAGTTTGATGGCAGCAGCCTCTTGCTAGCCCTCTTTTTCACGTCAGAAAAGCATCAGATAGCTCCAGCAAGCTCTGGCCCTTCACCACTGTTCATCCTTCACTGCAAAATTGTGGAGCTCTCTCTCAGCTGTTTAATACAGGAAAATGATTGCAGAAGCATCACATGGTCTTCACAGTGGCTTCTTCCCTGCATTCTGAAGGCTGATGGCACAACAGAGCTCCCTTTCAACAGCGGCCCAGTTCGCTGTCCCTTTGCTCTGTTGCATTAGCCAATCACCGTCCTCCAGACTCAGCCAAGATGGCTGCCCCCTACACTGGAGACACTCTGTAATCTAGCATTACAAATTGGTCTCCTTAAAGATGGATGCTGCACTTCTGAATTAATGAATATTCAGTTTAACCCTGTCCACACTGCAGCAGCAAAAAAGGAAGACGTTCCACAGCGCTTACCAGCTACTGTCCAGGTTACAGTGGGACCCCCTACTCCCTATTTATACTTAACTTTAGGGCAAGTTAAGACATAATCAAGTGAGGATCTCACCTCTGGCACTGTGATGGGGATGGAGGTTTCTGTATCAAGAGCGCTGACAGCAGATTCTGATACACAGAGTACAGCAGAATGGTTTTCATAGAGCCGTTCTCCAAGCGTAGTCTGTAGGGTTGGGTTGTCATTCGACAGCCAAGTCCTGCTCCTCATTCAATTATGAAGGGAGGCTGCGGCTGCAACCTTCATTCATAAATTGTTGCTATGTGTAAATTGTAAAAAATTTTTTTTTAAATTGTTAAAAAAACTTTAACTTCCCCCTTGGTTAACCATAATAGATTATATTTTAATTCAGATTTTATTTTTGAATTTTTAAAAAAAAAAAAAAAAACAGCAAAAACATCCAATAAAAACAACAACAACAAAAAGAAAAAAAGATAAAGCAAACCAACATCTAAACCAAGGTCAAATCACCATTCCAAACAGTATAAGCATTAGTATATTTGATATCTCAACATCTAACTCTCCAAGAGTTTTCCCAGATAATCAAAGATACAGAGTTGCTCCGGAGTAAACACAATGCCTTGAAAAAGTATTCACACCCCTTGAAATTTTCCACATTTTGTCATGTTACAACCAAAAACATAAATGTATTTTATTTGGATTTTATTTGATAGACCAACACAAAGTGGCACATAATTGTGAAGTGGAAGGAAAATTATAAATGATTTTCATTTTTTTTAGAAATAAATATGTGAAAATTGTGGCATGCATTTGTAATCAGCCCCCCTGAGTCAATACATTGTAGAACAACCTTTCGCTGCAATTACAGCTGCAAGTCTTTTTGGGAATGTCTCTACCAGCCTTGCACATATAGAGAGTGACATTTTTTCCGAGTCCTCTTTGCAAAATAGCTCAAGCTCTGTCAGGCTGGATGGAGAGCATCTGTGAACAGCAATTTTCAAGTCTTGCCACAGATTCTCAATTGGATTTAGGTCTGGACTTTGACTGGGCCATTCTAACACATGAATATGCTTTGATCTAAACCATTCCATTGTAGCTCTGGTTGTATGTTTAGGGTCGTTGTCCTACTGGAAGGTGAACCTCCGCCCTAGTCTCAAGTATTTTGCAGACTCTAATGCTCCGTACATACAATTGGACTTTCTATCAACAAAACCGTGGAATTTTGTTCGAAGGTTGTTGGCTCCAACTTGTCTTGCATACACACACGGTCACACAAACGTTGGCCAACAATTACGAACATAGTGACGTACTAGACGTACTACATGGTTTTTCAGCTCTTTAGAGCCACTCTTTGGGCTCCTTCTGCTAATTTCGTGTTAGTAGAAGCTTGGTGAGTGTTCATTCGTGCTTTTCTTTTTGCGTTTTTCATTTAGCGCTATTATTATTATTCTTGATATAACTTAAAAAAAACCTTTGAAAATTTGTTTGCAATAACTCCATCAGTATCACCAGCAAAGCAACCTTGTATTTGGCTCCATCCATCTTCCCATCAACTCTGACCAGCTTCCTTGTCCCCTGCTGAAGAAAAGCATCCCCACCACCATGCTGCCACCACCATGTTTCACGGTGGGGATGATGTGTTCAGGGTGATGTGAAGTGTTAGTTTTCCACCACACATAGCATTTTGCTTTTAGGCCAAAAAGTAAAATTTTGTTCGCATCTGACCAGAGCACCTTCTTCCACATGTTTGCCCCCCACATGGCTTCTCGCAAACTGCAAATGGGACTTCTTATGGCTTTCTTTCAACAATGGCTTTCTTCTTGCCACTCTTCCATAAAGGCCAGATTTGTGGAGTGCACGACTAATAGTTGTCTTGTTGACAGATTCTCCCACTTGAGCTGTAGATCTCTGCAGCTCCTCCAGAACTACCATGGGTTTCTTGGCTGCTTCTCTGAATAATGCTCTCCTTGCCCGGCCTGTCAGTTTAGGTGGACATCCATGTCTTGGTAGGTTTGCAGTTGTGCCACACTCTCTCCATTTTCGGATGATGGATTGAACAGTGCTCCGTGAGATGTTCAAAGTTTGGGATAATTTTTCATAACCTAACCCTGCTTTAAACTTCTCCACAACTTTATCCCTGACCTGTCTGGTGTGTTCCTTGGGCTTCATGATGCTGTTTGTTCACTAAGATTCTCTAACAAACCTCCGAGGGCTTCACAGAACAGCTGTATTTATACTGAGATTCAATTACACACAGGTGGACTTTATTTACTAATTAAGTGACTTCTGAAGGCAATTGGTTCCACTAGATTTTAGTTAGGGGTATCAGAGTAAAGGGAGTGGAATACAAATGCATGCCACACTTTTCAGATATTGTTGTGTAAAAAGTTTTGAAAACCATTTATCATTTTCCTTCCACTTCACAATTATGTGCCACTTTGTGTTGGTCTATCACATAAAATCCCAATAAAATACATTTACGTTTTTGGTTGTAACATTACAAAATATGGAAAATTTCAATCGGTATGAATACTTTTTCAAGGCACTGTATATAAGAAAACTTTTCATTTAATTAATTTCCTTTTCTTTGATGGGCCTTCCCCCTCCAATAAAAATACCCAATCTTAATTATAGATAGAAATTAAAATTAGAACTTGATGCATACATCCATTTTCTTTGCATCTTTTCAAACTTCTGAGAGGTGTTGCGTTGAGCATAAGTATGTTTTTCGAACATTACATATTTTTCCATTACACAAATCCAGGCCCCAAGAGTAGGAGGGTTAGGTGAAACTAATAATTATAGATTTTTAATATTTTCTTTATCCCCTTCAACACTTAGCTGTTTTCTTTTTTATTGCTGATTTTACCATTTATATATAAATGGCTACAATTTGTGGTCACCCATTTTTGTAACACGCACTGAAAAAAATTGTACCAGAAATAGTTTTAGTTCCTTTTTAAAAGAACAAATAACAAAATGCAATTTGTACTTTGAATGAGCTGTAAGCTACCTTAATTCCCAGAATGAGGTGCAAATTTTGTTTTTTATATTGCTAATGAAGATCTGGCTCTGTTTCACCATTCTCATTATGAAAAAATAACACTAATTTTACCAAGGTTTCATGGACCAGAAGGTGGTAAAGCCTCGTACACACGATCGGATTGTTGGCCAACAAAACCGTGGACTTTTGTCCGAAGGGCGTTGGCCCAAACTTGTCTTGCATACAAATGGCAAGGAATTGTTGGCCAACAAATACGAACGTAGTGACGTACTACATTGTTTTTCAGCTCTTTAGCGCCACACTTTGGGCTCCTTCTGCTAATTTCGTGTTAGTAGAAGTTTGGTGAGTGTTGATTCGCTCTGTTAATTTCGCACTATTCATTTCGCGCTTTTCAGTTCGTGCTTTTCAGTTTGTTTCTGAACGACCATTCGTCAACCAGCCATGTTGAAGAATCGGAGGAGATAACGTATTATTTATTATTGGCCTTGGAGTTATTGCTTTCACATTATTTTTTTGGTTGAATTATTTGATTTGGTATATTTTCTATATTTTTGGATGCATCTACTTTTTAGTTAAGTTCTATTGGCAGATAGCATGTCTAATTGTATTTGTTTTCTTTTTTTAATGCACAATAAAAAAATTGTGGAGAATAATACTTGGCTATGTGTTTTACTTCAAATAACAGTTTGGGAGCATGGGCGTCCACAGGTAGGGTCAAGGGGGGGCGAGTGATCCCCCCCTGGAATCGGCAAGGGTCTGCAATGGACGCATCTGTAGCTATGCTGGCTCTCTGGGTTTGTACGAGTTGGCCCCACAGCTGCTGCAGATGTCACTGAACTTACAGAGCTCTTTACTGCCACCTCTGGCTGCTTCCTGTATGTGTGCCCTCGCGTTTGCTTTGCTGCCTGTTGTATTTTCACAGGGACATGTGGAAACAGGACTTGGGAGAAGGAAGACCATCTTACAAGTGGGGGCTGTTTGTGTACGGGGGGGGGGGGGCAGAGCTGTGTGTGTGTGTTTACAGATGTGTGTGTGTGGGGGCCCGACATATATACAGATCAGGGAGCAGCTGAGTGCATACAGGTCTGATCAGTGAAGGGGGGTGCCGGATATAGGAAAGATCATATCATTTGTCCTGTCCTGTATATACATCCATCTTCCTTCCTGTATTCCTCCATCATCACTGAATGCAGATATACATCATCTGTCCTGTGTATATATATAGCTGTGTACAGGACAGATGATGTACGTATATCTGCAGTCAGTGATGACGGAGGAAGGTCTCTATATACAAGTAGCTTTATATACCCACCCTCCTTCATGTATATAGAGACCTTCCTCCATCATCATTGACTGCAGATATACCTAATCTGTCCTGAATACAGCTATATACACCCACCCTCCTTCCTGTATATACTAATACCATCCACCCCCTATATATACACATACTGTACACCCCCCTGTACTGTACGGGCAAAATTTAATTGGCACAGTGAGGCTGCAATTGATGGGCACATGCCTGCGCTTTATGTGATAATGACTAAGCCCCTCCCTTTCATGACATTGTCAAAAAGGGGCGGAGCATGGGTTACCTAAAATTATGCCCCCCTCCGAAAAAAGTTCTGCGGACGCCCATGTTTGGAAGTAGGCAGTTGCATTTTAAAAAATACAATGTAAAATTGACAAGAGACACCAACATAGTTGTATCTTTGATCTTAAAAACAACGGGATAATGGTGTTGTGGTAACTTGCCCAAATAAAAAAAAAAAAAAGCATAATAATATTATTCTTGATATCACTAGAAAAAAAAAAGCCTTTAAAAATTTGTTTGCAATAACTCCATCAGTATCACCAGCAAAGCAGCTTCATTATTATCCATTAAATTCGAAGAGAATGTGCGCTGGATTGCGAGATTTCATAATTTGCCACGTCACAAATGTTAATTCTCCATTACGAACGCTAGTTTATAAGACCGACCGCTTCTGGCTCGTCCTTGCTTCCGAGCATGCGTGTTTGTACTTTGCACTTTTGTCCGACGGACTTGTGTACACACGCTCGGAAAATCCGACAGCACACATTTGTCCACGGAAAATTTTAAAACCTGCGATCCAACATTTGTCCGTGGAAAATATGACAACAATTGTCCATGGAGCATACACAAGGTTGGATTTTCCGTCCAACAGCCTGTCATCACACATTTCCCGTCAGAAAAGCCGATCGTGTGTATGAGGCTTAAGGCTCTTGGACAACAGCTGTATTTTTTGCACCATAGTCCACCCTGGCTACTGTGGGTATGGGCATTCAAGCACAATCTGACGCACTCTGGCACCTTTGACTTGCGTTAACTAATGAGGTTAAAAGGGGGCAGATTTCTAGCATTCTGAAATTTCCAGGATAGTTTGAAATGAGCTTCTGTAACCCACAAAAGTGCAAAAAAATGTACTTAAACTTAGCCTTCCTCCTTGATTTTAATGCATTTTGCCAAATGTAAAATGTTCTCAAACATCTCACAATTTAAAAAAAAAAATGCAAACTCAATTTCACTCATCCCTACTTAGAATTGATACACCACTGCCATACTGCAGAGCCAGGAATGGAACATCATAGTTTCCTATTTCAGTTACGCAGCTTCCTGTGTTACCTATGTGGTCACTGTACAGTGAATCAGCAGTGAGTGAGCAAGTGACACAAAAAGCTGCAAAGCTGACCCAGAATGTTATTACGTGTTTGTTTCTAGTTTTGGTTTATCAATGTCAGATTAAAATGTAATTGCCCTATTTCTATAAATTTGTACTTGTTGCACTAGCCCATTAAAATATCAGACACAAATATATATTGTTGCTATTACTGCAACAAAATTAAAAATAATTACCTTCAGTTCATAGATAACAAAACTGGAGGTAATTAGGATCAACTGCATGTTGGCATACAGAGACAGGCAGAGTGCTGTTGAAAACACAAGCAACTGTAATGCCCTGTACACACGATCGGACATTGAACGGACATTCCGGCAACAAAATCCATCGGATTTTTTCAGACGGATGTTGGCTTAAACTTGTCTTGCATACACACGGTCGCACAAAGTTGTCGGAAAATCCGATCGTTCAGAACACGGAGACGTAAAACACGTACGTGGAGACTATAAATGGGGCAATAGCCAATAGCTTTCGTCTCTTAATTTATTCTGAGCATGCGTGGCACTTTGTCCGTCGGATTTGTCTACACACGATCGGAATTTAAAGGATCGGATTTTGTTGTCGGAAAATTTTATATCCTGCTCTCAAACTTTGTGTGTCGGAAATTCCGACGGAAAAAGTCAGATGGAGCCCACAAACGATCAGAATTTTGGACAACACAATCCGATCGCACTTTCTCCGTCGGAAAATCCGACCGTGTGTACAGGGCATAAGAATTCTCAAGCCTTGATTGTTATGCCGCATACACACGGTCGCACTTTCCGACAGGAAATGTTCAATGTGAGCTTGTTGTTGGAAAGTCCGACCGTGTGTATGCTCCATCGAACATATGCTGTTGGAATTTCCGGCCACAAATGTTTGAGAGCAGGTTCTCAAATTTTCCGCCAACTTCCCTTGTTGTCGGAAAGTCCGAGCGTGTGTACACAAGTCCGTCACACAAAAGCTCATGCATGCTCGGAATCAGGCAGAAGGAGCCACACTGGCTATTAAACTTCCTTTTTCTCAGCTCGTCGTACATCTTGTATGTCTCCACGTTCTCAGGTTTGGCATTTCCGACAACTTTTGTGTGAACGTGTGTATGCAAGACAAGTTTGAGCCAACATCCTTTCCGTTTTTGTTGTCGGAATGTCCGATCGTGTGTACGCAACATAACTGTTTTAGGAAACAGACAAATCAGTGGGTTTAGTTCCACTTTAGGAACACTGTTGGCTTCACAGCCAAAAGCCTCCTAGCATCCAGTGATGCTACCAGTGGACGAAGCAGAGACACCAGTTTGCCATCGGGTCCGCTCTCTCCTTATGATTGATAACAGGCAGTGGAATGATTCTATAGCCAATAGCAGGCTTTCTATTAGCTATGGATCCACCCACTTCCAGCTGTTAATCACAAGAAGAGCGGACCTGATGGGGAAATGGTGTCTCAGAATTCCCATCAGTATCTGCTCACTCAGCTTAAAACATCCTTGACCACTGCACTGTGCGACAGCTAATATGGTGGGGATAGACACTCCAGTATTAGTGCACCTCCACATACGTTGCTTGCCAACAGGTATATGAATTTGATGCCTGCACCAACAGGATTCCCATGACTAAGCCCCGTGGACAGGGCGAAACGCACTGGGAGTGTGGCCTGGACAGAGTCTAGGCTGAGTCTGTTTCTACTCTTCACATGAGGATCTTGTGCGATGTGCAGCTCCTGGAACCTCTTTTCTTTTGCACCAACATTTGTCATGTGGAAGTACATCAATATTTTAAAGAGCATCATAGACACTATTTATGAATTTACCTGATTGTGTTTCCAGTATGGCTGCTGTGTCCTGGCTCTCTTTCTTTGCCGTTAACAAGCTGTTCCCGTTTTCCACTAAAGAGCATTGTTAGAAGACAGGAACACTCCATAGCACTGGGCAAAGGAGCATCCTTTCTATCAACAGCACCCTCTAGTGGTGGCTAAGAATAGCTTGTCCACACAAATGCAAATAGAGCGTCACCATCTGCAGCTGGTCTTATCTGCATACTATACCAGAGTCTCCCGCGCTACCATGCAAATTGTGAACCAAATTCAGTAAATAATAGAAATAATTGCTGCAGCTGTTGGCATGCGTTCTCATACCAAAAAATGCAATAAAAATAAATAAAACTCTGTGCAATCAAACAAAACTTGACCATATACATAACATATAAATCTCTTTCACATGCATGAATAATAAATCCGTGTGACTAAAAAAATGATCTGAAAAATATAAAGTGCCAAGTCCAAAATGCAGTATAACATCCACTTATATACAACTGATAATGAATAATGAGAAAGGTATAAAGTGAAAAAAGTGTATATATATATATATATATATATATATATATATATATATATATATATATATATATATATATATATATATATATATATATATATATATATATATATATATATATACAGTGGGGACAGAAAGTATTCAGAACCCCCTTAAAATTTTTGCTCTTTGTTATATTGCACAGTGGTGTAGTGGATAGCACTTTTGCCTAACAGTAAGAAGGGTCGCTGGTTCGAATCCCAACCATGACACTACCTGCCTGGAGTTTGCATGTTCTCCCTGTGCCTGCATGGGTTTCCTCCGGGTACTCCGGTTTCCTCCCACACTCCAAAGACATGCTGGTAGGTTAATTGGATCCTGTCTAAATTGTCCCTAGTATGTATGAATGTGAGTTAGGGACCTTAGATTGTAAGCTCCTTGAGGGTAGGGACTGATGTGAATGTACAATGTATATGTAAAGCGCTGTGTAAATTGACGGTGCTATATAAGTAACTGAAATAATAATAATGTAGTCATTTGCTAAAATCATTTAAGTTCATTTTTTTCCTCATTAATGTACACAGAGCACCCCATATTGACAGAAAAACACAGAATTGTTGACATTTTTGCAGATTTATTAAAAAAAAAAAAAAATGAAATATCACATGGTCCTAAGTATTCAGACCCTTTGCTCAGTATTTAGTAGAAGCACCCTTTTGATCTAATACAGCCATGAGTCTTTTTGGGAAAGATGCAACAAGTTTTTCACACCTGGATTTGGGGATCCTCTGCCATTCCTCCTTGCAGATCCTCTCCAGTCCTGTCAGGTTGGATGGTAAACGTTGGTGGACAGCCATTTTTAGGTCTCTCCAGAGATGCTCAATTGGGTTTAAGTCAGGGCTTTGGCTGGGCCATTCAAGAACAGTCATGAAGTTGTTGTGAAGCCACTCCTTCGTTATTTTAGCTGTGTGCTTAGGGTCATTGTCTTGTTGGAAGGTAAACCTTCGGCCCAGTCTGAAGTCCTGAGCACTCTGGAGAAAGTTTTCGTCCAGGATATCCCTGTACTTGGCCGCATTCATTTTCCCTCGATTGCAACCAGTCGCCCTGTCCCTGCAGCTGAAAAACACCCCCACAGCATGATGCTGCCACCACCGTGCTTTACTGTTGGGACTGTATTGGACAGGTGATGAGCAGTGCCTGTTTTTTTCACACATACCACTTAGAATTCAGGCCAAAAAGTTCTATCTTGGTCTCATCAAACCAGAGATTCTTATTTCTCACCATCTTGGAGTCCTTCAGGTGTTTTTTTAGCAAACTCCATGCGGGCTTTCATGTGTCTTGCACTGAGGAGAGGCTTCCATCGGGCCACTCTGCCATAAAGCCCCGACTGGTGAAGGACTGCAGTGATGGTTGACTTTCTACAACTTCAACAACATCTGTCCCATAAATACCCTCACCCAGAATGCAACTAGGAGGACCACCTCCACCGAGTTGTCTCCGGGACAGAAGAGCATCCATACGCTTCAACACGTTGCCCTTCCAACACTGACCAGTAACAACAGCGACACCCACCGGTCAGTCTGGAAACACACACAACGTCAGCCAAGCTGGAACAGAGGCAAACTTAACCTATTTAACGAACAAGTTACTAAATTTACCTAACATATGGTAGATTGCAAATCTACCAGCGCTACATACTCCCCCCCACTACAGTAGACGTTGTCCCCAACGTCTGTCCAAAAACAGTAATGCCCCGTACACACGGTCGGATTTTCCGATGGACAATGTCCGATCGGAGCGTGTTGTCGGAAATTCCGACCGTGTGTGGGCGCCATCGGACATTTTCCATCGGATTTTCCGACACACAAAGTTGGACAGCAGGAGATAAAATTTTCCGACAACAAAATCCGATCGCGTCAATTCCGACCGTGTGTGGCCTGTTCCGACGCACAAAGTGCCACGCATGCTCAGAAGAAATTCTGACACAGGACAGCTCGTTCTGGTAAACTTAGCGTTCATAATGGATAAAGCACTTTCGTCACGCTGCAATGTAAAAAATGGTTTAATACAGCGCACTCTCTTCTTCTTTATAATGTGACAAGAATTAAGTAGTTTTGCTGCTCATATTCACACACACTTCTCACAAACTTTTATTTGTGTTTTTTTAGTGGGATTCCCTCAATATATTGTTATTAGTTGTCACATCTGACAGTTTTATATTTTTTATGTTTTTTTTTTTTTGTTTTTAAGCCTTTTTTTTTCTTTAATGTTTGGATTTTTTCCAAGGCTGATCTTTGTTCAATGTTATTTTTATTTTTACTCCAGAATATTTTTGTGTGTGTTTTGTGTGGCAAGTTACCCCAACACCATTGATATCTTTTATTATTTAATCTCCATGAGATTTTTTGGTGTTGGTGTCCCTTGTTCATTTCACATTGTATATTAGAAATGTACCTGAATCCTCACAAACAAACCATCATTTTTGAAGTAAAACACATAGGAGAGTATAATTCAAAACAAAAATCCTTTATTAAGGGCTCAGAACCAAACAAAGAGGAAGGCAACACTGGATCAACAGGAGAAATTAGTGAAGCCTGGGACCCCCACGGCAGACATCAATTCTTAAACCTCAAAATTGGTGGCCTGAGGAGTCCATATGTAAGGGAGGGCAGTCTGGTCCGGGATTCACAGAGACTTGGATAGCAGCAGATGACATCAGTGTCCCCAGGCTGTGGTACCACAAGAGGCTGCATCTTTTGGCCGACCAGACTGGATCCAGGGTCCTCACTGTCTGGTCTTCCTTTCACACTTCCTTCCGGGCTGTGGCTGTGCAGTTGTAGATGTGGCAGGAGGAGGAGTAGGACCTGGAGGAGGAGTAGGACCTGCAGGAGGAGGAGGAGGACCATCCCAAAGCTGTGTGTGAGGTGTAAGTTGGCCCCTCATACCTTTCGCCAGAGCCTCTGATATGAGGGCCTCACACATGGCTTTTTGGCCCTCCTCCATCCTCTGCATTTTATAGGCTATGAATGCTGCAAGGTTCTCCTGCCTGGTGTGTGGTGCTCCCAGGACCTCTGTAGCCCTACAAAAAAATCTGATAGCTGCCTCCTCTAGGTCACTCCTCCTACTGCCACTTTCTGTTTCCAGGGGGGGTGGAGGGACCTGCAGATCAGCCACCTCCTGGCTGAGACTTCCCTGTGTATGAAAAAGGGACATGGTTTTAGTTTTTGCATCATCAATCACAATCATAAATTAGTACTCCCAACTAACATCTAGTTAACATCATTGATTGGACAAGCAGAAATATTTAGAGGAATGCTATACCTGGCTCAATCTGGGCTTCTCCACATGTGGCCTGGAAGGCCCAGGTTGGGCGTCAGAAGCCTCAGCCAGGGGGAAGGAAGCGTGGAAGGAAGACTGGAGAGGGATGGCCTGGGTTCAGTCTGGCCTGCCAGAAAGTGCAGCCTGTCGTAGTACAACATCCTGGGGACATAGATGGCACCTGCTGCTCCGGATCTCTGTAAATCCAGGACTTTCTTGCGCTCCCTCAGATATGTGCTCCTCAGGCCACCAATGAAAATCTTTAAAAAAGTGATGTCTGCCGTGGGGATCACCTGCTTCACAATTTCACACAATTGCTCCAGTGCTGCCTTCCTCTTTGCTTGGTTCTTGTAATGGGGGTCTTTAATCTCCCACAGACAGGGCAGCTCCCTTAGCATCTCTATGAAGACTGAAATGAAGTCCTGATCTTCCAGTACCATATCCATGTTCACTGCAAGACACAACACAAGACAAAGCCTAATGTCACACCAAACTCTCCTAATCTTGTTACAATATAGGCCTCAATCTATAGAAGCAGTATAGGCCCAAGTTTGTCTCTTACCTTCGTTATTACGATCGCCGCGTTCAATGCTCCTTCCTCCGCTCACAGATCAAACGTAATACGCACGCGTGTTATGCTTTATACACACTGCGCATGCGTGTAACTCCGCCCGCCCCTGACGTTCTTTCTAGTGTATTCCCCGCCCCTTTTCGTTCGGCGCAGTGGGGGAAGAGCATGATGGCGGACATACAGCAGGTGCGGGCTAATTGTAGCAACGAGGAGGAGGAGGAGGAGGAAAGGGCGGATCCAGGCACGTCCCGATCCAGAAGGAGACGTTTTAAGGCCACAAATATGTCGTTTGGGGAGATGTTGGAGATGGTAGACATCATGAGGAAGTCCGACTATGACGGAAAATATGGGCCTTACCCCCACCCCAACATCAGAAAGGCCAAAATCATTGGTAAAGTGGTCAGGAGTCTGGAGAGGAATTTCGGGGTACGAAGGTCTAAAGATCAGCTCAGGAAGCGGTGGTCGGACCTGAAGTTGAGAGAGCCAGAGCAGTACCGAAAGATCCGGAGAGTGCTGCAAAAAAGTAAGTAGTTGTGCTGTGTTCCTATTCTTTCTGTCTTTATTACGTTCGTTCTGCTCCATATGCTTTGATTAGTTGTAACGTTTCCAAAGGTCAACTTTAATGTTCATGGGCACATTATTCGTTCGTATCAAACATTTTTCTTTCGGCCTCTAGAACACCATTGTTTAGGCCATATGCATTTTCCAACATTTTTGGGGGCCTACTTGGATGCCAAATATTTGTTTGTGTAGATGGGTTTGTTACTAGAATGAAATGCAAACTAGATTGTGTGTAAGGAGAGGACACTGAGCAGCTGTTTTCACATCTGGACACTGGAGCACTAGTGTGGGACACAAGAACACCATTTTTATTAGGGGGCCACACAGGTGCTCCAGTGTATACTATAGGGGGGTCTCCATTTGTGAAGCTTGTACTAAACAGGTAAAGTTTTGCAGCTTGACAAAGGCCAATAAAAAATATACATCTTGGAACTCGGCTAAAATAGACAATTGGACCCCACTTCCAAGCAATGTTTCCTATTTCTAGTTCTGCCATCAAATATCTGTGTGCTAAGTATACCATTTTTGTTTTACATAGGGGAGAAAAGACTCGGAGGACACCCCTCATCCCAGGACAACACAGACCCCCCCCTCTGGAAGAAGGGGAAATACCAACACAAGAAGAAGGGCAGGAGGAAGAAGAAGACGTGGTGGAGATTGGCACCACAACAGGTGAGTGTCTGCGACCACAGACTCAGGTAAAAGAGATGGCTGGTGGCAGATTTTTGAGACCTTTTTTTTTTGTTCTTTATCTCTTTTTAGGTGATCGTGATGTGAGGGATCCAGAACGATTTACATCTGAAAGTGCCCAGATACTGATAGGGGAGATCATGGGGTGTAATCTCCAATTGCAAAACATCCAGCAACAAATCACTGATGTTATTAAAAAAAATAATAACATCATTGATGTTTTGGGGCGAATTTAAACCCCACAAAATCACCTGTTTTATGGTACCAAACTTTTTGAAAATGTTTAGAAAAGCCAAATTTGGAGGATGCACACAGTGTGCCAACATGTGCTATCTGCCATCACGGGAGATCAATGGACGCGTTTTGGGGGGGCAACCCCTTCCTCAATTATAAAGTAGCGTTGAGGAAGGGCTTGCTCCCCCCAAACACGTCCCTTGATCCCCCATGATGGCAGATAGCACATGTTGACATTCGTAAATTGGTGTGCATCTTCCAAATTTGGCTTTTCCAGGGGTGATTTCCCCCCATCTGAACGCTATATCAAACCCAGTTCCTAAATACTGATGTCTGATATAGCCTTCAGGTTTTACCTAATGTGAACTTTGTAAGTTCTAGTTTTTTGGCTTTCTTGTTGGTTTTACACAGGCCTGTTTTATCTGAAATGGATATTTTGATTTTTCATAATGCTACTGCAAACATTTTATACAACAAACATGTTGGTTTGTTTTAAAAACCTTTGGTAAATGCACATGTGATTGTGCAGGTATAAAAAAGTGCCTTACTCAAGAATGTGTGGATTATTGTCTCAACACTACAACACTTTTGGGGTGATGTAATTGTTGTTTTATGCACAAATGGGGGTTAATTCCTAAGGGCAAATCCTCTTTGCACTACAAGTGCAGGTTCAGTGCAGTTGCGAGTGCACTTGTAGTGAAATGTGTTTTTGCATTTAGGAAGTACCAGCCAACACTATTCTTTATAAGGTTACCCAATCACGACATTTTCTGCACTCAACACATTTCTGTCAGGGTCAGCTCAAACAAACACAAGCAGTAAATGTCCACCAAGAATTTCTTTTGGTTGTTTTTTATTTTAAAAAGGTGTCACATATTGTCTGGCATATTGATAGCCTCCCTACCCGCAAAGAACTCCAGGTATCGTAACCGGACATCACGGGCATTCAGGGAGGGCAAGCCAGGAGGGCCGCTTTCAAGCGCCGTCATTGTTGACGTATTTGGTATTCCGGCCTCAGGCCCAACTGAGCCAGCATAGTTGGCTGAATGTTTTCTTAAAAAGTTATGGAGAACACAGCACGCCAGTATAATATGGTTCAGTTTATACTCCGCCATATGGATGGGAGTCAGAAATAGTCGGAACCGGCTGGCCAGGATTCCAAATGTGTTCTCCACCACCCTTCGGGCTCTGGCCAGCCGGTAATTAAAAACCCTCTGTTCCGGGGTGAGGGTCCTCATTGGGAATGGCCGCATCAGGTGGTCCCCCAGCGCAAACGCTTCATCAGCAACGAACACAAATGGGAGACCTTCAACATTGTCCTTTGGAGGTGGCAAGTCCAAGCTGCCATTCTGGAGATGCCTGTAGAACTCCGTCTGGGCGATCACTCCACCATCGGACATCCGGCCATTCTTCCCCACGTCCACATACAAGAAGTCGTAATTAGCCGACACCACCGCCAACATCACTATACTATTGAACCCCTTGTAATTATAATAGTACGACCCCGAGTTGGGTGGTGGGACGATGTGGACGTGTTTCCCATCAATTGCCCCTCCGCAGTTAGGAAAGTCCCACCGCTGGGCAAAGTGGGAGGCCACAGTCTGCCATTCCTGTGGCGTGGAAGGAAACTGTTGAGGAAAAAACAATAAACATTACTATTTTTTCACAGAAACCTGGCAAGCAGATTAGACACAAACATTATGGGTCAACCTCCAGATAGCATTTATTAAGGGGAATTTAACAACAACAAAGTATAAGGTACACCTATCATATCCCCCCCCCCCCCCCCTCTCATGGGCCATTTCTAACATTATAGGGGGGGGGGACTCTTGGACAGGTAACCCTCTTCACTTCATTGAGAGATGAATGCCTAAATACAGGGTATTACTTGGAACAGCCCCTCCTTAGTTACACTATTGGCAGCCCACTGGACAGGTAAGAAGTGTCATAATACAAAGATATAAATACACACTGTACACATTTGAGCACATTTGGACATTCTGCTATTACCTATCAAGATAATAATAGGATACAAAAACTTTAAACAGTACCATTGGAAAGTATACAGGCAGGCCCTTGCACTACATGCTTTGGGGAATTCATCCATAAATCTGAGCACTAAAGAGATGGGTATAGTGTGTATGGGTTTGGCAAAGTCAGCAGATAGATGATTGAGGATAGAGAATTGGGATCAGCTGACTTAGCAGTTGGGGGAGGGAGGGTTACAAAAAATTTGGGGACACCACAAAAAAAAGCCTCTGGCCCTCTGCCTGAATTTAAATCAAAAATAGCATTTCAAAACATTTTAGGGGGTGTTTGGGGTAAAGCACTACTATGGAGCTGATAAAATACATTGTTAAGTAACTACATGAGGTGAATATAGGGCAGGAGACACCATGCTGGAGAGGTTATTGAAGGGCAAATATGTATGAAGGACCTAAAATAATAATTACATAAAAATCCAGCATGCATGAGAACAAAGGGGACATTCACAGCATATTACAATCATGGTAATTAGGGAATGAGGAAAGAAATACAATATATTATCAAACATTCAATACAATAAAATGTGATATAAAAATATAAAAATCTTACCTTCATATACTCCTTCTGCAGGACCTGTATGATGGCAGAACAGGTCTCTGGGATAATGATCCCCAGAGCCTGGGGGGAGATGCCTGTCGAGAACTTCAAGTCCTGCAGACTTCTCCCTGTGGCCAAATACCGCAAGGTAGCGACCAACCTCTGCTCCGGAGTGATGGCTTGCCTCATGCAGGTATCCTGCCTGCTAATATAGGGGGTCAGCGAAGCCAACAGACGGTGAAACACGGGGTCCATCATCCTGAGAAAGTTCCTGAAATCATCAGGATTATTCTCACGGATCTCACGGAGCAAAGGCATATGAGAGAACTGGTCACGCTGAAGCAACCAATTCTTGGTCCATGAACTCCTCCCCACCCTGTTCATGGACTGGACTTGTGTCAAGGTCAGGACCCCAACACCAAGCCCCACGGAACAGCACGAACTCTACGAGGAGTACGCATCCGAAACATGGCTAGAAAACGGTCGGCTGCTCAGAACGAAATAACAGAACGCACTGAAGAACAGCAAGGCCTGTGAAGAGCGACCTGAAAAACAGCAACGAGCGGACAAGATCGCACAGAAAACTCTGATACGAACTGACTGCACGCACTGAAGAGCAGATACAAACCCACAAGCACAAACTGAACGGCAGAAAACGATCTGAAAGCCACGAGTCTGAAAAAGCGCGAATCGTCTCTCACCAAACTTTTACTAACACGAGATTAGCAAAAGGAGCCCAAAGGGTGCCGCGCTTGGTTCTGAACCGGCCTTTTCTAGTCTCGTCGTACGTGGTGTACGTGACCGCGTGGTTGTCGATCGGAAATTCCGACAACTTTGTGCGACCGTGTGTAGGCAAAACAAGTTTGAGCCAACATCCGTCGGAAAAAATCCGAGGATTTTGTTGTCGGAATGTCCGAACAAAGTCCGACCGTGTGTACGGGGCATAACAGTAACTCCCAAGCCTGGGAGTAAGTATTTGAGTTTCTTATAACTTTGATAGACAAGAGAGAGGAAAAGATAGTAGAAAGATACTAGAAGACTTATATCTATAAAACATTATGTTCACATCTGCAAACAAAACCATCCTACGATTGTGCATAACCTCACTATCTATCTTAGCTGAAAAGCCTCCCAGCTTGATAGGAGATCCCATAATTCCTGAAAAGGAAAACTTATTAAACACACACACACTTATATACATACTGTACAATATTAGGAGCAAAGCCTCATTTTTAGAGAAAATGAGCCTCTCTTCCTTTTATCCATATCGGAATAAACTTCGGGAGTCCATCCCTGTACTATGATCTCTTCAAATAAAGAAAAAAAATAAATCCGGCTAGCAAAAAGAAGTCCTTGGATTTAAAACACTGAGCAGAATATGTAAATCTTGACCACGCAGATTTCTTTACACTGACACTAACTAGCTAACTACTTGCAAAGTTCTTTTGCCCAGAATTACCAATAAAACCGGGGATCTGGCAATGTCAGTGGTTTTCCCGTTTTATTCAAGGTGGTAATGAAATAAACAACATCATCTTTTCCGGGCCTGCAGATAACCACCTTGTCAGCATAGATATGCCGACCGAAATTCCAGTGCATGAAACATCCACTAAAACGTTCATCCATCTTAACAGAACATCCAGTCTTTCGGAAAGGCTTAGGCACAGACAAATAGTCCCAAACAGCTTCACTGTACCAAAGTTCCCGATTAGTTTCAATCACCTGCATTATGTCCTGGGGCACATAGGGGAACTCCAAACCATACTCGGCAGTGACACGCTTGTTTAATATCCTCTGCAAACATGCAAGTTTGGGCAAAGATCTGTCTCTCCCCATACCAGGCGTGTCTGTAGTGAACTAGCAACTTTTGGCAAAGTCCCGGTAACATTACTGTGTGGCTCCACACAGGGTGACGTCTTCCCAGAACTCAGTACAAAATATTTTACAACGCACACATACAAGAATGACATTTCCTGCAGGGCTAGTTAAAAACACCTGAACATATTCAAAAAATACGGGGGTTTGGTCACACTATATGGTCATATAGTGCTAAGCCCACTTACTGCGACAAAGTACCCCGAATTAGTGGGTCCTACACTAGTAATAGAATGGAAGATCCTTTGTCTCAACCATGGGAGCTGAACTCCTCTATGTGGGAGAACTGAAGGGGATACATCCTAAACACTGGTGGCCACTAAATAGGAGGTAATGAGGAGGGGGATGGGTGCTCCGGCCCAAAAAACCTGGTCAGGGCCTATTACAACATACAAGAACATATTTGGGGGCACACCATACAATGCATTTAAATTCAAGATGGTGCTGCTAGAAGACCTACAAACAGTACAAAATATTTTACAGCGCACACATACAAGAATGACATTTCCTGCAGGGCTAGTTAAAAACACCTGAACATATTCAAAAAATACGGGGGTTTGGTCACACTATATGGTCATATAGTGCTAAGCCCACTTACTGCAACAAAGTACCCCGAATTAGTGGTTCCTACACTAGTAATAGAATGGAAGATCCTTTGTCTCAACCATGGGAGCTGAACTCCTCTATGTGGGAGAACTAAAAGGGATACATCCTAAACACTGGTGGCCACTAAATAGGAGGTAATGAGGAGGGGGATGGGTGCTCCAGCCCAAAAAACCTGGTCAGGGCCTATTACAACATACAAGAACATATTTGGGGGGCACACCATACAATGCATTTAAATTCAAGATGGTGCTGCTAGAAAACCTACAAACAGTACAAAATATTTTACAGCGCACACATACAAGAATGACATTTCCTGCAGGGCTAGTTAAAAACACCTGAACACATTCAAAAAATACGGGGGTTTGGTCACACTATATGGTCATATAGTGCTAAGCCCACTTACTGCGACAAAGTACCCCGAATTAGTGGGTCCTACACTAGTAATAGAATGGAAGATCCTTTGTCTCAACCATGGGAGCTGAACTCTCCCACATAGAGGAGTTCAGCTCCCATGAATGAGACAAAGGATCTTCCATTCTATTACTAGTGTAGGACCCACTAATTCGGGGTACTTTGTCGCAGTAAGTGGGCTTAGCACTATATGACCATATAGTGTGACCAAACCCCCGTATTTTTTGAATATGTTCAGGTGTTCAGGTGTTTTTAACTAGCCCTGCAGGAAATGTCATTCTTGTATGTGTGCGCTGTAAAATATTTTGTACTGTTTGTAGGTCTTATAGCAGCACCATCTTGAATTCAAATGCATTGTATGGTGTGCCCCCCAAATATGTTCTTGTATGTTCCCAGAACTCAGGGCTGTCCATTCAGGGAAACTCATAGCAGAGGCAACATCTTCACTTTGTGACCATAACAGCTCTTGTGACATAGTCTCAAATAGGTCATCATCCCCGGAAAGATCCGACATGGATTCTAATTCCGAGTCTCCCAACTCTTCTGCTGGTAGATATTTACTCACAGTCCCAGATACATTCCCCATCAGTGGCTTACCCGTTCCTGACGTGGACTCTGGTAGCTCTGGTTCAGGTAACCTCTGGGGTAGGCCTCGACCACAGCCGCGGGAAGCCTTCACATATGCCACCTTCCTTTGAGTAGGTACGACAGGAGTAGGTGTAGTGGACACAGAAATCAAAGTAATGTCCCCTGACGAGACGACAGCAGCAGTGTCTCTTTCCGAAACATTGTCAGTAACAACAGGCAAAGTGGTGGCCTGCCGTTCTCTCTCTGCAGTAGTAGCAGCTTCTACTGTGGCGATACCTGTTGCCCAATCCATCCGATAAGCACGGGCGACGTGGTAGGTTGCTCCACCACAAACAAGTACTCTCCAGATTGCGGACATCGGCCAAACGGACGGAGATGTACGGCCAGTCCTTCACATCGGTGGCAGATCATGCCCAATCCCTCAATATCTCCTGAGGTATACAGGACAAACCTCCCCTGCGGCTTCAAACGAACTCCAGTATCCGTAAGCAGAGTCCCAGATAGCACAGTATTCATCACGGTGCTTGTAGGGAACGTTCTCGGTCCCATGATTGGCTGCATCGCCGGAAAAGACATGGTCACACTCTGATCTTCTCAGCACGATCACGAGGCCTTTCCTCTCCTCTGGCGCCAAACACATACACGCGTCCCACGCGGTAACAAGTAGAGTAGGCTCCTCCCACCTGTTCTTCTTGTCACATAGCTCCCGGGCCTTCACTGGCGCCCACCGTCTGCGCATTCAGAAATAAAGTCCTGCAGTTTAACCTTTTCTCTTCCTGAAGGATTTTTTCAAAGTCCTGCTTTCTCCGTAAACTCCCGGTAAAACACCTCTTTGGGTTGCGAGAATTGACGGTCAACAAATCCCGGACGAGCCCCCACATGTAGCACTAACTCTCAGTGGAGCTGCTGGTTTAAGCGGGCTTGTTACCTTCACTCTCCTTCCCTCTGTTTTACCGGCACCAGGTCTAGGGGTTCCATTGAGTTTACCTCTGGACGAGACGCACCAACACTTGAGTACGTTTTCAATGCTTTATTGAACAATTTACTAAGGAAATAGCAGGAAAGAGGCAGAAGGGAAACTGCAGAAGAAACTCAAATATCTTCTCATAGGGTTCTTGACAAATGTCCTGGTAGGATTTGAATATTATAATAGAATGTGCTCCCCTCGTGGGACACACTCCTTGCTCGCCTGGATAGGCCTCTCTCACTTGCCTAGCAGCCAGTACGTAGCACGAACAAAAGTCTCTGCCACAGACTTGTTTGGGGATAAACCGGTATGATCCTCTGCCACAGGATGTATTGGTTTTCTGCAATGAACGTCAGTCACAGTGCTTGAACCTTTAAGCCAACCCGGGAACACTATGCTGTATAGTTACTTTTAGGATACGTCCTCCAACCGAGTCACCAGGCCCCTCTCCAGACCAGCACGCTGCGTGATCCTTCCATGAAGGGTCCTCCCCTGGGATCTCCTCGGTTGTCCAGCTTCCTCCCTTTGGATAGACAGCTCAGGACCATTCCTCGCTGCTGCGGTAGGTCCCAGACAAGCTTCTGGGCCCACCCCTGCGCAGCAGCGGCGTGGGCCTCCGGAACGGAGGACCACGAGATTGCTTCTCTAACACATACCTGTTGGCCAGGAGGGCCAGCAGGTGGCTCTAAAATGAACCCCACAATATGGCGTCTGTCCCATAAATACCCTCGCCCAGAATGCAACTCGGAGGACCACCTCCACCGAGTTGTCTCCAGGACAGAAGAGCATCCATACGCTTCGACACGTTGCCCTTCCAACACTGACCAGTAACAACAGCGACACCCACAGGTCAGTCTGGAAACACACACAACGTCAGCCAAGCTGGAACAGAGGCAAACTTAACCTATTTAACGAACAAGTTACTAAATTTACCTAACATATGGTAGATCGCAAATCTACCAGCGCTACATATATATATATATATATATATATATATATATATATATATATAGTATATATTAATAGTCTGCCTCCTTTTTCTCCCACCTCAATTTGAGTCCACAAAAAATGAAACGTGCACCAGTGAATATTCTAAGTGAATCAATACCACAGAGTGTCTCTTACACCTTCCAAACAGGCTGCTTACCTCTGATTTTGATTCAAAAATAAAAATAAAAACTGCGCTGCAGAGCAAAAAAGGTCAAAGGTAAAAGCTGCACACAAAATACACCAATATCTGTGTATACCATGAAAAATAAAAAATAAATAAAGTGCGCTAATTATATGAAAATACACACATAGATGTGAATACATGTGGGTAGTAGTAAAAACCACAATCTACTGAGAGCAAGTAAATGACTCCATGAGTGGTAAAAATATATAAGTGCAAAACATAAAAACTCAAATAAAAAGAAGAAACAAAAAATGTGTACATGTGAAATACAATGATATTAATAGCATGAAAATCTGAAAATCAAACAAACTCAGTCCATGGGTTCAAATATAAAAAGTTCATCAGTGAAAAAAAGCTTCCATCCACTATACAGCTCAGCAGCAACTAATCCCCCTATGAGTGGATTGACAAGGGAGAGAGATGTGCAGGATGGTGCAAATCCACTGGCGGTGACTCCAATAAGTAAGAAAGTGATAAAGGTGGACTCTTACCTTCCGTGTTGGACCCCCTCCTTGGCAGGGTCTATCAGGCATGCAGATTTTTGCCCTCTGCAGGGACCATGTAATGAGAAGATCTCCCCAGCAGCTGTTAGGAATGTTGTCTCCGATCCGGGCTGGTCCAAGTGAAACGCCTGGAGAGGGGGGAAGGAAAGCTCTCTTGCTCCCAGTGTGGCAAAGGAAAAAACAAAAGAGCAGAGCTCCAATAGTGTAAAAAGTTTCGGAATTTATTAAATAAAAGTACAGACCGCAACGGAGAGTGCACGCTCCGTGAGGTGAAAATACAATTAAAAACAAGCCGGCATATAAAAATCGTAATAACCCGTGCATAACATGGGGCAATCGTGACGGCTTACAACGTAGCCACGCCCTACATGTTTTGTCATTAGTAGACGTCTTCAAAGGGGCCCCTTTGAAGACGTCTACTAATGACAAAACATGTAGGGCGTGGCTACGTTGTAAGCCGTCACGATTGCCCCATGTTATGCACGGGTTATTACGATTTTTATATGCCGGCTTGTTTTTAATTGTATTTTCACCTCACGGAGCGTGCACTCTCCGTTGCGGTCTGTACTTTTATTTAATAAATTCCGAAACTTTTTACACTATTGGAGCTCTGCTCTTTTGTTTTTTCCTTTGCCACACTGGGAGCAAGAGAGCTTTCCTTCCCCCCTCTCCAGGCGTTTCACTTGGACCAGCCCGGATCGGAGACAACATTCCTAACAGCTGCTGGGGAGATCTTCTCATTACATGGTCCCTGCAGAGGGCAAAAATCTGCATGCCTGATAGACCCTGCCAAGGAGGGGGTCCAACACGGAGGGTAAGAGTCCACCTTTATCACTTTCTTACTTATTGGAGTCACCGCCAGTGGATTTGCACCATCCTGCACATCTCTCTCCCTTGTCAATCCACTCATAGGGGGATTAGTTGCTGCTGAGCTGTATAGTGGATGGAAGCTTTTTTTCACTGATGAACTTTTTATATTTGAACCCATGGACTGAGTTTGTTTGATTTTCAGATTTTCATGCTATTAATATCATTGTATTTCACATGTACACATTTTTTGTTTCTTCTTTTTATTTGAGTTTTTATGTTTTGCACTTATATATTTTTACCACTCATGGAGTCATTTACTTGCTCTCAGTAGATTGTGGTTTTTACTACTACCCACATGTATTCACATCTATGTGTGTATTTTCATATAATTAGCGCACTTTATTTATTTTTTACCTCTGATTTTGACCTATTGAAAATTAGGTCAATATGAGCTTTCTTATGTGTCTTTCTCCAAAAGTAGCTCAAAGGAACAAAAACAACATCATTGTGCAATATATCAGCTTACCAGATCAATTTATTAAAACAAATGGTTAAAATCATACTCACAAAATGAGTGTACTTCATCCAGTTAAACAAGCATTTCCCCCTTAAGAATAGACTTAGGCTTCAGATACCTATCCAAGATGGCCGACTTCTGATTCCTGTCAGCATAATGACATCATCCGGTCACACCCTTGATGCGTTTCATCATCCAATTATGACTGCTTCAGAAGGAAAAGGTTTTTGACAAGAACACTGTGGAACTGCACTCACTAATGCCTAATATATAGGCAGAAGCTTCGGTCATGTAAAATAAAAATTAAGGCGGTGCTCCAATCTCAGAAGCAAATAGTACACTTGCACAGTTAACACTTTGTAATCCATGGCCATACTTCTTAAACCGTTAACACTAAGCACTTTGGACACAACTTCTGTTAGAGGACACATCTCCCTCCTGGTGTGCAGCATTTCTGAGCCAGTATCGTGGAGCATGTACCTGGCTTCACCAATTCAGCAGTCCCGTCACCTCACTCCCAGTGACAATAATCTGTATGTTGCTATTGGACAAAGGAAACTGACTTCTCCACAACTTCATGCTTGTTCTCCTCCCTGGGGCCCCAACACCTTTGCCATGTCAACCGTTTCCTGGCTGGTTGAGTGCTTTAGCAAGTGACACAAATACAGTAGTCATTAAGAACAGCACTCTAGCTTCCTCTGGACAGCATTTCAGCCGTTAGACCCATGTACTGTATCTCTCTAACTTCAGTCCACTTGTTGTAAGTCCTGTTCTTTTTATACGCCATTCATGCCCCCCTTTGGAGACTTCAGACCAGCTGATCAGATGAACAAATAAAGATCTTTTACTGAGGTAGTTGCAGGTAACAAGTAACAGTTCTCAAAGACATCTTCCAAACGCTTTCCTATATAAAGCGCTCTAATGCCCCATGAAGTGACTGTGCCTTAGGCAGATGACTATATCCATTAAGAGTCCTTCTTAAGGCAAGACTCAATAAAAGGTAGTAATTCACAAGAAGTAGCAAGCAATCCCTTAAAGTCCATGATTTTAAGAATGTCCTCACAAGGCAAAAAGTCCATGACTAGCAGCTATACGTCCATAGATATCCATGGGTCCCAGTCCCCACAGAGAACCCCGACTGGGCTCCCACCACCCTACCAAGCAGGTGGTCCACTCTGGCAGAGCAACAGCTACATTTTGGAAGACTTTTCCTGAACCAACCTCTCAGGGCACTAATGAGCCCCTATTTATAGGGGCTACAGGGGGCGGTAACCTACCTGAAAATAGGGGGAAAACCTGGCCAACAGCGTTAACAATTCCCTCTCAGACATAATTAGCTTAGTAGGTCAACCTGAGGACACAGTGCAACATTTATACATTATAACAATTTGCATTGTGGTACAGCAAAAGAAAAACTGTTAAACCTTCAGAACTGTCTTGGAAGCACTTGCTTACGAGTTTGTCTATAGAGAAAACACTCCTACTATGACCTGTGTTTAAATAAGAACTCCAGACAAAGATATTCTGGTGCTTAAAAACAGTTAACTCTACTGTGGAGTATGTCACATCCAGGATCATCCCAGATAGTACAGAACTTGCTATAATTTCTGCCTGCTGCAGATATCAGAGCTGTGATTCTCATACATAGAATCGCTAGTGACGCTTATCACCCATCCAGTTTCTTTAGTCATTCACAGAATGCCTTGTGTTATTTGAACCACTGATTGAATGCCTGTGGAGGAGTGCAGTCAGAGTTGCTACTCTTCTAGGATTACTCCTTAGTAGAGATGAGCTCGGGTGTGTTTGGATCCCAGTTGGAACCCAAGTGAGCAAGCCTGCCAGAAAGCTGTCACTGTACTGGGCCAATCACCTGCAGCCAGGTCGTTTCCCCTACTGCAGCCGCATGTATATGTAGTGGTACCCCTGTAGGGGCTGCTAAGTGATGTGGCCCACCTGTCACCCTGCCCGACCCGGCAAACAATTCCCAGACACTCCAAGACAATGAACAGTCCGTTGCTTTGTGTTTGTTTTTTTAGTGAGGAAATTTAACTTGGATGGGGTATGAGAAATATGGGATGCCCAGTAGAACAACAGCTAGGAACGACTATATACACTTTTTGTAAACTCCTTCAGACTCCTCCTGCACAACTCTTCCTTCAAGTCTCTCTCTCTCTGTCTCTGTCTCTGTCTCTCTCTCCTCTGCCAGGTCTTACGAATTTGTCCTTTGCAGGCAGGGACCACGAGCCTTTATAGTGTTAGTGCTAGCTGTCCTTATGATGGACTACTGCTCCCAGTCAGTCCTCTTCAGGCCCTTCCAGCCCTCCTGGCTGCAGCTGCCCAACTTCACTGCTCATGACATTGCAATCCTCACTACTGGCTCCACACCCAGCTCTGACTGTTTCCTCCCAGTCCTCTCTGGCATGCTTCTCCAGTCCTCCTGACTGCACATGTCATTCACCAGCCCTTCTGGCTGCAACCAGTGGTTCACTCCTGAAGACTTGCCCAGCAGTACTAGCTCCTGCTGTCTTCTCTGACTCCTCCTGTCCAGATCCTTCATGCTTTCTTGAAGAGCTCCATCCTGCACCCAAGTCCCAGGCCCAAGCTCAACTCCCCCCCTCTCAAACTGGGGAGCTCCCTCAAGGGTCCCTACAGCCTAGTACTCCATCTCCAGTTCTTCCACCTGACAACTCCTCTCCAACTGGGCTGATGCTGGGTATGTCAAGGAGGCCTGTCCTCTGCCAATCCTAGTTGGGGATTGCTCAGGGCTCCCTGAGACACCCCAGACAGCTCCACCTCTCTTCCCCTCCTTTTCTTCTACAATCCTCCAGAAGGAAGAGGGAGGTGACAGTGGAGTGATGCTGTCTGTGAGTCACAGCTGCTGCTCTGAGCCACTCTCAGCCCACACAGATCAAAACAAACAGGCCTAGCTTCTAGCTAGGCCTGCCTAAATTTACCTGTACTACAAAAATCCTCACTGCTAGCACCTACCTGGGTAGAGCAAAATCCAGCTTGTCCCTCAGCTAGGAAAATTTACAAAAATGGCTCCTGGGCCCAGGAGCAAGGGCATTCCATAAGATAAAATGGAAGGGGGTGTGGGAAACAAATTGGATGGGGAACTGTACAAATAAATTACGAACAAAAATATATAAAGATTTCTGGTAGGCATTTACATCTGTACAGAAAGAGTAACGCACTCCTAGCTACAGGTCTCTGTAACTATCATGAATATACAATACACATTTGGGTCAGAGCATCTCTCCCGGGAGAAAGATACTCTGCCCGCAGGAATTTTCTTGTCTGCAGCTGGAGGTGATGGACAGCTGTCCCATCCCAGAGGATCCTAAAAGAAGACAAAAGGGAAATATAACCACATCCTACACTCAGATATAACTATATAATATACACAATTTCTGTATGGAGGGAATTAACATCCTTTCAACAAAAATAAAAGAAACTCAATCCAACACACACATTTTTTTCCTGTTTGTTCTGTCAAGAGGGGATCATAACCTGCTGACAGAAACAATGGGGAAGAAAAAATACTTATATGCAAGGTGGACAGTTCTTCTCTGGAGTTCCTGATGGGAGGGGCCCCTCCCTGGACAAGCAGGCTCCTTAAAAGAGTTCAAATAAGATCAGGCCTCAACCTTTTTAATGTCCTTACAACAAGGGAAGCCGTCCATCAGTTGGGCACATCCAGGGTGGCAGGCCGGCCTGATCCTGCAGAAGAAATAATAGGAGGAAAAAAAACACACATTCTGCTACTCCCAGCAGTTCATGCATACAATCTCCATGCCAGCTGTAACTCCCAACAGTCTCCTAGGCCTAGAAATGGGGGTCGGGCAACCTCTTCCGGCCTCCCCCTTCCTCCTGAATGGAGACCAAGTGGCTCTTTGTAGGCCGTCCAGCCTTGGCAATGAGCACCCGATCCTTGAAAATTGCTCTACCCAGCCGCCACTCACTCTAAATGTCCTTGAAGTGGGCCCAGGTCTCGCTCTCTGGCACCTGCAAAGGCTTGGGGATATGCAAGAAATCCCAAATCATGTCATTTTCCCACTCTTCCCAGGAGTTCTCCACAATGTCCATGATCTGGGGAGGGACATATGGATAATCCAGACCCCACTCCAGAGCCACCCTCCACTGCACTTCTCGCTGGAACCGGGAAAACCTTAGCAATTCTTTTGGTCTTCCTTTCCCTGGTAGGACACATGTGTCTTGGGACCTCACAACCCCCTGACGGTAAGCTGGTGCTCTGATCTTGGTGGTGGAGGGTCTGTTAAAGAAAAGCTGCCTGCTGCTGGTCAGGGTTCCTGTGGCCACTTCAGACCCCACTACTGACTCTAGCCCATCCCCACTCGTAGACTGGGCCTCCTGGATTTGAGATCCTCCAGTTTTCCACTCCTCTTCTGAGCTTTCACCCGGGGACGACCACTCCGCCAGTCTCTCTAGGGATCCAAATTCAGCCTGTAGTCTGGGGGAACCCCAATCAATAACCCGGCCCTCACTCTCTCTGTCCAGCTCACCTGAAGGCAAGGGGCTTAGAGCTGGCCAGCACCTCAAGGACTTTATCTGGTTCCTGGTGGGCAGTACTCACAGTTGCCAGGTCCCTGGCCAGGCCACGGGTCATGACAGTCTCTAATCCTCTGATGTCCGCTCTGTTCGTGGGGGAGTGGCCAGGCTGCGACTTCACTCCGCGTTTACAGGGTGATTCCAGGCCCTCCAGGACATTAGCGGCTGCAGATGACAGAGTCATGGTTGCAGGTCCACGATATAATATTGTGGCTCCTGCTGGATGAGTCCCAACCGGATTAGCGGTTCGTCACAATGGCCACACCAGGCCCAGGCAGTGACCACCGCGGTCAGGATCTGGCACTCCTTGCACAGAAGACACAACCACTCTGTCCCATCGATCACCCCAAGGGCAAATCCCCCACGAGGCTCCAGAAACAAACGCCGGTGTCCACCAGTGCCCGCTCCTGCTTTTCAGGCAACCAAGTCAGGGTTAGGAGTAGACGTCCACCCACCGCCATCTTGCTCCGCTGCCTCGTGGTGTCTGCTGCTAGTAGGGAATGCTGGGTCTCCTCCAGGGTGTGGCACTGCCCCCTCGCTTCTAGATAGGCTGCCGTCTGCCAAACTGATAGGCAAACCCCTCCCAGGGCATGCTGCTGTAACCCCTTGTGAGACAAACTGAAGTTAGCTGGCATGCTGATGCTAGCAGGACTTGTCCAGGCATGACGCTTGGCACCGACTGTACCCTAGCAAACCTGGGAACTGATGATTGCTGACTTTTCCAGTGGTTGCCAGTAACAACAATAAAGTTTGTAGCCAATGTCTCACTGAAGGGTACTATCTCAGCACAGTCCCACCCGCAGGCACCCGCAGGTTTACCCCGATCACCCCGGTCAACAGTAGACATTTTTACTGGTAAGTTTTACACTTGCAGAGCTCTTAAAATACAAATTCTAGTTGCCACTTTTCCAATTTGTAGCAAATCTGCGTGGCAAGTCTCTAGCAAGAGCAAAAGTCTACAGGAAGAGCTCTGCAAGTCTACAGCATGAAAATTCAGACACAGTGACCCCTGTGGCGGGATGACAATTGCACAACATAACTGACACAGAACTTGCAGCAGACTTGCAGAATGTTTGCAAAGAAAGTTGATCTGGAGTCATGTAATGTGGACTTGCTACAATTGTGGAGCCTGGCAAGTCTAGCAATAGATTAGCAAGTCATTTTCAAGCTTGCAGCACAATTGCCTGCTATCTGGGTTTGTATTGTAGTGTGCATTAGGGCTTGTCAACACTAGCGGTTATGGGGCAGTAAAAATCCATTGGCTGAGCCACAATTTTACCACCTTCCAACCACTTCCCCTTTAGCTGCAGAGGCCGGGGGTGTACACATGCTGCAGCCACAATGCTTGTGGCAGTGGCAGGAATTACAGATCCTTACTGATTATTTTGGTCCTGCTAGTAAATTTCGTTTTCCAAAAATAAAGAAAGAAAAAGGCGCACACAGGTGATCTTTGATCTCATAATTGCTGCCAAATAAATTTGCTATCTCTTTTACATTCAGACAGCCTGGCCTCAATTACATGATCAAGCTCTGCCCTGTGGACGCTCTGTGTGTTGTTTCCTGCAGCCTCCTTGGATAGGTGATGGGGGATATTTCTGCGGGCTACAGGAGCAGGACAGAAGAAAAACCAATAGCCCCCCCCCCCCCCCCCAAAAGGCTATTAGTATTGTCGGGGGGGAGGCAGGAACTTAAAGTTTATTTTAGGAGAGTATTCAGATTTACAAAAGGACATGGAACCAACCAATCATATTTCATTTGACTTCAGTAATCTGAAATCTGTTTGTTAAAGAAAAGGTACATTGCATATTGTGTTCCCGTAGCTGAGCTGTAGCTCTACTACACAGGAAATGTACAAAGAACGAGAAGGATCTATTTAATCAGGTATCAAAGATTCAGAGTAAGCTTCCAAGGTCATCACATGGCGTCCAGAGAGAAGAGCATAATACTTGTACTCAGCTCTCTCCAAGGACTTTGTCACCAGTTTAAAGGGCTTTTCAGATGAATTATTCATGTTTCATGTAATGCCAGATAGGCAACAGCCTCTCTTCAGCTGCAGATGTCATCATCCACTGAACTGATTTATACGAAAATAGATCTGGTTCTATAAATGATAAATTAATGACCACTTTAGAGGATGGAATGACACGTTACCACAGTAAATGATATAGACATAGATAAACAAATGGAGAATGAGCCAATTGCACTGCATTGTGCTGAAGGTAGAGAGTGGGTTCATTTATCAAGTTTATGCCTAGTATGTTCTACCTTAGCCTTTTAAGTGGCAACAGTTGTGGATTTTCTTGCTAGACAACTATCATATAATACAGCCCAACCTTTCCCCAAGATAAATTTGGCATTGTTGAGCAAGATAGTCAAATGATAAGGTTTGAAAATAGCATTCATTACCTACATTGTCAATTTTAGGCCTGTTCCAGCTCTTAATGTAGCCATTGTGGCCATTTATTAAGGCATATATGTTGCTGCTACTGTTCCCTGTCTGTTGTAGTCTACAGTTATTAATAGTTGACGGAGGAACGGATGCTGGAAGAGATGTATACTATGCAAACCATAATTACAGTATAAGTATAGCACATATTAAGTACAACAATTTAATCCAGTTAAGTATTCATTGAATAACTTAAAACAGCCAAACTAGCCAAAAACATCAAAATAAATACGAAATAACCAATTCAAATATACAATATCGAAACCAGCTTTAGTGATAATATTCACCTTCAATCTAAAAATTTCACCTGTAGTACTTTTTTCTGCCACTAGATGCCCTAGGACTGGTGGCCAGCATTATTCAACCCACTTCCTTGGGCCCGGATCACCCTGGACCCTGCCTGTGAGTGGACATTTAAAAGAAAGAAGCAGCACGGTGATGAGCTCATCTCTCTTCCTTTCTGCTCTTTCCTTCCATCAGTATGTTTCTTGTCAGCACATGAACTGAATGATCCTTTTGCTTCTCCTCATGTTCCCATTGTGGGTTCTTTTGGCTGTGGACACGGATCAGCATGGACACCCTGACTAGTCTGCGGCTACACAGCCCCATATACAACAAACTGTGGTCAGTGGTCATAAGGTTATGTCTGATATATATATATATTTATAAAACCACTTGCCTACTGGACACTTCCACCCCCTTCCTGCCCAGGCAAATTTTCAGCTTTTAGTGCTGTCACACTTTGAATAACAATTGCCCGGTCATGCAACACTGTACTCAAATTACATTTTTATAATTTTTTCACACAAATAGAGCCTTCTTTTGGTGGTATTTAATCACTGCTGGGTTTTTATTTTTTGCTAAAAAAAAAAGGTCTGAAAATTATTTAAAAAAAAAAAGTTTTTTAGTTTCTGTCAGTAATTTCTGTTAAAGTGGAGTTCCACCCACTTTTACAACTCTTCAGCATCCCTCACTAAACTGTGCACTGTAAACAAATTGGATATTTTTTTTTTTTTTTCTCAGCACCTACTGTATATCTGCTGTATTCATTTTTCACTTCCTCCTCCCTGGCCGCGGCCCATCGCATCATTTCCTGTTTGCAATGCCTTCTGGGAAGGGGCAGTAACTTCCTCTGAAACTGCCGTTGCTATGGAAACCTGACCTGAAACCTATTACACTGCTTGTGCTGCACTGAGCATGTGCGAGATCTGCAAGGATGAGATCCAGGAAGAAATACAGTCTGGCTTCAGATGCCCACACTTAAGATGGTCACGGCCTGCTGTAAGTTTATAGAATAACAAACTACTGCTATAAACTAACAAAACAGACCTTAGTTTACAGACTAACTTTACTAGAATACATTAAGCTTGTGCATTATTGGGGTATTTTTATTTAAAAAGTATAATTTCGGCCGGAACACCACTTTAATAAGTAATTTTTCTCCTTCACTAATGTGCGCTGATGAGGCGGCACCGATGAGTACTGATAGGCTGCACTTATGGGCACTGATGAGGCATCACTGAAGAGCACTGATTAGGTGTCACTGATATGCCGCACTGATGAGCACTGATAGGCGGCACTGAAGGGGAATGATAGGCAGCACTGATAGGCGGCACTCGTGGGCAATGATAGGCAATGATAGGCAGCATGGATAGGGGGCACTGATGGGCACGTGAGAGCAGCGGTTCTGGGGCACCGTCATATGACGTTGTCCCAGAACGAGAGTGCCACCCTGCCACCGTCATTTTACTATACAGTGGACGGCAAGTGGATATATACTGTATATATATATATATATATATATATATATACACACACACACACACATATACAGCTGTTGTACAGCTTGTATAACAGTGTAAATTTGCTGTCCCCTCAAAATAACTCAACACACAGCCATTAATGTCTAAACTGCTGGCAACAAAAGTGAGTACACCCCTAAGTGAAAATTTCCAAATTGTGCCCAAAGTGCAATATTTTGTGTGGCCACCATTATTTTTCAGCACTGCATTAACCCTCTTGGGCATGGAGTTCATCAGAGCTTCATAGGTTGCCACTGGAGTCCTCTTCCACTCGGAGCTAGTGGATGTTAGAGACCTTGTGCTCCTTCACCTTCCCTTTGAGGATGCCCCACAGATGCTCAATAGGGTTTAAGTCTGGAGACATGCTTGGCCAGTCCATCACCTTTACCCTCAACTTCTTTAGAAAGACAGTGGTCGTCTTGGAGGTGTGTTAGGGGTCGTTATCATGTTGGAATACTGCCCTGCGGCCCAGTCTCCGAAGGAAGGGGATCATGCTCTGCTTTAGTATGTCACAGTACATGTTGGCATTCATGGTTCCCTCAATGAACTGTAGCTCCCCAGTGCTGGCAGCACTCATGCAGCCCCAGACCATGACACTCCCACCACCATGCTTGACTCTAGGCAAGACACACTTGTCTTTGTAATCCTCACCTGGTTGTCACCACACATGCTTGACGCCATTTGAACCAAATAAGTTTATCTTGGTCTCATCAGACCACAGGACATGGTTCTAGTAATCCATATCCTTAGTCTGCTTGTCTTCAGCAAACTGTTTGTGGGCTTTCTTGTGCATCATCTTTAGAAGAGGCTTCCTTCTGGGACAACAGCAATGCAGACCAATCTGATGCAGTGTGCAGTGAATGGTCTGAGCACTGACAGGCTGACCCCCCACCCCTTTAACCTCTGCAGGAATGCTGGCAGCACTCATACGTCTATTTCCTAAAGACAACCTCTGGATATGACGCTGAGCACGTGCACTCAAATTCTTAGGCTGACCATGGCGAGGCCTGTTCTGAGTGGAACCTGTCCTGTTAAACCATGTATGGTCTTGGCCACTGTGCTGCAGCTCAGTTTCAGGGTCTTGGCAATCTTATAGCCTAGGCTATCTTTATGTAGAGCAACAATTTTTTTTTCAGATCCTCAGAGAGTTCTTTGCCATGAGGTGCCATGTTGAACTTCCAGTGACCAGTATGAGAGAGTGAGAGCGATAACACCAAATTTAACACACCTGCTTCCCATTCACACCTGAGACCTAGTAACACTAACGAGGAGTCACATGACACAAGGGAGGGAAAATGGCTAATTGGGCCCAATTTAGACATTTTCACTTAGGGGTGTACTCACTTTTGTTGCCAGCGGTTTAGACATTAATGGCTGTGCGTTGAGTTATTTTGAGGGGACATCAAATTTACACTGTTATACAAGCTGTACATTCACTACTTTACATTGTAGCAAAGTGTCAGTGGGCTGTGTAGCAGGCTTGTGCTGCTATTGGACGCCTATCAGGAGGAGAGGACGGAAGATGAGGCAGGAGAGGAGACGCATGAAGGATCCCGCTCATCGCCGTCACCCGCTGCCCCACAGACACAGGGTAAGTGCCGGGCACACTGGCAGCATTTAATGGGCACACTGGCAGCATTTGATGGGCACACTGGCAGCGTTTGATGGACACACTGGCAGTATATGATGGGCAGTTGGGCACACTGGCAGGATTTGATGGGCACACTGGCAGCATTTGATGGGCACACTGGCAGCAGATGATGGGCAGTTGGGCACACTGGCAGCATTTGATGGGCAGTCGGGCACACTGGCAGCATATGATGGGCAGTTGGGCACACTGGCAGCATTTGATGGGCACAGTGGCAGCGTTTGGCACAGTAGCTGCGTTTGATGGTACAGTGGCTGCATTTGATGGCACAGTGGCTGCGTTTGATAGAACAGTGGCTGCATTAGATGGGCACAGTGGCAGCATTTGATGGCACAGTAGCAGCGTTTGATGGGCACAGTGGCAGTGTTTGGCACAGTAGCTGCATTTGATGGTACAGTGGTTGCGTTTGATGGCACAGTGGCTGCGTTTGATGGCACAGTGACTGCATTTGATGGCACAGTGACTGCATTTGATGGCACAGTAGCTGCGTTTGATGGGCACAGTGGCTGCGTTTGATGTTTTTTTTTCAAAATCTTTTCAGTTCTCTCGCGGAACTCTAGGGTTCTGCGTATCCCCAATTTGAGAAATACTGTTCTTATCATTAGTAGGGTCAAAGTGAGGTTCTTTTTGACTAACTGCAGTAACAAGAAAATTTGAAGAAGCAGGATGGAACAAATTTCTAATCAGTTTCTAACAGTGAATGTGTTTTTTGTGTGGGAAACTCTATTCAATCCAAGTATGTCCAAGTATGAGACCATACGCTTATAAGCCTCTGAAGCAGCCGGCTGAGATCGGCGAAACCGGTCAGGATTACGCCATTGTCCACCTCTTTATTATGACCCAAATGATACCTTATGGGATGGAAACACCCTGCAATGGATGCCTCCTCCACAGGCCATAGGAGATCCACAAATGATAGGACTCGATAAGTATACCTTACTTTTCTTGGATGTGGAATTTTCATTCCTTCAAATCACATCATGATATTTATGGATTACAAATTTCATCTTCAGAACTGTGCTTGAAGGCTATAGACTATTATTTGCCCCACCAGTGTGGCCAACTTCATAGTGCGAGGGAGCTATTCAAAGCATGTCAATCTGGTTGCAGCAGACAATATCTGACCTTTGTTGGGATCTCAGCATCACTGCACCCTCAGAACCTTGACTAATCAGCCTCCCCTAGACCACTGCACCATTCTAACCCTGTTTGGATATATTCCACATTGCCATTATATATTTGCACCTTTCTACAACAGGTATAAACTGTGTGAAGCTTTTCATTGATCATATTCAAGCACTGTGGCTCTGGTGCTGAGACATCCAGTTAAGGGACTATACCAGCCTGTTTCTCTGCAGGACCATCCATCCAGTAATTCTGGACAATGTATATATTTATATTCCCATTTATTAGCAGCATTAGCTAGGGGTTCAGGGCATATTAACTTTACAGATACTCTGTGGTCATAGATATATACATATGAGGACATTTTGCCTTTTATTAGTATGAGTGTTAATTGTATGATGTGGTACCAGTTTTATTGCTAGTTTTTTCATTGCTTGACTTAAATAAAAAAAATTCTAGGGGATACAGTGAGAATTAATCAATAACATATTTGTATATGAGAAGGTTGAGCTAAATTCGTTTTTTTATTCTCAGTTGTTGTGTCATTTGAAAATCTACTACTGTATTGGCCAGCTTTATTGGAAGGGCCAAAGACTGTGTTCTGTGAATGGCTAAGTAGAGATGGGGTTAGTGGGGTTTATTGGTGGAATTAGGGGGTGGGGATACAGCAATATTTTTAATCTGTTGATAGAAAGCAATCCCAAAATTTCTGTAAGGGTGGGGTAATTAGCTGTTAAAGTGGCTCTAAAGCCACAAGGTTTTTTACCTTACTGCATTCTATGCAGTAAAGTAAAAAAACTTCTGTGCTGCAGGAACCCCCCAGCCCCCCCCCCCCCCACCACCACCACCTTATTCTTACTTGAGCCCAATCCGATCCAGCAATGTGCACGAGAGTAGCAGCTCTCTGTGCTGACTCCCTCCTCATTGGGCTATGACGAGGGAGCTGGGGGGGCGGGGCCTTGTCACTTGGTCTGTCTATAGACGCAGACTGGGTGGCTTGGGAGCAAGCACGCATGGGTGCCCAAATGAAAAGTAGCTTTTGATGGGGGCACTCACCAAAGAGGAGGGGACTGGAGCGTCGGTGGGGGACCCCAGAAAAAGAGGATTGGGGCTGCTCTGTGCAAAACCATTGCACAGAGCCGGTAAATATAACACGTTTGTTATTTTAGCAAAAAAAAAGTTTAACGTCACTTTAAGTAGTGTAAGGCTTCATGTACATTGCAGCTGCTAAACTCACGTTTAGGAGCAGTTGGGCATTTTTTTCAGCAGCCCCTGAACTCTCCTCTGTGTACATGTACATTCAGTCATTTAGGCCCCTTTCACACTGGGGCTTTACTGTCGGTATTCGGCCGCTAGCGGGGGCGGATTTACCCCCCTGCTAGCGGGCGAGAAAGGGTTATAACCACCGCAAAGCGCCTCTGCAGAGGCGCTTTGCCGGCGGTATAGCCGCGCTGTCCCATTGATTTCAATGGGCAGGAGCGGTGAAGGAGCGGTATACACTCCGCTCCTTCACCGATCCAAAGATGCTGCTAGCAGGACTTTTTTTCCTGTCCTGCTAGCGCACCGCTCCAGTGTGAAAGCCCTTGGGGCTTTCACACTGGAATTAAAGCAGCGGCACTTTTGGGTCGGTTTGCAGGTGCTATTATTAGCGCAATAGCGCCTGCAAACCGCCCCAGTTTGAAAGGGGCCTTATAGTAGTTTAGAGGCAGTTGAGTTTACTGACATTTCTTTGAAAGCAGATAAATCGCGTTCAGGATGGTAGTTTACCAGCATTTCAAACGCCAAATGCTTGTAACTGCTTGTAAACACGTGTAAACGTTAAGATAAAGCGTTTAATCGCCTCAGCCATTTTTTTTTGACAAGTCAAAATCAATGGTTTCCTACGAGAGCCGTCTTAACTGATCCGACTTTAAGCCCATTGATTTGAAAGGCAGTCGCATCCAAGTAAGATCATCATGATCCAACTTGTGGTGCAACTTGTGTTATGAGGATCCTAAAGGGGAAATGTTTAAAAAAAATGGCCCTTTGAGTCTTGTATGGATCTTAAAAGTGAACCCCACGCCACAATGGGAAAAAAAAAAACAGCGTTGGGTCCCCCCCCCCAAGACCATACCTGGTCTGGTATGGACTGAGAGAAAACCCCACGGCAAAAAAATCCAAAAAAAGTGTGGGGTCCCCCCAAAATCCATACCAGACCCTTATCCGAGCATGCAGCCCAGCAGGTCAGAAGAGGTTGATGATTAAACAGGCACATCTAAGTATGCAGGCATCCGGAGTAAAGCTGTCCACATAGACCATCCTCTGCACCGCCATTGACATCATCCCTTCCACGCTGCGATCCACTAGCGCTTCAAGCCTCGCTTTCAGATCACTCTACTGCAGGGTAGTCTTCCTGGTCACGATTACAGACTGACAGCGGTGAGAGCCGGCGGTGTGGAGGATGGTCTATGTGGACAGATTTACGCCGGATGCCTGCATACTTAGATGTGCCTCTTTTAATCATCAACCATGTGAGTTGCTAAATGTTGTACCCTCATTAAATGTAACCATATTGCTACACTTAGAGGCACCTCTCTTCTCTTTTATACTCTGTAGCTCCTGCTGGATTTTGCTTCTAATCTCCTTGTGGAAGCTTCCATTTGTGGATGGACATTTTATGGTTACACAACCTATCACATTGCTAAAATCTTTTTATATGGATTATAAACTGAAGGATTTATGAATAAATAGTTGCGGAACGAATCGTCTGAGTTTCCATTATTTCTTATGGGAAAATTTGCTTTAAATAGGAGTGCTTTGGATTACAAGCATGTTTCCGGAACAAATTATGCTTGCAATCCAAGGTATAACTGTTTTTTTTTTCAAGGAAGCAAAATTTTGAATTTTTGTCAGCTTTAGAAAAATATTAACTGGCCGCAGTTTGATATGAAAAGCTAATGTTTAATAATTTTAAACGGCAAAATTCTTTGAATAGTAATTGTATATCAATATTAATGAAAGGTAATTGGTAGTACCCCCTATAGCTACAATTTTGTAGGAGCTGTCCAGTGCTCAACCTGCATTGTTATAAGACCAGAATTTCTTTTGTTGTTTTTTGCTTTTTTTCATGTTTTTCTCAAGAATTGAAAAGTTCCACTTAGGGGCCATCAGCCCAGCACATCCAGTATGCCTGTCAGCAGGTGGGGCTTTAAGGAAAAGAACCAAGCCCATCAACAGCATCAGTTATTATTTTCTAAATCTCTCAATGGGATAAGGAAAAGCAGGGTAAGGGTATAAGTAGAACTTACCTTTCCTTATTCGGAATGCACCTTCCAATAGAGGTCACAGATCTGATGACCAATCATACATTAGGTATGAAACATTGCAATTCATGTATGTATTCAGACTGCCTCATTAATTATGTTATATATATAAAATTATTGTGTAGATTTAATGTATTTACAGTGAGAATGAAATCCCGAAACCAGACTTATTTTAGCGTCTTTTATTGTCTTGACCAACACAAAACTGCCAAGCTCCCTGTATCTAATATCACCCGTTCCCCTATGGAAGTCCTTACATTATCAGATGTGTGCTCTTTTATATACATGTGCAGTTTGTTTCGTTCAAATGGAAATTTGGACAAACTTTTCGTTATTAGCAAATTTGGATGCATCCCAACTTCCCAATTAAAATAGTAACAAATTTAAACAAATCTGAAATAACGAAATGAAATTCGGACGAAATTTTGTATTAGATTTGAATCGAATAAAGGCATAGAATTCAAAGGAATAGAATAGAACAGAATAGAAAATAATAGAATAGAGTAAAACAGAACAGAATAGAAAATAAAAAAATAGAATCAAATATAATAGAAAATAAAAGAATAGAATATAAAAGAATAGAAAAAAATAGAATAGAAAAGAATAAAATAGAATAGAATAGAACAGAAAAAATCAATAGAATAGAACAAAAAAAACCAATAGAATAGAAAAAAATAAAAAGAATATTACCGTCGAAATTCAAATTTAGAATAGAATACGGTAAATTTGAATTTAAATGCCATTTCGAATTCGAATGCCAAATTCAAATCCAAAACTAATAAACCAAACAAATTCCGAAAACTAATTTAACTAAACTAAATTATTTAAATAACAAATTTAAATGTTTTCATTTTGCACATGTCTACTCTTTTTTGGTGTGTAAGGAGTGACTGAAGTCCACACACAATTACATTTAGAGTAGAACTCCAACTAGAAATTAAAACAAAAATATGAGACATTAAAGATCTGTTCCTCTACCAAGATGGCCACCTCCAAACGGAGACACAGTGCAGAACAAGGCACTGTCAGTCAGGAATGTGGAAGAGATTGGCTGCAGGCAGCCCAGAGGCAATATTGATGACAAGTCCTTTCCCCTCTGCATGCCTTTTTGGGCACAGCTTCCACACTGTTTATTTTTGGAGGTTAAGGGAGGTCCCCTTGAATACTCCTCTAGCACCTCTGTCCCTAGCCTCAAATTTTCCACAATAGTCAAAAACACAGTTGGTATTTTGGACTATTGTGGAAGAGATAAAACACATCCCTGTTCATCCCAAATGCAGGTACAATCTATTTCATGGTCTTTTTGTGAATCCCACTATTTCCATTACGAGCATATACTGTATGAAGCTAAAGGTTAATATTTTGCATACCCACACACAAAAAGCCTGGTTTCCCTAGTGTCACAGCATCTAACATTTAGAGTATATTGACTGAGACAAGTATAGGATTCTAGAAAAAAAAAACAAAGTAACTATAGAATCCCCTTGAGACTGTAGCAATCATTCTACCTGATCCTGTGTCATTCAGTCCTCTGCGTTTTGCTCCCTTCAGCTGCCTTATTGCTTTTCATGTATTTCAAGTTGAAGTGAGTAGAACAAAACTTTTTTAGATGCATTCTTATTATACGTGGAACAATCATAATGATTTTTTTATTATATCTTCCATGATTTGGTATTTGTATAATAAATACATTGTATGATAGCAGTTGAATCTATACAATAGCCTAAAGTAGTAATAAACCCTCTTAACTTAAAGTGGTATTAACCACTTAAGGGCTGCCCTATAGCAGTTTTACTGCTACAGGGCGGCACCTCTGCTCCGGATCACGTATAGGCTCTTCCAGACAGGGGGAGCTCATGTCTGTTTCTCCTGGTGTGATCACACACGGTGGGAGCCGATCAGCGGGTACAGTGGACTCGATGTCTACCGGCACCCACCGATGATCCAGCAGAGAGGCAAACGAGGATGAATCAAGGCACACAGGCTAGGCGCACATTTAACCCTTTGATCGCCCCTGATGGTAACCTCTTCCCAGCCAGTGTCATTAGTACAGTTTCAGGAAAAAGGGGGGAAGATCTGCCAATAAGGTATTGGTCTTTATCACAAAGGTAATTCTGCCAACATCCCGAATACATTCAAATATATAATATTGTTACCCCAATTGAGACTTTAAAGGCAGAATAGGAGAGACAGTAAGGATGTATAACAAAGTTTAAGCACTTAAGGACCGGGCCTCTTTTTTAGATTTGTTGTTTACAAGTTAAAAACAGTTTTTTTTTTTTGCTAGAAAATTACTTAGAACCCCCAAACATTATACTTTTTTTTTCTAACACCCTAGAGATTAAAATGGCAGTCGTTGCAATACTTTCTGTCACACCGTATTTGCGCAACGATCTTACAAGCGCACTTTTTTTGAAAAAATACACTTTTTTGAATTAAAAAATAAGACAACAGTAAAGTTAGCCCAATTTTTTTTAAATTGTGAAAGATAATTTTACACCGAGTAAATTGATACCCAGCATGTCACGTTTCAAAATTGCGCCCGCTCATGGAATGGCGACAAACTTTTACCCTTAAAAATCTCCATAGGCGACAGTTAAAAAATTTTACAGGTTGCATGTTTTGTGTTACAGAAGAGGTCTAGGGCTAGAATTATTGCTCTCGCTCTACCGATCGTGGCGATACCTCACATGTGTGGTTTGAACACCATTTTCAAATGCGGGCTCTACTCACGTATGCGTTCGCTTCTGCACGTGAGCTCGGCGGGGTGCGTTTAAAAAAAAACATTTTTTTTCTTATTTGTTTTACCTTTTATTTTTTATTCTTACACTGTTTAAAAAAAATTGTGTCACTTTTATTCCTATTACAAGGAATGCAAACATTCCTTGTTATAGAAAAAAAGCATGACAGGACCTCCTAAATATGAGATCTGGGGTCAAAAAGACCTCAGATCTCATATTTACACTAAAATGCAATAATAAAAAAAAATTTGTCATTTAAAAAAATGAAAAAAAAAAATGGCCCTGTAAGAGCTATGGGCGGAAGTGACATTTTGACGTTGCTTCCGCCCTGCAGTGTTATGGAGATGGGTGGGAGCCATCTTCCCCTCACTCGTCCCCATGCACAGCCCTGAGAAGGACCGGATCGCCTCCGCCGCTGCCGACGGCTCCGGTAAGCGGCGGAGGGCACTGGATCGCAGCGGGAGGGGGGCCCCTCTCCCGCCGCCAATAAAAGTGATCTTGTGGTGAATCTGTTGCAGGGACCACTTTTATCTTGTACCAGACCGCCGCCCGAACATGGCAATACAGGGGTTATGGCAGCTAGTTGCTGCCATAACAACGATATCTATCCTCAAAGTGAGGACGTACATCGGCGTGCGGTGGTCCAGAAGTGGTTAGAAAGTATACCAATTTTTATTTAAATTAGTAAAAAAATTATGACCACATGGTCAAAACTGCATCACATCATCAAATCCATTACATGATGACATAGCAAATATTTATACATAGAGCACCCTGAGGCTCAGCTACATTAGAACACCATGTTGGCCCTGATGAGGTGAAGGGCCAAATTTCATGTGGATGTTCACCGTGCACCCCTACGCGTTTCTGAAATACATGCTCCTTCCTTCTTTAGGGGAAAAATGCATATATACAGAATCATCATAAGTATAGAGGAAATGTATATAGCATGCTCCAATAAGTGTGCCGCCAGACACATCAAGACTGAACAGGATGGGGCCAAGTCAGTAGGTTCCCGCACATACAGGGACCATACAAAGATAGGGGATGTATGTGTAATATCCGCAATAGAATGTGGGTTTTGTTCATAGAGTCATCAGATATGTATGTGCTGCCATTTTCCCCCTGAAGAAGGAAGGAACATACAGTATCTCACAAAAGTGAGTACACCCCTCACATTTTTGTAAATATTTTATTATATCTTTTCATGTGACAACACTGAAGAAATGACACTTTGCTACAATGTAAAGTAGTGAGTGTACAGCTTGTATAACAGTGTACATTTGCTGTCCCCTCAGAATAACTAAACATACAGCCATTAATGTCTAAACTTTTGGAAACAAAAATGAGTACACCCCTAAGTGAAAATGCCCAAATTGGGCCCAAAGTGTCAATATTTTGTGTGGCCACCATAATTTTTCAGCACTGCCTTAACCCTCTTGGGCATGGAGTTCACCAGAGCTTCACAGGTTGCCACTGGAGTCCTCTTCCACTCCTCCATGATGACATCACGGAATTGGTGGATGTCAGAGACCTTGCGCTCCTCCACCTTCCGTTTGTCCCACAGATGCTCAATAGGGTTTAGGTCTGGATATATGCTTGGCCAAACCATCACCTTTACCCTCAGCTTCTTTAGCAAGGCAGTGGTCGTCTTGGAGGTGTGTTTGGGGTCGTTATCATGTTGGAGTACTGCCCTGCGGCCCAGTCTCTAAAGGCAGGGGATCATGCTCTGCTTCATTATGTCACATTACATGTTGGCATTCATGGTTCCCTCAATGAACTGTAGTTCCCCAGTGCCGGCAGCACTCATGCAGCCCCAGACCATGACACTCCCACCACCATGCTTGACTGTAGGCAAGACACACTTGTCTTTGTATTCCTCACCTGGAATACGTTGCTGCCACACACACTTGACACCATCTGAACCAAATAAGTTTATCTTGGTCTCATCAGACCACACAACATGGTTCCACTAATCCATGTCCTTAGTATGCTTGTCTTCAGCAAATTGTTTGCGGCGTTTCTTGTGCATCATCTTTAGAAGAGGCTTCCGTTTGGGACAACACCCATGCAGACCAATTTGATGCAGTGTACGGCGTATGGTCTGAGCACTGACAGACTGATCCCCCACCCCTTCAACCTCTGCAGCAATGCTGGCAGCACTCATAGGTCTATTTCCCAAAGACAACCTCTGGATATGATGCTAAGCATGTGCACTCAACTTCTTTGGTCAACCATGGCAAGGCCTGTTCTGAGTGAAACCTGTCCTGTTAAACCGCTGTATGGTCTTGGCCACCATGCTGCAGCTCAGTTTCAGGGTCTTGGCAATCTTCTTATAGCCTAGGCCATCTTTATGTAGAGCAACAATTCTTTTTTTCAGAACCTCAGAGAGGTCTTTGCCATGAGGTGCCATGTTGAACTTCCAGTGACCAGTATGAGAGAATGAGAGCGATAACAGCAAATGTAACACACCTGCTCCCCATTCACACCTGAGACCTTGTAACACTAATGAGTTACATGACACCGGGGAGGGAAAATGGCTAATTGGACATTTTCACTTAGGGGTGTACTCACTTTTGTTGCCAGCGGTTTAGACATTAATGGCTGTGCGTTGAGTTATTTTTAGGGGACAGCAAATTTACACTGTTATACAAGCTGTACACTCACTACTTTACATTGTAGCAAAGTGTCATTTCTTCAGTGTTGTCACATGAAAAGATATAATAAAATATTTACAAAAACGTGAGGGGTGTACTTACTTCTGTGAGATACTGTATATATATTTTTTTTCAAAATTGTTAGTCCTTTTTTTTTTTTGCGAGTTCATGCACAGATCTCTATTCAAATCGCCTCCGAAGTCGCCAAAAGTAGTACAAGAACTACTTTTGGGAATCAGTGCGGCGCCGATTCGGACAGTGACATTGCCAGAAATAGCCACCGATTTGAACGTGGGCTTAAGTTCACAAGTTGACAATCCCTGCTAACAAAGGGACCAAACTTCAGCTCACCTTGCAGTTACACCAATAATTTTTTTGTCTTTTGGAATAAAAGTTTTATATGAATAAACACATGACAGATTTACTGGCAGGATCACCAGGTGAAAATAGAAGGAAGAAAGCTTACAAAAGAAGTCATCATATCTAAGAAATGGTAAGCTACAATCTAATAATTGTTTGCTTTTAGGTTTAATACCGCTTTAACACAATGAGGACAACAAAATAAACATTCCCCAGTATATTATTTGTTAAAATTCTAGCCCCAGCACTTGCAGTTTACAACTTCCAATGTTGCTGGCTCCTGCTCTCAGTGCTACTTCCCTGAACTTCCAATCTTTACATAAAAGTGTTAAAGTGGTATTGAACCCAAAACCAAAAATATAATATATTGCAGCTTACTAATCATCAGATGGGATGGCTGCATTCATTTTCTTTCTTAGGCTTTTTCCCTTCTGTTTTCACCTGGTGATCTGGTCAATAATACACCTTATGTATTACAGTGCCCCCAACTCTGAATGAAGGAGCAAAGGGGGGCACCTTTTACAGCAGCATTGCCAGTCAGGAGGGAGGGGAGTGATAGCTGTACAACCATATTTAAATACACTAACAAATTGAAGTTGAACACTTTATAGGCAGTTACAGCAAACATTGTTTTCCCTTTAGGTTAAAGGTTTTACATGAATACATAAAACCTGATCATTGTAAGCACCCTTGTCAGTGGTAGTAACTGATACATTTTGTTGGAGAGCATGTTCCTTTGAAAAACCACAGACTTGCTTGCCAGATCACAAGATGAAAATAGAAAACATAAAAAAGAACTAATGCAGCCATCATCACATCTAAGAAATGGTAAGCTGCAATATAATAAATGTTTGCTTTTTGTTTTAATATTACTTAACAGTGGACAGTAAGTGCCGGTTCACACAGGGGCGACTTGTCAGGCGACCTAGCCGCTTGACAAGTCGCCTCCCGTTCTGTACAATGGAACCGTTCTAATAGGAGCGACGCAAGTCGCTCCGACTTAGAAAAAGGTTCCTGTACTACTTTGGGGGCGACTTGGGGCAACTTGCATAGACTTCTATACAGAAGTCGTTTTGCAAGTCTCCGTGGCAGTCGTGTGCAGGTCGCCTCGGTGAGGCAACCTGCAAGTCGTGCCGCCCCTGTGTGAACCGGGGCTAAAGTCTCAAGTCAGTCTGTTAGCTTAGAGAAAAGGGGGGGGGGGGGTGCAGGGGAGTGCTGTGCCATCCTAGGCTATGAGACTACAGTATGTGCTTCTATTGATGTACAGAGTGTAGGGAGACACAGCTCTAGTCCCTGCATGTAAGGTTGTCTCCATAGGATGCTGCAAGAGAAAGGAGCCACCCTGAAACAGGAAACCTGGGGCAGAGGTCATGGCACCAGCTTAAACTGGAACAAAGAAAGGATTTAAAGTGTTACTAAACCCAGGACCCTGCATTCACTATATCTGGTCTCCCACCGTACACAGGACATGGAAATGCAATTATTTTAGTAAATATAAACTGCTAAATACCTTTTCTCATCAGCAGTATCAGTGTCTGGTTAAAGCTTGTAGGAGGAATTTTCATTCTCCCCTGATTGTCCTATGAGACTGCATGACCCCCGACCCTCTGTCTGGACAGTGCTGATTTGCCCTGTGCTGATCACATGCACTCTCCACAAAAAAAAAAAAAAAACTCTCTAGCAATACACACCAAACTGAGCATGTGCAGCTTGCCCCCCAAGGCTCTGTTCTATCAGCAGATAGATTGAGGACTATGGAAGAAGGGGAGGATCAGAGAAGACAGGATCAAACTGCCTTTTTACACAATGCAAAAGATTAACCCCCTAGGTTCCACAGTGAGTATAACAAGCATGCTTTACTGAATATACAGACTGATTTTACTGTTGTGGGTTTAGTAACACTTTAACCACTTCAGCCCCGGACCATTATGCTGCCTAAGGACCAGAGGTCTTTTTCCAATTTGGCACTGCGTCACTTTAACTGCTAATTGCGCGGTCATGCAATGCTGTACCCAAACGAAATTTGCGTCCTTTTCTTCCCACAAATAGAGCTTTCTTTTGATGGTATTTGATCACCTCTGCAGTTTTTATTTTTTGCGCTATAAACGGAAAAAGACCGAAAATTTTGAAAAAAAATGATATTTTCTACTTTTTGTTATAAAAAAAATCCAATAAACTAAATTTCAATAAGCGTATATTTATTGGTTTGCGCAAAAGTTATAGCGTCTACAAACTAGGGTACATTTTCTGTAATTTACACAGCTTTTAGTTTATGACTGCCTATGTCATTTCTTGAGGTGCTAAAATGGCAGGGCAGTACAAAACCCCCCCAAATGACCCCATTTTGGAAAGTAGACACCCCAAGGAAATTGCTGAGAGGCATGTTGAACCCATTGAATATTTATTTTTTTTGTCCCAAGTGATTGAATAATGACAAAAAAAAAAAAAAAAAAAAATATTTACAAAAAGTTGTCACTAAATGATATATTGCTCACACAGGCCATGGGCCTATGTGGAATTGCACCCCAAAATACATTCAGCTGCTTCTCCTGAGTATGGGGATACCACATGTGTGGGACTTTTTGGGAGCCTAGCCGCGTACCGGGCCCCGAAATCCAAGCACCGCCTTCAGGATTTCTAAGGGTGTAAATTTTTGATTTCACTCCTCACTACCTATCACAGTTTCGGAGGCCATGGAATGCCCAGGTGGCACAAAACCCCCCCAAATGACCCCATTTTGGAAAGTAGACACCCCAAGCTATTTGCTGAGAGGCATATTGAGTCCATGGAATATTTTATATTTTGACACAAGTTGCGGGAAAGTGACACTTTTTTTTTTTTTTTTTGCACAAAGTTGTCACTAAATGATATATTGCTCACACAGGCCATGGGCATAGGTGGAATTGCACCCCAAAATACATTTAGCTGCTTCTCCTGAGTATGGGGATACCACATGTGTGGGACTTTTTGGGAGCCTAGCCGCGTACGGGACCCCGAAAACCAAGCACCGCCTTCAGGATTTCTAAGGGTGTAAATTTTTGATTTCACTCCTCACTACCTATCACAGTTTCGGAGGCCATGGAATGCACAGGTGGCACAAATCCCCCCCAAATGACCCCATTTTGGAAAGTAGACACCCCAAGCTATTTGCTGAGAGGCATGGTGAGTATTTTGCAGCTCTCATTTGTTTTTGAAAATGAAGAAGGACAAGAAAAAACATTTTTTTTTTCTTTTTTCAATTTTCAAAACTTTGTGACAAAAAGTGAGGTCTGCAAAATACTCACTATACCACTCAGCAAATAGCTTGGCGTGTCTACTTTCCAAAATGGGGTCATTTATTGTTATCTCGGGGAATGTAAATATCCCCTATGATAGCAATAGGTAGTGACAGGTACTCTTTTTTGAAAAAATTGGGGTCTATAAGACCCTAGATCTCTCCTCTGCCCTCAAAGCATCTGACGACACCAAGATCGGTGTGATAAAATGCTTCCCCAATTTCCCAATGGCGCTATTTACATCCGGCGAAATCTAAGTCATAAAATGCTCGTAGCTTCCGGTTTCTTAGGCCATAGAGATGTTTGGAGCCACTCTGGTCTCTGATCAGCTCTATGGTAAGCTGGCTGAATCACCGGCTGCATTCTCAGGTTCCCTGTTGAGACAGGAGAGCCAGAGAAAAACACGGCTTGTAAAAACAGTCTAGAGGCTAATTAGCCGCTAGGATTGCTTTTACATGAAAGCCGACCGCTGGCTGAAAAGAATGATACCAAGATGATACCTAAACCTGCAGGCATCATTCTGGTATAACCACTCAAAGTCGTGAATGGCGTACCTGAAGACAAAAAAATGGTTAACAATAAAGCACAGTAAACGGTAAAGTATAAAAAATTGCCTACCTGAAAAGCAAACATGATAAAACATAATAACAATAAAACATTGCAGAATAGAATACAGTAAAAAAGAGCAGAACAATAGAGAGAGAATAGAGAGAGAGAGAACAATAAAACGACAACTATTTTTTTTTATTTTATATATATATATTTTTTTTACACTTTTTTTGTAACTAACTTTTATAACGGTAACCGGTTCCAGGTTCGGGTCTCTCAAAATGCGATGGCATCTTGGGAGACCCTGTGAAAGTGTGCCTAGTCTGTGGAATGCTGTACCCTACGCTAATACTCAACTAATGAATGGTAGCGTTCAAAACATTCACCAATGCAAAGACCAGGATTGTCAGGACAGGAGGGACAATAATAGCGGGTGTCACCCCCTATATCCGCGCCTGCTGCAGACACCACATCTTTTTTGGGGAGGTTCGTTGGGTAGGGGTACTCGGGAGGACATAAAGAAAATGCCTCTCATGCAGCCGACTGCATTTGGTTGGGGATGTGAATGGGGGAAGTACGGGCGCTGCAGAAGCGGTGGGTTCCCAATTAGGATTGGCGAATGCAGCAGGAAGGGCATTATGGGCACGATGGGCCTGTGTTTGTCTTCTTGGTGGCAGCGGGACACTACTTGTGCTTGCCACCTCACCAGCTTGAACTGCACTTATGGGACTCGCCACGTCACCAAGTGTTACTGCAGTGCTGGTTTGACTACGACCGGGGTGTACTAGGCCGCTGGCGCTTGCCAATTCACCAAAACGCTACCAAAAAAAGTGTTAGCGATCGCAGGGATCAGGCCTGACTCTGCGAACGCTGCAGTTATGCGTTTAGTGTTTTGTAAGTGTCAGTGATCGATCGATACTGCACTTGGGTGGGCTGGGCCGGGCGGAGGGGCAAAACGCAGGTGCTAGCAGGTATCTGGGCTGATCCCGCTAACACTGCGTTTTTGGGAACCTTAAACTGCTGGGGACGCTAGTATAGATCTGATCGGATCAGATATTGATCCGATCAGATACTATACCACTAAGGGAGGTGTACGGTGCGTGCGTGGGTGTTAGCGCTACTGGCGCTAACCTGACGCTGCCTGGGGCTGGTGCTTGCTTGCCAGTTCACCAAAATGCTACCAAAAAAACTGTTAGCGATCGCAGGGATCAGGCCTGACTCTGCGAACGCTGCAGTTATGCGTTTAGTGTTTTGTAAGTGACAGTGATCGATCGATACTGCACTTGGGTGGGCTGGGCGGAGGGGCAAAACGCAGGTGCTAGCAGGTATCTGGGCTGATCCCGCTAACACTGCGTTTTTGGGAACCCTAAACTGCTGGGGACGCTAGTATAGATCTGATCAGATCAGATATTGATCCGATCAGATACTATACCACTAAGGGAGGTGTATGCTGCGTGCGTGGGTGTTAGCGGTACTGGCGCTAATCTGATGCTGCCTGGGGCGACGCATATCACCGCCGGGCGATCAGGGGGCTAAACCTTTATTCGGTAATAAACGGCGGGTGCCCTGGCACTATAAAAAATAAACGAACTAACCAGCGTCAACCATACGGTGATCAGTGGTGAAAGGGTTAACTAGGGGGCAATCAAGGGGTTAAAACATTTATTCGGTAGTATATGGGGGTCCCTGTCACTATAAAACGCTGACGGCGAACCTAAATATTTACGTCCCTAACTAGCGTCACCAGCGACACTAATACAGCGATCAGAAAAATGATCGCTTAGCGACACTGGTGACAGGGGGTGATCAAGGGGTTAAAACTTTATTAGGGGGGGTTAGGGGGGTACCCTAGACCTAAAGGGGGCTAACACTAACTGACCTAACACTGTAACTGTCACAAACTGACACCAATACAGTAATCAGAAAAAAAAAAAAAAACCTGCTTGGTGTCAGTTTGTGACAGGGGGGGGGGTGATTGGGGGGCGATCGGGGGGGGGATCGGGGTGTTTTGTGTGCCTGGCATGTTCTACTGTGTGTGTAGTGTGTTTTCACTCACAGTGATGTCTTCTCCCCTCGGCGCTGGATTGGAAACTACCGAGCCGAGGAGAGATGACATCATTTCCTTTGCTGCTGTTTAGCATACAGCAGCAAAGGAATGTTCCCATTGGCCGGCGGCGATCGTGAGGGGGGGGCCACGAACAGATGGCCTCCCCCTCACCTCCGATCGCCGGGGAACAAAAGACGACCGCCTCGGGCACCGGGGGGGGGGGGTCCGATCGGACCCCCCACCCGCGGAAGGCAAATCACGTACATGTACGTGATTTTGCCTGTCCGTGCCACCTTGCCGACGTACATCGGCGTGAGGCGGTCGTCGAGTGGTTAAAGATAAAGAAGCTGCCTACTTAGCAAATGATTGAATCAACTAATGAAAGCGCTCAAAAGCTGAGGATTTATTACCATTTTAATTATTCTTTTCTGACTTTACTAAAAAACATTTTCATTAATAAACTGAAAAGGAGAAATGAAATGCAGTGAAACTTAGCTGCTGGACTGGGACCAATGCTCTTTGGGATACACTTTCATAAACAGAATTCAGAGAGCACTTTTCATTTCCTTAATGAATGCAAAGTATTTTCTGATTGGACAAGATGGAGATGACGACATCACTAACCCACCTTTCCTCCAATCAGAGAACGCTTTGCATTTATTGAGAGGATGCAAAGTGTTAACCAAATGGTACCTGTGCTAAGTGAGCGCCCTCCAGTGGTCACAATGCAGCAGGGCAGCCACACAGCACAGGTCCTGGATACTACCAAAGATCATTGGAGTAGTGGCACCTACTACGGTGATTTTCCGTTTCTGGGTGGTATTGCTCTGGTATGGCACATTCTTACTTACATTGGTCCAAACTGGACCAAACTAACTACAGTACTTAAAAATTGCTATACTCATAGGCATACACAGGGGGTGTGCCAGATGTGCCTGGGCACAGGCTAATTAGTCTGTGCGGTGCCGATTCCCCCCTACTGCCCGGGCTTCCGTCCTACTGCCCGGGCTTACCCCCCTTGTTAACCCTCCCCCCCCCCCCGCAGGGCTGCTGGTTTCCCTCCTCTCCTCGGCTGCTGCGGGCGATATTTCAGGATGCAGAGTGGGAGAAGGGTCTAGTCAATAAGTAATTTACTGGCTTCTTCCTTTTCTAAATGAACACACTCACTGCGTTCTTTTGTAACTGAAGCATAGTAAACTATGTTTACTATGCTTCAGTTTGTGAATGAACAGGAAGCCACTCAGCACAGAGCACTTCCCATTTATTTACTGTGCAGTGCAGCTGAGGCTGCAGAGAAAGGCATGTGTGTTTGAGCTTTGGGGGGGCACACCCTAATGCAATAGGCTGCGCACACCTATGGCTATACCTAAACTTCAGCTAACTTCGGCTTTAACATTATTTGTAGCATGCCTAAATAAAATAAACCTTGCTGAATTTAGAATCCATGAAGATGAATCCCTGGCTCACTGATGTATCTACATTTGATATATTAGGTTCTATAAGGAAATGCCAACAGCAGCTGAAAGAAGTAATCTTGCTGCTTTGCACACTGGAATGTTAAGGGAAAATTCTCTCTTTATTTAGCATGTAATTATATAGAGGTGTAACATGACATTATAAATGCAGGCTATTTATTTTTAGTAACGGTCACTCCCACAATAAAGTGACCTCCACTGACTTAGATCATCAGTGGGTGTGTTGTGATAATATCTGCTTTAAAATATGATTTCTTGGGTGTTGTAATGATGCAGAATATTTAGTCTTAATTGACACGTGTTCACCTGCCCTTGACCTGAATATTACAGGTGTGTTTTGTGCAATTAGTATAGCACCCTGCCTAGACAAGAAACAGTACTGGAGCAGGTGTATCACTGTGTTCTTTTTCTTATGAATATTTTTATAAAAGAGAAAAAATGAAACAGAATTTTACCTATGAGGCACATTTGATGCTATTTCTGACCCTTAAAAATGTTGTAAAGGTAAAAGTTTTTTCATAGAATGCATTAAGGTGAAAAAACATCCGACAATGCTGCCCCCCCCCCCCCCCCCAGCCCCCCCGTTTTACTTACCTGACCCCTCGAAAGTCCCGCACTCGCTCCCAACATCCTCTTCGCCGCTCAGTCTGGCCGTTGATTGGCTAGAGTGGATGGATTAAAAGCAGCGCAGCCATTGGCTCGCGCTGCTTTCAATCACATCCAATGACGCGGCGCGCCGGGGGGCGGGGCTGAGTGATACAGTGAGCGGCTATGGCCGAGGGAGCTCGCATGAAGGTGTTGAGTCCTTGCGGGGGGGGGGAGCCGAGACAGCCGCTGAGGTACCCCAGAAGACCAGGTTCGGGGCCACTCTGTGCAAAACGAGCTGCACAGTGGAGGTAAGTATAATGCCCTGTACACACGGTCGGACATTGATCAGACATTCCGACAACAAAATCCATGGATTTTTTCCGACGGATGTTGGCTCAAACTTGTCTTGCATACACACGGTTGCACAAAGTTGTCAGAAAATCCGATTGTTCTGAACGCGGTGACATAAAACACGTACGTCGGGACTATAAACGGGGCAGTAGCCAATAGCTTTCGTCTCTTAATTTATTCTGAGCATGTGTGGCACTTTGTGCGTCGGAATTGTCCACACACGGTCGGAATTTACGCGAACGAATTTTGTTGTCGGAAAATTTTATAGCCTGCTTTCAAACTTTGTGTGTCGGAAATTCCGATGGAAAAAGTCCAATGGAGCCCACACACGGTCGGAATTTCCGACAACAAGCTCCGATCGCACATATTCTGTCGGAAAGTCCAACCGTGTGTACAGGGCATAACGTGTTTGTTATTTAAAAAAAAAAAAAATAGCTTAAGTGATCCTTTAATGCTCAGTACCGCCACTGACGATGGAGATTTTCACTTTACACCAGAAAAGTTAAATTCCAGTTTTGCTGACTAAAAATAGCATCATCTAGTTAAACTACTGTACTGTATATACAGTACATTGCAAAGTTTTTAGTAAACTTTGCAGATTTCTACCTTGCTTCTAACCTGTAGCTGTTGTGAAACTACAAGTCCCATGAGGCATTGCAGGGCTGACAGTTACAATCATGACTACCACAGACAGAGGCATGATGGGACTTTCGCAACAGCTGGAGGGCCGCCAGTTTGAGACCCCTGCTGTAGATGTTTAAACAGATCTTGGAAGCATTTTCTCAACCACTTAAGCCCCGGACCATTTGGCTGGCCAAAGACCAGAGCACATTTTGCGATTCGGCACTGCTTCGCTTTAACTGACAATTGCGCGGTCATGCGACATAGCTCCAAAACAAAATCGACGTCCACTTTTTCCCACAAATAGAGCTTTCTTTTGGTGGTATTTGATCATGTCTGCGGTTTTTATTTTTTGCGCTATAAACAAAAATAGAGCAAAAATTTTGAAAAAAACACATTAGTTTTTACTTTTTGCTATAATAAATATCCCCAAAAAATATATAAAAAATTTTCTTTCCTCAGTTTAGGCCGATGTGTATTCTTCTACATATTTTTGGTAAAAAAATCGCAATAAGCGTTTATTAATTGGCTTGCGTAAAAGTTATAGCGTCTACAAAATAGGGGTTAGTTTTATGGCATTTTTATTAATAATTTTTTTTACTAGTAATGGCGGCGATCTGCGATTTTTATCGTGACATTATGGCGGACACATCAGATAATTTTGACACATTTTTGCACCATTGTCATTTTTACAATGATCAGTGCTATAAAATATAAAACTGTAAAAATGACACTGGCAGTGAAGGGGTTAACCTCTAGCTGGCTAGGAAGGGGTTAAGTGTGTCCTAGGGAGTGACTCCAATGCCCTGTACACACGATAGGATTTTCCGATGGAAAATGTGTGATAGGACCTTGTTGTCGGAAATTCCAACCGTGTGTAGGCTCCATTACACATTTTCCATAGGAATTTCCGACACACAAAGTTTGAGAGCAGGCTATAAAATTTTCCAACAGCAAAATCCGTTGTCGGAAATTCCGATCGTGTGTACACAAATCCGACGCACAAAGTGCCACACATGCTCAGAATAAATTAAGAGATGAAAGCTATTGCCTACTGCCCCGTTTATAGTCCCGACGTACGTGTTTTACGTCACCGTGTTCAAAACGATCGGATTTTCCGATAACTTTGTGTGACCGTGTGTATGCAAGACAAGTTTGAGCCAACATCCGTCGGAAAAAATCCATGGATTTTGTTGTCGGAATGTCCGATCAATGTCCGACCGTGTGTACAGGGCATAACTGTTAGGGGGAGTGGCTACCTGTGACACATCACTGATCATAGCTCTCGATCACAGAGAGCTATGATCAGTGACAGTGTCACTAGGCAGACCGGGGAGATGCTTGTTTACATTAGCATCTCCCCGTTCTTCAGCTCCATGAGATGATCGCGGGTATCCTGCGATCCTACTCACGGAGCTCGTGACAGGGTCGCGGCGCGCACGCAACCACACAGCGGCAAATTCAAAGGGACATACCTGTATGCCCATTTGCCCAGCCAAGCCATTCTGCCAACGTAAATGTACATGCGGCGGTCGGCAAGTGGTTAAAGGTTAAGTCCATCTTAACAAAATTAAATAAATTCACGTGTGTAGCTCCCTTTAGTGTGTGATGCTAGTGTTAGTACAAGCAAAATATAGTCTGGCTCTGGGATAAACCTGAGTCATTAAATCTGGGTCAGGGTTATTAGAGGCCAGGGCTGGATGACTCATCCTGGCAGCTCTCTGGTGCCTCCCCCTGTTTCTAGAATGTTGAAGAACATTCTAGAAAATAGTGGGCAGAAGCTAGGAGGGGTTGCTTTGAATATATTTAATGCATACTGTTAGACAGGTCAATTCAGTTGGTCGCAGGCTGGTTGGTAAGTTGAGCTTGGAAATGTATTTGGTTTTATTTGACATACAGTACATTATCCTTCCAGTGCTCCTTGCTGCAAAGACCAGTTATAGGTGGGGACAGTGGCCATTTGTTTGTATTGTTAATATATTGGTCAGGCAACGCACTGACACATTTGCTGCCATACTGCTATGTGCTAGGTGTTCAGTGTGCCCCTGTGCCTTTAAGGAGGGGTGGGCTCCCTCCAGCTCACCTGCCTTCTATCTATCCATTAAAATGCATGTGCTTCCACTGTGGAGACTCTTATGCCGCGTACACACGATTGGAGTTTCCGCCAACAAAACCGTGGATTTTTGTTCGAAGGTGGTTGGCTCAAACTTGTCTGGCATACACACGGTCACACAAATGTTGGCCAACAATTACGAACCTGGGAACGCGGTAACGTACAAGACGTATGAAGAGCCGAGAAAAAGGAAGTTCAATAGCCAGTGTCGCTCCTTTTGCTTGATTCTGAGCATGCGTGAACTTTTGTGCGATGGACTTGTGTATAAACGATCGGACTTTCTGACAACAAATTTTTGTTGGCGGAAAATTTGAGAACCTGCTATCAAACATTTGTTGGCGGAACGTCCGCCAACAAATGTTCGATGGAGCATACACACGGTCTGACTTTATGACAACAAGCTCACATCCAACATTTCCCGTCGGAAAATCCGACCATGTGTATGCGGCATTAGAAGTTAGAAGTTAGAGTTACAGGTAACAGGGTGCCTTGACGGGGCCTGTAGCTTATGCATGTATTTGCAAATGTGGGAAGACGAAACTTCTGTTTTTAATGCATACTGTTAGACAGTTCAATTCAGTTGGTCACAGGCTGGTTGGTAAGTTGAGCTTGGAAATTTCTTTGGTTTTATTTGAATGTTTAGGGGCCTTTAGCCAATCCCCAGCATGGGAGCCTGGCAGGCAACTAAAGAGTCTTTAAATAGACATGTCCCAAGCCAGCAGGGGAGTCAGGTGGGAGATGAAGAAGCAGTGCTGAGAGAGGCTGTCATGGCCCTTGACAGGGGAGAAGGTTTTACCTTGTGCTGGAGCTCGGGAGGCTGTCCTGGAAGGATCCCACCACAGGAGGGAGTTGCAGGGGTTTCAGCCAGAGAGGCAGCAGGGAGAGCAAGGAGAGAAAGTGAGTAGATCAGCACGGTGCAGGGACAGACAAGGGGAGAGACTGCTAGCTGTAGCAGTGCTCTTTTGAAGACAGCGGTGTGTCTTCATCAAACCTTACCATGGGGAATCTCCATGTACATATCAGTCAGGAGGACTGGGAAGATAAAAGCAGCCAGGTGGGCTAGCATATTCTGCAAGCAGTGGAACCGGGATCAGCGACCACAGGGAAGCAGATGGTGATGTGTTGTGCTGTTCACTCCTTATGTGCTACTTTACTAAGGGATTGAGAGTTCCTGCCTGTACTGGGCCATTGCTGAACTGACAATAGACTGTTAGTTCCCCCAGGAGTGAACCAGCAGAAGCTGCACAAAGAAGAACAAAGTTTGTGCAGGAGGAAGGAAAAAGAGGAGTCTGTAAATAGGGAGGAAGTGTGCCTGAAGTATTGTTGTTGTCACACCGGGCATCCCATAATCCCTTACCCCATCCAAGTTATCATCCCCTAATAAAACTAAAAAAACAAGCCAAAGACTGTTTTCTGTGTCTGGATGAAAGAATGAAATGCTGTGTGACTGGCTGTGCAGCAGTGGAGAACCTTGACATCAACAATTCCTACGGGGGGGTCGTTCTACACGTGTTTTTGAAGGTAAAGCATTGCACCCACGATCAGTGGATACTTTAGACACTGCAGACACTCCTTACAGCTCTTTCCATACCTCTGTAGCACCCTCCAAGGTGGGTGCTAGGATAAGTCGATAAGTGTTATGCCCCGTACACACGATCGGACATTCCGACAACAAAATCCATGGATTTTTTCCGACGGATGTTGGCTCAAACTTGTTTTGCGTACACACGGCCGCACAAAGTTGTCGGAATTTCCGCTCGCCCAGAACGTGGTGACGTACACCACGTACGACGAGACTAGAAAAGGCCATTTCAGAACCAAGCGCGGCACCCTTTGGGCTCCTTTTGCTAATCTCGTGTTAGTAAAAGTTTGGTGAGAGACGATTTGTGCTTTTTCAGACTCGTGGTTTTCAGATTGTTTTCTGCTGTTCAGTTTGTGCTTGTGGGTTTGTATCTGCTCTTCAGTGCGTGCAGCGAGTACCATTGACTTGTCATTGTGTTCTTGTTCGTTCGTTACTGTTTTTCAGGTCGCTCTTCACAGGCCTTGCTGTTCTTCAGTGCGTTCTGTTACTTCGTTCTGAGCAGCCGACCGTTTTCTAGCCATGTTGCGTATACGTACTCCTCGTAGAGTTCGTGCTGTGCGGGGGCTTGGTGTTGGGGTCCTTACCTTGACACAAGTCCAGTCCATGAACAGGGTGGGGAGGAGTTCATGGACCAAGAATTGGTTGCTTCAGCGTGACCAGTTCTGTCATATGCCTTTGCTCTGTGAGATCCGTGAGAATAATCCTGATGATTTCAGGAACTTTCTCCGGATGACGGACCCCGTATTTCACCGTTTGTTGGCTTTGCTGACCCCTTATATTAGCAGGCAGGATACCTGCATGAGGCAAGCCATCACTCCGGAGCAGAGGCTCATCGCCACTCTGCGGTACTTGGCGATGGGGAGAAGCCTGCAGGACGTGAAGTTCTCAACAGGCATCTCCCCCCAGGCTCTGGGTATCATTATCCCAGAGACCTGTTCTGCCATCATCCAAGTCCTGCAGAAGGAGTATATAAAGGTAAGATTTTTATCCTTTAATATCACATTTTATTGTATTTAATGTTTGTTAATATATTGTATTTCTTTCCTCATTCCCTAATTACCATGATTGTAATATGCTGTGAATGTCCCCTTTGTCCTCATGCATGCTTGATATTTTTGTAATTATTTTTTTGCTCCTTCATACATATTTGCCTTCACTTACCTCCCCAGCATGCTCTTCTGGCCCTATATTCACCTCATGTAGTCACTTAACAATGTATTTTATCAGCTCCATAGTAGTGCTTTACCCCAAACACCCCTAAAATGTGTTGAAATGTTATTTGTGCTTTAAATTCAGGCAGAGTGCCAGAGGCTTTTTTTGGGTGGTCCCCAAATCATTTGGAACCCTCCCTCCCCCCAACTGCTAAGTCAGCTGATACCAATTCTCTATCTATCCTCAATCATCTATCTGCTGACTTTGCCAAACCCATACACACTATACCCATCTCTTTTGTGCTCAGATGTATGTATGAATTCCCCAAAGCATGTAGAGCAAGGGCCTGCCTGTATACACTGTTTCAAGTTTGGGTATCCTATTATTATCTTGATAGGTAATAGCAGAATGTCCAAATGTGCTCAAATGTGTACAATGTGTATTTATATCTTTGTATTATGACACTTCTTACCTGTCCAATGGGCTGTCAATAGTGTAACTAAGGAGGGGCTGTTCCAAGTAATACACATTATTTAGGCATTCATCTCTCAATGAAGTGGAGAGGGTTACCTGTCCAAGAGGTCCCCCCCTATAATGTTAGAAATGGCCCATGGGGGGGGGGGGGGATATGATAGGTGTACCTTATACTTTGGTCTTTAAAAATTCTCATAAATAAATGTTATCTTGATGTTGGCCAAGAATGTTTGTGTCTAATCTGCTTTCCATGTTTATGTGCAAAAAGACTAATTTTTTTTTGTTTTCCTCCACAGTTTCCTTCCATGCCACAGGAATGGCAGACTGTGGCCTCCCACTTTGCCCAGTGGTGGGACTTTCCTAACTGCGGAGGGGCAATTGATGGGAAACACGTCCACATCATCCTACCACCCAACTCGGGCTCGTACTATTATAATTATAAGGGGTTCAATAGTATTGTGATGTTGGCGGTTGTGTCGGCTACTTATGAATTTCTGTACGTGGACGTGGGGAAGAATGGCCGGATGTCTGATGGTGGAGTCATCGCCCAGACGGAGTTCTACAGGCGTCTCCAGAATGGCAGCTTGGACTTGCCACCTCCAGAAGACAATGTGGTAGGACTCCCATTCGTCTTCGTTGCGGATGAAGCTTTTGCGCTTGGGGACCATCTTGTGCGGCCATTCCCGATGAGGACCCTCACTCCGGACCAGAGGGTTTTTAATTACCGGCTGGCCAGAGCCAGAAGAGTGGTGGAGAACACGTTTGGAATCATGGCCAGCCGGTTCCGCCTATTACTTACACCCATACATATGGTGGAGTACAAACTAAATTACATTATCCTGGCGTGCTGTGTTCTACACAACTTTTTATGGTAACATTCTGCCAACTATGCTGGCTCCGGGCCTGAGTCCGGAATTCAAAATGAACCAACCCCGACGGCGCTTCAAAGTGGCCGTCCTGGCTTGCCCCCCCCGAGTGCCCGTGATGTCCGGCTAAGATACCTTTAATTCTTTGCGGGTAGAGGGGCTAGCAATATGCCGGACAATGTGTAAAACCTTTTTCAAATAATAAAAAACAAAATAAGTAAATCTTTGGTGACATTTACTGCTTGTGTTTGTTTTAGCTGACCCTGACAGAAATGTGGTGAGTCCTGAAAATGGCGTGATTGTGTAACCTTACAAAACACTGTTGGGTGTTATTTACTAAAGGCAAAGACACTTTGCACTACAAGTGCATTTGAAACTGCACTTGTACTGCAAAGTGGATTTGCCCTTAGGAAATAACACCCATTGTCTCAGAAAGCAGCAATTAGAGCACCCCAAAAGTGTTGTAGCGTTGAGACAATAATCCACACATTCTTAAATAACAATCTTTTTAATACCTAATACAATCACATGTGCATTTAGAAAAGGTTTTTAAAACAAACCAACATGTTTGTTGTATAACAATTTTTGGGGTCACATTAAAAAAAGTAGAAATGTCCATTTAAGATAAAACAGGCATGTTTAAAACCAACAAGAAAGACACACATCTTAAACTTACAAGGTTCACATTTGGTAGAACTTGAAGGCAATATCAGACATGAGTATTTACAAACTGTGTTTGATATTGCGTTCAGATGAGGTGAAGTCACCCCTGGAAAAGCCAAATTTTGAAGATGCACACAAATAGCCGAATGTCAACATGTGCTAGCTGCCATCATGGGGGATCAAGGGACGTGTTTTGGGGGAGCAACCCCTTCCTCTTAGCTACTTTATTATTGAGGAAGGGGTTGCACCCCCAAAACACGTCCATTGATCTCCCGGGATAGCAGATAGCACATGTTGACACACTGTGTGCCTCTTCAAAATTTGGCTTTTCTCCAATTTGACAAAAAATGTAAAAAAAATTGTAGCACACCATAAAACAAAGGGATTTGGAGGGGTTTTAAACTCTCCCCAAAACATCAGTGATGTTCTTATTTTTTTGAAGAACATCATTGATGTTTTTCTGGATGTTTTCTATGTCCCTATTACACCCCATGATCTCCCCAATCAGGATCTGTGCACTTTCCGAGGTGAAAGGATCTGGATCCACAACATCACGATCACCTAAAAAGATAGAAACCAAAAAAAAACATGTATTATAAATATGCCGGCATCCATCTCTTACCTGAGCCTGTGGTCGCAGACACTCACCTGTTGTGGTGCCAATTTTCACCACGTCTTCCTCCTCCTGCTATGTTTGTCTTGGGTGCATTTCCCCTTCTTCCAGAGGTGGGGGGTCTCTGGTCTCCTCGGATGAGGGGTGTCCTCCGAGTCTTTTCTCCCCTATGTAAAAAAAAATAGTATACTTAACACACAGATATTTGAGGGAAGAACTATAAATATGAAACATTGCTTGGAAGTGGGGTACAATTGTCTGTTTTGGCAATCTTTTGGCAATCTTCATTGATATGTTCAGGGAGCTGCCCTATCTATGGGAGATAAACCACCCTGAATATAAGAACCAAACAAAGAGGAAGGCAGCGCTGATCAATTGCTGGAATTTGTGAAGACGGTGATCCCCACGGCAGATATCACCTATTTGAAGAGCCTAATTGGTGGCCTGAGGAGCACTTATCTAAGGAAGCACAAGAAGGTCCAGGATTCCCAGAGATCTGGAGCTGCAGATGACATCTATGTCCCCAGCCTGTGGTACTATGACAGGCTGCATTTTCTGGCAGGTCAGACTGAACCCAGGCCAGCACTCTCCAGTCTTCCTTCCATGCTTCCTTCCCCCCCAGCTGAGGCTTCTGACGCCCAACCTGGGCCTTCCAAGCAGCAACATGTGGAGGAGTCCAGCTTGAGCCAGACCAGAGAGTGATGACCCTGGGTCCAGTCTGGTCTGGCAAAAGATGCAGCCTCTTGTAGTACCACAGCCTGGGGACACAGATGTCATCTGCTGCTTTCATGATCTCTGGGACTTCTGGACCAGACTGCACTCCCTTAGATATGGATTCTTCAGGCCACCAATTTTGCTGTAAAATAATTGATGTCTGCCCTGGGGGTCAAAGGCTTCGCCAATTTCTGATGTTTCTCCAGCGTTGCCTCCCTCTTTGTTTGGTTCTGAGCCCTTAACAAAGGATTTTTTGTTTCAATTATACTCGCCTATGTGTGTTTTCCTTAAAAAAGGACAGTTTGTTTGTGAGGATTCAGGTACATTTCAAAAATACAATGCGAGATTAACAAGGGACACCAACACCAAGCAACCTTCTTGAGATTAAATAACATAAGATAATAATGGTGTTGTGGTAACTTGACACACAAAACACACACAAAAATATTATGGAGTAAAACTAAAACTAAAATAAAACTAAGATCAGCCTTGAAAAAAATACAAACCCAAAAAAAAAAAAAAAAAAAAAAAAAAAAAAAAGCCTTTAAAAAAAATTAATAAATAAAACAACAAAAAAGAAATTTTGTCAGATGTGACAAATCAAAATATATTGAGGGAATCACGATAAATAATAAAGAAAGAAGTTTGTGAGAAGTCTGTGTGAATATGAGCAGCAAAACTACTTCATTCTTCTCACATTATAAAGAAGAAGAGAGTGCGCTGTATTAAACCATTTTTTACATTGCAGCGTGACGAAAGTGCTGTATCCATTGCGAACGCTAATTTTACCAGACCGAGCTGTTCCGTCTCGGAATTTCCTCTGAGCATGCGTGGCACTTTGTGCGTCGGAACTGGCCACATACGGTGGGAATTGACGTGACCAGATTTTATAGCCTGCTCTCAAACTTTGTGTGTTGGAAAATCCGATGGAAAATGTCCGATGGAGCCCACACATGGTCGGAATGTCCGACAACACGCTGAAAATGTGGAATAGACCCCCTCCGTGTGTACGGGGCATTAGTGTGTGTTTTTTAAAGGAAATTTTTGTTGCCACGCTGCACTCAATGAGCTGTAATTGTTTAGTCAGGTGTGCTCTGTGTGCTCTTCTGCTGCCAGTCTGCTTGCTAGCTCCCTCTGTATCCAGGTAACTTGAGAAGTTTCTGGATAATAGGTGTGGAACTATGCAGATGGCAGCATGAATATTGATGCACCCCCAGCCTATTTCAGAGAGGCAGGCTCTGATGGCATGCTGGGAGACTGTATTTACTCTGGGAGCACACAGAGTTCTGTGTCTTTTCCCATAGTGGAGGAGTCCAGCCTGAGGGGGGCACGCTGCCCTCCCAGGCAGAAGCTGCTGTTGATGAGGCCTCAGGTGGGTGACCTGAGGAGAAGAATGCTGAGACTCAGGGCATAGGAAGAAGCTTACTAAGGGGAGCTGTCTGCTGCATATCTGGCTGGTATCACTGGAGGGTATCACTTGGAAGATTGCAAGGAGGCTACCATCTGTCCTTGAGCCTTGTGAGTACAAACACTGAGAGATCTTGGGGACCTTGTGCTCTAGTTACCCCTCATTCCTTATAGTCAGCTGAGGGTCTTGAAGAGCTCTGTCTAGATAATCTCCTACTTAAAGGGACTTTGCTCTTGTGGCCCTAACTACTACTACTTAAGCTAAAGTCTACTGTTTGTTTCAAGCCCGGACTTCATTATAGCTTGTTCAGTGAGGAAGATCAAGTCCTCGGGTTGTACGTAGTTCTTATCTTTGGAGTATCCCACCACTTCCCTCAACCCTTTCCAAGTTTTCCAAAAATAAAAACCACAAAAACAACTTCCCCTAGGCTGGTCCTTGAAGAAAGTATGAATGAGCCTGTTGTATGCCTGGCTGCAGGGCAGAAGATTTGGGAAGACCTGGACAGTAATTCTGCGACTCCTGCAGGAGTAGTGCTACACCTCTGTAGAAGCTTTCAGTTACTGAGCTGCAAGAAGTGTCAATGGTCTACGAGTGCACTGATCAGAGCTCTTGTAGTCCATTGAGAGCTGCAAGTCTATCTGCTGTGGAGGAAGATGTGACATGTAGTGAATTAATTCACAGATCTCTGTGAATGAATGACGCGGATGTGTGGGCAAAGTGCTTAGAACCTACCAACATCCAAAGACTGCTGCATAAGGACCTGGTGAGAGGGTCGCCCCCCCCCCCATACATTTTTTCCCCCTAAGACAGCTAAACTCCCTTGCTGTCAACTCTCACAGAAAACAGAAAGCATCCAGGTCAAAGACACTCTCCATAGCTATTATTCCTCCAGACTGCTGATTTTGTTCACTCCCCCCCTTGCTCCCCACCATTTGCTGCAGAATATCCCAACGCTTGCCCTTTCAAACCCTCTTATCACACTGCACTCCCAAATTCTTGAATGTGCTTGCTTGTGGGAGGGGGCCTACTCGCCCTGCACATTGGGGTACCCTTCGTGTGTACGCGCTCATCAATGCCCGGGACCAGGCAGGGACGCGTTCATGTAAAAGTCAACATCATGGCGGTACCCAAGCTTAGTGATGAGCCATACACTGTGTGCAGTGATTAATATACAGAGTTCCTCTGTGAGTTCCTCTTGTCCCATGTTCCTACACATCTTGCAGTCAAGTGTTTGCATTTAGGAGGGACACCACTGAGCACACTCCACTAGTCCAGCATACCTATGCCACCAAACTCCTAGTGACAGAATGGGGTCCTATTTTGCACATAGCACGGACGTCATGTGTGCACTTAGTTAACTTAGTTAACTTTTTTCACTCTCCCGTACCATGCAACAAGATACATGAGGTCTCTGTACCACAGGTTAGGACCCAGATGCTTTGGGGGAACTGACTGCTAGGGAGGGAGTCAGATCACCGACCACGGGAGGACCTGTCACCTACACAGGTACCATGCTTTATGAACTGGCTGCTGTTTATTTCCCAAACAGTTCTAGGTTACCTGTGGCAACTGTTCTTCAACTCCAACTCTTCTGCCGAGTTAACTCTTTGTAGTGGCCTTGCTTTCGTACCCCATTGTGCTTTACAGACCCTGTTCTTCTCATACGCCATAATCTACCATGCACCCCTTTAATTAACTTCAGATCAGGTTTAGAATGTTTTTAAAACTTTATTAAGAACTTCACATGGCAAAGTCCATAACAGTACAATACAATTCTCTAAATCCTAACCACCTAAACTGAAGCATCCAGGTATACCTTTGTAGCACTGCCCCCTTGAGGACTGCTGGTAAATACATGTCCTTCTGTGCAGCCTTCACCCTGTGAACCTCCCAGCCCTCCAGATACCCTAGGTTCAGACATATTGTGTATACCTTTAAATTAAACACAGACACAGTGCAAATAGTTTTAGCTCTCTAGATTTACTTACTCAAGAGGATAGACTGAAAAAGAGAGTTGATCAGCCAAATCCTGGTAAAACAGCCAGGACTGGGTTGAAATGATTCCTAAAACAGTCAAAAAGTCAAGCAGCAATGACAATTAAGTGATACCAATATACACAGTAAACAACAGTAACAATTTAATTGTTACAGAGCATTGCGCTCGCAGTCTACCCAGGTGTGTTAGCAAAGCAAATGATTATTATATGATGAGCACAGTTGGCTGCATATGATGGGCACAGTTGGCTGCATATGATGGGCACAGTGGCTGCAAATGATGGGCACAGTTGGTTGCATTTGCTGGGCACGGTTGGCTGCATATGATGGGCACAGTGGTTGCATATGACGGGGACAGTGGCTGCAATTGATGGACACAGTTGGTTGCATATTATGGGCACAGTTGGCTGCATATGACGGGCGCAGTGGCTGCAATTGATGGACACAGTTGGCTGCATATTATGGGCACAGTTGGCTGCATATGATGGGCACAGTGGCTGCATATGATGGGCACAGTGGCTGCATTTGCTGGGCACAGTTGGCTGCATATGATGGGCACAGTGGCTGCAATTGATGTTTTTGTTTCAGTATTTTTCAGAATTTTTCAGTTCGTTTGCACCCCCCCCCAAAATTTTGAGCACCAGCCGCCACTGCACTTTGGTACTGCAATACATATCAGGATCACCTTTATAGGTACCTTGATTGACTACATTGTATCCATTATTGCACTGGTTTATTATGTGCCATTGTTGAACTACTGGTTTACTGCATTACCTATCTACTCTGGTTTGCCAGTATAAACTGTTTATTTCCCATAATAAGCAGTGGGTGCTATTTTTGTGTGACCGCTGTGAGTACACAGGCAAGGCATCCTGGTGATGCCAGTAGGAGGGAGGCTATGACTAGGGCCAGGGAAAGAGCAAAGGACCCAGTATTACCAGCGGCTCCAATAGAGGTAGTGCTACACATGGATGGAGGAATCTGTTTTCTCCTCCAGCCTGTTGATTGAACAAAGAAAAAACTGTGTATGGCCAGTCAAAGAGCCTGGCCATACATAGTTGGTGGCCTCAAGGCAATGATGCAGAATGCAGCATGTTGTCAAACTGTGCCTCCAGTGCTTTTATTTGCATCTTTCTTTCACCACGAAGATGCAGACAAGATAAGTGCTTTGCGGTTTTTTTATCATTTCCTGCTGCAGAGCAAGTGTGTAAATATAGCCATAGCAGACCATGAAACTGGTATGGGATACAGAGCTGTTTAGCTACACACTAAATTGTCAGCATTTAATAAATGCATTTAGATTTAGATTAGATTTAGATCAGCAGATATAAAAAACACAAATTTATGTAACCATATGTAGCAAATACCCCCGCAGGAGCAACTTGTGATGATGGACTCTCTGCTCTGCTATCACTCTCTGAACTGCTCTGTCCCCACTGACACACCTAGTTATAGCCTAGAGGCCGTTCACACCTGTGTGACTTAAAGCGGAGTTCCACCCAAAAACATCGCGGGCGCCAGTGTTGCCAACCGTCAGTATTTTTACTGGCAGCCAGTAAAAAACAGGCAATTTTCTCCTGCCAGTAAATGCCAGTAAAAAGAAAAGGTTGCCAGTAAAAAATGACGCTCAGCCCGGAGCCAGCCAAGACCATACAAGTGCCTGCTACAGTGTGTTCGGGCAGCTTTGGTAGAGGCGGTGCCTGAACATGTCCTATGATGTCATGGTGCAAGGGAGCCAAGCAGAGCGGCCAGAGCCTTGTGTGTGGGTCTGCGGGATGGGAGCAAGGCAGGCCAGGAGGGGGATCATCAGTGCTGTTTGGACTGGAGGGACCACCTGGCTTGGAGAGAGACTGTCACTGTGACTCAGGAGGGGACGTGTCGTGTCGGTAATCTGTACTGCTGCACACTGCTGTCAGTATCACTGTGAGAGTTAATTTCATGTGTGTGCCACCCATTCTAATTTCTTGCCCTCCTGAGTACTGTCCCTGAGATACTTACTATATCGAAAAAAAAAAAAAAAAAAAATAAGAAATATGTATTTTTGCCTTATTATCTACCTTAAATAACATTGCTAATTACATATTGTACTTGTTTGTAGCCTAAATAGTGAAATTTGTACTTAAAACTGTGATTTTGTAACTTTTGGAAATGCCAGTAAAAACTTGGCTGTGCCAGTAAATTTTGGGTGTCGTGTCAGTAAATTTCAATCTGGTAGGTTGGTAACACTGGCGGGCGCCCTGGACAGGTAAGTGTCCATATTTTAAAAGTCAGCAGCTGCAGTATTTGTAGCTGCTAACTTAAAAAAAAAAAAAAATTAGGCGGAACTCCACTTTAAGCAGTACTAAGCTACCACTCTACATTAAGGCCAAAAGCAAATGGGTGGTAGATTAATTAAATACATTAGGGCAATGCAGTTACACAATGCAAATAATCGTTAAACAGGCAAATGAACAGATTCAAAGATGATGTACTAGTAATGAGCACTGACCCATAAGCTTTCAATTGATTCAACTGTAGCAATTGTAAATCAAACTATAATTGGTGCAAAATAGGGTTAAAGTATTGGCATGAACTACCCAAGCAAATAAAGGTCCTTGTATGCACACTACGCATATGGCCCCAATGCATTCTTTAGGTAGTGGGACCTCTGAAAGTGGCTGCAAAGTACCTGGCACCTAAATGTCAGTGTTGGTGTCAGGGCTGGGCTCAGCCCTTCCTTCCCTGAGCTGGCCACTCAGCTGTTGGCTAATTGCCAGCTCCTATCTCTCCACAGCTACTCACCTGTTGATGATATCCTGCTCGTCAGACCTGCCTACTTAAGCCTTCCAGCCCAGAGGATCTCTGCCTTCACCTTGGTCAACATCACAGAGACTATCTCCTGCATTCCTGTTAAAGACTTGCTTGGCTGACATCTCTTCTGGCTCCAGCTCCTGCTTGCTGTTTTACTACGCTCTTCTCTGGATCCCTGACGTTTGGCTTGTCTGACTATCCGTTCCAGTTCCTGAACTCTGGCTATGTTTTGACTACATTTACTCTGTTTACCTTTTTTTATATTATTAAACAAGTGTGATTTAACTGTACTTCTGTCTCAGTCTGATTCATGGTTTCTGACAGTTGGCTGGCTTACATTGGGGCCCTTCTGTAAGGTGGTGCACAAGAAGCTGTCCCTTTGGGCTCACAACTCCTGGCAGGCAACAGGTCTGATCCCATATACTTGGCAGTGAGCTGTTCCAGAAATCCCAGTCCTCATGATCAGTTCCTCTCTCGCTTTCCTCAACTGTAGGTACACATGGCAATGGGTCCCTTCAGCTTTGGGTTCTGGCAAGGCTGGAGAACCCTTAGTGCCTCAGTTCTTTGGTCCCTGTGGTAAGCACAGACACCCCAGCGATGGGTCTGCATTGCTCCAGATCCATACACACAAGAGGCTCACAGTGGCTCAGTCTCTCAGCACTCTGGTGTGTATGGATGCAGAAACTCCAGGTAGCAGGTCCTCACAAAGCTCAGTCCTCAGGCCCTCTCTCTCTCTCTCTGAATCAGGCAGACAGGCACAAGTGGTAGGCCTCCTGATCTCTAATAAATTGCCCAGGAAAAACACTGTCCTCTCTTCCTCTGATGTGCAGGGAATCCTGGGTATTAAAGTCTGCAGCTCCATTAGCTTCTATTGACTTGTATGGCACTATGCTTCTTTAAGGACTACAGAAGGCAGAATCCATTGCAACTGTACCATCTAGTCTTCTCCTCAAAGACTCTCCACTTCTACTGATTTGCTCAGGCACTGCAAGCCGGGGGACGAGAGAGCAATACAAAACACAGCCCTCTTTGCAGCCACACAGCCGTCTGTTTACATAGCAGCTCAGTGGGGGGGGGGGATCCAGCACACAGAGCCTTTCTTACTCACAAAACAGCCAGCACCACAGTTGCAGGGGGTGGGGAGGAGAAATCCGCACACAGCCAGCAGCAGCACTGAGCTACACATGTATTAATTGACATATCATTAAATTCATTTTTTTAAAATGCAGCTAGTGTAAGTGTGAAGATTACACTCTCAGATCCTACCACTATGACCAGAATGTGATGTTTTACACACTCACCCCAACCTACCTGGAGATTGCCCATCTCTGGGACAACCATCTAAGCACCTTCAGACTGAGAAACATCATCAATGGGATAGGTTATTTAAGCAGTTAACCATTTGCACACACACCATTTACAGCATCTGCTGTTGCAATTCTGACCTTTAAGGAATGTCTGTAACATTTGCTGTCACACCAAGACGGGAATGTTACAGAGTTTACAATATAGTAGCTCCTTACAGAATCAGAAGTTCTTTAATTTATAATTAGACCTCTGTATTCTATCTTCTCTAACTTCAGTCTCGTTGTAAACCCTGTTCTTTTGATACATCATGCATGTACCCCTTTAGAGAGACTTCAGACCAGGCAGATTAAAGGAATAACAAAAGATCTTTACTGAAGAAGTAAAGGATAACACAGGAACAGTTTTCAAATGACATCTTCACACATATTACTGTACAGAGTTCTTTAACCTCCCTGGCGGTATGATTATTTCAGATTTTAGGTGCTGAAAGCAGTACAATTATTTTGCACAGAAATTTGGTGTTTTATATTATAGGCCTGTAATTCTTAGGAATAATTCACTTAAATCTGTCCAAACAAGAGTCTAGTAGACATCCTGGGTATGATAAAGTTTGAAAAACGAAATCAAAAATTATAATATAATAAATAACTATAAATAATTATACCAAATAATAATATAATAATAATAATTATTCAATAATGTAATCAAATCAAAAACACTGAAATTTGCTCAGTTGCAGAATTGTCACTTTCATTACTTTTAGTGTTTGGTGACGGATTTCCGTACAAATCACTATCACTTTCTAGCTGGTCTAAAGCCACTTTTGATGTAAAGGGACAGTTTTGGTTGCTATGGACAATCTCCAGTTTCCAGGTAGAAAGAACAGTTTTTATAATATAAAACTGCATGCAGGGCACTGGACAGACCACTAGGGACAAAGGGGATGTGTAATTATTTGATACAGTACTGTAATCTGTAAGTATACTGTATCTATACTGTGTTTTACTTTTTGAATTTGGCGCCGAACTCTGTCCCCGTGCATCGCAACGCGCGCAGGGGACGGAGCTCGGCACTGTGAATCGAGCGAGACACGGCGGCTCGCCGATCACAGTGTGGAGACATCGCAGGATCCAGGGGACAAGGTAAATATCCTCTACATGGATCCTTCAATGCGATCCCGAGTCTGGCTCGGGGATACCGCTTTTGGTATTGAAAATCCACCCAGAGCCAGACTCAGGAATACCGCCAGGGGGGATTAAGCACCTCATAAAATGACTATACCTTAGGCAGATGACAAGTTTCTAAAAGCAATCCTTTTCAAGTCCATTTCAAGTCCATTTAGGCAGTAAATCCATCGGAGGCAGCAACAGTCTCTTAAAGTCAATGATCTGGTAATAATCCAAAATAATAACGACAATGGACAATAAGTCCATAACTGGCAGCTATAAGTCCATAAAGATTCCTACCCCTTTGGCCTCCACCGACAACCCCCGAGGGGGTGAACCACTCCAACAGAGTTATGCCCCGTACACATGGTCGGATTTTCCGAAGGAAAATGTGTGATAGGACCTTGTTGTCGGAAATTCCGACTGTGTGTAGGCTCCATCACACATTTTCCATCGGAATTTCCGACACACAAAGTTTGAGAGCTTGCTATAAAATTTTCCGAAAACAAAATCCGTTGTCAGAAATACCGATCGTGTGTACACAAATCCGACGCACAAAGTGCCACGCATGCTCAGAATGAATTAAGAGACAAAAGCTATTGGCTACTGCCCAGTTTATAGTCACTACGTACGTGTTTTACGTCACCGCGTTCAGAACGATCGGATTTTCCGACAACTTTGTGTGACCGTGTGTATGCAAGACAAGTTTGAGCCAACATCCGTCGGAAAAAATCCATGGATTTTGTTGTCGGAATGTCCGATCAATGTCCGACCGTGTGTACAGGGCATTACAGCTACATTTTGGCAGTCTTGCCCCAACCAGTTCTCTTAGGGCCCTTAGTGACCCCTTTTTATATGGTATGCCTTGCAGGAGGTCAGTGACCTTGCAGAAAAGAGCGTGAAAATTTTAACCCTTTCTGCTCGATCACCACCAGCTCAGCAGGTCAACCTGAGGACACAGTGCAACGTTAAGACATTATAACACTTTACAAGTGGCTAAACCAGTTAGCTAGAGAACATGAATACAGCAAGAGAAAAACAGTTAAATCTTTAACCACTTCCGGACTGCCGCACGCCGATATACGTCCTCTCTTTGAAGAGGGATATCTTTGTTATGGCAGCAGCTAGCTGCCAAAACCCTGGTATCTTCTTCTTCAGCAGGCAGTCCGGTTTCCGATAATAGTGGTCTCTGCAGCGGATTCACTGCAAGATCACTTCTATTGGCGGCAGGAGAGGGCCCCCCCGCCGCTCTCTGGTGCCCTCTGCCGCTTACCGGAGCCGTCGGTATTGCATTTTAGTGTAAATATGAGATCTGAGGTCTTTTTGACCCCAGATCTGATATTTAAGAGGTCCTGTCATGCTTTTTTTCTATTACATGTTTACATTCCTTGTAATAGGAATAAAAGTTACACAATTTTTTTTAAAAAGAACAGTGTAAAAATAAAAAATAAAAGGTAAAATAAATAAGAAAAATTTTTTTTAAACGCACACCTTCCCACCGAACTCGTGTGCAGAAGCGAACGCATACATGAGTAGCGCGGTGTTAAAACCTTACACCAGAGGTATCGCCGCGATCGGTAGAGCGAGAGCAATAATTCTAGCCCTAGACCTCCTCTGTAACTCAAAACATGCAACCTGTAGTATTTTTTAAACGTGGCCTATGGAGATTTTTAAGGGTAAAAGTTTGTCGCCATTCCACGAGCGGGCGCAATTTTGAAGCGTGACATGTTGGGTATCAATTTACTCAGCTTAACATTATCTTTCACCATATAAAAAAATTGGGCTAACTTTACTGTTGTCTCATTTTTTAATTTAAAAAAAGTGCGCTTGTAAAACTGCTGGGCAAATACAGTGTGACAGAAAGTATTGCAACGACTGCCATTTTATTCTCTAGGGTGTTAGTAAAAAAATATAATGTTTGGGGGGGTCTATGTAATTTTCTAGCAAAAAAAAAATGTTTTTAACATGTAAACAACAAATCTCAGAAAGAGGCTAGATCCTTAAGTGGTTAAAACTTTTTGGAAGGCACCTACTTACAAGCAGAGAAGTGACCTCATCAGACTGCTGCTGCTCCTCCAGTTTCCAGTTAGCAGGCTGAGGAGTTGACACCACATTATTCCCTAATTGCGACAGAGAAAGTGGTATTGTCCATCTGGCTGTGCTGTGTAAAGGGGCTGTATAGATTTCAGGAGTAATTGGATAGAAATGCAAATCCTTTTTCAGGTTAATTAGCCCCATATATGCATTTCATCTGTGTATTTAAATGTTTGCCTGGAGTTCAACTTATATTTAGTTTGGGAACCCCTTTACAATTGCTATGAAAGCAACTAGTATCCTATATCACTAGAAGAATAGCCTGTGGGATGAAGATTAGGAGTCAGGGGCCCCTAATGATTTTGCTTTGGGGCCCCCATCACACATAGTTACGGCCATGCTGACGAGTTCATTTTAAATGTAACCTTTTTAGCTACGAAATAATTGCTACCGAATACAGAAAGAGTTCTTGTGAACCATGAAAAAGACATCTGTGTGCCTGCTTACGCAGTCACAAAATACCACAGGCAGGATGAAAAACCATGGCAGAATGCCGGCTGCCAATTTCATGTAATTTGTGTTTGTTTAAGCCTAGTGACTGGATCAATGTGTTGTGCAATTCCATGGTGATGAATACTTTGTAGTAAAGGCCAGGGCTCACTAAAATTTTTTAATTTTTACTTGGAACTGCAAAGTTGCATTAACTTGGTATGTTAGCATAGTACTAGAAATGCAACAAATTAAAGAGCACGAGGCTAAATGTAAAACTTATATTTCGTCTATAGGAACCTTTACGCACTTTGCGTTCCATTTGTTGAAAATTTTTTTTAAAAAAACAGTCACATTGGGGTATATTTACTAAAATTGATGCACACAAAATCTGGTGAAGCCGTGCATGGTAACCAATCAGCTTCTAACTTCAGCTTGTTCAATTAAGCGTTGGCAATAAAACCTGGAAGCTGATTGGTTTCTCTGTAGAGCTGCACCAGATTTTGCACTCTCCATTTTTAGTAAATAACCCCTATTGCTTGAATGTATTAGTTTATCAATGTAGGCCCACTGGTTTCTTGATGGGGAGATATCGCCTGCTGCAGTCATAAACATCTCGCTTTATATCTTGAGTAACTTATATTGCAGAGGTCTCAATCAAGCCTCCCTGGTTTTCCTAATCTTATATGTATTGGGGTTAATTTACTAAAGTAATGGAGATTAACCGCTTGCCGACCAGCCGCCGCAGTTGTACTGCCATTACTAATAAAAAAAAAAATAATAACAAAAACACTATAAATCTATCCCCTATTTTGTAGACGCTATAACTTTTGCACAAACTAATCATACGCTTATTGCAATTTTTATTACCAATAATAAACATGTAGAAGAATACATATCGGCCTAAACTGAGAAAAAATTAGCATTTAAAAAAAAACGGGGATATTTATTATAGCAAAAAGTACAAAATATTGTGTTTTTTTCCAAATTGTCGTTTTTTTTTGTTTATAGCGCAAAAAATAAAAACCGCAGAGATGATCAAATACCGCCAAAAGAAAGCTCTATTTGTGGGAAAAAAAGGACATGAATTTTGTTTGGGTACACGTCGCACAACTGTGCAATTGTCAGTTAAAGCGACGCAGTGCTGAATCGCAAAAAATGGCCTGGTCATTCAGCAGCCAAATCTTCCAGGGCTGAAGCAAGTAATTACATAAAGCTCTGAAAGTTCATTAACCTTAGTAAATAAGGTGAAGTTGTGTAATGATTATACTCTCAGATCCCACTGCTGTGACCAGAATGTGATGTATTACACAATCGCCTCCCCAAAGATTTTCCAGCTCTGTGACAACCATCTAAGCACCTGCAGTCATCAATGGGGCATGTTAATTAGGCAATTAGCCCTTTACACACGCATCATTCACAGCTTCTTCTGTTGCAATTCTGGCCTTCAAGAAATGTCTGTAACACTTGCTGCCACACCAAGACAGGAATGTTACAGATGTAGCGCTTATACCTGCAGGAGCTGCTGGTAATGACGAGCTCTCTGTTCTGCCACGAGCTTTTCAGTACCTATTGACACACACAGTTAGAGGTAGAGGGCCACTCACACCTGGAATTAACATCAATCAATAGAACATTTTAACACTGCAGAACTACGGTATGTGACTCCCCATAACCTGATTTTGCCTGGGAAAAGCAGCCCTGAATCTGTTCCTCTGTATAGGGGGATCCTGGCTCCTATAGTTTAGAGAACATGTGTCCCCCATTTGCTTGTATTGTGCTGTGCCCATTTAAGAACTACAAATCCCAGTGTCCTTTGCGGCTCTTGCATCTTCCCCTTCCTGCTAATCCACTCTGCCATGAGGGAGGGGGGAGTGAGCAGAAGTGGGAGATTTCGCACTGACACAGCCAAAGCAGTACATAAACAACCTGTTGCTGTCTCTGCTCATAGCGGGGAAGTGGATGATTGGCGAATCACACAGCCAGCACAAGGAGAGAGTAGAGCACTGATACCTACAGCCTACCCACGCTCTAACACATCATGGAGGGGTGAACAGCTAGATGGAGTGATCCAGCACTGCTTTGCACATCTTTGCACATGCTTTTACAATATGGTGGCACCTTACAGAGGCAGAAGTTCTTTCATTTATAATTAGAACATTCAGAGATTCAGCTTAACAATTTTTAATATCATTTTAAAGCGGAGCTCCAGCAATAAATTTAAAGTCAGCAGCTACAAATACTGTAGCTGCTGACTTTTAATATTAGGACACTTGCCTGTCCAGGGATCCTGCGATGTTGGCCCCCAGGCCGATTTTTTCAGTCGGCTCTCGGGTGCTGCCGCTGCCATTCCTTGTAAGGGAAACCGGCAGTGAAGCCTTGCGGCTTAACAGCCATTTCCCTACTGCACATGCGTGAAGCCCGGCGGAGGGGAAAGGTGGAGGGAGGCCCAACTTCCGGGGGTCTTCATTGTGCAAGGTCACCAGAAGGTGGGGACGGGTACCTGTCAAAAACCGGTACCCGTTCCCCTCCGGAAGGTGCCAAATGTAGCAGCGGAGGGAGGAGGAAAAGCTCCACTTTAATGAAAAACAAGAAAAACTGTGCAGGGAAATATTTACAGAAGAAAAATGTTGCAAAACAGATATAGCAGCAACAATAAAACAAAAGGAGTAAAAAGTGTATTTGTAAAATACAAAATGTGTCATTTGTATTTAATAAAAGCAAAATTTGTCTGGTCTGTGGTTCTGTAGAGAATCCCCTTTGCTTGCAGAGTAGTCCATATTTAAGTCACCCACTCTCATAAATGACAGGGAGATATCACATGCTGCAGTCATAAACATTATGCTTTATATTCTTGTAACTTGCATGTGCAGAGGTCTCACTCAAGCCTCTCTGGTTTTGGTATATGTATTGGGGTTGCGTTAATAAAGTAATGGAAACTAAGAGTTTAATTTACTAAAGGCAAATATACTAAGCACTAGAAGTGCCCCGCAAGTGCAGTTGCTCTAGATCTGCGTGGAAGTTCTGAAATGAGGGGAAGCTCTGCTGATTTCTATCATCCAATCATGTGCAAGCAAAAATGTAGTTTTTTTTTATCTTCCTTGCATGTTCCCCTCAGAGCTAAAGCAACTGCAGTTGCAGTACACTATTTACCTTTAGTAAATCAACCCCTAAGTAAAGATGTGAAAGTTAGTAAAAAAAAAGATTATGTTAAATTTGGATATTCAATCATGTCAAGAAGGGAAAAAAATGTTTTTGTCTTTTTTTTCATCATTAAAGAGAACATAGCTTGATCTTCTACTAAGCTTAGCGATAGCGAACATTCATAAGTGAGCAGTCTTCTCCTTTAGCAAATCATCCACATTTAGTGTTGGTGCATATGTATGATTGTGCAGATTAGCAAATCCTAATATGCGCCTGTGTGCTTTCAGATTCACTGATCCACCAACAGACTGATCTCTGTTTCATGTTTGCTCTTCGAGAAGGGAGGGGTGGTGATCAGGGCACTGTTGCTCAACTAAAGTCAGGCAAGATTTTAATTACCACAAAAGAGGGAGTAGATCGGGAACCTCAAGGTGACCCATCTGAGAAATGTGAACGATTAAAGGAAATTATATTATTGCACTGAGCCATGGTAAACGTGGACACTATAAAGCTTAGATTCAGTAAAGCTTATATCCACTACAGTATATATAGCTTATTCAATGGAACCATTTAGTTCAGGAGTCTCCAAACTGCGGCCCTTTGCTAGTCTTTATCCAGCCCTTGGGACACTATTCTTTGCAATGATATTAAGCACTATTCTTCCCACTGGCACCAACAATGGGGCATCATTTCTTCCACTGATACCGATGATGGGGCATTACTCTTCCTACTGACCACCAACCCCAAGGAAATGTTTATTCTCACTGATGCTGAGCCTGGGACATTTTCTTCCCCCACTGGCTACTTTCCGGCCCCCCAGAGGTCTGGAGAGTGGTAAACTAGGTCTTTGTTTGGAAAGTCTGGAGACTCCTGATTTAGGCCTAATTCACACCTATGCATGTTGCAGTTTGCATATTGCAGTTGCATTTTGTGTATTTCAATACATGCTTTTCATTCATTGAAGTCTATAGAACCAAAAACCAGAAAAAAGTCCATGGCCCTTTCCATAAAATGCTCAGATGCGAACTACATCCATAGGAAACCATGTTAATTGGACTGTAGTGTGTTTCTGCAAAACTGAAAAAAATGCAGAGGTGTGAACAAGGCCTAAGTTGATCATTTAGTAGAAAATTTTTACTTTCTCCTATCTGATGTATGGGTAAGGTAGAATATATTTTTGGCCAACAGATATTTTGAGTTATCATTCCAATGGTGACCTTAAGGCCCCTTTCACACGATCGGACCGTTCAGGTCCGCCTGTCAGTTTTGACGGCGGACCTGAACGGGCGATCCATGTTAGCCTATGGAGCGTCGGATGTCAGCGGAGACATGTCCGCTGACATCCGACCCCGTCCGATCCGCTAAAAGCAGACGGATGGCTCTACGTCCAGATCCGTCGCTATCGGATCGGATCGGGTGAGATCTGACGAAAACGGACACGCTGTCCGTTTTCGTCCGATCCCTCCATAGGCGGCAGCGGCGCCTGACAAGCCCCTCCCCGCTCAGTGAGCAGAGAGGGACCTGTCATCCGCCGGCTCAGCGGAGATCAACGGACTGATCTCCCGCTGAGCCGGCGGACCGAGGCAGGCTCCGTAGAAACGGAGTCCGCCTCATGTGAAAGGGGCCCAAAGGATTCCTGTCACCAACTTAAAACATTGCAAATAAAAACACAGTAAATCAAAATAAATTACTTAGTGTTTTTCATTAGTGTGGCCAGGAGTTGGATACATACAGTGGGAACGGAAAGTATTCTGTACTGTATTAGATCAAAAGGGTGCTTCTACTAAATACTGAGCAAAGGGTCTGAATACTTAGAACCATGTGATATTTCAATTTTTCTTTATTAATAAATCTGCAAAAATGTCAACAATTTTGTGTTTTTCTGTCAATATGGGGTGCTGTGTGTACATTAATGAGGAAAAAAATGAACTTAAATGATTTTAGCAAATGGCTGCAATATAACAAAGAGTGAAAAATTTAAGGGGGTCTGAATACTTTCCGTCCCCACTGTATATATTTCTGCAGTCAGGAGACACTGTGTGGCATTGCTGCGGGGAAGCCGGTTCCCTCTAGTGCTGAGTTTGACACTGACCTGTTACCTCCTTGATACAGAGACAAGGCAGAGCAAAGCATATTGGGACATGTAGTCCAAATGGATGGGATTTGCCCTCTTGCTGAATCATCAGGAACTACAACTACCAGATGGCTGATGGGGAAGAACAGACTGCTGGGAGAGTCTATAAGAGGAACTGTTTGAGGCCTCTCTTGGGGCCCGGCGTGGATCTGAGTGCAGGGATTCTGTGACGGTGTGTGCTGCAGCTGAGTCGATGCCATTGCCGGCAATAACCGCTGATTTGGCATGCAATTTGACATGTCAAATCGCATGTCAGATTGGCCCAAGGTGAATGTGGGCTTCAAGTGGGTACCAAGTGCAGCCTCATCAGTGCGCATCAATCCAGCCTCACCAGTGCCCATCAATGCAGCTTCACCTGTGCCCATCAATGCAGCTTCACCAGTACCCATCAATGCAGCCTCACCAGTGCCCATAAGTGCAGCCTGATCAGTGCCCATCAATGCAGCCTCACCAGTGCCCATCAAAGCAGCCTCACCAGTGCCACCTCATCAGTGCCCATCAAAGCAGCCTCACCAGTGCCGCCTCATCAGTGCCCATCAATGCAGCCTCACCAGTGCCCATCAAAGCAGCCTCACCAGTGCCACCTTATCAGTGCCCATCAATGCAGCCTCACCAGTGCCCACCAAAGCAGCCTCACCAATGCTGCCTCATCAGTGCCCATAAAAGCAGCCTCACCAGTGCCCATCAAAGCAGCCTCACCAGTGCTGCCTCATCAGTCCTTCCATAGCACCAGGGACACAGAGAGTTAATTACCAGAGAGTCTGTATTTCAGATAAGAGGTAGATAGGGGAAACAAAGAGGGAAAGCTGTAGCACAGATAAGCTATGGCATGAGGTTTGCAAGGAGACACAGTGAGGATCAGTATCATACTCTCACCCCTTCCAAGTCAGATATAAAGAATGTACAGTAGCTGGGTCCACTGCTAAAGCCACACTCTGACAGCTCCATGTGCACCCCGGGTCACAACACAGGAAGAGAAACTGACCAGCTGTCTCTCTGCTCTCCCATCTGTGTGGAGGGGAAGGGGAGGGGGGAACTGTAACCACACGCTCTATGAGAGAGATGCTCTCCCAACACTGCAGCCAGCAACCCCGGCAGTGAATGGGCTGACTCGAGGGGGGGGCTTTTTTCGTGCAGGGGCGGCTTTTTTTGCCCCCCCCCCAAATGCCACCCTAGGCCTGGGCCTTGTCGACCTAGGCCAAGACACAGCACTGATCCCCCCTTCAGATTCCTGTCTTTGGCTCCCCTTCATATGACCCCCCTTCACATTATCCCCAGCTTCCACCCCATCTTTCACAGCAGTGATATAGCCCTCTCACCTGTCCTACCTTACACAGGGCAGAAGGTGGGAGGCACAGCAGGGCTAGAGCTGACATCGGAGACAGGACAGTTCCAGATGGAGGGCTGGAGCTGCACCCATTTTCAAGTTAACCAACTTGGTTACCAATCACTTGCTGGTTTACCTAAAACATTTACTCAGCAGTTCCCGCTCTCCGTCCACAACTGTCCTGCCTTCCAATGTCAGCTCTATGAAGATGACAGCGGTGGCGGCAGCTGAGGAGAGGAACCAGCTCCTAAATGGCAGGACCACGGAGGTCTGGATTAGACAGTGACTCAGTCCAGATCCAGACTGTGGTCCACCATTTAGTGATGCCTGGTATAGAGGGTCACTTAAGAAACAGCTCTAAGACTGCTGGTACTGCACATCCAAGATGTCCCAGAAGCAGTCTTAGGGCTTTTGGAAGTCTACACAAGGGTGGCTTTTACAGGTAAATAACATGCCTAAAATATAGTAAGTGGGCATATAATATTATGGGAAAATTTAAGTCGGTGGTAATGTCTATGTAAAGTAAACTTGTGCTTTACCCATGCAGAGCAAAACAGCAGGCTCACTTTAATGCCCCCTCTCCAGGAGCCCATAATCACCTTTCTTTCACTAACTCACTGTTTAATTCTGACACTTGAAAATGCCTGTCAATGCTCTGATAACAATGTGTTGCTTATCAAAGATTGAGGACTCTCTTCCTGTCCCCAAATGTGACCAATCACCAAATACCAGGTCTGTCACATTTAAGGCAGGATACATAGCGGCAGTAGCATTACATGAATGTAAGTATGGGCAGCTGGGGAACATAGCATTTAAGTGAAAATATTACCTTGTCCTGTCATTTTTTTTTTTTTTTTTTGCGATTTACATTTTTACATGCAAGCTTTTCCAGATTTCTTGTTATTGTGTATTTAGAAATTAATAGATGAGCCTCTAGATGCAAATTGTTCATTGTAATCACTCTAAAAATCCCACATGATCAAATGCACTCAACTCTTCAGAGATAGGATCTTGAAATAGTGCAGAAAACTACTTACCTATTTCCACATGTCATTCTCTCACTGGTTAGATGAGGGTGGCTCACTAGCAAGTGAAATTTTGTTGTTTTCAGCCCCGGGAAAATTAGGATTCTCTTGTTTTCTCTTGTACGATTGTTGGCCAACCGAGCGTCTGATTTTTGTCAAACGGGCGTGTGCCAAGATCTTGTCTTGCATACTAACATTACACAATTGTCGTGCCACAAACACGAATGTAGTGACATACTACGAGGAATTTCAGCTCTTGAGCGCCACCCTTTGGGCCCCTCAGTGTCGCCAACCTACCAGATTGAAATTTACTGGCACAACACCCAAAATTTACTGGCACCACCACATTTTTACTGGCATTTCACAAAAGTTCCAAAATTACATTTTTAGGTGTAAATTTCAGTATTTAGGCTACAAACAAGTACGCTAGGCAAATAGCAATGTGATTTAAGGTAGATATTAAGGTAAAAAAACATATTTTTGTTATTTTCGACATAATAAGGAATTATCTAGTCCAATCACCTCCTGCCTCCATCATCTGTCACCATTACTCCCTGCCTCCAACACCCCCTGCCACCATCCCCTTCTGCCACCAACACCAGCTGCTCCAGTCAATCCTCCTCTGCCACCATCCCTTTCTGCCACTGACCCCCTCTGCCACCATCATACCATGTCTCCACCCCCCCTCTGCCACCATCACCCCCTGCCACCATCCCCCCTCTGCCAGACTGCCTCCATCACACCCTGCCTCCATCCCCCTCTGCCACTATCCCCCTCTGCCACCATCACCACCTGCTCCATCCCCCTCTGCCATCATCACCCCCTGCTACCATCCCCTCTGCCACCATCATACCCTGCCTTCACCCCCTCTGCCACCATCACCCCCTGCCACAATCCCCCTCTGCCACCATCATACCCTGCCTTCACCTCCTCTGCCACCATTACTCCCTGCCACAATCCCCCTCTGCCACCATCAGACCCTGCCTCCACCCCCCTCTGCCACCATCACCCCCTGCCACCACCCCCCTCTGCCACCATCCCCCTCTGGCAGACTGCCTCCACCCCCCTCTGCCACCATCCCCCTCTGCCACCAACACCACCTGCTCCAGTCCATCCCCCTCTGCCACCATCCCCCTCTGCCACCAACACCACCTGCTCCAGTCCATCCCCCTCTGCCACCATCTCCTTCTGCCACCGACCCCCTCTGCCACCATCATACCATGTCTCCACCCCCCCTGCCACCATCACACCATGCCTCCATCCCCCCCTGCCACCATCCCCCCTCTGCCAGACTGCCTCCATCACACCCTGCCTCCACCCCCCTCTGCCACTATCCCCCTCTGCCACCATCACCACCTGCTCCATCCCCCTCTGCCATCATCACCACTTGCCACCATCCCCTCTGCCACCATCATACCCTGCCTTCACCCCCTCTGCCACCATCACCCCCTGCCACAATCCCCCTCTGCCACCATCATACCCTGCCTTCACCCCCTCTGCCACCATCACCCCCTGCCACAATCCCCCTCTGCCACCATCATACCCTGCCTTCACCCCCCTCTGCCACCATCCCCCTCTGCCAGACTGCCTCCATCCCCCTCTGCCACCAACACGACCTGCTCCAGTCCATCCCCCTCTACCACCATCACTTTCTGTCACCGTCGGCTGGGCTGTCCCTCTGTCCCAGACTCCCCCCGGTCCCCGTAGACTCTGGATTGCCTGGTCCTGGATGCAGGGCTCCTCCATTCCGCCGGCGCGTGCTGCTCAGCCTCCGAGTCCTGCTGCTCCAGTGCTCCAGGTTAGTGTTACAGATTTTAAATGTTGGCGCTTCTGGCAGGATGTGCTAATACATCACTCGCCTCGCCACCAGTAAAGCGCGCCAGCGCCGCTCAGCCTCTGCGAGATCCGCCCCCCCCCCCCCCGCCGGCTGAATAGAGGATCTGCTCGGCAAGCTCCGGAATTGCGCATGCGCAGTTCCAAGCCGGACCGATCACGGCTATTTTTTACTGGCACATTCCCGCTACTACGGACATTTACGGGTGGGGAAAAAAGTGCCCGTTTTTACAGGCTGCCCGTAAAAATACGGGCGGTTGGCAACACTGGGGCCCCTTCTACTAATTTCATGTTTGGTGAGCATTGATTCCGAGCATGCGTGTTTATACTTTTGACTTTTGTGTGACGGATTTGTGTACTGACCATATGAAAATCAGACGTGGAGCCATTGTCCGCTGAAAATTTACTAGCCTGCCATCCAACATTTGTTGGCCGAAAAACTGGAAAACAATTGTCTAAAGGAGCGTACTAATGGTAAGAATTTAGGACAACAGTCTGTCAACAGACAATCCCCTTCAAGCAATCAAACTGTCTGTACGAGGCTTAAGTTAGCAGTCATAATTTTCTCTGCCCTCCTTAGCAATAAATATATGTATCTAAATCTGCTCCCAAATTTAGGGCCTGTCTGTTCTGAAAATGAAAACAAAAAAAAAATTTCCTGGCACATCATGGCAGCATACAATGGGTTGTGGCTCCGCCCCCCACAACCTGATAGGACTGGTTAACTATAAATCAAAGACAGACCCGGCTTGCAGCATTCCCTTTTTGTCCTCACCTGATCAGGTCTGGAGTCGTAAGGTAAGAACACTTTTTACACTGAGGCAGTTTTCAGGCGTTTTAGCACAAGAAATAGCCTCTAAATAGCTCCTGAACACCGCCTCTCATTCATTTCAGTGGAACTTTTGACACTAGGGCAGTGTGCTTGCGGAACTTTTGAAAAGTCCTGCAAGCAGCATATTTGGGGCGGTTTGGGAGCGCTCCCAAAACGCCCTGCCTATTGAAATGATTGGGCAGCGCTTCCAAAGTGCCTGAAAAGTGATTTGAATGCGCCGCAACATGGCCGTTTTTAATCCCTTCTTTGGGGTTTAAAGCGCCCTGCTAGTGGCCACGTGGCTAGTGTGAAGGGTCTTACCATTTGTCGCCCCAGTCAGGTTCAGCCTCTCCTGGGTGGAAGTCCTTCCTGTACAGACTCTACATGAGCTATATGGTTGGAGCATTTTGGTGCTGCAGACCTGTCAAAGAAAGCTTTAAACAAGCTTTGGCATAAGTGACAGCATTTTCCCTTTGCTTTCCATATGCTTTTCACTTCAGTTTCTCTGAGCATGAAAGGCAGGAAGCGATGCGGCCTCTGTGGCCAGTTTCCTGGCTAGCGCCTTTCCAAGATGGCGACCTGAGCATGCTCAGGCACTGATAGCATCACTAATGGCAAAATGTGACAGTTTTAAATGGTTTAATGGCATTTTTGGGCAACACATGGTGGAGTTCTCTACTCATGCATGCTAGATGCTTATGTAGTCATTGTTTGCAGGTATGTTTTCCATTTTTATCACATTTACCTGGGCTTTTCCTATCGCCTTCTCAGTGTTGCTCTGGGATCACTGTGCTCTTTGTGACATTCACCTTCCTGTCTGCTTCTCAATGCTTGTTCTGGGATCGCTGTGTCATGCTGTTTTTCATTTCAGTCTGCTGTTTTGCTCTGTTTCTATGGGGGACGCTGCCCAGTCGGACCACCCATTGCTTTTAAGGTAAAGGGATTAGGTAAGTAGTGAAGATATGGATAAAAGGACCCCAAGATGGAGGGAGTCCTCTAAAGGTCAAGACAAGTCGCCATCTAAGAGCAGACATCCTGTCAATGTTGTTTAAGGTCATCATCTCAACACTCATTATCATTGCTTCCCGTTTACAAACATCACAGGTTACCAGCTCTAATAGTTGCTGCATTTGTTGTGGAAAGTCATTGCCTGACAAGCTAGTATGTCAAGTCTGCCTGGAGCAAACAGCATACAGCCCTGCAAGGAGCTCAAGATGGAGGAAGCTCTCTAAAAGCCAGAACAGACACCATTTAGGTGCAGACATCCAGGCAACGTTGATCAAGGTCATCATCTCAGCTCTCATTATTATTGCTCCCTGTTTACAAACACCACAGGTTACCAGTCTTAATGGTTGCTGCGTATTTCCTGACAAGGAAGTGACAGCTGACAAAGAAGGGGATGTCTGGAAAGTAGTGGCTTGAGCGCCTCAGCGCTGAGGTGTACATGCTTTGTGATACACAAAGCATGTACACCTCAGTCGGCAGCTGAATTGCGTAGCACTTTGGTGGTGTCCAGATTGGAAAGCTCGTCGGGGGGGAAACGACTGGAGGAGTCAACCGAGGAAGAATGGAAGGGGTCAGAGAAAAGGGCCTGTATAAACAGGTTGTCAAACTGTATCCACTGAAAAAGCTAAAGGCAATCTGCTGCGGTCTCCTCCAATGGTGGATGGATGCATCATTAATGCGGCTGGCAAGACACGTCCCCTTGCAGTTACGTTCAAGGAGGCTCTAGTCCGAAAATTAGATCTAGATCTGCTCCTAGGTACTGTGGCATCTGTAGGTGCCTGCAGACCAGCAATAACAAGCCCATGTGCTGAGTGAGTCTAATGCCCCGTACACACGATCAGACATTGATCAGACATTCCAACAACAAAATCCATGGATTTTTTCCGACGGATGTTGGCTCAAACTTGTTTTGCGTACACACGGTTGCACAAAGTTGTCAGAATTTCCAATCGCCAAGAACGCGGTGATGTACACCACGTACGACGAGACTAGAAAAGGCCAGTTCAGAACCAAGCGCGGCACCCTTTGGGCTCCTTTTGCTAATCTCGTGTTAGTAAAAGTTTGGTGAGAGACGATTCGCGCTTTTTCAGACTCGTGGTTTTCAGATCATTTTCTGCTGTTCAGTTTGTGCTTGTGGGTTTGTATCTGCTCTTCAGTGCGTGCAGCGAATGCCATTGACTTGTCATTGTGTTCTTGTTCGTTCGTTGCTGCTTTTCAGGTCGCTCTTCACAGGCCTTGCTGTTCTTCAGTGCGTTCTGTTACTTTGTTCCGAGCAGCCGACCGTTTTCTAGCCATGTTGCGTATACGTACTCCTCGCAGAGTTCGTGCTGTGCGGGGGCTTGGTGTTGGGGTCCTGACCTTGACACAAGTCCAGTCCATGAACAGGGTGGGGAGGAGTTCATGGACCAAGAATTGGTTGCTTCAGCGTGACCAGTTCTGTCATATGCCTTTGCTCCGTGAAACCAGTGAGAATAATCCTGATGATTTCAGGAACTTTCTCCGGATGACGGACCCCGTATTTCACCGTTTGTTGGCTTTGCTGACCCCTTATATTAGAAGGCAGGATACCTGCATGAGGCAAGCCATCACTCCGGAGCAGAGGCTAGTCGCCACCCTGCGGTACTTGGCGACGGGGAGAAGTCTGCAGGACTTGAAGTTCTCGACAGGCATCTCCCCCCCAGGCTCTGGGGATCATTATCCCAGAGACCTGTTCTGCCATCATTCAGGTCCTGCAGAAGGAGTATATTAAGGTAAGATTTTTATCCTTTAATATCACATTTTATTGTATTTAATGTTTGCTAATATATTGTATTTCTTTCCTCATTCCCTAATTACCATGATTGGAATATGCTGTGAATGTCCCCTTTGTCTTCATGCATGCTGGATTTTTATGTAATTATTTTTGTTGTCCTTCATACATATTTGCCTTCACTTACCTCCCCAGCATGGTCTCCTGGCCCTATATTCACTTCATGTAGTCACTTAACAATGTATTTTATCAGCTCCATAGTAGTGCTTTACCCCAAACACCCCTAAAATGTTTTGAAATGTGATTTGTGCTTTAAATTCAGGCAGAGTGCCAGAGGCTTTTTTTTGGGGGTCCCCAAATCATTTGGAACCCTCCCTCCCCCCAACTGCTGTGTCAGCTGATAACAATTCTCTATCTATCCTCAATCATCTATCTGCTGACTTTGCCAAGCCCACACACACTATACCCATCTCTTTTGTGGTCAGATGTATGGATGAATTCCCCAAAGCATGTAGTGCAAGGGCCTTCCTGTATACTTTCAAATGGTAATGTTTAAAGTTTTTGTATCCTATTATTATCTTGATAGGTAATAGCAGAATGTCCAAATGTGCTCAAATGTGTACAGTGTGTATTTATATCTTTGTATTATGACACTTCTTACCTGTCCAGTGGGCTGTCAATAGTGTAACTAAGGAGGGGCTGTTCAAAGTAATACCCATTATTTAGGCATTCATCTCTCAATGAAGTGGAGAGGGTTACCTGTCCAAGAGTCCCCCCCCCTATAATGTTAAAAATGGCCCATGAGAGGGGGGGGGGGGGGGATATGATCGGTGTACCTTATACTTTGATCTTTAAAAACCCCATAAATAAATGTTATCTTGATGTTGGCCAAGAATGTTTGTGTCTAATCTGCTTTCCCTGTTTATGTGCAAAAACACTAATTTTTTTTTGTTTTACGCCACAGTTTCCTTCCACGGCACAGGAATGGCAGACTGTGGCCTCCCACTTTGCCCAGCGGTGGGACTTTCCTAACTGCGGAGGGGCAATTGATGGGAAACACGTCCACATCATCCCACCACCCAACTCGGGGTCGTACTATTATAATTATAGGGGTTCAATAGTATTGTGATGTTGGCGGTGGTGTCGGCTACTTATGAATTTCTGTATGTGGACGTGGGGAAGAATGGCCGGATGTCCGATGGTGGAGTCATCGCCCAGAAGGAGTTCTACAGGCGTCTCCAGAATGGCAGCTTGGACTTGCCACCTCCAGAAGACAATGTGGAAGGACTCCCATTCGTCTTCGTTGCGGATGAAGCCTTTGCGCTGGGGGGCCATCTTATGCGGCCATTCCCGATGAGGACCCTCACCCCAGACCAGAAGGTTTTTAATTACCGGCTGGCCAGAGCAAGAAGAGTGGTGGAGAACACGTTTGGAATCATGGCCAGCCGGTTCCGCCTATTTCTTACACCCATACATATGGCGGAGTATAAACTGAATCATATTATCCTGGCATGCTGTGTTCTACACAACTTTTTACGGAAACATTCTTCCAACTATGCTAGCTCAGTTGGGCCTGAGGCCGGAATTCAAAATGAACCAACCCTGACGGAGCTTGAAAGTGGCCGTCCTGGCTTGCCCTCCCTGAGTGCCCGTGATACCTTGAATTCTTTGCGGGTAGGGGGGCTATCAATATGCCAGACAATGTGTGAAACCTTTTTCAAATAAAAAAAAAATTAAGCAAATCTTTGGTGACATTTACTGCTTGTGTTTGTTTTAGCTGACCCTGACAGAAATGTGTTGAGTCCTGAAAATGGCGTGATTGTGTAACCTTACAAAACACTGTTGGGTGTTATTTACTAAAGGCAAAGACACTTTGCACTACAAGTGCACTTGAAACTGCACTTGTAGTGCAAAGTGGATTTACCCTTAGGAAATAACCCCCATCGTCACAGAAAGCAGCAATTAGAGCACCACAAAAGTGTTGGAGCGTTGAGACAATAATCCACACATTCTTGATTAACAATCTTTTTAATACCTGCACAATCACATGTGCATTTAGAAAAGGTTTTTAAAACAAACGTTTGTTGTATAACAATTTTTGGGGTCGCATTAGAAAAAGTAGAAATGTCCATTTAAGATAAAACAGGCATGTTTAAAACCAACAAGAAAGACACAAATCTTGAACTTACAAAGTTCACATTTGGTAGAACTTGAAGGCAATATCAGACATGAGTAGTTACAAACTGTGTTTGCTATTGCGTTCAGATGGGGTGAAGTCACCCCCCGGAAAAGCCAAATTTTGAAGATGCACACAAATAGCCGAATGTCAACATGTGCTACCTGCCATCATGGGGGATCAAGGGACGTGTTTTGGGGGAGCAACTTCTTCCTCTCAGCTACTTTATTATTGAGGAAGGGGTTGCACCCCAAAAACGCGTCCATTGATCTCCCGTGATGGCAGATAGCACATGTTGACACACTGTGTGCATCTTCAAAATTTGGCTTTTCTAATATTTGACAAAAAATGTAAAAATTGTAACACACCATAAAACAAAGGGATTTGGAGGGGTTTAAAACTCTCCCCAAAACATCAATGATGTTCTTATTTTTTTGAAGAACATCATTGATGTTTTTCTTGATGTTTTCCAAGTCCCTATTACACCCCATGATCTCTCCAATCAGGATCTGTGCACTTTCCGAGGTGAAAGGATCTGGATCCACAACATCACGATCACCTAAAAAGATAGAAACCAAAAAACACCATGTATTATAAATATGCCGGCATCCATCTCTTACCTGAGCCTGTGGTCGCAGACACTCACCTGTTGTGGTGCCAATTTCCACCACGTCTTCCTCCTCCTGTTCTTCTTGTCTTGGTTGGATTTCCCCTTCTTCCAGAGGTGGGGGGTCTCTGGTCTCCTCGGATGAGGGGTGTCCTCCGAGTCTTTTCTCCCCTATGTAAAAAAAGAATGGTATACTTAGCACACAGATATTTGAGGGAAGAACTATAAATATGAAACATTGCTTGGAAATGGGGTACAATTGTCTATTTTGGCAGAGTTCCAAGTTGTAGAATTTTTTTTGTCCTTTGTCAAGCTTCAATAGTTTACCTGTTTTGTACAAGCTTCACAGATGGAGACACCCCTATAGTATACACTGGAGCACCTGTGTGGGCCCCCTAATAAAAAGGGTGTTCTTGTGTCCCACACTAGTGCTCCAGCGTTCAGATGTGTAAACAGCTGCTGAGTGTCCTCTCCTTACACAGAATCTAGTTTGCATTTCATTGTATTAACAAACCCATCTACACAACCAAATTATTTTCAGACAAGTAGGCCCTAAAAAATTTGGGCAAATGCATATGGCCAAAACAATGGTGTTTTATAGGCCGAAAGAAAAATGTTTGATATGAACGAATAATGTGCCCATGAACATGAAGGTTGACATTTTAACCTGGATAACAGTTAAGAAAAGCACATGGAGCAGCACGAACGTAATAAAGACAAAAAGAATAGGAACACAGCACAACTACTTACTTTTTTGCAGCACTCTCCGGATCTTTCTGTACTGCTCGTGCTCTCTTAATTTTAGGTCCAACCACCGCTTCCTGAGCTGATCTTTTGATCGCCGTACCCCGAAATTCCGGTGCAGACTTTTGACCACTTTCGCCATGATCTTGGCCTTTTGGACATTGGGGTTGGGGTAAGGTCCATACTTTCCATCATAGTCGGCCCTCTTCATTATGTCGACCATCTCCAACATCTCCCCAAAGGACATATTTGATGCCTTAAATCGTCTCCTTCTGGATCTGGACGTTTCAGGCTCTGGGCTTTCCTCCTCCTCCTCCTCGTTGGTGTAAATATCAGACACCTGCTGTGTCTCCGCCAGGTGCTCTTCCCCACTGCGCCGAATGAGAAGGGGCGGGGAATAGACTAAAAAGTACGTCAGGGGCGGGCGGAGTTTCACGCATGCGCAGTGTCTATAAAGCGTAACACGCGTGCGTAATACGTACGATCTGTGAGCGGAGGAAGGAGTAACGGAGGCGCCGATCGTGATAACGAAGGTAAGATTTAACATTGGGCCTATACTGCTTCTAGATTGAGGCCTGTATTTGCACAAGTTTAGAAGACTTTAGGCTGACATTAGGGTTTGTCTTGTGTTGTGTCTTGCAGTGAAAATGGATATCTTGAAAGATAAGGACTTTATGCCAATCTTCATTGATATGTTCAGGGAGCTGCCCTGTCTATGGGAGATAAACCACCCTGAATATAAGAACCAAACAAAGAGGAAGGCAGCGCTGGATAATTTGTTGGAATTTGTGAAGATGGTGATCCCCACAGCAGACATCACCTATTTGAAGATCCTAATTGGTGGCCTGAGGAGCACTTATCTAAGGGAGCACAAGGAGGTCCAGGATTCCCAGAGATCAGGAGCTGCTGATGACATTTATGTCCCCAGGCTGTGGTACTATGACAGACTGCATTTTCTGGCAGGTCAGACTGAACCCAGGCCAGCACTCTCCAGTCTTCCTTCCACACTTCCTTCCCCCCCAGCTGAGGCTTCTGAAGCCCAACCTGGGCCTTCCAAGCAGCAACATGTGGAGGAGTCCAGCTTGAGCCAGGTATAGTATTCCTCTATATACTTCTGGTTGTCCCATCAATGATGTTAACTAGATGTTAGTTTGGAGTACTAATTTATGATTGTGATTGGTGATGCAAAAACTACAACCATGTCCCTTTTTCATACACAGGGAAGTCTCAGCCAGGAGGTGGCCGGGCCAAGCAGGCTGCCTGATATCCAGATCCCTACCCTATACCTTCAAAGACAAAGTGGCAGGAAGATGAGTAACCTGGAGGAGGCTGCCATAGGCCTCTTTTGGAAGGCTACAGAGGCCCTGAGAAGCCCACAGAGTGTGGAGGAGGAGTTTGCTGGCCTAACTGCCTGCAAAATGCTGTAGATGGAGGAGGGCCAATGACTCCTGTGTGAGTCCTTCATTTTAGAAGCTCTCAATAAGGGGTTGAGGGGCCAAATAACATGTGCTACCCACATTTGTAACCTCACACATGGTCCTCCTCCTCCTCCTCCAGGTCCTCCTCCTCCTCCTCCTCCAGGTCCTACTCCTCCTCCTGCCACATCTCCAACACCAGAGCCACAGCCAGGAAGGAAGCGTGGAAAGAAGACCAGAGAGTGATGACCCTGGGTCCAGTCTGGTCTGGCAAAAGATGCAGCCTCTTGTAGTACCACAGCCTGGGGACACAGATGTCATCTGCTGCTTTCCGGATCTCTGGGACTTCTGGACCAGACTGCACTCACTTAGATATGGACTCCTCAGGCCACCAATTTTGAAGAAAAAGATTTAATGTCTACCCTGGGGGTCCAAGTCTTCGCCAATTTCTGATTTTTCTCCAGCGTTGCCTCCCTCTTTGTTTGGTTCTGAGCCCTTAATAAAGGATTTTTTGTTTCAATTATACTCGCCTATGTGTGTTTTCCTTAAAAAAGGATAGTTTGTTTGTGAGGAGGCAGGTACATTTCAAAAATACAATGTGAAATTAACAAGGGACACCAACACCAAGCAACCTTCTTGAGATTAAATAATACAAGATAATAATCGTGTTGTGGTAACTTGACACACAAAACACACACAAAAATATTATGGAGTAAAAATAAAATAAAACAAAGATCAGCCTTGAAAAAAATACAAACCCCCCCCAAAAAAAAAAACAGCCTTGAAAAAATAAATAAATAAATAAATAAAACAACAAAAAAGAAATTTTGTCAGATGTGACAAATCCAAATATATTGAGGGAATCCCGATAAATAATAAAGAAAGAGGTTGGTGAGAAGTCTGTGTGAATATGAGCAGCAAAACGACTTCATTCTTTTCACATTATAAAGAAGGAGAGAGTGCGCTGTATTAAACAATTTTTTACATTGCAGCGTGACGAAAGTGCTGTATCCATTGCGAACGCTAATTTTACCAGACCGAGCTGTTCCATCTTGGAATTTCTTCTGAGCATGCGTGGCACTTTGTGCGTCGGAACTGGCCACACACGGTCGGAATTGACGCAATCGGATTTTGTTGTTGGAAAATTTTGTAGCCTGCAACATGCTCCGATCGGACATTTTCCATCGGAAAATCCGACTGTGTGTACGGGTCATAATGGGAGTGGTTTCATAATTATCAACCAGATGCTGCATCTGCAGGGCTCTAATGAGGAAAGTGAAAGGGTCTGCATTCCTTTAGACGTGATTTTCTATTGGGAGTATCTTGCCAAAAATTACATCTGACTTGTATCTTAATGCAGACTTCTGGGAAAATCAGTGAGCCAATCACACAAGCAGGAAATTATGTTTGGGGGGCGTTCTGTACACAGAAAATTACAACCCTGCAGATTGAAAAGGAGACTGGAGTTACACTTTACATAAGCCCTTCTGGAGGAAGTGAAGCGCTATGGTGGTAACAGCTTTGTAAGAGCTGAAATTGGTGGGAGACTCTGTGGCGGATGTGTCAGTAAAAGTCAATTGTTGTTTTTCCAGAGCTAGGAGGACATTATGTCTGAAGCCATGGTCGACAGATCCCACCTTAGAAATATAACTGGTGAACACTGGCAGTTCAGGGTGGATATCATCTGACAAAGAACAGAAAAATCAGAAAGGTCCAGCGTATAGGCGGCAACTCCCAGGTGGCAAAATCCTATGGACCGGGAAAAGATTAGTAAAGGAACTGGAGAAGTAAGGAATCTTCATTGTTGAAGCCTTAAAAATCTAATGCACCTGTCTTGGGAGAACAGCAGAAGTGCTTTTAAGGGTGTGCTTATCCAAGGGGTGCCTGTGTGAAAATTTGCGTACATACCTGGATGGAAAATATTCAGGATCAGTGGGCCATATCAGCTATATTGGTTGAAGTGTAAAGGGATGTGCACCTTCTGATCGCTTCCAGCCAGCCAGGCTACCAAGTTTGATGGAAAAGTAAAAAATTCTGGTCCAGTTTGTAGCCGAATTAAATAACAAACGAGAAATCAGGAAGGTTCCAGGTGCCCAGAGGAGATGAGAATTAAGTTCACCTCTGTTCCTAGTAAAAAAAAAAAATAGGCAATCTGTGTCCAGTGCTAAACTGGAAAAAAACAACAAGCACAGAAAGTTGTCGTGCAAGATATAGAACCTCCAATCAATTCTTTTATTGCTAAATATACTGTAGAAAATTAGACGCTCTGTAGGCTTATCAGACACCTACTTACTTGTCCCAATCCATTCTGCATTTCAATTCCACTACCAGTTTCAGTGCCTGTGAGAATACATCACTACTTAGATGGCATTCTTTCTTTTAGCCAGCAATTGGGAGATGCTTATCCAGCATCAGGATGCTCTGCTACACAATCTACATTTTGATAGCTAATTAATTGGAAGAAGAGCTTCCTCTGCCCAGCCCAATAAATGAGGTTCTTGGGGGCATTTTTGAATACACAGAAAAATTCAGTAGAACTTCCACAAGGGAAGATCCATCCTCTGATAGAGAAAGTCAATGGTGCTTTGGGAGCGAAGTGCCTTAGTATCCTTGGTTCTTCGTAACTGACCAAATGTTGTTTTCGAATGAAACATTATCACATCAGACCCCAGCCAGAAAGGTTGGAGGACGCATTTAAAAGAGCAGGCTGCTCAAGGTCATGGGATGTTCAGCTTACGAGGCATAGTATTGAATGCTCTCGAACTGAGAGCAGTGTTCAAAGCCTTTCTGTCATTCACTCCTTTTATAACAGGAGCAAGAGTTGTACTGTGCCTAGACAGCAGTAGAAGGGCAGAATTCTTAGGCTGTCAGTGGAACTTCCTGTATAAATAATTGCAATTATACCATAGGAAGCTCTAGTGTCTGTCTCTCCCACAGTTGAGCATTGAGTCACCACAGCCTCTGCCAGTGATGATGGATCTGCTCTCTCATGGCCATTTTTGCTGTCTAGCTCTAAGAGACCACTTTTGATGGCATGGAAGTTGAGCAGCGGAAGCTACCAAGTCAAGGGTGCTCAGTGCAGGTAGTGGCTACCTTGTGTCAAGCCAGAGAGGTCCATCTTTCTTGGTGAAGCGAGAGAACCACATACCCTGGATGTTGATCTAACTCTGATGGCCTGCTTGGCAACTACCTTATCATTCAGGAAAGCTGAAATCTGTGCTTGGTTCCAGCATGGCTTTCAGGCAGGGTCAGTCAGCATCAACACATACAGTCACCGCCCACATTGTTAAGACAACTAAAAGAGCCTACTATTCACAAGACTTTCCTGTTCCAGGGAGGACTTAAGAGTAGTGATGGGCCGAACACCCCCCTGTTCTGTTTGCAGCAGAACTCCCAAACAGAGGAGATGTTCTAACACAAACAACAAACCCATTGAAGTCTATGGGAGCCAAACAGGAAAAATCAAAAGTGCCCATTTTAAAGGCTTATGTGCAAGTAATTGGCCATAAAAGGGGTATGGGGGTCCAGGTACTGCCCTGGGGGACATCAATACATTTTATTTTTTTAAACAATTGTTTTTCCAGGAGCAGTGATTTTAATTATGCTTAAAGTACAATAAGTGCTTAAACAATAAGAATGAAAAATTCCTTTAAATATACTGCCTGGGGGGCCCCCTTAATGTGTATGTAAAGTAGTGCATCTGTAGCATGCATAAAACATGCTACAGCAAAAATTACATTTCTAAAGAAAAAAAATTAGTCAAATCCCATTTAAAATGACTCACGGTTACAATTGCCGGCACCAGGCTATTAAAAAAGAAAGAAAAAAATGGCATGGGGACCCCCCCAGTCCATACCTATGTCAAAATAAAAAAGAAAACGGTGTGGAGTCCCCATGACAATCCATACCAGACCCTTATCTGAGCATGCAGCCCGACAGGTCAGGAAAGGGGTGGGGACGAGCGAGCGCCCCCCGCTCCTGAACCATACCAGGCCACATGCCCTTAACATGGGGGGTGGGTGCTTTGGGGCAGGTAAGGGCCACTTCCCGACAACCCTGGGCTGTCGTTGTCTGGGTCTGCGGGCAGGGGACTTATCAAAATCTGGAAGCCCCCTTTAACAAGACCAGATCTTGCCCCCTCCCATGTGAATGGGTATCAGGTACATCGTACCCCTACCCATTCACCAAAAAAAAGTGTCAAAAAGTAATAACCACAAGAAACTGTTTTTGACAAGTCCTTTATTAAAAAATAAATAAATAGTGTCCCTTGATGTATATCCATCGTCAATCACGGTGCCAGCCTGACCCGTAAAATAGAAAGAAAAAAACGCTCTGCCTCCTGGGAGGCCTTCTGCCCTCTGCCTCCTTTGCGCTTTGCCAGTTCTTTTGCCTGTTCGAACTCATGCTCAAGCTGAACCGTTTGCCCATGCCTACTTGAGTGCACATTCAACCAGGGCAGTGCCAGCTCTGTGAACTTTTCTGTTTTTTCTTGCACCCTCCCGTATGGCGAGTTAGTTCCCATTGTATGCTGCCATGATGCGCCAGGAAAACAGAAAATTGTATACTCACCTATCCGTAATTTTCCTTTCCTGGTGCATCTTCATGGCAGTATGCAGATTCTCACCCAAATGGTGAGAATTACAGAGAATGCTGTGAGCCGGGTCTGTCTTTCATTTATAGTTAACCAGTTCTATCAGGTTGTGGGGGTGGAGCCACAACCCATTGTATGCTGCCATGAAGATGCACCAGCAAATTAAAATTATGGAAAGGTGAGTATACAATTTTCCATTATATAGATCTTTAATGCTTCACAGTAGACTATGAGTGTTATAAGGTATAAGAACCGAGATATCTCCAAAATGAAATAAAAAAAAAAAAAACACCCTGGAACTTAACGGGGTTATAGGAAGAAAATGGCTGAGGGATTTAAGTTGGTTAAATATAGCAAACCCTAACTGTGAACAGCTCTTATTTGGTTCCTCTTAGTCTGTTAAACGTACTATTGAACATCAGGGCCACATCTAGGGGGGTGTTGGGGTGGGCTGTACCCCCGTACCCCCAGATTTCAGTCATGCCCTTCTAGGCTGCTATTGACACTGCACTTGGCACACTGAGCTCCTCCTCCCTGCACTTTCACACAAGGTCCCCTGAGTTGCCCCAGATACAGCCTGCTCAGCACAAAGTGGGCTGCTGCAGTTGCACTATTTTTCACACGTCAGATTGTGGGATGATGCCCCACTCATCAGCTATGTGCAGTTTAGGGAGGTGGAGGTATAATAAGTGTCCTGTCAGCAGTGCCTGCTATGGACACCAAGGACAAGCAGCGTCCATGACATAGTGGCAGAGAGAGATGAAAGAGGAAATGGAGGACCAGGGCTGAGGTTGTCCTGGGCTGGACTCTGGAGAAAATAAATGAAGGGTGCGGATGTCTGGACTTTGGTTATACAAAAAATGGGGAAGGGGGGGAAAGAGGCTGGACTTTAAAGAGACAAAAAAATGGGGTGGGGGGGCAGAGATGGGATCGACTTTGGAAAGACAAAACATGAGGGTGGGGGGCTAGACAGAAAATTAAAAAAGGGGGAGGCTGGACTTTGGAGAAACACTAATGGTGGTGGGGCTTTAGAGGGACTAAAAAAGTGGGAAGAGGCCTGGACTGTGGAGGAACAACCCCCCCCAAAAAAAAAAGCGGGAGGGCTTGATTTTGAGGAGGGCTTGATTTTGCACAGACAAAATGCGGAAGGAGGTGCTGGACTTTAGAGAGATTAAAAAATGGGGAGGAGGGTCTGGACTTTGGAGAGACAAAAAAAAAAAAAAAACATGAGTGGGGGACTGCACTTTAGAGAGACCCAAAAATGGGGCGGGGGGGCTGGAATTTAGAGAGACAAAAAATGGGGGCTGGGGGACTGGACTTTAAAAAGACAAAAAAATGGAGGAGGCTAGACTTTGGAGAAACAGAAAAGGGGGCTGGTCTTTAGAGAGACTAAACAAGTGGGGAGGGGCCTGGACAACCCCCCCCCCCCCAAAAAAAAAAGGGAGTGTGAGGAGGGCTTGGCTTTGCACAGACAAAAATAGTGGTAGGAGGTGCTGGACTTTAGAAAGATTGTAAAATGGGGAAGAGGGTCTGAACTTTGGAGAGAGAAAAAAAAAACAGGAATGAGGGGCTGGACTTTAGAGAGAAAAAATGGGGGGGGGGGGCTGGAATTAGAGAGACAAAAAATATTGAAGGGGCTGGACTTTGGAGAGACAGCTAAATGGGGGGAGGCTGGACTTTAAGACAAAAAAGGGGGGGAGCAGAGGCTGCACTGTGGAGAGACAAAAAAGGGCAGGAGATCTAGATTTTGGAGAGAAAAAAAATGGGGAGAGGAGATGAGGGCTTGACTTTAAAAAGACAAAAAAACTGTGGGGGGGCCCCAGAGGCGTTGCTAGGGGGGTGCGGTCCTCACCTGGGTGACAACCGCTAAAGGGGTGACACCCTCCCGACGGTGAGGAAAGCCCTGGTATTTTTTTTTTCAGCTGACCCGTTCACCCCGCAGCCCGCTGGGCTGGAACAACACACCTCCAGCGCCGCGGCCGCGCCTGGTGTGTCACTGTGTGAGTGTGTCCCCTTTCTTCTTCTTCCACATCCACCCTACTGAGCCAGCAAGCCTCAGCCTGTCACATCTCAGACTGCACTGCAGACATGATGATGATGTCACTACACACACTACTAGTATCTCTGCGTCGCGGCAGGTGCACGCTGTGAAGCTGCCCTCCTCTCCTCTCCAGACTCCAGCTGCCACCCCGCGCCCAGATTCGGAGCAGGTGCGGGGGGGGGTGTCCTGGTGTCCACTGCCGGCCCGAGCCCAGGGTGAGGTGTGTGTGTGTGTGGGGTGACACCATGTTATACCGCACCAGGTGACACCAACCCTAGTGACGCCACTGGGCAGGGCCGTGTATAAGGGGGTACCACCAGTCCTCCTATATGGGGCCCAGGCCAGCATGGGGGCCTAGGAAGCAGGGTGAATCATATGTGGGCAGAGATGGAGATCGGCAGCTGAAAGCCAGCTTCTTCTGCTCTTCCTCCCATAGGCTTTTAACTGCTGCAGAGAAAGCCATACAGGGGATCGGTTCTGTAATTGCCCTCCCGCCCTACTGATCACCCTCACTCTGCACCATACTGTACCTTTCCTCCTGCTACCTAGGCCCCCCTGTGTGCCGCCCCTGCAGTGCTCCTGGCATCCCTTCTCTCCTTCCTGCGGGCAGCTGCAAGCACACAAGAGGATCCTTCAGGGTGGACAGTGGGGAAAGGGTCCGGTCATATTTACCAGCCCCCTTACTTTCTTGAATGAACACAATGAGCAATTGGTACCGATCACTCACTGTATTAATTCATAACTGAAGCATAGTAAATTGTATTTATTTGGAGGGGGCCCTGTCAGGTTGACTGTATGGGGCCCCATGGTTTACAACAGCAGCTCTGTGGGGGGGCAGGGAGGATGGACTTTGGAGAGACTAAAAAACGATGAGGGGGAAGGGAGGCTCGACCTTGGAGACACAAAAAAAAAACAGATGGAGAGGGGGCTGGGCTTTAGATAGACAGAAACTTTGTTGTCTTTGTCAGATCATGTTGGCAGTTCATTCATTGTTTTGGATTGAAAAGCAGGCACTGCTGCCCCTGACCCAGATGGCAATATGAACTCTCAGCTGGAGAATGCACCATAGCTCCCATGCACCAGTTGGCACTATGCTCCTCCCCCCCCAACTTTTATTACTGAGCCCCCAGATCAGACAGGTAGATGAAAAGTAAAAAAAAAACAAAAAACTGACATTGTCCATATCAGAAATGTTGTGGGTTGATATCTTCCTGTGCTCTCTGTCATGGAAATAAGGATACTGACGATGGAGCATAGCAAGCCAGACAACTGATGGGCATACTGGAGGCTGTGTGGAGACACAGGGGTGCACAGGAGTGCAATGGAGAAACAGGGGCACACGGTCACACTGGAGTCACAAGTCGGTAAGCAATGGAGAAACAGGAGTGGGTAGTACCCTGATCATGTTAGTGGGTGGAATACTGTGCCCTTTAAAATCTGGTGTGGGTGGGGGCCTGGTAGAAGGGGGATTGGAGCTAGATACCACTGACTTACAGCATGAAGGTTTGTAGCCATGTTGGATGTTTTCGGCACTGTAAATGGAAAAAGGTGAGAAGTTTCTGTGCCAAATTCTTCTCCATGTTGTTATTCAGTAAACCTTTTGAAAGGGCCTTCTGTGTGGACATTCTTTATTCAAGAAGGTGGGTCTTGAGCCAGTAAAGAGTGGGCTTCAGGCCTGAAGAATGTGGGACAGAATATGGCAGAGCTCCTCCCTTAGGAACATACCTTTTTGGTCAGTGTAAATACAATTTTTTATAATATAAGTATGCATGATACTTTATCCTGCCATTACATTGTTTACAACTGTCTTTTTAATTTATAGACATATCATTGTACCCCATGTATTGAATGCTTATTTTTGACCAGATTCTGTGCATCCTGTATACCCACTTGTTGATTTTGTGTTCTCACTTGTATATATAAAGATTGAGTTTTTCTACCATCACCTTTAAATAAATATCTTATACTCATACCTTACGCCTTTACTTATAGATTGGTTTACCTTTTAAAATACCACTAGAGGAATAACTCTTCCAGTATACTCCCTTAGGAACAGGTATGTGCGTACCCCATCTCAAGAAGAAGTTGGACAGAGCCGCCCCCGGCCATCTTGGTGGGAACTAGCAGCTAATCGGGTTGCTAACAAGTCACTGGAGACAGACGAGTGCACAGAGGTCACTGGAGACACAGGAGTCACTAGAGACTCAGGAGTGGATAGGGGTCACTGGAAGCTCAGAAGCGAACCAGGGTCAACAGAGACAGATGAATCACTGGAAACTCAGAAGTGAACAGGGATCAACAGAGACACATGAATCACTGGAGAGAGACCCAGAAGCACAGAGGGTCACAGGAGTACACAGGGGTCAATGGAGACCCAGGAGTGCAGAGGGGTCACAGGAAGCAGTAAAGGAGGGCTGTAGCAGGGGCCCTGGCTTAGGATTACAGATGCATTACTTGAGTTTCTGGCAGCACATCAGTGTCTTCAGATTGGCCATTGCACCAGTGAAACTTGTAAGTTCCAGTGGCCACACCCCCAGAAAGAACACCCAATACTAAATCCATGGAGAGGTGAGTATAACACTTTCCACTTTATGCCTGTGCTGTCTGGTATCAAATACATTGTTCTCAGGCATCTCTGAGCACTACAGAACCATACTCCTCTATGTTATGGGGGATAGAAGAGGAGAGAGGTTCAGTAGTCATATACTTTTTCTCATGTCCTGATGCAGAAGGGTGAGTAAGCGTTGTCATCCTAGGAATAAAAGTGTGTTAGAGGTAGAATCACCAGGTGAAAATACCAGATACAAAGTCTGAATAAAGAAAACTTATATAGCATCCTCCTAGCTAGGCTGTTGGGTAAATTTAATCTTTGATTCCACTGTTGTGAGTGGAGTAGTGATTGATTGTTTTGATCTTATCGGGGTTTCCAAAGAGTTTGATTACTTGCCCCTGCTCCTGGAAGAAGCTTCTAGAGCAGGGGTCTCAAACTGGTGGCCCTCCTGGTGTTGCGGAACTACAAGTCCCATCATGCCTCTGCCTATGGGAGTCATGCTTGTAACTGTCAGCCTTGCAATGCCTCATGGGAATTGTAGTTCTGCAACAGCTGGAGGGCCACCAGTTTGAGACCCCTGTTCTAGAGCATAGGGAGGGAGATTCAAATGATAAGTTGAATATTTATCCGGCCACAGCCAATCCCTGTGAAGGTGACTGAGGAAGTAACAAGTATGCAGATGAGCCTGTTCATGCTCCCCAGGAGGGTTCCAAACCTTAAGGGGCTATTGCCCCTAGGGACAGCTGAATTGAGTTAAGGATTACAGTCTGGGCCTCAGCAGGTGCTTGGTTGAAGTCTTGGAGAAGAATTACCAAAGGACTATACTTGGAGTGCACTATCCTGAAGTCCTGATCTGGAGAAAGGATATTTTATCTCTATCACTGAGGATTTACCTGTGCATGCTGGGTGGCAGACAAGTTCTGGTATGTTGTGAGTAAAGACCTTGCTATGGGACTTCACCTAATGGGATCTTGTCTGGAGAAGGATTGTCTCCCTCACTGGAAAGTGTCTGGTGGAAAGCTGGAAGGTGTGCAACTGTTTTGGGGACTTGTGAGTACTGAACTGGAATTATGATCCCTGGCAATCATGTGCTCTTGTGATGTAAATGCCAGAGGTAGCTATAAACTGAAACAGCTCTCATGAGGTCTCAGAATACTGGCCATTAGCAGAATCCGTGTATGAGAGTTTAGTGAAATGTGTCCTGTTATGCCGCGTACACACAATGCATACACACAATTGGACATTCTGACAACAAAACCGTGGATTTATTTCCGACGGATGTTGGCTTAAACTTGCCTTGCATACACACGGTCACACAAATGTTGTCGGAAATTCCGAACGCCAAGAACGCGGTGATGTATAACACGTATGACGAGCTGAGAAAAATTAAGTTCAATAGCCAGTGCGGCTCTTCTACTTGATTCTGAGCATGCGTTGAATTTTGTTCGTCGGAATTGTGTACACACGATCGGAATTTACGACAATGGATTTTATTGTCAGAAAATTTGAGATCTAGCTCTCAAATTTTTGTTGTCGGAAATTCCGACAGCAAATGTCCGATGGAGCCTACACACGGTCGGAATTTTCGACAACAAGCTCACATCGAACATTTGTTGTCAGAAATTCCGACCGTGTGTACGCGGCATTAGCGTTTTGGATTATCCCATGCCCTAATCCCTCTCCTTTTTAAAGGTCTTCAAGCAATAAATATCAAAAAGACATCCCGTAGACTGAGTTATTGGAGTCGATGTGCCTACAGCACACAGCAATTAAAGTAGTTATAAACTCAAAATGGTCTTTTTATCTGCATTTAGGTAAAAAAAAACCAAAAAACTCTCAATTCTAATAAAGTGTAATAAAGTCTAACAAAGATCACAAAATGCACAATAATCCTTGCTTGAATTTTATTTTGTACACAGGCAAAATAATCCTTCCAAGACATATAGTGTGGGCAAAAGTCCCTCCGTACGCCAATCTTTTTTCTTATTTTCATTAATAGGCAGTTGCTTTTTTTTAAACATCTCAACATTATATGATACGAAGACCACCTGTACTGTAAGGTTGGATATATCACATGGAAAATGATGGTGGAGATACATTCATTTGTGTTGGCACATTCAATGGAATGCATCCTAAGTGTTTTTGCCTTGCACAGAAAAATCCTTTACATTCTGCCTGGATTTATAGATCAAAAGCTTAAATATATGAGGTAGTTAAAAATTTCCTCTTGCTTGTAAGAATATGTAACAGATTTTAAACTGGCAGTCAATAATCCCACAAAGACCACCGACTGTTTCTCCCATCTCACATTATTTGGCAAACAGATTGCGGGTTCTGAACGGACCACTAATTGGAGCTTATTTCAAGCCATCAGGTGGGTTGAAGAGAATGACTTGTTGGTTTAGGATTGAAAGATCTCGCTGTCTATTTACAGAAATAGCCTCTGATTGGGTATTTTGCTATAGTTGCTAGTAGCCTGTTGCACCTACACACCTGTTTCCCCCCAATTTACTTTAATTTTCTGTTTGCAAAGTCAGTTGCTCCTGTGAATTTAACCACTTGCTTATTGGACACTTAAACCCCCTTCCTGCCCAGGCCAATTTTCAGCTTTCAGCGCTGTCACTTTGAATGACAATTACGCGGTCATCCAACACTGTACCCAAATTAAATTTTTATCATTTTTTTCCCACAAAAAACTTTCTTTTGGTGGTGTTTAATCACTGCTGGGTTTTTTATTTTTTGCTAACAAAATGAAAAAAGACTGAAAATTTAGAAAAAAAAAAAAACAATTTTATAGTTTGTTATAAAATTTTGCAAATAGGTAATTTTTCTCCTTGATTAATGTGCGCTGATGAGGCTTCACTGATGGGCACTGATAGGCTGTACTGATGGACACTGATAAGGTGGCACTGATGGGTGGCACTGATGGGCGGCACTGAATGGGCATTGATAAGTGGCACTGATAGGTGGTACTGATGGGCATTGATAGGTGGCACTGGTGGGCATTGATAGGTGGCACTGGTGGGTATTGATAGGTGGCACTGGTGGGCACTGGTAGGTGGCATTGGTGGGCACTGATTGGCAGAGCTGATATGCACTGGCAGGTGACACTGGTGGGCACTGACAGGCGGCACTGGTGGGCACAGATGAGGTGGTGTTGGCTCTCCCTGTTTGGAATAGTTGTCCTTTGAAAGAAGCTGGCGATCAGCTCTTTTTTTTTTCTCCTCACGCTGTTAGCCTGAGGAGAAATAAAGCCGATTACCAATCTTCTGTTTACATCACGTGATCAGCTGTCATTGGCTGACAGTAGATCACGTGGTAAGGGGCTGGGATCGGCCCCTTGCTGCGATCTGTGATCAGCTGAGTCTCAATGACTCTGTGATCACAGAGCGTACCGTGCGTGCCCCACAGGGGGGGCACGCAGGCAGCTCATGCACGGGAGGATGTCTATTGACACCCTCCCAGCAATTAAGGCCCGCGCTGTAGCCGTCTTTTGGCTATAGCGAAAGCAGGAAATGGTTAAAGGCATTTTACACTTTCAAATGTTTTTGTTGTTTTAACTAGGTATTTTTGTAGTCATATTCCGTGTGTTTGTTTGCCTTACCATGTAATGATGGGCTCACATGTTGCTGCTGTTGTTTGTAGTGTCATTGCTAATCTATTCCTATGTATTCATTCACCTAGCTTGTCCCTATTCACTAAAGGGTCAGGCAATTTTTGGTCATAATCCATGCCTCGCCTTTTACTCTTTGTTGCATCACAAACATGGGATTGCTAAAGTTATGAAATACTTTATGGTAATATCTCTGTTGCTCTGCACCCTTGGTCTGTGTCAGATCTAATTACTGCAGGGTACTAGAGTGAGAGACCCAGTGATTGTGGGATATTTAGGTGGTAGTTTGTAGGTTTGGTGCAGCATGGTGTGGCAGCAATACACATAGGCCCAGTGCGATGAAAGAACTATTAAAATGCAAAGACAGTTCACAATTAACCCTGTGGGAAGGCAGTTTAGCTGGGAACACTCACAAGTCCAACACCAGGCAGAAAAACAGGTTTCAGCTGAACTGACAGCGATTGTTGAGAAGGGCAGAAAGCGGCCTAGCTGTCTTGTGTCCAAGCAAGAAGGTTTTTAGAGAAATTGGGAGCCCTATGCTTTCCTATGCTTTCCCTCCTCGTCAAGAATGTTTCCCTGCTGCTAGTTCTGTCCCTACCAGGCGGGGTACTTTACCCACTAGTAAAATGCATGCCAAACCTGGGAGCTAGGACCTTAAAAAGGCTCTGCCTGACCCAAGATGGCTTCTAGAGTCACATGGGGTGGCAGCATCCAATGGGATAGCTTCCCCAGTGACCCAGGAAACCATATAGGAACCCTGTTATCTTGACTTCCTCTCCAACTGCAGTGCTGCTGCGGAAGAGCGCCACCTGCAGTAGAGAAAGTAGATTGCACCTGCCTACAAGTTTCCTCACAGGAAGTGTCAGTTCTTAGATTACAGACAGATGTTGTGCGTTACCTGTGCAGTGCCACGCCGTATGCCTCATGTTTCAACACAAACAGAAACTTCTGACACTGAAGTGTGAATATTATTTCTACTGTAGGCAGTACAGAGGAACAAATGCCTCCATGATTATCCATCATCATATGCAGGAACATTATGCATGCTATTTACCTGTAAAAGTCTCCCTTATGTAGACATTCGAAAGCCCTGAAACTGCTGCTAGGCGCTGCCATTTTGGACGCAATCTATGCAGCCCTAGCAGACTTAGAGCTGTGACTTTTTTTAGCATTCCCATTGACTGTTACCCCATAAACTACATTAAAGTTTAGATAGGGAAGTGAAGAGAGTGACAGAAGAGCTGGGCCAGCACAGACAGTAATTATACACTCCCAGAAGACAAGAGGACTATCATATAGAAGGAAGGAGGGGGCTGTGCTAAAGAATTGACTCTTCCTGGAGTAGCCACATTTTCTAGAAAGCCCAAAGGCCCGTTGCAAGTGAACAAAAATCATTTATAAGAAGGAAAAAACACTGCCAGCAAGCAATAAATGCTTGATTTTATGTGTTTTTAACATGCAAACTTTTTGAGTTGTGGCAGGGCCTCTCTAAGCCAATGCATAGTATGAACATGGCATTAATGTGTCAATCAGTTGTGGCCTGTCCATGGGGGGCGCACGGGCGCCGCCCCCCCCCCCCATCCTTGCGTTTGGCCCCTGATATACATGCAGGGCGTTGGATGCATGGATTCATCCATTTTTTTTTTAAGCACGTGATTAGAGCCAGAGGCTCTAATAGGCTTCAGAAAAGGGTGGGCAGTTGTGTGACAATAGCAAATGAATATTCGCAATTGGAACACTGATTCTCCTCCCAGCTAATGAGGAAGCGGATCCTGAGACCCGCACCCGATTGACCAATAGGGGATCCCATTGGATTGATCACCAGGAGCGGGAGGGAGAAGACGCAGGGGAAGCAAGAAAGCAGCCACCCGGAGAGAAGCCGCTGCAGCCTGCCGCTCCGGAGAGCTGCCTGCAAGATGGGGTAAGTATGGGGCCCCGACTACTGACCTACCAACCGGGGGGGAATCCGCCAGTTGTGTCAATCAGAAATGCTCAAAAAGAAGCTCATGTACCAGATCTTGGCACAGAGTCAGGAGCGTTTGCGGTCCTGATTTTTGCCACGATTGTATTACAATTTGTCGCTCAACAATCGCAGCAAAATCACACCACGTTTGGGGTGCCATTAAGAGATAAGTAGATTCCGCCCACGATCCAGAATGCCCAGGTGTGAATGGAGCCTTATGCCGTGTACACACGGTCAGACTTGCCAACGGGACAAGCTCCGTCAGCATTTCCGACGGAAAAATTTAGAAATGCCGACAGAAAAAGTCTGATGTGGCACACACACGGTCAGATTATCCGACCAAAAGCTCCCATCTGACTTTTTCTGTCGGAAATTCCGACCGTGTGTACGCGGTATTAGGCTCAGTTTACACTGCTGCGACATGGGATCCGACTTGTGAGACCCCAAGTCTCATGACGTGTCAAATATACATTATATTCCCTATGAGAGCCGTCTTAAAATGGTTGTAAAGGCACAAGGTTTTTTTACCTTCATGCATGAAGTTAAAAAAACCTTCTGTGCAGCAGCCCCCCCAGCCCCCCCTAATACTTACCTGAGCTCCCTCTCGATCTAGTAATGTCCACGAGAGCCTTGCCTCTCCGGGTACTCGCACTCCTGATTGGCATTTGGTTGCAGTGGGAGCCATTGGCTCCCACTGCTGTCAGTCACAGCCAGTGATCCAATCAGGAGACAGAGGGTGCAGGGCCAAGCTGCAACTCCGTGTGTGAATGGACACAAGGAGCTGTGGGTCAGGAGCATGCCTGCTTGGGTGCCCCCAGAGCAAGCTACTTGCTGTAAGGCACCCGGCAGGAGGGAGGAGCCAGTGTGGGACCCAAGAAGAGGAGGATCCAGGCTGCTCTGTGCAGAACCATTGCACAGAGCAGGTAAGTATAACATGTTTGTTATTTAAAAAAAAAAAAGAGAGACTTTAATATCGCTTTAACTGATGCTACACAAGTGGCTCTGACTTTAAAAAAGGTTCCTGCACTACTTTGGCCTGACTTGGGTGTGATTTCAACCCTTGTACAGGCTCCTAAATAGCATCCAAGTCTGATCAAGTCGGAAGGAAGTCGCAGGGCAAAGTCATAGGCAAAGTCGTACGACTTTGTTGTTGCAGCAATGTGACCTGAGCCTTCCTATGCAGATGTGTACAAAAAATGTTTACAGTATATTATTGTAAAAAGACACCTCTTACATTATTATTAATGAAGCCTTTTATTGAAGATCTCTATTTAACTTACAAAATGACAGACTTTTGACATTCTTAACCCACTGCCAAAAAGACCAGAATACTGAATATTACTGACATACTGTACTCACTGCCTTTGTATGCAATGGAGTGAACATTTTCCAAGGCACAAAACAGATGTATCTTTCCACATGTTCACAAATAATCTTTCATTTTAATGGATAAAAGCACAACACATATTTGCAGTGACGCACACTTGCATGTGAACTGGCCACATAACAAGGCTAAATAAAAATAGCTGTTTATGGTCCCATAGCTAAGTGTGAACATAACAATTAACCCCAAACACTTAAAGTGGATCTAAAGGCACAAGATTTTTCTTACCTTAATGCTTTCTATGCATTAAGACAGGGGTCTCCAAACTGTGGCCCGGGGGCCAGATACGGCCCTTTGTTTTTTTTATCCGGCCCTTAGGGCACTATTTCATCCACTAATGCTGAAAATGGGACAACAATTCCCCTTACTAACACCAAAGATGGGGCACAATTCCTCCCAATGACACTAACAATGGGGCACAATTCCTCCCAATGACACTAACAATGGGGCCCAATGAAGCCAATGACGGGACACAATTCCTCCCAATGATACCAATGATGGGACACAATTCTTCCAACTCACACCAATGATGGGGCACAATTCTTCACACTGACACCAACAACGGGGCACAGTTCCTCCCACTGACACCAAAGATGGGGGCATTGTTTTTTTCCCACTGCCGCCGGGACCTTTTCTACTCCCAATGGCCACAGTCTGGCACCCCTAAAGTCTGAAGGACAGTAAACTGGCCCTTTGTTTAGAAAGTTTGTAGACCCCTGCATTAAGGTAAAAAACTTTCTGTGTGCAGCTCCCCCTTAAGCTCTCCCCTGTACTTACCTGTCACTGAGCCTGATGTCGATCCAGTGCTGTGCACAAGAGCAGCGTCGCTGCTCTCTCTCTCCATCCTCATTGACTCAAAGGCAACAGTGGGAACTACTGGCTCCTGCTGCTGTCAATCACAGCCAGTGAAGGGGAAGCAGGGGGTGGGGCCAAGCCACGCTATTTATGCAGGCCCGCATGAGTGCCCTATAGTAAGCTACTTACCATGGGGGCACTCAGTGGGGGGAGGAGCCAGGAGATCCAGAGAAGAGGATCGTGCCTGATCTGTGCAAAACCATTGCACAGAGCAGGTAAGTATGACATGTTTGTTATTTTTTTGTTAAAAACATTACCTTTACAATTACTTTTACAGAGAAACTGAACTCTGGTAAACAGAGGACAAAGGACTAATCACCACAACCCCCATTCCAGTAGTAATATGAGATATTAGGCTGGTGGAACTGAGTGGAGATATTCCATCTTTCAGACATCAATCAGATCTCAATCTGCAGTCAGTGACATTTGTTGGGCATTATATCGCTACCTACCACCCACTCAGACCTGCAATTACAGAGAAAAGTCTTCTATCATTGACTGTGTTGTTGTCTCCCCATGAGAAAGATTCCCAGTCCTTTACCAGCATTGCCTGTGGTCTCCCTGTGGCTGACGTTTCACCATTTCAGACTTAATATGCCTCGTTCTGCACTATGTGTCTTCCTAGAGGTAGCCATCATGGAGGGACAGGGCTTTGCTTCCTCATGTCAGAGTCTCCAGCATGGAGAACAGTGATCAGCATAACAGTAAAATCAACAATCCCCTCCAGATCTCCTGAAACTAACAGTCAAAGGCAGCAGATCCTTCCATCTCAGAATGTAGATATACAGCTATGGGGCTATAAGCACAGGAGTGTCTAGGCACCCTCACGGGTTGCACTGGTATTTTTCGGGAGAAGTACACAAGGGCAGGTGCATGGCTGTTAAAGGAAATTGAAAAATAACAATACTAGCAGGATCAGCATGTAAAAAAAAACAAAAAAAACCTAATGCAGCTACAACACCCAATGGCGCGTACAGACGATTGAATTTCCGACAACCAAACCGTGGATTTATTTCCGACTGAAGATCGTGTACACACGATCGGAATTTTCCACAATGGATTTTGTTGTCGGAAAATTTGAGATCCGGCTCTCAAATTTTTGTTGTTGGAAATTCCGACAAAAAATGTCCGATGGAGCCTACACACGGTCGGAATTTCCAACAACAAGCTCACACCAAACATTTGTTGTCAGAAATTCCAATTGTGTGTACGCGGTATATGTGTTGGTATGCTGCAATACAACACATGTTTGGTTTTGGATTTAAAGTGGTATTAATTACAAAGCCAAAAATGTAATATACTGTAAGTTTACGAACCATTATATGTGTTAGCTACGTTCGTTTCTTTTTTAGGCTTTTCTCTGTTTTCACCTGGTGATCTGGCCAGTAACACACCTCCTATATTAGAGTGACTCCACTCTGGATGAAAGACCAAAAGAGACACCTTTGGACAGCACCATTGTTAATCTGGGGGAGGGGTGTGTTAAATGTACTAGCAGATGTAAATACGCTAACAAATTTAAAGAGGTTGTAAACCCAGCTAAAAAAAAACAAAAAACAAAACTGTAAGACAAAGGCATAATGAGCTAGTAGTATGCATCGCATACTAGCTCATTATGAAATACTTACCTTACAATGAAGCCCTGCAGCGGTGCCCGCACATCGCTGACACGACCGACATCATCCCCGGTGTTTCTTCCGGGTTCGTGGGCTCGGGCGCTGTGATTGGCTGGAGCCGCCCTGATGTAACTCCCGCGCATGCGCATGGGAGCCACTGGTCACAGGTGGCCGTTCCTTCAGAGTGCATGCGCCAATGATGTAATACAGTAAATATCTCCTAAATGGTGCAAGTTTAGGAGATATTTACAGTACCTATAGGTAAGCCTTATTATAGGCTTACCTACAGGTATAATAAACACACAAGGGGAGTTTACTTCCTCTTTAAGCCAAACTAGAGGTAACACTTTATAAGCAGTTACAGCAAACATATTTTTTTTTTCTTTTTGGGATAAAGGGTGAGTTAATTTCATTCAACAAACAGGCTGAACATAACAAACCTCACAGATTCCACACAAGCAATGTGGATGAAGGGATCTCTCCTGCTGTGCTACGTATTCTGACAGCATGGACTCCTCCCCTGTTAGAATATACTGAACAGTGCTGCAGCCATTGGCTAGAGCAGCTGATTAAATGCTGGTTTTCCAGCAGAGCCCTTTAACAGAATAATGGTCTAAATCCGGCTGGTTCCTGGTGCATGTCCCAATTGTATGGATTATTGGGGTCTTAAGGGTCCTGAGAATTTTAGTGTGGGGGGACTTCTCCTAGGTTTCCACAACAAAATATTTACTACTGCCATGCAGGGCAAAGCAATAGGTTCCTGCCCTCTCAAGCTAAATATACCTTCCACTTCTAGTCCCACAAAGTTCTCATCAGCTATCAGTTGCAAAGATAGAAACACATGGGGAGAAAATATAGCTTTGTGTAAGCTAGGACTTAAGCAATTCGTAGCTTAGATATGGTGGCACAGGGTGCCCATTTACTCACCATGTTCAGATGCAGGCATAGACCCTCTAAATATATTTCCCACAACTCCTTGGGTTCCTGGACATGCCCAATGATTGGGAAGATAAGTTTCTCAGCTTCACTCCCTCAGAGAGTCAGAAGACTAATAGTTTACAGCTTCTCCAGAAGACCTAGCTACTGTGGGAAGCCCCTCTCCAATTTCTACCAGAGTACTCCAGTTTCGGTGGGGTGGCTCTTTGTCCTTGCTCATTTGATCCCTCCAACTGTTCACCTGTGTTACCAGAGCTACCCTGGACTTCACTGAATTGGTACTGTTTATAAAGATAATCACAAGTAGTTTTTTTTTTCTGTTCTGAACGGTTTTACTGTAGTAGTAGTAAAATAGTCAATGTAGAACTAAACCAGAAATACTCACCTCCACCTTCCAGTAATGTGGCGGTTACATTGCTCATAGTATGCTGTCATCTTCTTCCGGGTGCCTGGTTAGACAGGATCAATTTGGTTTGTTACAGGCTAGCTGGTAAATGAGCTGGGAATTTTTGTTTTTTGTCTTTTGATATGCGTCGCCCTTCCATGTGCTCCCTGCTGCAAAGGCCAGTTGTAGGTTGCAATGGTAGCTATTCGTTTGTACTGTTGGTAATTGGTGAGGGCACGCACTGGAAACTTTGCCTGTCATTGTGCTATTGCTGGGTGTCCAGTGTGTCCCTTTAAGAAGGGGTGGGCTCCCTCCAGACTTACATGCCCTTAGAGTAATGAGAAAGAAGGGGGAAAAGTGGCACTGCCTAATCTTATTGTGTGATATAATAAATTATGTAAATTGAATAAAATAAATGAAGTGAAAAATAAATAAATTGTGTACTGTCTCTTTAAATAACAAAATCACACTGGAAGATAAATATATAAAGTGCACAGACTCATTCGTGCATCAATCACTGACAAAAGTAATGTCCATAACTAATAAAGTGCTCAAAGTGCTTCTGGTGCAAAAAAACGAAAATCTGTCAGTTTTTTGAAAAAATGTTCAATATTGTAAATAAAAAATACAAACAGAAAGTTCCGCAAAAAAAATCACAGTTCATGGATTCACATGGGTGATCACATTCAAAAAGTGGCTTGTGCTTGAGAAAATAATTTCATTGGTGAAAGTTAGTGAATTTCCATGCATGCTCCTCCTTCAGGTCCACACTCACCAAAAAGATGTACCCCTGCAGGGGTGAAAAGCATCACACTGGAATCGGCTCTTTGTCCCGTATTTCCTCCTCCTCATCCGCGATGAAACCAATCAGTGGGTACAGTCACATGGGAATGGGTAAAGAGAAAAGGCATCTCATCGTGTCAATCCGTAAAACCAAGTTTTATTAAATAAGAAATTTATAAAAAGCACTCTCAATTATGCTGCAGGATAATATACAGCTGTACAACAATGTGTCTGGGACGTCTTGCGCAAGGCATCCCAGAAACTTTGTTGTACAGCTGTATATTATCCTGCAGCACTATTGAGAGTGCTTTTTATTAACTTCTTATTTATTAAAACTTGGTTTTACGGATTTAAATGATGAGATGCCTTCTCTCTTTACCCATTCCTATGTGAGTGTACCCACCCATCCATTGTGGGCGCACTGGAGCCTCCCCGCTACCCATGCGCCCGGCCCCTTTCCGGATGCTGGGCGCATAAATGACAGCGGCTGGGTTTTTTTTTTAAGCAGCTGATTATAGCCAGACGCTCTAATAGGCTTCAAAATAGGGTGGGCTCGGGACGCAGAGCATTGCGTCTGAAGCCCACCCAGTTGTGTTGCAACAGCTAATGAATGTTCACTGTTGCAACACTGATCCTCCTCCTGGCCAATCGGGAAGCGGGTCTGATACCCATCACCCGATTGGCTGAAAGGACAGGCGATCCTATTGGAAGCCTAGGAGGAGGGGAGGAGATGCACAGCGGAAGCGAGGAGGAGAAGAGCAGTTGGCTGATGCCTGGATGCCCTATTCCCGCTGCTGCTTGGTGCCCCGATACCCGCCACTCCTTGGATGACCGATCCCAGCCGGTGCTCAGATGCTCGCCAATGCCCGCTGATGCCCACCGCCTAGATAGGGTAAGTGCCGGTGGACCGACCGGCAGACAGCATGGGGGGGATGGGGGGGTTTGAGTTGCTGTGGGGGGGTTCAGTTGTTTGCCACCCCCCCAAACAAACAACCACCAGCTTCCACTGGTACCCACTGATTGGTTTCACCGCGGATGAGGAAGAGGAAATACGGGACAAAGAGCTGATTCCAGTGTGATGCCCCTGCAGGGGTACATCTTTTTGGTGAGTGTGGACCTGAGGGGGGAGCACTTATGGAAATTCATTAGTTTTCACCAATGATATGATTATCTCAAGTACAAGACACTTTTTGAATGTGATCACCCATGTGAATCCATGAACTGTGATTTTTTTGCTGATTTTTCTGTTTGTATTTTTTGTTTACAATACTGGACATTTTTTTTTCAAAAAAGGACAGATTTTCGTTTTTCTGCACCAGAAGCACTTTGAGCACTTTATTAGTTATGGACATTACTATTGTCAGTGATTGATGTTTTCAGTCAGCACGATTGAGTCCGTGCAATTTATATACTTATCTTCCAGTGAGATTTTCTTATTTAAAGAGATAGTACACAATTTATTTATTTTTCACTTCATTTTATTTATTTCAATATACATAATTTTTTATATCACACAATAAGATTAGACAGCCCCACTTTACCCCCTCCTTTCTCATTACTCTTATACTGATCCCACATCTGTAGGATCTGTAGCAGCAGTTTCATCACCGTAGCCTGGAACATCATACTTACATTATACCTGCCCTTACTCTATCCATTTTTATATATGTAGCACCACCCCAGTGTGGGCCGCTGGAAGATGACTGACCCCAAAGGTTGCCCTGACCTTGCAAGCCTCCTGACACCTCTGACACCCTGGGTTCGGACATATTTCAAAATGACAATGTAATTACACAGACACCAGACTGCAACAAAGTAACCAAGTATTTGTACTTAAAGTTCTTCAAGCAGATAGAACACAAATGTCTTAGGCAAATATTCTTTTAGCATTAAACTCTTACCCTCGGCACATATAAAACAGGTACGTAATACATAGAGAATTACAGTATAATAAATAGAAGCAACCAGTAGAATCTGGAAGAGCCTATGACCACAGGTATAAAAAGGGAGGAGAATGATCCCATATGTCAGACTACTCCCTTTAACTCCTGATGTCACAGGCCCAATAAAATCTGTAACATAATTATAGAACAACAAATTACCAGAAATATAACACCTAATCTCTGAAAAGAGTTCCCCTTAATGTGTGCAGATATTGTGCACAAAGTCCTTTAAGTGGGGGGAAGAAGAGTGGAGAAGTCCTTGTGATATACATGTTCAGTGTGTTCAGCTAGCTTAACCAGGGCCCAGAGGGATTCCTGTACAATGGCATCCAGTACTGCAAATAGCATGTGTCTCCTTGTTGAAGCTTTAGTGCAAAAAAGAGGAATAATGGTGTCTGCATGCAGTATCTTTTAGGGGTGTATAGAGGGTGGACTTCTGCCCACTCACCAATCCTGATGATACCAGGCTCAAGGGAATATGAGGTCCCGGGACAGGCCCCTGTAGAATCTGCCACCAGAGAAGGGTGCCTTACTGCACACCTTGCAATGCTGGGATTCAGCAGGATCTGTATCGTGAAAATGGGAGTGACCCCTCCGACTTTCACTTGGCGGACAAAAAGCTGGAGACAATGGATCCACACCCTCCAGAGACTCCATGATGCCTAGCCTGCAGCACTGGCTCGTATCCCTCCGACCATCCGCAGGGCCGCTGATAGAAACAAAGTGCAGGTTTGTCTCCAAGTGATAATTTATCATGCCACACCATGCCATCCATAGTAAATATGTGCAGAATGCAGTGCAATGCAGTACAATCACCACACCATGCCATATTGCCATCCATAGTAAATATGTGCAGTCAGAGTGCAGTGCAAGGCAGTATAATATTCACTCCCAATCAGGCTGTGCTACAGCAGCCACGATCCGCAGAGACTGCAGGCATTCTACAGGAGACGGTCAGAGACTGCAGACATGCTACAGGAGACGGTCAGAGACTGCAGGCATGCTACAGGAGATGGTCAGAGACTGAATGCGTAATACAGGAGATGGTCAGAGACTGCAGGAATTATACAGGAAACAGTCTCTGACTGTCTCCTGTATAATGTCCATCAATACATTGATAGTAAATATGTGCAGTCAGAGTGCAGTGCAATGCAGTATAATATTCACTTCCAATCAGGCTGTGCTGCAGTAGCCATGATCCACAGAGACTGCAGGCATTATACAGGAGACAGTCAGAGACTGCAGGCATTATACAAGAGACAGTCAGGGACTGCAGGGATCATACAGGACACAGTCAGAGACTGCAGGCATCATACAGGAGACAGTCAGAGAACGGAGACATCATACAGGAGACAGTCAGAGACTGCAGACATCATACAGAAGTTGGTCAGAGACTGCAGGCATGCTACAGGAGATGTGTCAGAGACTGCAGACATGCTACAGGAGACAGTCAGAGACTGCAGGAATCATACAGGAGACAGTCAGGGACTGCAGGCATTATACAGGAGATGTGTCAGAGACTGCAAACATCATACAGGAGATAAGAAAAAAAGGGGGGTTGAATCGTGCTAAAACAGATTGGTGATCATACACATCATCACCAAACCAAATATTTAGAACTAAGTGAAGAGTTCCCCTTTAGTGTATACATAATATACAAAACACATGTCAAATGAACAATCAATCCAAAAATAAAATGTTCAAAGTGATAATAAAAAGTCCATGTATAAAAAATAAATCACCCAAGTGATATGAAAGTATCTTAAAAAAGTTCCAAAAAACATAAATTCCTGCTGTGAGAAGAAAAAAGCGTGCTTGCTCCACCACTGTGAAATCAGACTGGCCGCTTACCAGAAACTCATGCTCCCCCGTTACAGAGGATCAGAGAAAGCTGTTTGTTAATACTGCTTCGAACCACGACCAATGGATCAGAGACCTTATACCGAGATGGGACATCAAAGACTGCAGGGTCAGGCTAAAGATGTTCACACTGACAGGTACTCAGACATCAGCCCACAGCATTGCAGATACGGTCATAGAAGGAAAAAAAGGCTCCATATAGTGTAAAATCATTGACTTTATTGGATAAGTAAAAAGTTAAACTCACATGTTAGTAGACAATAGTAGGCATGTAGTGTAGTCTGGAGCGCCGGCCGGAAGCTCACAGACAGCCCATCCTACTGCAAACAACAGCAGCAATGGGAGGTGACGAGAACACGTCGCTCTGCCCTACGCAGCGCTTTGTGATAGAGTCACATCATCCAGGGGCCCAGGAGCAGCCCAGGAGGAGAAAGTTAAATCCTTCTCCTAAGCGTGTCAGGGCCTCCATGCACTTGATTGGTTGCTAGGATGCTAGACGGGCCCAGCAACCAATCGTTTTGACAGGCAGGACTTGGACGTACTGGGAGCTCTGCCACAGGTCTGGACTTTTACTCGAAGACTACCAGAATGACTGTCTCTGACTGAGGTTGTCGGGCCCCCCTGCTGAACCAAGGACACTGGGCCCGGTACAACAGGGCCAGTTGTACTGGCTTATCAGCGGCCCTCATATCTGGGTCCCTGCTCACAGCAGAAGACCGTGGTTCCAAGAGAAAAACTCCTCCCCAGACCCGGCTATATATGTTCTTACCCAGCATTCTGCTCTCTCTCCCAGCCAGCTGGAACTTGAAGTCTGCAACAGTCTGTCTCCAATGTAAATCCTGGCTCCTCGGACCACATATCCCAAGTTCCCTTGCTCTCAGCTATGATCTATTCAGGAGATGATGACACAGTGTCTGTGCTAAGCACCAGAAGGAAACAGGCCCACTACAGCTGATGCTAGAGAATGTCCCACGATGACACAGGCAAAGCTAGCCAGCACCTGGCAACATATATGTGCTCCAACTGCAGCTTATGCATGTAATTGCAAAATGTGTTCAAACTAAACCCCTTGGTTTTAATGTCAACTGTTAGACAGGGTCAATTTGATTTGTTGCAGGCTGGCTGGTAAGTGAGCTGGGAATTTTTTTATTGTTGCTTTTTGATAGGTTGTGGTATCAACTAATCAAACAATGGAATAAACCGGAGAGTGGGAATGGAAACTGGAGAGAGGGGAAAGTGGGGGGCATAGAAATGTCAATAAATTCAATAAACGTCAATAAATTTTCTAACTTATAACGTTCGAGGATACACCAGGAAAGAGGTACAAAATATTAAAAGAGGTTAAACAATCCTCAGCAGGAATCGTTTTTTCTCCAAGAGACACAAATATTACATGAAACAAACCAAGTTATATTCAAAAGATTATCCGACATGGTATTATGGGGACTCAACTACAACAAAAAGGGCAAAATTAATGGCCATTGGGCTGGCCAAAGAACTACAGTTTACTCTAAGAAAAATGATGGTGGACCCTGAAGGTCGATTTCTGTTTCTAAAGGGAAGATTATTCGATATGGATGAAATTAACATTTATTGTCCCAATAAGAACCCAATATGCTACTTGAAGGAGATCATGGGGAAATTAATGGATTCTAAAAAAGGTAGCCTGATCATGGCAGGAGATTTAAATTTTTGTATGGACCCAACAATAGACAGTATGTCCCTTGCACAGGGGACTAAGAAACAACATCTTAGAATCAGTGGCGGACGCTTCATTAGGGGTGCCGCCCCCTAATCCATGCGCCCGGCCCCTATTCTACATGCAGGGTGTCGAACGCATTGATTTTAATGTGTTTTTTTTTTAAGCACGTGATTAGAGTCGGAGGCTCTAATTGGCTTTAAAAAAGGATGGGCTCGGGGCGCAGAGCACTGTGCCCTGAGCCCACCCAGTTGTGTGATATTAGTGACTTAAAGGGGTTGTAAAGGTAAAAATTTTTTCACCTTAATGCATTCTATGCATTAAGGTGAAAAAACTTTTGACAGTACCGCCGCCCCCAGGCCCCCCGTTTTACTTACCTGACGCCTCGAATCTTCGCTCCTCGTCCTCGTCAGCTTCATTGCAGCTCAGCCTGGTCGCTGATTGGCTGCAGTGGATGGATTGAAAGCAGCGCAGCCATTGGCTCGCGCTGCTGTCAATCACATCCGATGACGCGGCGCGCCGGGGGGGCGGGGCCGAGTGATACAGCGAGCGGCTATAGCCGCCGGCTGTATCACGGGAGCGCGCCCGCAAGCACTCACCACCGTGCGAGGGAGCTCGCATGAAGGTGGTAAATGCTTGCGGGGAGGAGCTGAAACAGCCGCCGAGGGACCCCAGAAGACCAGGTTCGGGGCCACTCTGTGCAGAACGAGCTGCACAGTGAAGGTAAGTATAACATGTTTGTTATTTAAAAAAAAAAAAAATAAATAACTTTACAACCCCTTTAATATTCACTAATGTCTTTCTGCTTCTCCTCCTGGCCAATCAGGAAGCAGGTCCTGAGACATGCAGATGGAAAGGGATGCATGTATCCAAACGCACAGTGTCTCCATTCGAATCTGTGCACCCACTTCTATAGGTGAAGCTCTCTGGTGGATGAAGATGCAGCAAAAAGTGGGTCAGCATACAGGACCTGTCTCAGCGCCTGTTTGAATGAGCCCTTAGGGAAATTTATAAAAACTAGAGAAGACAGAATTTGGAACAGCTGTGCATGGCAACCAATCAGCTCATAGCTTTCATTTTTTGAAGCTGAACAAGCTGAAGATAGAAGCTGATTGGTTGCCATGCACTGTTCCAAATTCTGACTGCACCAGTTTTGATAAATTCCCCTCACTGTGTTTTACATTTCTTACTCCTGACTACTGCATTCAAAGTACAGCACATTCTTTGTTAAAGTGGTTGTAAAGACACAAGATTTTTAGTCTTCATGCATTCTATGCATGAAGGTAAAAAAACCTTCTGTGTGCAGCAGCCCCCCCAGCCCCACCTAACTGCTGTCAATCACAGCCAGTGAGTCAATCAGAAGACGGAGGGAGTGGAGTCGAGCCATGGCTCCGTGTGTGAATGGAGACACAGAGCTGCGGCTCGGGAGTGTGCCTGCTTGGATGCCCCCATAGCAGGCTGCTTGCTGTGGGGGCACCCAGACAGAGGGAGGGGCCAGGGGTGCAGGCGAGGGACCCAAGAAGAGGAGGATCTAAGCTGTTCTGTGCAAAACCACTGCAGACAGCAGGTAAGTAAAACATGTTTATTATTTAGAAAAACAAGACTTTAATACCACTTTAAGGTTAGCTGTGTGCAGTAAAGGATATGCAATAGAACAGTTTTATTTTGTTAAAATTAGAATACTGAGGTTTGTATTGTCTGTTACATACTCGCCTGTGCCACAGTCATTAAAGCATATGGCCCTTTAAGCCCCTCCAACTGTTGATGCAATCTAACCACACCCACAGTTTTGGCGTGGTGCCACTATATTGCCACCTACCATTTATCTTGTGGGGGGGGTTAGAGGTGCAAAAAAATGTCCTGCTCCGGGTGCCAGATGTGCTAGCTACGCCACTGACAAGAAGTACTACCATTCCTACAAAAAAAATTGAGGAACTGACACCCAATCTTTTAGAAGCGGTAAGAAATCTATTGGATAAATTGTCAAAGTTGTTCTTACAGGTGGACCATAACCTGGTATCAATGGGATTGCAAATGAGATAACCACAGGAGAGAGCCCTCCCATCTGGGAAAGATAACTTAGCATACCTCCACAATTTAAGCAGATCTTTGTTGCCAAGGGGGACTAGCCAAAGACCAATTTCATTACTTTAATAAGGTTGTGGCAGCTCAAAAAAATGCCCTTTGGGCTGAACAAAGGGCCTGCCATTTTCCAAAAGTTGATGGAACATTACTTTGAGAACAAGTAACTGTATCGTGATCTAACTAGACAATGTAGTGGTGATTTCTGCCACATTTGAGGATCATCTTGCACACTCAGATGCTGTGTTGGTCAGTCTGCATCAGTGATGCTCAAACCTAACAAGTGCCATCTAGACATGTCCAATTCGTTTTGTTCCAAATTCGTTTTTTACAAATCAGTTAATTCGGAAATATCTGAATTAATGAAAACCAAATTCGTAAATTCGAATATTCAAAAATAAGTAAATTTGGAAATTCGAAATTCCGAAAACCCCAAAACTCGATAATCTGAAATAATAACTAACTAATAATAACTTAACTATTACTAACTATTAAATTATAGGTATTGGAATTTCCTTTCAAATTTGGCTGTTAGTGAACGTAATGAATAAGAATTTATACAAAGTTACGAATTATCTGAAATACCGAATGCCGTATCTAAACGAATGGAACGAAACAAAATAATAATAATAAATAACAATAATAATAATAAAAACTTTTTATTATTACAGTGGTACCTCGGTTAACAAACTTAATTTGTGAAACGACTCCGGTCGCGAACCAAATTGGTTGTGAACCGAGGCAAATTTTCCCATAGGGTTCAATGTAAATCAGGCTATATATACACTAAAATTATGAAATGTATGTACAAAAAAAAGCATTTTAAACATATATTACATACAGTCTTTTACATTAAGCTGACCTCTTTCATGGGTACATCTAAAAAGAAAAAAAAAACTATAGCTCCTCTTTAGAGCCCTTTCACACTGAGCCGTGCCGGGCGTTAGCGGTAGTTTTAGTGGCTCTTTACCGTCGCTTTAGCGGCACTTTTCGGCTGCTAGTGGGGTGCTTTTAACCCCAGCTAGCGGCTGAAGAAAGGGTTGAATGCACCCGAAAAGTGGCGCTGTCGAATCGCTTTTCAGGCGCTTCACATCGCTGCCTATTCATTTCAATGAGCAGGGGCAACCTAGGTGTGGTGTATACACCGCTCCTCCACCTCCCCAAAGATGCTGCTTGCAGGACTTTTTCTAAGGACTGTGCATCCAGGAAAAGATCATCTGAGGGCATGATAAAGTTGTAGAATTCATATGAACTGTTTTTCCATGATTCCCAATCAAGTGAGCCCACCCTCATGGTAGTCAGGGGGCAGAAACCCCTATCTGAGTGGACAGGTTCTCCTAAGACTCTCATCTTGCACTGCTCTTCTCAATATGAACGCGTCAGAGCAGGGAAGATGACCATGGCTCGTGTTCGTGAACCAAAGTGGAGTTTACGACCCGAAGAAAATTTTTGTGAACTCTTCTTTTCACGAACCGAGTTGTTCATGAATAGAAGCGTTCCTGAACCGATTATTATTATTATTATTTACTTTTAATTTGTTCCTTTCCATTTGTTTAGATTCGGCATTAGTTATTTCAGATATTTCGTAACTTCGGATAAATTCGTATTCGTTACGTTCACTGACAGCCAAATTTGAAAGGAAATTCTAATAACTATAATTTAATAATTAGTTATTAGCTAGTTAGTTATTCTTTCGAATTTTCAGATTTTCTTTCTTATTTTCGAATTTACATATTATCAAATTTACGAATTGCGATCATAACGAATGACCCAGAAAACAAAGAAAAAAAATTTAAATCAATGAAACGAAAACGAACAATTTTTTTGGCAGTGCAAACATGAGATCAGATTCCTAGGACACATCATCTCCGGAAAAAAGCATACTCCCCAATTCCGAGAAAGTAAAGACCACCAATGACTGTGTCCAAAGTCAGACCTTTTGTGGAGCTGGCAGAATATTATCAGCCCACAGGTTAGGAGTGGCGTTTCTTTCTTCTGCTGAATACCAAAGGCTGTTTACATTGGTGCTGATCCGACACTTTTATATGTGAGTGTATCAGTTTACTTATTATTTTGTGGTTTTATCTAATAAAAATACTACACTATAAAGTACTTTTTTGCATGGCATTTATGATTACCATCTATAACAGAGAGAGGCTTTAATGGCTTGGGGAGTTGTTAGAGTGCTGATGTCCCCTAGTACCATATCATTGGAGGTTCATTCTGTTATATGCTTATTGGGTCATTTGTGGCCAGAGCTGTTTGGTAAGCATGCAATGCTTATATCACATGGTGAAGATACACAATTTCCATTGAATTTGCTTAATGTTGGGAGGATATTTATTGGATTATGGATGTTATATGAAATTTTCACATGATTATTCTGAGACATTGGGTGTTGGCTGATTCACTGAACTTTTTTACATAATACTCGTATTATTATTGTTTGAACTACACGGTCTCTACACCATTAATGCATTGGATTTCTGATGTTTTATTTATATATTACTCCAAAGACATGCTGGTAGGTTAATTGGATCCTGTCTAAATTGGCCCTAGTATGTATGAATGTGAGTTAGGGACCTTAGATTGTAAGCTCCTTGAGGGTGTAGGGACTGATGTGAATGTATAATGTATATGTAAAGCGCTGCGTAAATTGACAGCGCTATATAAGTACCTAAAATAAATAAATAAATAAAATATAATATTGATCACACGATTATTTGAATATAAGCTCACAGTTCTCTGAGCAAACACATTATTAATTAGTAATTAATTAATGTATTTGTGCACATTGGAACACTGTTATTTAGCAGCGCAGCCCTTACACTTGCCCTTACACTTACCTTTTGTGTGGGAACACACATCGATGCTAGCAGCAGCACTAATATTCTATTCTAAAGCACTAGCAGCAGAACTAATATTCTATTTGCATTTTTCAAACAGTTCCGATTTGGATTCCACGCTTATTTTTCAACTGGCACGCTCTATATTACTTACGTTTATTTGGTTAAGATCGTCGGCTAGGCTTAGGTAGGATATTCTGGTGAGGAAGAGAGACACTGGTGGAGCAGGTCTGCCGTGTTTGGAATTACATTATACAGCGGCAATACTTGGCAGAATATTAGACTGTTTCCACCACGGTCCTTTTAAGCAGTGGGTTACTTTGGAGTTGGACTTATTGCCAGTACCACTTACGTCTCTTCCATGGCTGCTCTCAACAGACTGACCTCTTTCACAGCTAACACTCCCACTCTCTTCGTTTTTATACGTCTTGGACAAGACTATCACTACTTATAATATATCGTTGTGCCCGGGGCCTCTTACCCCAATTCTGGGGAATCCAGGGTTTTTACCTGGAAGATCATATAAGGGCTTTCTGTGTTGGCAACCACCATACCCATCTCCTATTTAACATGCACTCACCTTGAAGGATCTGAAACCCCTAAGTGAGCTTAGCTCTATTCCTTGCACTAGACGAGGAGATTGGCTTCAATATTTCCAATTACGTCATTTTTATGATGGTTTGGGCATAGAGCGGCTTTGTAGGGATCTGACTAAGGTTGAGGAGCTGTGTCTTTCTGATCAAAAATGTACACATATCCTCACTAAAATTTATGGAATTATTTTATCTCACGCATTCCCTCATCGCCCTTTATATATCCGAGACTGGAAGCAATAACTAGCAACCTTAGCCTCCAATTCGCAAGAGAAAAACGATAAAATCATATCTAGATGGTATCACTGTCCAGCCCTATTAAATAAAATCAACCCAGCCTTACCAGACCAATGCTGGAGATGTGGTGGGCCTAGTGGTACACATCTACACACGTGGTGGTTTTGCCCGGCAATAAAACCATACTGGTCTGTCATATTCTGCCAGTTGATCACGGGTAAGAGCTGGCCAGAGACCTCGGAGGTTGCCCTGCTATCTCTGATCCAGTTCAATCATATCCATTAAAAGGAAATATTTAGATATTTATTGATGGCAGGTAGAGCTTTGATACCCAGATATTGGAAATTGGCAGTAATTCCAACAATACGAGAACGGGTTGATGAAGTGAACTATACCATGCGTATGAAAGAGCTGGTAACCTCGAAGTATTAGACAAATGCATACTTACAGACATCTACATACAGTATGTGTATATATTCATATATATATATATATATATATATATATATATATATATATATATATATATATATATATATATATAGGTCCCTTTCTCATATAACAAACTTGGAAGATAGGCCAGGCCACTTCCCATTATTGGACGCCTCCTATCCCCCTTTGTTTTTCCTTTTTCTTTTCTTTTCCTCTTTTTTTTTCTCCTTTCCCGATAATTTAGAATTTGTTGGAGAACAAGGTGTTGATAGAAAATATTGCATCACATTATAATTGTATATTATGTTGATAGTCGATGCATGACATGATGACATGCTGAAATGCTTAGGTTTTGGAGTCTAGCCTTAAGTAGAGTTAACCACTTCCCTACCGTGCATAGTCATATGACGGCGGTAGGAACCGTTTGTCCCTCCAGGCTGCCGTCATATGACGTCTTTTACTTTCTGAGCCTCTAGGGGGTGAACGTGCGCGCCGCGTCACTAGGTACACTATGCGCATGCCCGGCGGCCGCGATGACCGCCGGGCACCCGCGATTGCCCGTGAACACAGCAGGACCATGGATCCGTGTGTGTAAACACACAGATCCACGTCCTGTCAGAGGAGAGGAGACCGATGGTGTGTTCCCAGTACAGAGGAACACCGATCGTTCTCCTCCACTTGTGAGACCCCTCCCCCTACAGTTAGAATCACTCCCTAGGATACACATTTAACCCCTTCCTCGCCTGCTAGTGTTAACCCCTTCCCTGCCAGTCACATTTACATTTAGTAATCAGTGCATTTTTTTATAGCTCTGATCACTGTATAAATTTGAATGGTCCCAAAATAGTGTCAAAAGTGTCCGATACGTCAACCGCAGTATCGCAGTCAAGATAAAAATCACAGATCGCCGCCATTACTAGTAAAAAAAAAATAACAATAAAAATGCCATAAATTTATCCCCTATTTTGTAGACGCTATAACTTTTGCACAACCCAATCAATATACACTTATTGCCATTTTTTTACCAAAGATATGTAGAAGAATACATACCGGCCTAAACTGAGGAACAAAAATTGTTTTTGCTTTTTTTTTAATGGGATTTATAATAGCAAAAAGTAAAAAATATTGTGTTTTTTTCAAAATTGTCACTTTTTTTTTGTTTATAGCGCAAAAAATAAAAACCGCAGAGGAGATCAAATACCACCAAAAGAAAGTTCTATTTGTGGGGAAAAAATTATCAAAATTTCATATTGCATGACTGCGCAATTGTCATTCAAAGTGTAACAGCGCTGAAAGCTGAAAATTGGTCTGGGCAGAAAGGGGGTGAAAATGCCCTGTATTGAAGTGGTTAATGAAAATATATAGAATTGCTGATGTTATAACTACCACATTTTCCAACAACAATAAAAATGTATTAAACCAATATTCTATTTAAAGCAGTAGTAAACCGCCGGCGATTTTTTTCTTTTTTAACTTGCAAGGCAAAGTTTTAATGTGCTTGTATGCTGTCAGAGCTGGGTTCAGCCCTTCCTTCCCTTAGCTGGCCGCTCAGCTGTCGGCTAATTGCTAAGTATATATGCATATATGTTAGCGCACAGGACCAATGATAATGCAATAGAGATAATGCAATAAAATGATGCAATAAATAATGCAATACAATAATGCAATAAAAATGCAGTGGGATATACAGTAGACTAAAGATAGGGATAAGTTTGTAATTGCTGGAGACATAAAAAGTCCATGACAAATAGTCACTGTAGTTAAAAAACTGTGGTTTAAAAAACTTGGGTGTCTCTGTATAGGAACCAACGCTAAGGGCAAGCTTTTCCAGGTGAGCGAAGTCAGCTCTCTAATACACAGGAGAAAAAAACAAAGAAAAGCGCCTCTGAGTGCAGGTATTTATTAGTAACAATAGATAAGTAATCCACACTTACAAGGATGTAAGGAAAGAACAGCTCCGAAGGGGGGGGCAACTCATGGATCAGTCCCAACGTCCATAGCGAGGATAAGCAGCAGAGTGACTCCGGAGGGATGGCCGTGGTCCACGGAGAGAACAAGCAGCTGGGCTAGATGGATGTTCCGTAATCCAACAGGGCGCTCGTGGGCGTGTGACGTCACCAGAGTGAAAGAGATCACAACGCGTTTCAGAGCATGCGCAAAGCTCACACTGGGCATGCGCGCTCCTTTATCAAGTATAAAGAGGACTGGTCAGGGCATTATACATGTATATAGAAGTATAAAGAGGACCTGTTATGGCTCTATACATGTATGTAGGAGTATAAAGAGGACTGGTCATGGCATTATACGTGTATATAGAAGTATAAAGAGAACCTGTCATGGCTCTATACATGTATAAAGGAGTATAAAGAGGACCGGTCATGGCTCTATACATGTATATAGGGGTAGAAAGAGAACCTGTCAAGGCTCTATACATGCATAGGAGTATAAAGAGGATTAAGAGGTATAAAAGCAGTGAAACAAAATTAAGTATATTTGTTGATAAAAAACGTTAAAAAGGAAGAAAGCTGCAATTAGAAAACCTGAATATTCAGCTAATAGATATGTGTAACAAATTTAGATGCACAACCAAAATAATATAAATAAATGTATAAAAACCACATAAGTGTAGGAATGAAAAAAAAAACTCAAATAGTGCCACAATATAGTTAATAGTCCATAACAGATATCAATCCGTGTAAATCCATTGAAATTGGTGTAACGATTGCTCTATTCACCCCGCAAAAAGGGCAGCCAGATTTTAAGACCAAAGGGCTGCTTACCAGATCTGTTGGATTTCAGGTTATAGAGATCATATAGGCATACACAGGAGGGATCAATCAGTCAGGGACGGTGTGTTCACACGTTCATTCGATATCAGAATCCTCTCCTCCAAAGGCAACTCTGCAACTGCTGCAGTATGCTTCGTGGGACCCTTGTCAGGGTAAGATCGCGTGGAGCGTATTATGAAAGGAAGACTTCATGGTGCAGTACTAAAATCAAGGTTTCTTTATACCAATATGATGATAAGCAACTGACATCCCAAAAAAAGGTGTATTCGATAAGAACAGCCGCGGCTCAAGCCATCCAGCTGGTGCATGGTGACATCAGGTCATAGAGCTCCACCACGCACCAGCTGGATGGCTTGAGCCGCGGCTGTGAGTTCTTATCGAATACACCGTTTTTTTGGATGTCAGTTGCTTATCATCATATTGGAATAAAGAAACCTAGATTTTAGTACTGCACCATGAAGTCTTCTTTCTACCTTTCATAATACGCTCCATAAGCGATCTTACCCTGACAAGGGTCCCACGAAGCATACTGCAGCAGTTGGAGAGTTGCCTTTGAAAGAGAGGATTCGGATATCGGATGAAGGTGTGAACACACCGTCCCTGGCTGATTGGTCCCTCCTGTGTATTCCTACATGATCTCTATAACCTGAGATTCAACAGATCTGGTAAGCGGCCCTTTGGTCTTTAAAATCACTTTTTTGGCTGTTGTCTGACTGCCCTTTTTGCAGGGTGAATAGAGCAATCGTTACACCTTCTGAAGAGTCCAATTTCAACAGATTTACACGGATTGATATCTGTAATGGACTATTAACTATATTGTGGCACTATTTGTGTTTTTTTCCGTTCCTACACCTATGTGGTTTTTATACATTTATTTATATTATTTTGGTTGCGTATCTAAATTTGTTGCACATGGCCCTATACATGTATAAAAGGACCTGTGCGTGGCCCCGATGTCAGCTGGCCACCCACGATCGCTCCACAGAGAGCTAGAGCGGGGATCTGTCATCGTAAACAGACAGATCCCCATTTGAACAGGGGAGGAGAGACCGATCTGCTGTTCCTAGTGATTAGGAACAGAGATCTTTCTCCTCCTCCAGTCAGTCCCATCCCCCCCAGTTAGAAACACCTCCCAGGGAACACATTTAACCCCTTCCCTACCAGTGACATTTACACAGTAATCAGTGCATTGTTATAGCACAGATCGCTGTATAAATGTCACTGGTCCCAAAAATGTGTCAAAAGTGTCAGATCTGTCCACCGCAATGTCGCAGTCTCGCTAAAAATCGCAGATCACCACCATTACTAGTAAAAAAAAAAAAAAATAATAATAAAAATGCCTTAAATCTATCCCCTATTTTGTAGACGCTATAACATTTGCACAAACTAATCAATATACACTTATTGCGTTTTTTTTACCAAACATATGTAGAAGAATACATATTGGCCTAAACTGATGAAGACATTTTTATTTTTTTGGATGTTTATTATAGCAAAAAGTAAAAAAAGTATATATATATATTTTTTTTCAAAATTGGCGCTATTTTTGTTTATAACACAAAAAATAAAAACCGCAGAGGTGATCAAATACCACTAAAAGAAAGCTCTATTTGTGGGAAAAAAGGACATAAATTTTGTTTGGGTGCAACGTCGCACAACCGCGCAATTGTCAGTTAAAACGACGCAGTGCCGTATTGCAAAAAAAATGATTGAAGTGCAATGTTTCTATTATTACATTGTTATATAAAATAAAATAGTTCAACTCACCATAATGCAGAATCAGTGGGAGCCCTGAGTGTGTCACTTGCCAACGTCACCTGCCTTCAGATGCGGATTGTACCTTGCCACATGTTGCGGATTGTCACTTGCCACAACGTCACCTGCCACACATTGCGGATTGTCACTTGCCACAATGTCACACATTGCGGATTGTCACTTGCCATGACGTCACCTGCCACACATTGCGGATTGTCACTTGCCTCGACATCACACATTGCTGATTGTCACTTGCCACGACACCACCTGCCACACGTTGCAGATTGTCACTTGCCACGACGTCACCTGCCACACGTAGCAGATAGTGGATTGTCACTTGCTACGTCACCTGCCACACATTGCAGATTGTCACTTGCCACGTCGTCACCTGCCACACGTATCGGATTGCCACGACGTCACCTGCCACACGTACCGGATTGTCACTTGCTACGACGTCACCTGCCACACGTAGCAGATTGTCACTTGCCACGATGTCACCTGCCACACGTAGCGGATTGCCACTTGCTGTGTCCCAGAGTAAAGGCCCGCCAGCCCACTGATTGGCCAGCAAGCCCACTCACAACCTGACTGTCCCGCCCGCTGACTGACTTCCCCTGTTCTGCCCGCACGCTCCTGTCCCTCATCGGATAGTGTCTGCCTTGCACTGCGCAGGCGCAGCGCTTGTGCAGTACGGAGGACAAAGGAGACGCCAAAAGTCTCTGAACATGAACAGTGGAAGCGTGTGGCACAATGTACTCTTAATTGCGCAGGTGCCGTGTAGAGCTCATGAACAGCTGGTCATGTTCGGAGACTTTCGGCGTCTCCTTTGTCCTCCGTACTGCGCAAGCGCTGCGCCTGCACAGTACAGGGCGGACACTATCTGATGGGGGACTTTTCTCGGCAGGACATCGGCTCCTCACAGTGGGGTCCACAGCGGAGCGGACGGAACGGGCTTGCAGGTGGCAATTTGCCGCCCCCCTGAAAGTGCCGCCTGGAGCCATCGCTCCATCGGGTCCCATGGTAGGGCCGGCCCTGGAGCTGAAGGTTCGAGTTACCGAACGTCAGCCACAAAACCTTAATGACTTGGAGAGATGTATGCAAACCTGGTGGCCAACTACAAGAAACATCTGACCTCTGTGATTGCCAACAAGAGTTTTGCCACCAAGTACTAAGTCATGTTTTGCAAAGAGGTCAAATACCCTTTTCACTCATTAAAATGCAAATCAATTTCTAACTTTTTTAAATGTGTTTTTCTGGATTTTTTTTTTGTTATTCTGTCTCTCACTGTTAAAATAAACCTACTATTAAAATTATAGACTGATCATTTATTTGTCAGTGGGCAAACGTACAAAATCAGCAGAGGATCAAATACTTTTTTCCCTCACTGTATAGGTAAGCCTTATAATACCTATAGGTAAAATTCATGTATGGGAGTTTACTCCCCCCTTTAATCTAGTATTGGATCACAAATAATTACTTTACACTTTTAGGCTTTATTTCACAGGTAGCGCAGAAGTAACACTTTCAATAAAGTTCCTCAGCTTCTCTCCTTCAGCAGCTCAGATAGGGCACACCAGATGAGGCAGAGGTATCTGGGTAAGTGACCTGCAGACAGGTTGGAAACCCTCCTATGTCACAATTTGCTTGTAGGCAGCCAGGCAGAAGCCAAAAATCTTTCTGTTTTTATTAAAAGAATTAAAGTATAACTAAAGAAAAAACTTTTAATTTAGTTTTAGATTGTTGAGGAGAGGGATATGAACAACCTGTCAGTTTGTATTGCTATCTGTGCCCCCATTAAGGAGATTCACCCCTTCTATTTGTCCTGTTTACCATTAAGGATGAGCTGCGGCGTGTTCGCACAGCCCACGTGCAGAGCCCGCCAGGAAGTCGGCACTGCGCTAATCACAGGCGGTGAGACATTTCCTGATCTCTGCAGCCGCGCATCGGGACAACGTCTCACTGTCTGTGATTAGCGCAACGCAGTGCCGACTTCCTGGCGGGCTCTACACGTGGGCTGTGCGAACACGCCAGAGCTCATCCTTATTTACCATTATCATTGAAAGTGAAAGTAAAAGAAAATCCCAAATTTTGGGTTGTCCTCAGAAAAGTAATAGAGGGAAAAGTTGCCAATGGGGACACTAGTATTGGTGACCTGGGGGTCCCCAAGGGATTCCCTTAATTTTCAGGGATTTCCCTTTTACTTATAAAAGTTTGGCTATGGGACAGGAAATGAAGGGAAATTTCCGCAATGGGACACAGGTGGTTAAAAAAATCTGAAAGGAGTTATAACTCTCCCCTACTCTATCCAAAAATGAAAAAAAAAATTGCCTATAGTTCTACTTTAAAGCGGGGGTTCACCCACACCGCCAAAAAAAAAAAATATTAAAAGCTAGCAGCTACAAATACTGCAGCTGCTGACTTTTAATACATGGCCACTTACCTGTTCCAGGGTCCAGCGATGTCGGCAGGGGACGCCAAGAACCCGCTCGGTTCTCGGCAGCTGCCGCCGCCATCCTAGCTGAGGGAATCAGGAAGTGAAGCGTTGCGGCTTCACTTCCCTACTGCGCATGCGCGAGTCGCGCTTCGCGTCCCAAGTGGTCGCCGCTCTCTCCTGGGAGCTGTGTGTTCCCAGGAGACAGCGTGGTAGGGACGGGAAGAGGCATAGACTCCCATGGGAGTCTATGCCGGAAGTGGGTGCAAATACCTGTCTTAGACAGGTATCTGCACCCCCCTCCCCCCTGAAAGGTGCCAAATGTGACACCGGAGGTGGGGAGGGTTCCGAAAAGCGGAAGTTCCATTTTTGTTTGGAACTCCGCTTTAAAGGACTTTTTCCAAGGTGGCAGGGTGTTTTATGCAATTTAATTTTTTGTAGTAAAGAAGTAACTAGCGGTACAATGTACCTTTACTATTACAGGTGTTTAGATATCTGAGGGACCCATTGTGTTAAAGTGTCTTCCAGATTCAGAAATGCCCCCCTTCTTTCCCCGCAGACCCCCAAATCCACTAGACCCCCAAATCCACTGAGCCAGGGTTGTAGGGAAGAGGCCCCTGCACCCATTAACATGGGAATAAGGTGCTTTGCTAGGGGAGCCCCCTGGCAAGGTAACCTTCCCATGTTGAGGGCATGTTGTCTTGTATGGTTCAAAGAACACCTTGTATTTTTTTTAAATGAATACAAACCATGCTGTGATTAGATGAGGTAGAAGGGAGGGATGGTGATATCACATTCTCCACCTCATCCAGTCAGAGAACACTTTGTGTTTATTGGCTGTGAATGGCAGCTGTGTTCTCTATGCAGTAGGGCAACTACTTGGCACGGGACCTGGCAGACTGTCGTGCTCACAGTTTTAGTGCCAACTACTACAGTGACTGTCAGCCTCTACCATCGTTCCACTGGTATGGAATATACACTCGCTGGCCACTTTATTGAGTACACCTGTTCAATTGCTTGGTAAACCAAATGCTAATCAGCCAATCACATGGCAGCAACTCATTTAGGCATCTAGATGTGGTGAAAACAATCTGCTAAAGCTCAAACAAAGCATCAGAATGGGGAAGAAATGGTATTTAAGTGACTTTGAATGTGGCATGTTTTTGGTGCCAGACGGGCTGGTCTAAGCATTTCAAAAACTGCTGATCTACTGGGGTTTACAGAGAAGGGTCCGAAAAAGAGAAAATATCCAGTGAGTGGCAGTTGTGTGGATGAAAATGCTTGTTGATGTCAGAAGAGAATGGGCAGAGGATAAAAGATGATAGAAAAGCAACAGTACCTCAAGTAACCACTTGTTACAACCAAGGTATGCAGCATACCATCTCTGAATGCACAACACATTGAACCATAAAGCAGATGGGCTACAGCAGCAGAAGACCACCCTGGCGGGGCAGTCCTGTAGGCTAAGAAACTGAGGTTACAATTCGGTTTCTCCAAAATTGGACAATACAAAATTGGAAAAACTTTGCCTTGTCTGATGAGTCCAATTTCACCTGTGACATTCAGATGGTAGGGTCAGAATTTGGTATAAACAATATGAAAGCATGGATCCATCCTGCCTTGTATCAACAGTTCAGGCTGGTGGTGGTGGTGGTGTAATGGTGTGGTGGGTATTTTCTTGGCACACTTTGGGCCCCTTAGTACCAATTGAGCATTGTTTAAATGCCACAGCCTACCTGAATATTGTTGCTGACCATGTCCATCTAAGGTTGCCACCTTATCCCTTTAAAACTGAACACATTAATTACACAGGTTCTGTGGCTGATTAAGGTGGTAACTCAACTTGCTTGGTGCTTTATCTGCATTAAATTATCCTCAGAACCTGTGTAATTCCTATTTGTTTGGTTTTAAAGGGATGAGGTGGCAACCCTATATCCATCCCTTTATGACTACAGTGTACCCATCTTCTGATGGCTCCTTCCAGCAGGATAATGCACCATGTCACAAAGATCAAATCATCTCACCACTGGTTTCTTGAACATGACAATGAGGTCACTGTACTCCAATGGCCTCCACAGTCACCCGATCGCAATCCAATAGAGCACCTTTGGGATGTGGTTGAACGGGAGATTTGCATCATGGCTGTGCAGCCGACAAATGTGCAGCAACTGTGTGATGCTATCATGTCACTATGGACCAAAATCTCTGAGGAATGTTTCCAACACCTTGTTGAACCTATACCATGAAGAATTAAGGCAGTTCTGAAAGCAAAAGGGGGTCCAACACAGTACTAGCAAGGTGTACCTAATAAAGTTGGCAGTGATTGTATATACTTACATTGTTCAAAGCTGGACCAATAGAACTCTGCTATAAAATGCATAAAACCTGGAGTGCAGCTTTAATGTGGACCTGCCTCTTTGCCCTTGCATTGTCAAAGCACAGGTTCACTTCAAGTCTTCAAACCAGAGACTCCCCCTGGAAGGTAAGGCCAGCTGCAAACCACACATATCATGTACACCAGTCAGCCATAACATTATGACCACCCACCATAACATGACCCCCCCATCTAATATTCAGTACGCCAAAACAGCCCTGACCAACTGAAGCATGGACTCCACTAGACCTCAGAAGGTATGCGGTGGTATCTGGCAACTATCTTGTATCTGGCAACAAGCTATCAGTAGCAAATCACTGCCTCTGCCGGCTTGTCTTCTTCTCATACTTAATCCTGGTGCCATCTCTTCCTCAGGTAAGTTATGTGCCCACAAGTACTACCTGCCAGTGCCACGAATCAGTGCCCACAGTACATAAGTGCCAGCAATCAGTGTCATCTATCAATGCTCACGAGTGCCACCTATCAATGCCCACCAGTGGTGCCAATCAGTGCCTCATCAGTGCCACCTAGCAGTGCTGCCTATCAGTGTCACCTACCAGTGCCGATCAGTGCCCATTACTGCCACCCATCAGTGCCTATCAGTGTCACCTATTAGTGCCCTTCAGTGCCACCTATCAATGCCCTTCAGTGCCACCCATCAGTGCCCACCAATGCTACCTATCAGTTCCCACCAGTGCCACCTGTTAGTGCCCATCAGTGTAGCCTCATCAGCGTACATCAAAGAAGGAGAAAAATTACCTGTTTGCAAAATTTATTAACAAAATATAAAACGGTTTTGTATTTTTTTTATTTTGTTTTATTTCTGTCTTTTCTAATTTTTTTAACTAAAAATAAAAACCTCAGATGTGATCAAATACCACCAAAAGAAAGCTCTATTTGTGGGGAAAAAAATGATAAAAATGTAATTTGGGTACAATGTTGTATGACTGCGCAATTGTCATTCGGAGTGACAACGCTAAAAGCTGAAAATTGGTCTGGGCAGGAGGCGGGTTTAGGTGCCCAGTAAGCAAGTGGTAAATCCTTATTCTTGCCCATTTTTTCTGCTTTCAACTCATCAACCTCATAAAGTCATCATCAATTTCATTCACTTTACCTGTCAGTGGTCATTATGTTATGGCTGATCGGTGAGTATTATCCATACAGCCCCACCATTTACAGGAACCCCGCCCACCAATCACAGCTCTCCCTCCTCCTGTCACTGCACAAAAACTTCCAGCTAAGACGTTCCTGCTCTTCTATGGGCGGGGTTTCATGGACATGGGAAGGAACGCTTGCACGTGGGCGTGGCCAGGTCAAACAAAGGGGCGTGCTAGTTATTCAAGGAGTGCAAATCGAAAGGCTCGAAGGCGTGCCCTTCTCCGTGCAGTTCTCGGTTGGCAAGGAGGGGGCGTGTTTCATGACGAAAGGGCAGGCGGAGCCATTGGGCAGCGGCAAGGGGAGAGGCTGTGAGCCGGGGGTTGGGCGTCCGATGAACTCTTCTGTAGTTGCGTTAGGATCCTCCCCGTTCTCTAGTGATGTTTACTAATGGACGCGTCCAACCCCCCGCCCCCCCCTCCTTCCCTCAGCTATGCGCGGCTCCGAGTTCTGGGACTGTGAGAGTCGGGAGTGACTGAGCGCCTGCTGTGTGTTGGCTTCTCTGGACTGCGCGCCGCCGGATATGTGCTGATTCGTCCGGACTTCAGTGCTCGGGACCCCGGAGCTGCGGCTGAGGTACATGTCAGTGAGAGCCCAGGGAGGGACACTTTTCCCGGGACTTCTTCCAGGGTGTCCGGAGTCTCCGGCTGGCTCTATGAACAAGGAGCTCCGCCGCTCTACTACCTTCCAAACTTTCTCCACTTCCAGGCGGCTTGTCCCCTCACACTGACCCGGGCTCCTCATGACAAGGGCTCCCCGCACTACATTCATGGTTGCCCATAGCAACCAATCAGCTACCAGTTCTCACTTCTGCAGCACAGACGTGAAATGAAACAAGTATTCTGATTGGTTGCCATGGAAAGCAGCCCATTGATTGTTGGCACACTCTTCATACTGGAGTGTTGTGGTCAGCCTGCACTTTTCTGCATTGACATTGAAGATGTGACTGTAATGGGCATTGTTGTCCTCTGTGTTCTCTCCTATAGAGGGAATGGAGCGTTGTGCTCAGTGCTGTGCATTGCACTTCTCTGCTTGTGGCTCACAGAAGTTTGTTAAACTCCTCAGACTAATCATCATTGTGTATTGGTGTCACCATGGTGTTATTTCAGTGCATGGACCGCTCTGTGCACACAGTGTACGGCCAATGGTGCATGTCAGGATTGCAGGATCACCAGTACAGGCGTGTAAGGGGCACCGGGGCTCTTACAGGGTCCAGGTGTTATTGTCAGCGGCTGCAATGTGTTCTCTGTGGAAGGGGTGCTGTGCTGAGAGCAGCTGGATGTTGTGTATAGAGAAGGGTGCTGGACACACATACTCTGTACTGCCCCCCATCTATTCTACATCTACTCTGTACTGCCCCCCATCTATTCTACATCTCCCCTGTACTGCCCCCCATCTATTCTACATCTCCCCTGTACTGCCCCCCATCTATTCTACATCTCCCCTGTACTGCCCCCCATCTATTCTACATCTCCCCTGTACTGCCCCCCCCATCTATTCTACATCTCCCCTGTACTGCCCCCCATCTATTCTACATCTCCCCTGTACTGCCCCCCCCATCTATTCTACATCTCCCCTGTACTGCCCCCCCCATCTATTCTACATCTCCCCTGTACTGCCCCCCATCTATTCTACATCTCCCCTGTACTGCCCCCCATCTATTCTACATCTCCCCTGTACTGCCCCCCCCCATCTATTCTACATCTCCCCTGTACTGCCCCCCCCCATCTATTCTACATCTCCCCTGTACTGCCCCCCCCCATCTATTCTACATCTCCCCTGTACTGCCCCCCATCTATTCTACATCTCCCCTGTACTGCCCCCCATCTATTCTACATCTCCCCTGTACTGCCCCCCATCTATTCTACATCTCCCCTGTACTGCCCCCCATCTATTCTACATCTCCCCTGTACTGCCCCCCATCTATTCTACATCTCCCCTGTACTGCCCCCCCCATCTATTCTACATCTCCCCTGTACTGCCCCCCCCATCTATTCTACATCTCCCCTGTACTGCCCCCCCCCATCTATTCTACATCTCCCCTGTACTGCCCCCCCCCATCTATTCTACATCTCCCCTGTACTGCCCCCCCCATCTATTCTACATCTCCCCTGTACTGCCCCCCCCATCTATTCTACATCTCCCCTGTACTGCCCCCCATCTATTCTACATCTCCCCTGTACTGCCCCCCATCTATTCTACATCTCCCCTGTACTGCCCCCCCCATCTATTCTACATCTCCCCTGTACTGCCCCCCCCATCTATTCTACATCTCCCCTGTACTGCCCCCCCCATCTATTCTACATCTCCCCTGTACTGCCCCCCCCATCTATTCTACATCTCCCCTGTACTGCCCCCCCCATCTATTCTACATCTCCCCTGTACTGCCCCCCATCTATTCTACATCTCCCCTGTACTGCCCCCCATCTATTCTACATCTCCCCTGTACTGCCCCCCATCTATTCTACATCTCCCCTGTACTGCCCCCCCCATCTATTCTACATCTCCCCTGTACTGCCCCCCCCATCTATTCTACATCTCCCCTGTACTGCCCCCCCCATCTATTCTACATCTCCCCTGTACTGCCCCCCCCATCTATTCTACATCTCCCCTGTACTGCCCCCCCCCATCTATTCTACATCTCCCCTGTACTGCCCCCCCCCATCTATTCTACATCTCCCCTGTACTGCCCCCCCCCATCTATTCTACATCTCCCCTGTACTGCCCCCCCCCATCTATTCTACATCTCCCCTGTACTGCCCCCCCCCCCCCCATCTATTCTACATCTCCCCTGTACTGCCCCCCCCCCATCTATTCTACATCTCCCCTGTACTGCCCCCCCCCCCATCTATTCTACATCTCCCCTGTACTGCCCCCCCCCCCCCCATCTATTCTACATCTCCCCTGTACTGCCCCCCCCATCTATTCTACATCTCCCCTGTACTGCCCCCCCCATCTATTCTACATCTCCCCTGTACTGCCCCCCCCATCTATTCTACATCTCCCCTGTACTGCCCCCCCCATCTATTCTACATCTCCCCTGTACCCCTCTATACTGCCCCTACCTATTCTGTTTCAATGGTTTTATTGTTTTAGTAAAACAAAAAAGAACAGTAGAGCAGCGAACAATCCTCGCTTGCTCCAAGTGTGTAACATAGAATGTCTCTAACTATTCTACATCTCCCTTGTACTCCTCTGTACTACAGGTCAGATGTAGACTAGTTAGAATAGAGGAGTACAGGGGAGATGTAGTATAGAGGAGTACAGGGGAGATGTAGAATAGTCAGTAGTATGGAGGGGTACAGGGGAGATGTAGAATAGTCAGTAGTATGGAGGGGTACAGGGGAGATGTAGAATAGTCAGTAGTATGGAGGGGTACAGGGGAGATGTAGAATAGTCAGTAGTATGGAGGAGTACAGGGGAGATGTAGAATAGTCAGTAGTATAGAGGAGTACAGGGGAGATGTAGTATAGAGGAGTACAGGGGAGATGTAGAATAGTCAGTAGTATAGAGGAGTACAGGGGAGATGTAGTATAGAGGAGTACAGGGGAGATGTAGAATAGTCAGTAGTATGGAGGGGTACAGGGGAGATGTAGAATAGTCAGTAGTATGGAGGGGTACAGGGGAGATGTAGAATAGTCAGTAGTATGGAGGGGTACAGGGGAGATGTAGAATAGTCAGTAGTATGGAGGGGTACAGGGGAGATGTAGAATAGTCAGTAGTATGGAGGGGTACAGGGGAGATGTAGAATAGTCAGTAGTATGGAGGGGTACAGGGGAGATGTAGAATAGTCAGTAGTATGGAGGGGTACAGGGGAGATGTAGAATAGTCAGTAGTATGGAGGCGTACAGGGGAGATGTAGAATAGTCAGTAGTATGGAGGCGTACAGGGGAGATGTAGAATAGTCAGTAGTATGGAGGGGTACAGGGGAGATGTAGAATAGTCAGTAGTATGGAGGGGTACAGGGGAGATGTAGAATAGTCAGTAGTATGGAGGGGTACAGGGGAGATGTAGAATAGTCAGTAGTATGGAGGGGTACAGGGGAGATGTAGAATAGTCAGTAGTATGGAGGCGTACAGGGGAGATGTAGAATAGTCAGTAGTATGGAGGAGTACAGGGGAGATGTAGAATAGTTAGGGGTAGTACAGAGCAGTGGTTCGGTTCTCAACCTCAGTCATCAAGTACCCCCAATGGGCCATGTTTTCAGGTTTTCCTTTATTTTGCACAGCTTCTTTAAATCAATATCAATGACTTGGTATTGATAAGAGCTATTATCTAGGGGAAGTTCCCAAAACATGGCCCATTGGGGGTAATTGAGGACTGAGGTTGAGAACCACTGATATAGAGGAGTACAGTGGAGATGTAGTAGAGGAATACAGGGGAGATGTAGAATAGTTAGGGGTTCTATAGAAGGGATCTGGACAGATGTAGAATGGGGTAATATTGTGGGGTGCAGGGCGTAGTTGAGTGGTATGGGTGGTGACAAGGGGCCCTGGGCAGTGGTGTAATATTGAGGTTATGGGGTAGCACCATTATACCAAGGGGTTATATTGCGGTAAATGGAAGGTCATAATAAGAAGATTGTGTTAGCAGCCCCCATATTGAGGGACGCAGGGGTCACATTAATGTGTATGGGCAAGCAGACTCATGTTGAGGAGCAGTGACGTTCTATTTAGGGGAATACGGAAGCAGCACCATGTCAATGGTCGGTTGGCTAATATGGCGGTGTAAGAGAAAGTAATGTTACGTTGAGGGGCATCATCTTAGAGGTGAGGGGGTAATATTGAGGTATATGGGGCAGCAGCATCATGATGAGGAGTTGTAGGGTGACCTCAAATGGGTATAGGGCAGTAAAGTTATGTTGAGGATACTGTGAGAAATGTAAGTGTGCAGTGTATAGAGTCATTTAGTGTAGCGTTCAGTATTGTGGTAGAGCGACATTATGAGGAGATTCATATGAAGGTCCTGGGTACAGTTTGTTGCTGAGGTTACTGATAGTATCTTGGTGATGGGATAGACCTTTCCTGCTGCCATACGCGGGGATATTTCTAGCCGTTCTATCCACTGTTTGGCCGGGTTCACACCTAGGCAGTTTGCTTTTTGATTTATTTCAGCAGTGTTTTTTGCGGCGTTTTTGATCCGTTTTTTGATGCTTTTTTTTGGCAATTGGTTGTTGGGCAGATTAAAAAAATGGAAAATGCGTCAACACGCAAAAAAGCATAGATGTGAACGTGTCCCATAGGAAACCTTGTTAATTGGAGTGTAGTGCATTTCTGCAAAAAGCACCAAAAAACACATAGGTGTAAACCAGGCCTTTATCTGTGGGTACCACTTTCAATGACCAAACAATTTATCGGATCTCTCACCCCAACCTATCACCCTTCTAGATATTCATGGGTATCAAGTAGTAGTGGTGGCCAGTTGTCCAGATCCTTGTTTCTGAGATGGAACGCTTGTATTTCAGCGTGTATGGAGTAAGATGGTGTGTGGGATAAATTCTACTCTAATACGCACAGCATTGTAGTCCTCTTGGGAAATTTAGCAGAAATAATATTTGGATTTGTACAGTAAGCAGGTTTTATAGCTGTTGGTGTATGTTTGAACTGAGCAGTGGTTAATGGAGTTCATTAGGACCTGTCAGGTATTCAGAAATCTTTCCATTTTGGACTGACTATGATGTCTGTATTTCTGCTGTGCTCAGGTTTGTTATGAGGATGATATTCAGTGTGTGAAGGGTGCTGGGACACACTTGGATACAGATCTAGCAGGGTTATGTATCAGTGATACTTTGTTACCAATGACTTTGGTTTTGTTATTCGTTCCCATTTGTTTACATTTCATTCCAAATTCCTCAGTGTGTAAACAGGCTCTGGATGTAATGCATATCCAGCAGCCCTGCTGCATTTGGTCAGCTTCTGACAACCCACCAACTCTGAAGATTGCAGAATCACTGCACTAAGGCCTCGCTCACAGGAGAAGCTAAGGGGTGGTAAAACTAGGTGGTTAAGTCGTGGTTTAACCTCCCCAAAGCACTTACCTAAACACTTACATCCTCCTTACCACCTGTCACATGCCCTTTAAAAAGGATCTGAGTGCAGATTGCTCTTTAGGGGGCACTACATGTGTGAACAAGCCCCAAGACTCTACATTAAAGAGGCATAACACAAGCTGATAATTGCTTGTCTTTTTAGATGCCAGGTGCCCAACCTACAGCTCAGGAGCTACATGCTGACCTTTGCCACTGCTATGCGGCCCTTGTAAGTTTTGGTTCTTAGTCTAGCCAGTGAAGGAAAAATTCCCATAGACGGCTCGAATCTTTTTCGACTCAGCAAGAACCATACAAGATTTAAACTGTGTATGGGCAGGCTAAATGTACCCAAGTTAATCGATCAACTTTGGTAAAGCCAGCCTGCCAGATTTTACATGCGATTATCGCTAGTGGCTGTTGTAGCTCCTAGCAATAATCTCTGTGTTCTCCCGGCGGGAACAGCTTATCCCGCCACGAGAAAACAATGGCTCCACGTGAGTTGCAGGAAAGAAAATGGCTCTGTCTATGGCTGGCCCCAGATTGGCTTGTAGCAGTTAATTAGTTTGGTTTATTCCTTTCAAACTGTCTTATATGTACACATGCTAGAAAATCAATCTAGATCATACTTGCTCAGGTGTCTGAACACACTGTACATTGCTCTTAGAAATGACTTGGTTTCATCCTCTCATGCTTCCATCAGAAGTGGCAAAGAGAAGATAGTTGGTTGCCATTAGCAATCTAGGCAGATCTTTCAGATGTTTTTTATATCGATGGGGAGCAGTTAAATGATGATCTACAGGTTTGGTCTAGCTGTTTGAAATTGTATATATTTTATCTGCATTGCCTAGTGGTTTGTAAACTGCATTATTGTGCTTGTTCTTACTCAACTGCTCTACTTCCAAAAATTGTCCAGTGCCATGTAGAACAGTGATGGTAAAAAGCATCCAATTTCAACCAGAATTCTGTGGAATGTTCTGGTTCCTCCCAGATGTTGCTAGGGGATCCTTGCACTGTGGCCAATTGACTTTCAATGTAATGGTTGCCTCCTTAGTTCCAGGACTAAGACCCCATACACACTATACAACTTTTGTTGTCTGATTTCCTTCAGATTTACCAAAACCATGTAGTGCAAGGGCCTGCCTGATTGCATACAAATTGAAACTCTTAAGGATTGACCTCATATTAGATGGTTTTGGTAAATCGAAAGGAAAAAATCTCCAGAAAATTGTATAGTATGTATCCAGCTTTATGCCACTTAGCAGAGCCAGCTGCATGACGCCAGTGATCTTTTTAGCTCTCTGTAAGGGTGACATCCTTACTACCGCTGTAATGCTCCGTTCAAACCACGGAGGCATGGCCAAGTGTGTTTGCTCGTTTTTGTGTGTCTCAATTAGGACAGCATGGGCTGCCATATACGCAAGAAACGCGCAATAAGCCCTCGTTCACATTGGAGCAAGTTCTCATGACTGGTCAAATCACATGACAAGTTGCACTCACTTGTTGGCAATGACACTTTTCAATACAGTGCGATGAAGACTTTGCTGTGCCGCATCGATTTGAAAAAGTAGTTCCTGCACTACTTTTGGGCGATTTCGGGTGCGACTTGCATAGACATCTATGTATGAAGCCGCACAGATGTCTTCAAAGTCACACTGACATGCAGCTTTGAAATCGTGCAATTTCAGATGAAGTTGCACAATTTCAAAGCCGCATTCAATGCGAGCGAGGGCTAAAGGTGCTAGCACCATTTTAAAGATCATGCCACATACCATGGCCCCTTGTGTTTTAGCACAAGATACGTAGAGGGTGCCATTCGAGAATATGGCACTGCCATGTGCCTACAAAGGGCAGCACATTTTGGTGTGGGAAAGCATGTGATTTGTACACGTTTCCATGGCGCACTGGTGTGAATGAAGAGTAAGGGGGGCATTCTTTCTACTAACCAACAATGTAAGGGGGTATTCTTCCCATTAAATTTTATCTGGGGTTTCCAGAGGTGTGAAAATTATTTCAAGGATTCTTCTGGGGTGAAAAGATTGAGAGAGACTTTTTTTTTTTCATTCATGCCGTTTTAAAGTAAGTAATCAGTGATGTTAAATTTGAAAAAATATTCCCCGTGTTCCACTTATGCTGTTTTGCTTAAAGAAGAGAAAAAAAAAAGTTACACAACTCCTAAGAATTTGCAGTGTCCAAATGTTATTTTTTAAGTCCAGGGTTTTTGTGCCAAGATCTAGCCCTGTGTATAAACATGCTTAAATCTTCTGGGTGGAAGAAGTGTCAGCTGGAATTCTTTCTTCTTTATAGAAAGAGCAGTCATTCTATCGAATGGAAATGCATTCTGTCCATTAGCCTAGTCCTTCTCTCATGTCAGCAGGCAACCTTCGGGGTAAGCGGTGCCACCTGTATTGATCGGGGCCACCTGTATTGATCAGTGCCTGCCCCGCACTGCAACCTCTGCGCTGTCAGTTGAGACGTATGACTTTGCTCTCAGTTGAATATTCACTTCTCTTTGCCAAGCTGCCTGTTTTTCTGGCTTGCATTGGTACTTCCTGGATTCAATTTGCATACGCTTTGCTCCCTCGTCCTGCTTTAGAACTTGTTAGGATTGTATCTGTAAACAGGCTGCAGCTGGGATACATCTCCTGAAATGATTTTTCTCTCCCCCCCCCCCCCCCTGCTGAAATCTTTTTGCACGAGCGCTCCATGATCTAAATGTTCTTGTAGCCTATGAAAAATGTGTCACAATTTCCGAGCAGTCAAGCGAAAAAGGCTTTATGAAATTCTGAAAGATTGTGTCAGATCTCATGATGTACTTTTAGTGAAATAGGGATATCGGGCGCTTCAAAGTACTGTGATCTGAGGCATCACACATCTTTCACTTCATTGGACTTGTCTTTGATTCCAGACTCTGGCAAGACCCAATCCTGGACGGCCACAGAGCTCTCTAAAAGGCGGACCTTGGCTATGTTCCAGACTACACATTACATTGTATGGAGTCTTTCCCAGAGAGAAGTTCATGTATGGGAGTTCATGGGTCCATGATTCTTATGGGTCCATGTCTTTTAATTGGTTTTACATTACTGAGATTGAATTTTTTTTTTTTTTTGTATCGGCCACTAGTTCTTTATGTATTTTAGTTTTGAAAGTATACAGAATGAAATCCTATTGGGGGGGGGATTTAAAGTGTCACTAAACCCACATCATAAAAAGCTATCAAATGTTGTATTACATGCTATTCATACTTACTCAGTCACTATGAGATTTGTTTTCTGCAAAATACTGGTTGATCTTGCTGCTCTCTACACCTCTCCACCTTCTGTAAATGTCCCCAATTCAGCTAGGGATTTTACAGCTGTGGTGGCAACTCTGCACATGCTCGGTTTTCAGCGAGATTCTATGCTGAGCATTTCCTCCCTAACACATCTGAGCAGCCCATATGACTATAAAGTCACACAGTGGTAAATGACAGCCCACTCCCTCCCTCCTCCATACCCACTAACCAGCTAAACACAATGGGGGTGGGATTTTACATCTTGATTGATGGAGCCTTCACCTCCCTCTTATTTTAAGATACAGGCTGGAGGGGTGTGGGACAGTCTGACTGGCAGAAATCTGCCCACACCATGTTATTGCCAAAAGAAATGAAGGAATCTATTTGTATGACAATTTAAAACACTTTATTGATATTTACTTATACTTTGTAGCCTAAAAGCTTTTTTTTTTTTTTAATTTTGAACATGTGACCAGCAGCAGAGGACTAGTAGCTCCTCCTGCTGACAGGCTGGGAGAGAGCTGGGTCATGTGACAGCTGTATATGGATTAGGAAAGAAGGTACTTAGATGTGTGTTTTTTTTTTTTTTTTTTTAATTAAAATAGTCACCATCCACATACAGAAATAGAAAGGACAATGTAAATTAAACAGTGTGTGTTTTGTGTCACTTTAACTACTTCAGTACCGGGCACTTTCACCCCCTTCCTGCCCAGGCCAATTTTCAGCTTTCAGTGCTGTCGAACTTTGAATGACAATTGTGCGGTCATACAACACTATACCCAAATTTTTTATCCTTTTCTTCATAAATTTCTTTTGGTGGTATTTAATCACTGCTGGGTTTATTTTTTTGCTAAAAAGACCAAAAATGTAAAAAAAAAAAAATGTTTTCTTAGTTTGTCAGCATTTTTTTTTCAAATGAGTAATTTTTTTTCTCCTACACTGATGGGCGGGCACTGAGTGGCACTGAAAGCTAGCACCGATTGGCATAACTGATGGGCACAGACTGGCATCACTGATGGCCACTGTTGGGACTGCATTGTAATCGGGGCACTGATGATCAGTTCCCTGATTACCTTTACACATTTTTCCTGTGAGGATATGCCGCTTATCAGCTCTCCTCATTTTACACTCTGTCAGTGTGAGAGCGGAAAAGCCAATAAACAGCACTTCCTTGTTTACATGTGATCAGCTGTGAATGGGCACAGCCGGTCACATGGGTAAAGAGCTGTGAGCGAGATCGGTATGAGCCTCGTCCCAGGACCACGGCACATTCGCTATCTTAGCTAAACTGTGCGCCGTCATATGACGTTGTCCCAGAACGATAGCCGCACCAATCTGCCATCATTTGAAAATGGGCGGGAAGTGGTTAATAAAGCTTCTGCACCATTTTTCTGGTGTTAATTCCGCTTGTTAAGGTATTGTGCCAAATTTGTAAAGAATTTGCAAAACTTTTGGTTCTGACACTCATGCATCAAATCCAGATAGTTCTAAAATGCGCCACTTTTACAGTGTGTCACGTTTTGATGTGCCACTATAACAGTGTGTTGCATTGAATATGCCAAATGAAGGTGGGGGGTATCACTTAGCCAAGGTCCATTCAACTTGGAGATTTTTTGTAGTAGGCGTAGCGTTTGTCTACTACAATAATTTTCAGCTTTCACAGGCGAGGCACGTATGTTCATACTTACCTTGGTCCAATTTGAACAATAGTAACAATGCAAACATTGCCATACCTAAACGTCAGCTCTAAAGAGGAAGTAAACACTGCCTTGTTTTTCTTTTTGCTGACCTGCAAAGTAAAAGCATAATGTTTGCATCGCAAACTAGCACATTATGTGAAACTTGCCTGCAAACGAAGCCCTTGTTATCACCGCTGGAGGCTGCATCCATCTAAGCTAGTCTTCCTTCCGGGTCCATAGACTCCGGCTGTGTGACAGGCGGGAGTCACGTGACGTCACTCCCGCGCATGCACGCGGGAGCCACCGGTCACGGCACAGGGCTCTGAAGAAACTGCACAGGTGGCCGTTCCTTTAGAGCGCATGCGTCGATGTTGTCATTGGCAGCGTATACTGTAAATATCTCAAACGGTGCACGTTCAGGAGATATTTACAGTACCTATAGGTACAAACAATCCAGGGATGTTTACTTCCTCTTTAGGTTTCATTCACACAGTGTTTAGATGCAGTAGTATGTGTCACAACCTGCTGCGCTGAAGAAAAGTGCTGCATGCAACTCATTGGTGTGAGCTGACACCATAGATACAAGGCAGATTACCTTGTCTTTGCTTTTGGGCCTGCGCTGGGCAGGGTTGCCCCATACAGCCGGGGAGAATGAGTCCTTAGTGATTCATTGCTAACCATTTCAGCAGCATGATTGAGCTGCTCATATTTGCCTGTGTGCTTTAGAGACAATTTCCCATGCTGCTTTTTTTTTAAGAATTTTTCTTGCTGTTTTGGTTTTTCTTAAAACGCAGCCAAAACCCTAATGACAGAGATGGGCCCTTAAAATATTCCAGGCATTTTCAAGAAGACAAACCTTGCCTGCTGTTATGACCTTTCTAAAGAGATTTGTACCAATCACACACACAAGCCGCACAATGTTGCTGCCTTGTTTCATCAGGCAATGGTGACCTTGAGTTCATTGTTTTATGACAGGCTGCTGGTGCTTCAAATGATTTTGCTAATATTTACTTTTACGTTTTTTTTTTTTTTTTTTTTTTCTATGGCTGTAAATTTTTCTGGGAAAGGCTTTACCTCTAATGTCAGAATTTGGACCCTTGTTCCTTACGTGATCAAGAATGGATAACGTTGAGAGCAAGACAATGCTTAGGAGCTGTCATTGCTTGACTTTTTTTTTTTTAAAGGAGCAGGGTTGTCATCCGCTCTACTTTTGAAAACCCTAATGAGCCATTGACCTGGATAAGGTAGGCTATTGGTAAATCACACCTAATTACACAAACTTGTGGCTACAAATGCTTGTTTAACCACTTGTCTACCGTAGTCATATTTTAATTTCTTGCACACATTAAAATCTGCATTTTTTTTGCAAAAATTTTTTACTGAAAGGCCCCTTTCACACGTTCGGACCGTTCAGGTCCGCCTGTCAGTTTTGACGGTGGACCTGAACGGGCGCTCCATGCTAGTCTATGGAGCGACGGATGTCAGCGGTGACATGTCCGCTGACATCCGGTCCGATCCGCTAAAAGCAGACGGATGCCTCTACGTTCAGATCCGTCGCTGGCGGATTGGATTGGGTGAGATCTGATAAAAACGGACATGCTGTCCATTTTTGTCCGATCTCTCCATAGAAACCAGCGGTGCTCGACAAGCCTCTCCCCGCTCAGTGAGCAGAGAGGGACCTGTCATCCGCCAGCTCAGCGGAGATCAACGGAGAGATCTCCCACTGAGCCGGCGGACTCCGTGGAAGTGGACCTGCCTCGTGAGAATGAGGCTTAACACTCCCATTTAAGACCCCTTTCACACTGGGGCGTTTTTCAGGCGCTTTAGCGTTAAAAAAAGCACCTGTAAAGCGCCTGAAAAAAGCCTCATCTGCAATCCCAATATGAAAGCCCGAGCCCTTTCACACTTCCAGGGCCCGAAAAACGCTGGTAAAGTGCCGCTTAGGACCCCTTTCACACTGGGGCGTTTTTTGGGCGCTGGCAGTGTGAAAGGGATCGGGCCATTGGCTCATCCAGCCCGGTGGCAAAAACACGAAAGTGCTGCAAAGAAGCTGCTTGCAGGACTTTTTTTGACGCCCTACCAGCGCAGCACCCCAGTGTGAAAGCACTCGGGCTTTCACATTGGGATAGCAGATGAGGCTTCTTTCAGGCGCTTTACAGGCGCTATATTTAAGGCTAAAGCGCCTGAAAAACGCTCCAGTGTGAAATGGGTCTAAGTATAGGTTTCTGAAAGCAGAGAGACCATGGATATAAAATGGTGGTAATTAAACTTTTTTGTTACGTCGCACGATATTTGCACAGTTATTTATCAAACGCATATTTTCAGGAAAAAAATACACTAAAAAAAGAATTCTAGTGCAAACACAATATTATACCTAATTTTTTTGGATAAAATATTGGGTTGTCATGTAAACTAATACCAAACATTTAAAGCCTTCAAATTGCGCACGAAAGTTGAATTTCAGAAAACTAAGGTACCCAAAAATATCCATAGTAGAGGTCGACCGATATGGGTTTTTCTCTGACCGATGCCGATATTTAGAAATCGCAGTGGCCGATGGCCGATATAAGAGGCCGATATAAGAGGCCGATATAAGAGGCCGATATAAGAGGCCGATATAAGAGGCCGATATAAGAGGCCGATATAAGAGGCCGATATAAGAGGCCGATATAAGAGGCCGATATAAGAGGCCGATATAAGAGGCCGATATAAGAGGCCGATATAAGAGGCCGATATAAGAGGCCGATATAAGAGGCCGATATAAGAGGCCGATATAAGAGGCCGATATAAGAGGCCGATATAAGAGGCCGATATAAGAGGCCGATATAAGAGGCCGATATAAGAGGCCGATATAAGAGGCCGATATAAGAGGCCGATATAAGAGGCCGATATAAGAGGCCGATATAAGAGGCCGATATAAGAGGCCGATATAAGAGGCCGATATAAGAGGCCGATATAAGAGGCCGATATAAGAGGCCGATATAAGAGGCCGATATAAGAGGCCGATATATTAGGCCGAAATGGGCTAACTTTACTGCTTATTTTTTTATTTCATTAGTGTATTTTTAAAAAAAAAATTGCGTTTTAAAGACCGCTGCGCAAATACCGTGTGACATAAAATATTGCAACAACCGCTATTTTATTCCCTAGGGTCTCTGCTAAAAAAAATATATATGTTTGGGGGTTCTAAGTGATTTTCTAGCAGAAAATACAGGATTTTTACTTGTAAGCAACAAGTGTCAGAAAAGATTTAGTCTTTAAATGGTTAAACTGAGAACTTCTACACACAGTTCAATTTATTGATAAAAGAACCTGAAGAAATACAATGTATCTTCTTATCAGATTTGGCAGGCTGCCCAGAGAGGAAAGAATCCTCTCCACAGATAACTTTCAGGCAACTTGCATTGACTTCTATTACAGAAGTCATTTGCAAGTCCTGCTGAAGTTATAATCGGCTTTTTTTATCAGCACAATCGGCCAATGCCGATTAAGTAAAAAAAAGCCAAATATCGGCCGATATATCGGTCGACCTCTAATCCATAGGCAATGGTTTACAGGTCAGTAGTTTAGCGTTAAAGCGTTTGTTAACCAAAAAAAATGGATCTTGCTCCTTTAAAGCATGTTATATGACACAGTGCTTGTCCTGAGTCATTTGGCCCCCTGTAACACTTAAAATACCTGTCTGATCCCTGCCAGTTTCTACCCTCCCCTATGTAAACTGACCACAGTGTATCATGGCTGCTGAGCCCCGACACCGTGGTCAGCTTACGTGCCTCCATCATCCGCAGCCTGCTTTCTGCTCTCCTCTCTGCTCCTGTGTCCTCCCCCCGCCCCTCTGTCTGTCTGCTCGTGACAGTGCTGCCCTTCCCCTCTCCTGCTGCCCTCATAACACTAACCTGTACACACCATCAGCACTGCCTCCCATTGCAGTGTCCCCCTCCAATTGCAGTGTCCCCCTCCGTGTATGATTTATAAATGCTGTAAATACCTAATTTAAGAGCTGAGATTGCGATCACATGACCAGCCAGCTCTGTGTAATGACCCTCTGATCACAAAGCTTAGGTGCTTTCTTGGAAAAACCAAAAAACTTAAAGTGAATGTAAAGGCTTGTGGTGTTTTATTTATTTTAAATAACATATCATACTTACCTCCACTCTGTAGTTAGTTTTTCACAGTGGCCCGGGTCATCCTCTTCTGGGGTCCCCTGGTGGCGCTATCAGCTCCTCCCCACATTGTATAGCCCCCTAGGAGAAGTGCTCTCCCGGGGGGTTACCTTGGGGGCGTGCTCCCGAGTCCAGCTTTCTCCTTTCGTCTTCCAGGACAGCCTCTGGGACATAGGGCTCTTCCCTCTGGGACAGGAAACATGTATACCAATTATCTTAAAAGGTGCTCCTCCAGGCCTCCCTCTTCAGTTATTGTGTTTCCTGCCAGACGGGAAGGAGCACACTAGGAACTTAAGGGAGCTCCATGTCTCAGGACTGTCCCGTGAGAGCCCCTGGCATTGACTCTCCTCTGCCTGGGCATCTCTCTGTCCTGCTGGGGAAGAGAAAGATTGCTGGCTCCACCGCTGCTGTTAGCTCGGGGAGAGCAGGACCCCGGGTGACTACAGACCACGTCCCCATACAGTGCCCGTACCTACATCAGTGTCTTTGGCTGGCGGGCGAGAGACGCTAGGCCGGCCATGCCGGTAACCTCTGCTGGTTCTTCTGGTTACAGTGGGGGGCGAGTTTCTGCGTCCCAACATGTGGAAGTGATGCAAGACGTGCTTCCGACGGAATCGCGTCATCAGGGGGCGCCGCGAGACATGGTTCCAGTCTTTTGGGCGCAGCGGTGGATACACAGGCATCTTGAGCGGTGGATAAGGCTCTGCAAGGCTGCGCAAACACAAAGGACCATGGAGACCGCTGCATAAGCGATAGACTCCGGTTCAGAAGGCTCCAAAACCTCCTAGATAAGGTGGTGAGGGTGGACCATCTCTTACACTGGGGGGGTCAGGATCCTCGGGACCCAAGTAACTCCCTTCCTCCCTGGGTGGGGAACCTCAGGTGACGGGCTGGGCACTTCCTAGACTGACCCTAGCACAGTGGTGGTGTGGGTCAGGAAGGCATATTAATGGAAGTTTGTCCTTTTTCTTTTCTGTTTGACTTTCAGGTTAAAGCCCAGGGCAGGACTCGGATACAGCCGCCTAGGAAAAAATGTGCCGTATGTGGGACTAAGTTAGGCCCCAATTGGGAGAAGCCACTATGACCCGATTGTGTCAGCAGTCTCGTCAAGGATGATTCCGTGGCAGCATGTCACAAAATCCTGACTTTGGTTAAAGACGAGCTTGCGTCCACATTTCAGTCCATCAAGGGAACGATGGACAGGATGCAGGATCCCTCATCATCCCTACCCAGGGCAGTTAGTATGCCTTCCCTAACTGAGCCCAGTCAGGAGGGCGAGGGGGATAGGTAGAGGGTACCTAGATCCCTAGCCTCCTCAAGTAGATTCCGCATCTGACTCGGAGGGGGAGGATGATTCCTCCAGAGGGTCCAGATATAAATTGTCTCTGGACGATCTGGGGGATTTATTGAAAGCGATTTATGACACATTCGAAATTAGTGAGGAGCACGACCAAGCACGACCTGATGTACCAGGGTTATAGCGCTCATAAGGCCAGGGTTTTTCCCGTGCATAAATCTCTGATAGTCGATTTTGCTGGAGTGGGAACAGCCGGAAAAGATGCCATTCTTTTCAGGTAGCCTCAAGCGGAGGTTCCCTTTTGAAGCAGATGCTTCTCATCCCTGGAATAAAATTCCTAAACTGGATGCACCATTAGCCAAGGTCTCAAAAAAAGACAGATTTGGCCTTTGACGACTTGGGATCGCTCGGAGATCCCATAGATAAAAGGGGGGACGTGCTGCTAAAGAGGGATTGGGATGCCTCTTCAATTGGGTTGAAGCCAGCCCTTGCAGCTACTTGCATGGCCAGAAATCTGGAATGCTGGCTAACGCAATTGCAATCCCACATTTCGGCTGGTACGTCTAGGCAGCAGCTTTTGAAATAATTTCTTTTACTATTTAAGGCGGTTGGCTTCCTGGCAGGTGCCTCCGCAGGGTCTGTAAAATTGGCAGCTAGATCAGCCGCACTAGTAAATGCAGCTAGAAGGGCTGTGTGGCTAAAGGCCTGGACAGGCGCCGCCGCCTCAAAGCTTAAGCTTTGTGGGTTACCCTTTTCGGGTGACCACCTGTTTGGGCCCGGCCTCCAGGAGGTGCTGGAACGTACTCAGGATAGGAAAAAAGCATTTCCTGAGAAAAAAAGAAGAAAAGCAAGGGCAAACACTTTTTCGAGGCCCCAGGCAACAGGGCTGACAGTAGGGGGATGGCCACCCCCAAGAAACATTGGACAGGCCGTAAGGGTCGTGGAAGAGGAGGAATCCTATTTAATCCTCAAACCACCCGAAAACCCCAGTGGCTCCTGCGTCCCAGTCAAGGGAGACTTAGGGAGTTCCTCTCACAATGGACCAGTTCTAATTCAAGTCCGTTCATTCTAGACATCATAAGGAACGTGTACAGATTGGAGTTCAAATTGGTTCCCCCCTCAAGTTTTCAGGTTACCCAGAGACCGGGAAGAGGAAAAAGCAATGGGTCTATTAGGGGACCTAGTGGATCAGAGTCCTTTTGGAGGTGCCCCAGAAGGAGCAGGGTCAGGGTGTATACTCCCATGTGTTGTGAAAAAACCTTCAGGGAAGTTCAGATTAATCCTGAATCTCCATCCCCTGAACAAGTTTGTGAGGTACAAGCAATTCAGGATGGAGTCAATATTTACTGTAACCAACCTCCTGTTTCCAGGCTGCTACATGGCCACAGTAGATCTCAGGGATGCCTACTTGCAGGTCCCTATACATCAGGAATTTCAAAAATTCCTCAGGCTAGCGGTCAGAATAAATTCAGAAGTTCTGCACGTACAGTTCCGGGCTCTGCCTTTTGGTCTGTCCTCTTCGCCGAGAATCTTCACAAAGGTTCTAGCAGAGGCCTTAGCCCCGCTAAGAGTCAGGGCCATTACAGTGATCCCGTACCTGGACGATCTCCTGTTTGTTGCCCCCTCTTTTCATCAACTAGAGAGGGATTTGCAGGAGGCCCAGAGTTTCCTGCTATCTCTCGTGTGGCTAATCAACCAGGACATGTCCCAGCTGACCCCGGCATAGGAGGTCCTGTATTTGGGGTACAAAATCTCTTCAGTGGAGATGAAAGTTTTTCTCCCCAGGGAAAAGATCCTGAAGGTGGATCAGGCAGTAGCCCAGCTTCAAACCAATCAGGTAGTCCTGATCAGAGAGGTTGAGAGTTCTGGGTCTGATGACGTCCGGTTTCCCACCAGTTCCTTGGGCAAGGCTTCATCAGCGCCCTCTGCAGAGTCTCATGCTTCGTCACTGGGACGGCAGAAAACAAAGCCTAGATCAATCTATGCTCCTACCAGCCAAGATCAAAAGGACTTTTTGGTGGTGGCGAGCTCATCACAGTCTGGAAAAAGGCCTGTACTGGGCCAGTCCTGTGGCCATAGTGGTGACAACCGATGCCAGTGCATTGGGATGGGGTGCCCACCTGGAGGGGTCCTTAGCTCAGGGAGCCTGGTCACCAGTAGAGGCAAGTCGATCCTCAAATCGGAGGGAGCTTCTGCCGATTTCTGAGGGCTATAGAGGCTCTCCAGTCCCGGATAGGTGGACAGCACCTACAGGTACGGACAGACAATGCGGCGGCTGTTGCATATGTGAACAAGCAGGGGGGCACAAGGAGCCCCGCCCTACAGACCATAGCAAACAAGATTGTGTGCTGGGCTGAGGTGAATCTGTCCTCATTGTCAGCCATTCGCCTAAAAGGCTCTCAGAATTCGCTGGCAGATTTTTTTAGCCGCCAGCATGTAAGTCAGGACGAATGGTCCCTCAACATGAATGTATTCAGGGAGATTGTGCAGTGTTGGACAGCCGGAGGTGGACCTCTTCGCCTCAGAGGGCAACAAGAAGGTGGCACAATTCTTTTCCATCCACCCGCTGGATCAGGCCACAGGGATAGACGCCTTTGCCAATCCTGTTATGCCTTTCCTGTAGTGAGGCTGATAGCCGCTGTTCTCCATAGATTTCTGGCAGAATCGACTGACCTCATTCTAATAGCGTCATTTTGGCCAAAGAAACCCTGGTATGCCAACTTGAAGAAACTGGCCATTTGTCCTCCATTACCTCTCCCGGTCAGGGAGGACTTGATTTCCCAGGGCCCGATTCTACACCCGCAAATAGAAAACCTAACAGCCTGGAATCTGAGAAACAGCTGTTGAGAGCTCAGGGATTTTCAGAGAGAGTGATTAGAACTCTGCTCGAGTGCCGTAAACTGGTAACCAGGGCGATTTATGCCAAGGTATGGGAAAGGATTAGTGCTTGGTTGGAGGAGCAGGGGCTGAATCATCCTGGGATTCCGGTAGTCCTGGATTTTCTTCAGGCAGGTGTAGAACTGGGCCTTTCTGTTAGTACTTTGAAGGTTCAGACCGCGGCCTTAAGTATTTTCCTGCAGACTTCACTTCAGCAAAATCAATTAGTTAGGAACTTTTTCAAGGCCCTGGCGAGGTCCAGGCTGGTGAGGGTGAGAGCCTGCCCCACCTGGGATCCTTAATCCTCAGGGCCGGTGCCTCTCTGGAGGTCATCTGCAAGGTAGCAACGTGGTCCCGCTACTCTACATTTGCTAAACTTTTGGACGAAAGGTCCTCCAGGCAGTGGTCCCGCACTGACAAAGTAAGTTTCTTGCTTATCTCAGAGGCTGTCCTGGAAGGCAAAGGAGAAAACCGGAGTTAGACTTACCGGTAACTCTTTTTCTAGGAGTCTTCCAGGACAGCCTGGTTTCCCACCCAGGGTTTTCTATTAACTGGTGTTGGCGTTATGTACTGAGGTTGTGTTAGTGTGTTATGTCTTTCAGAGCCTTCTGGTAGTTCTTTGATAAACTGAAGAGGGAGGCCTGGAGGACCACCTTTTAAGATAATTGGTATACGTGTTTCCTGTCCCAGAGGGAGGAGCCATATGTCTCAGAGGCTGTCCTGGAAGTCTCCTAGAAAAAGAGTTACCGGTAAGTCTAACTCCGGTTTTTGTGTCCATAGATGCAGAATGCAGGACTCGGCCTTGCCCCCTGAGTCATTGGATTTGATTGACAGCAACGGGAGCCAATGGCTGCGCTGCTATCTATCCAATCAAGAGCGGAGAACCCTGGGCAGAGAGTACAGCGCGTCTCCGCCGAGGGAACAAAGGCCTCAGGTGAGTAAAGTGGGGGGGGCTGGGGGGCCGGTCGCTGTCAGGAGTTTTTTCACCCTAATGCATAGATAGCATTAAGTTGAAAAAAATACGAGGGTTTACAACCCCTTTAAGGAAACATGGAGGCTGCCATTGCTGACTTTTACATTCTGGAATTGCTGATTGCCTGGCTGTTATGCAGAGTGCTGGAATGATGTAAAGTAATAGGCATGCTGAACTGGAGTCCCCAGAAAGTACTTGCTCTTACTTTCAGAGCCTTGCCTGCTGACCTGATTCATTGCCTGAGTTCCTAATCCCCCCCCCCCCCCCCCCCCAAAAAAAAAAAAATAAAATACAAGAGCTGATTTTCTAAAATTCTGTAATCGCACAGGGCCACTCATACCTCATAACAACTTGACAGCTCCTGGGCCATGTGATGATGTGCTGATTTTTTGAAGGTTGGGTATAGTGTCCTTGTTTGTCCCTTACCCACAAGATTGTTTTCCTGGGACTGTGGCAGATTCGAGTAGCAGGAGAGTGCATTGAGGAAAGGTTATACCTCTTGTGAGACATTCCTTTTACTTTACTCAGTGTGGGCAAATGACAGATTTAATTTATAGAGAAGAGGCTGATTTACTAAAGACGTCAAATCTTATCTTAACAGTCAAAATTGTATGACTATTCACTTTAATTATCCAACTGTGAAAAGCCAATTTCTGTGCACTTCAAATACCTGATCATGTGCAGATGCTTTTTGCCTAATTTAGATAATTTTTCGTATAAAATTTTTTTTTTAAATGCCTTTAGTAAATCAGCCCTCTTGCCTCTAAAAAAAAAAAAAAAAAAAAAAAAAAAAAAAAGCTGCAAGTATGAAGCTTGAGCACCAAAATGTATTGACCTATACCTGCATCAGCTTCAGATATCCTCCAGATACAGCCAATTAAGGGGCCATTCTCCCAGGCAAAGCTATGGGACTTTCTAATATTGCTGACGAAGATGAGCCAATAGGAACGTGAAAGGGCGGCACTACCCGGAAGTGTCAGAGCTTTATCTTTCAGAACAGCCCAACATTCGGTCATATCTGCGGACTGATTGAAGCTGTTGCAGGTATATTTTATTAGGCCCTTGCACACTCATCGGTGTGTTACACAGTGCAAAACACGTCAACACAACATTTATTATGGACATTTGCATAAAAGGCTTAGAGATTGGCTTTAGTATTTTGTGAAGAGTTAGCAAAGTCCTTGAGTTTTACCAAGCTCTGCTTTGATCACTATAGTTTGTTTCTTTCCTCTTTAGAGCAAATCTACTACTGCCATAAATGAGGGATTGTTCCTGTCGGTTAATATTTACAGAACTTAAAGTGGTAGTAAAGTCCGTTTTGTGATCATTTTTTTTATTTATTTTTTTTTTTACCTACATGTAAGATTATAATAAAGCTGTAGGTAAAATAAATATCTCCTAAACGTGCACCGTGCACAGATATTTGCTCTTTTGGCAGCCAGTGATGTCGCTGGCACATGTGTTCTGAAGTTACGGCATACCTGTGCTGTTCCTTCAGAACGCTGTGTCGTGGCCGTGACTCCATCATGCATGCGCGGGAGTGACGTCATTGTGGCTCGGTTATTTAAGCTCCTGGAGTCCACAAAGACCAAGTGAAGATGAAAGCCCTGTCAGCGGTGACAGTGCACAGCTGGAGGGCTTTCGTTCTAAGGTAAGTATTTCATAATGTTCTATGTGTAGGGGTGGGGTAAACGCGGAATACTAATACTTCTACGAGGCACCATCCCATGACGATAGGCAACTGTGTTTCAGAAAATATATGGAACTGGATGGGACTTTAATTGTGCCTCTGAGAAGTGTAAATGAATGAAAAACAATTTATGAAAATATACATCATTTTATTAAATATAAAAACAGTTGAAAATACATTACAATTTTGGACAGTTAAGTTAGGATTCAGGGTGTGCAAATCCCCGACATTAAACAGAGATGTGGCCTGCACTTTTCGCGGACAGTGCTGCTTCGTCAGGGCCTTGAAGATAGCACAGTATGACGTTGTGTGAATTCTACAGATAAAACATCAGTTAGTACTACATACATGATATGATTGCGTAAGTAAAAATTGAATACAAAATATATACAAGGGGTTCCCTAGTTACAAACATCTGACTTAAAAACGACTCCTACTTACAAACGTACATTTTTTTTATGTCATTCTAAATGTTTAACAATAAAAATTGGATATTTGTGAGACATTGAACAGATGAATACATCTGCATTTTCAAACCATTGGGAATATGTAGCGATGCTTGTCACACGTGAGGTTTAAGAAGCAAAAAGTAAATTTCATGTTAAATGTCTAGACATGTGACACTGTAGTGTGGAATTGTATAACTATGTATATATATGTAGATAGTGGTGTTTTATCAAAGCATGTCTCCCAGGAACTATAATCGAAGGACAGCGGCTCGGCGGGGCAATGTTAGGCCTGGGTGCTCGTGGGAATACTCCCTCTGTGTTTTTGTCACTTTAGATACCTCCACTTTTGGAGGCCCTCACTTTAATCCTTTGGCTTACTATACTTTTTTATCTGCATGCATAGGGGCCTACCCTTTCCTCTCGGTTTAGGAGTGGTGGAGTGGAGTATTCCCACGAGCACCCAGGCCCAACATTGCCCCGCCGAGCCGGTGTCCTCCGATTACAGTTTTAGTTTTCCAGTGGTTTGAAAATGCAGCTGTATTTATCTGTTCGGATATGTATGAATACCTGTATACATTTTGTATTCAATTTTTACTTATGCAATCATATCATCATGTATGTAGTGCTAACTGATGTCATATCTGTAGAATTCACACAACGCCATACTGTGCTATCTTCAAGGCCCTGGCGAAGTGGCACTGTCTGCAAAATGCGTAGGCCACATCTCTGTTTAATGTCGGGGATTTGCATACCCTGAATCCTAACTTAACCATCCAAAACTGTAATGTGTTTTCAACTGTTTTTTATATTTATTAAAATTATGTATAATTGTTTTTCATTCATTTGCACTTCTCAGAGGCACAATTAAAGTCCCATCCCAGACTCAAGCCAGGCCACACCTCCAACGAATTTCGCTCCATCCCTTGGAGCTTAATCATGATTACGCTCCAAGGGGTAGAGAGAAATGTGTTGGGGACGTGGCCTGGCTGGAGTCTGGGATGAAGCTGTCATTCATCTCACTTTATGCACATGGGTCTGCTTCTTGATGTGCAGTTGATGGATCTTTTCCTTTGACAACTAAGCAGAGAGAGTGTTATGTATTCCCTTAATACCAGGATTTTCAAGTTACCTGCTATACACTTCTTCATTTTTTTTTATTTTTTTTTTTTTTTTTATTTAGTGATGTTGCTCTTTAAGTATAACTCTTTGTAGAACCACCTTTTGCTGCAATTACAGCTGCAAGTCTTTTTGGGTATGACTCTTTCTTCTTGCCACTCTTCCATAAAGGGCAGATTTGTGGAGTGCATGACTAAGGCTGGGTTCACACTGGTGCGACACGACAGCCGTCCTACTTTGGATCCGACTTTGCCCTGCGACATGAAGCCGGCATGTGTCCGATTTTCAATGAACGGGGATCCGACTTGGATCCCCGCCAATGCCGGCACTGTGTTTGGTATGAATCTTTAGGGGGGAACTCCGCGCCAAATTTTAAATAAAAAACCGGCATGGGTTCCCCCTCCAGAGGCATACCAGGCCCTTGGGTCTGGTATGGACCTTGAGGGGAACCCCCTACGCCGAAAAAACGGCGTGGGGGGTCGCCCCCAATCCATACCAGACCCTTATCCGAGCACGCAGCCCGGCCGGACAGGAATGGGGGTGGGGACGAGCGAGCGCCCCCCTCCCTCCTGAACCGTACCAGGCCGCATGCCCTCAACATGGGGGTGGTGCCTTGGGGGAGGGGGCGCGCTGCGGCCCCCCCCACCCCAAAGCACCTTGTCCCCATGTTGATGAGGACAAGGGCCTCTTCCCGACAACCCTGGCCGTTGGTTGTCGGGGTCTGCGGGCGGGGGGCTTATCGGAATCCGGGAGCCCCCTTTAATAAGGGAGCCCCCAGATCCCGGCCCCCCACCCTATGTGAATGAGTATGGGGTACAGCGTACCCCTACCCATTCACCTAGGAAAAAAGTGTCAATTTAAAAAAAAACACTACACAGATTTTTAAAGCATTTTATTAGACAGCTCCGGGGGTCTTCTTCCGACTTCGGGGGTCTCTCCGGTTCTTCTCCACGCTCTCCGGATCTTCTGCCGGGCTCCTCCGCTCTCTTCTGCTCTTTTGCCGCTCTTTTGCTAAAGCGGAGGAGCCTGGTCTTCAATCTTCTGCCTTCTGCCTTCTTCTCCTGATGTTGACACGACGCTCTCTGGGGCTAGAATGCTCTCTGTGCGCTCTGCTCTGACTTATATAGGCGGTGACCCCGCCCCCTTATGCCGTCACAGTCCCTGGGCATGCTGGGACTATGACGGCATAAGGGGGCGTGGTCATCGGGTGATGACCACGCCCCCTAAAACGTCACAGTCCCAGCATGCCCAGGGACTGTGACGGCATAAGGGGGCGGGGTCACCGCCTATATAAGTCAGAGCAGACCGCACAGAGAGCATTCTAGCCCCAGAGAGCGTCGTGTCAACATCAGGAGAAGAAGGCAGAAGGCAGAAGATTGAAGACCAGGCTCCTCCGCTTTAGCAAAAGAGCGGCAAAAGAGCAGAAGAGAGCGGAGGAGCCCGGCAGAAGATCCGGAGAGCGTGGAGAAGAACCGGAGAGACCCCCGAAGTCGGAAGAAGACCCCCGGAGCTGTCTAATAAAATGCTTTAAAAATCTGTGTAGTGTTTTTTTTTAAATTGACACTTTTTTTCCTAGGTGAATGGGTAGGGGTACGCTGTACCCCATACTCATTCACATAGGGTGGGGGGCCGGGATCTGGGGGCTCCCTTATTAAAGGGGGCTCCCGGATTCCGATAAGCCCCCCGCCCGCAGACCCCGACAACCAACGGCCAGGGTTGTCGGGAAGAGGCCCTTGTCCTCATCAACATGGGGACAAGCTGCTTTGGGGTGGGGGGGCCGCAGCACGCCCCCCTCCCCCAAGGCAACAACCCCCCATGTTGAGGGCATGCGGCCTGGTACGGTTCAGGAGGGGGGGGGGGCGCTCGCTCGTCCCCACCCCCATTCCTGTCCGGCCGGGCTGCGTGCTCGGATAAGGGTCTGGTATGGATTGGGGGGACCCCCCACGCCGCTTTTTCGGCGTAGGGGGTTCCCCTCAAGTTCCATACCAGACCCAAGGGCCTGGTATGCTCTTGGAGGGGGAACCCATGCCGGATCTTTATCTAAAATTTGGCGCGGAGTTCCCCCTCAAGATGATCTGAGCACAAGTCGCGTGCCGAAGTCGGATCATGCGAGACGGCAATCCGACTTTGATCCGACTTCAATGATAGTCAATAGGCTGAAGTAGGATCAAAGTCGGACCAAAGTAGTACAGGGAGCATTTCTAAAGTCGGAACGACTTGTGTCGGACCAGTTAGGACGGCTCCCATAGGGAAACATTAAATTTCACACGTCATGCGACATGAGCTCCCAATGTCGGAGCGTTTGTCGGACCAGTGTGAACGCTCTCTAATAGTTGTCCTATGGACAGATTCTCCCACCTGAGCATCTCTGCAGCTTCTCCAGAGTTACCATGGGCAATTTGGCTGCTTCTCTGATTTAATGCTCTCCTTGCCCGGCTTGTCAGTTTAGGTGGACGGCCATGTCTTGGTAAGTTTGCATTTGTGCCATACGCTTTCCATTTTCGGACGATGGATTGAACAGTGCTCCGTGAGATGTTCAAAGCTTGGGATATTGTTTTAGATAACCCTGCTTTAAATTTCTCTACGACTTTATCCCTGACCTGTCTGGTGTTTTCCTTGGCCTTCATGATGATGTTTAAGGTTCTCTAACAAACCTCCGCAGGCTTCACAGAACAGCTGTATTTATACTGAGAATAAATTGCACGCAGTTGGATTCTATTTACCAATTAGGTGACTTCTGAAGGCAATTAGTTCCACTAGATTTTAGTTAGGGTTATCAGAGTAAAGGGGGGTGAATACAAATAAACGCCACACTTTTCAGATATTTATTTAAAAAAAAAAATTTGAAAACAATTTATCATTTTCCCTTCAATTCAGATATACATGCCACTTTGTGTTGGTCTATCACATGAAATCCCAAAAAAATACATTTGCGTTTTTGGTTGTAACCTGACAAAATGTGGAAAATTTCAAGGGGTGTGAATACTTTTTCAAGGCACTGTAAATAGGGCCTTGTCATGCATGTGCGCAAAGGACCCACGTTGGGATGCTTTGGATGCAAAGGCTGTGTGGCTCTGGGCAGGGCTGCATAGTGAAAAAACAGGGGCTGATAACAGAACACTAAGGGGTTTACTAAAAATGTTGTCCTCAAAGCTAGTCAGTCGCATACATTTCATAGAAGAGAACGAAGTGCAGAATTTTTTTTTTTTGGCTTCACAGTTTGTACCTCTTTTCTGGCCTGGTAAATTCTATATGTAAGTCACATGTTCTTCCCTGAAGGAGTATCTTCCATTAAAGTGTACATTTCCTTCCAAGTCCTTAAACATTACATCCTGTTTCTTTTGTACCTTCACAAATGCTGCTTTCCTTGTGCTGAGTGTGTCCTGAAATGTTAGGACATTGAATTACTCTGGCCATGTAAGGTTAGTCTTTATACAGCCCTGGCCAAAAGTTTTGTGAATGACACAAATATTAATGTTCATCAATTTTTGCATATACTCCAGAATGTTATGAAGAGTGGTCAGATGAATTGCAAAGTCCCTCTGCCATGAAAATGCACTTAATCCCCCCCCAAAAAAAAATTCCACTGCATTTCAGCCCTGCCACAAAAGGACCAGCTGACATGTCAGTGATTCTCTGGTTGGCACAGGTGCTAGTGTTGACTAGGACAAGGCTGGAAATTGCTCTGTAATGCTGATTGAGTTAGAATAAGAGACTGGAAGCTTTAAAAGGAGGGTGGTGCTAAATCATTGTTCTTTCTCTGTTAACCATGGTTACCTGCAAGGAAACACATGCAGTCATCATTGCTTTGCACAAAAAGGGATTCACGGGCAAGGATATTGCTTCTACTAAGATTGCACCTAAATCAACCATTTATTGCATCATGAACTTCAAGGAGGGAGGTTCAAGTGTTGTGAAGGCTTCAGGGCGCCCAAGAAAGTCCAGCAAGGGCCCCGGCCGTCTCCTACAGCTGATTCACCAGTGCAGAACTTGCTTAGGAACGGCAGCAGGCAAGTGTGAGTGACTCCTCCAAAAGGTGAAGACTTTCAGAGGATGGCCTGGTGTCAAGGGCAGCAAAAAGGTCACCTCTCCAGGAAAAACATCAGAGACAGACTGATATTCTGCAAAAGGTACAGGGATTGGACTGCTGAGGACTGGGGTAAAGTAATTTTCTCTGATGAATTCCCTTTCCAATTGTTTGGTGCATCTGGCAAAAGTGATAACTTAAGTGGCTTGGGAAACAAAACATCAACATTTTGGGTCCATGGCCAGGAAACTCCCCAGACCTTAATCCCATTGAGAACAAACCACCCCCCCCCCCCCCCCCCCCACACACACACACACACACACACAAATTCTGACAAAATCCAAGCATTGATATGTAAGAAAGGGCTGCCATCTGTCAGGATGTGGCCCAGAATTTGATTGACAACATGCCGGGGTGAGTTGCAGAGGTCTTGAAAAACAAGGGTCAACACTGCAGATATTGACTCTTTGCATAAACTTAAAGGGGTTGTAATGCATTAAGGTGAAAAACCTTGAGGGTTTACAACTCCTTTAATGTGATTGTTAATGTCTTTGACGCTTATGAAATGCTTGTAATTCTACTTCAGTATCTAAAAACACTGAAGCAGCAGACTTTGTGAAAATTATTGGTGTCATTCTCAAAACTTTTGGCCACGGCTGTACACTGGAACTCTATTTCAACATACATTTACCAGTAAACTGTATGTCCAGAAGTGTAGAGAGGCAACAATTGTTGTAATATTAAATTACCTAATGTTTTATGATTTACTGACACATGAAAGATTCTTTTTTTTTTTTTTCTGTGGTGTTGCACAGAAGCGGTCCCTTTCCCCCTCTTCTCTGGCTCCCTTGGCTTCTTCTCCCTTCCACATGCCTCCATAGCAAACTGCTTGCTCGATCCCAAGCTGGGCTGTGTGCATCTATAGACACACGCAGTGCGGCTTAACCCTACCCCCCCCCACTTCCTCCCCAGGATTTGATTGACTGCAACAGGAGCCAATGGTTTCTGTTACTGCCTCTTAGTCCTGTGAGGGGAGAGAAAGCAGTGTCACTGCTCTCCGACACAACACTAGATTGAGATAGGACTCAGGTAAGTATTTAGGTGGGATGATGGGGGTTGGCTGGCTGAGAGCTGATCATGGAAAGGTGTTTTTTTTTTTTTTTTTTTTTTTTTGGTGGAGAATGCATTAGGGCAATAAAACTTCTACCTTTACAGCCACTTCAAAGAGGTTGTAAACCCTCCCTAGTGACTTTTAACTATAGGGAAGCCTAGAATAAGGCTTACCTATAGGTTGTGGAAATATCTCCTAAACGTGCGCCGTTTAGGAGATATTTCACTTGTAGTGCGCCGATTATGTAATTGGTACATGCCCTGTGAAGAAACGGACCTCCATGACGTTTCTTCCCCCAGCGTGTGCCGTTACTGACGGCTCCCGCGCATGCGTGGGAGTGACGTCACGTGACTCCGGCCAGTCACAGAACCGGAGTCCACGGCCCCCGGAAGGAAGAGGGGTGAAGATGGACGCAGCCTGCACAGGGGACAGGGATGGATTCATTTGCAGGTAAGTGTCACATAATGGGCTAGTATGTGATGCATACTAGCCCATTATGCTTTTAATTTGCAGGGAGCAAAAGAGGAAGTAAAACCCATCAGGGTTTACTTCCTCTTTAATGTTCACTGACCTAGATTACTGGACCTGCACACTTGTTCTGGGTCAGTGATTTGGAAGGTGTTTTAAAGCCAGGCAAAAAGCATTTTGGAAACTAGTATTCATCCATTGCAGCCTTTGTGTGTTTTCTCAGTGCGGGTCTCCATTTAGAAGGCAGTTGCTGTAGTTTCTCTTATCCTCCCAAGTCTCCAAAAAATGGCTGTTCTTTATGGTTGCCTTTTAGGTAGTAAATAAAAATCACTGGCATTGTGCTATTCACATTGGTAAATACCTCTGGAAACAACTGCTGTTTTGTCTTTTGTGTGTGTGTGTTTTTTTTTTTTTTTTTATAATTTCACAGATGGCGTTCTATGCCTGAACATGTACTGAACCTGCGGTATATTGTATGTTGTTATAAAGCAGACTGGAATGTCAGATGCATCTGAATAATAGAACCTACAGTTGTGCTCATAAGTTTACATACCCTGGCAGAATTTGATTTCTTGGTTATTTTTCAGAGAATATGAATGATAGAAAAAAACTTTTCTTTCTCTCGTGGTTAGTGTTTGGCTGAAGTCATTTATTATCAACCAACTGTGTTTACTCTTTTTAAATCATAATGAAAACAGAAACTACTCAAATGACCCTGATCAAAAGTTTACATACCCCAGTTCTTGATACAATACCAGTTCGTTTATTGCCCCCTTTAACATCAATGACAGCTTGAAGTCTTTTGTGGTATTTGTGGATGAGGCTCTTTATCTTCTCAGATGGTAAAGCTGCCCATTCCTCTTGGCAAAAAGCCTCCAGTTCCTGTAAATTCTTGGGCTGTCTTGCATGAACTGCACGTTTGAGATCTCCCCACAGTGGCTCAATGATATTGAGGTCAGGAGACTGAGATGATCACTCCAGAACCTTCACTTTATTCTGCTGTAGCCAATGACAGGTCGACTTGGCCTTGTGTTTTGGATCATTGTCATGTTGGAATGTCCAAGTACCGTCCCATGCGCAGCTTCCTGGCTGATGAATGCACATATTCCTCCAGTATTTTTTGATAACATACTGCATTCATCTTGCCATCAATTTGTACCTCAAACATCCCCAAAACATCCACCTCCGTGTTTCACAGTAGGAATGGTGTACCTTTCATCATAGGCCTTGTTGACTCCTCTCCAAATGTAGCATTTATGGTTGTGGCCAAAAAGCTCAATTTTGATCTCATCACTCCAAATGACTTTGTGCCAGAAGGTTTAAGGCTTATCTCTGTGCTGTTTGAAATATTGTAAGCAGGATACTTTTGTGGCATTTGCATAGTAATGACTTTCTTCTGGCGACTCCACCAAGTGCCTCCTTATTGTGCATCTTGAAACAGCCGCACCACATGTTATCAGAGAGTCTTATATTTCATCTGAAGTTATTTGTGGGTTTTTCTTTGCATCCCGAACAATTTTTTCCTGGCAGTTGTGGCTGAAATTTTAGTTGGTCTACCTGACCGTTGTTTGGTTTCAACAGAACCCCTCATTTTCCACTTGATTAGAGTTTAAACACTGCTGATTGGCATTCTCAATTCCTTGGATATCTTTTTATATCCCTTTCCTGTTTTATACAGTTCAACTACCTTTTCCTGCAGATCCTTTGACAATTCTTTTGCTTTCCCCATGACTCAGAATCCAGAAACGTCAGTGCAGCACTGGATGAAAGATGCAAGAGTCTGTCAGGAGTCCAGAAACTTATTGACCTCACACACACACACACACTAATTACAAGCAAACATATGAGGAAACAAACAGGTGAGGATGGTTATCTTTAAGGGCCCTTTCACACTGGGGCGGTTTGCAGGCGCTATTGCGCTAATAATAGCGCCTACAAACCGACCCGAAAGTGCTGCTGCTTCGTATCCAGTGTGAAAGCCCCGAGGGCTTTCACACTGGAGCGGTGCACTGGCAGGACGGGAAAAAAAAGTCCTGCCAGCAGCATCTTTGGAGCGGGGAAGGAGCGGTGTATTCACCGCTCCTTCCCCGCTCCTGCCCATTGAAATTAATGGGACCGCGCGCCTATACCACCGGCAAATCGCCTCTATAGAGGCGCATTGCGGTGGTTTTTAACCCTTTCTCGGCCGCTAGCGGGGGGTAAAACCGCCCCGCTAGCGGCTGCATACCGACGGTAAAGCGCCGCTAACAATAGCAGCGCTTTACCGCCGCTGATGCCCCTCCCCAGTGTGAAAGGGGCCTAATAGCTATTCAAACCCCCTTTGTGTCAACTTGTGTGCATGTTATTAGGCCAAAATCACCAGGGTATGTAAACTTGTGATCATGGTCATTTGGATAGTTTCTGTTGTGATTGATTTATTAAGAGTAAACACAGTTGATTGATAATAAATGGCTTTAGCCAAACACTAACCATGAGTGAAAAAAGTTTTCGTTTATTCATATTCTCTCAAAAATGGCCAAGAAATCATAAATTCTGCCAGGGTATGTAAACTTATGAGCACAACTGTATACATTGTGCTTGTTTTCATCTAGTTAAGACTTTTTGTTTTAGTGTAGGTATTTGTACTTTGTATATGCCATTATTGGAAAGGCTATATTCAGATTGCTTGGCATTCCTGGTAATTTCACAAAGTGTATAGAATCTATTTCTTAAAGGCCCATTTACACCGTTGTTGTAACATGCATTCCAATGAGCTAGGATTCATGTGTCCAACTTCCCAATAATAAAGGTTGTGCCTGTGCCCCACTCAGCAGTGCATTACAATTTGAATAACATCTGGGTTTTTTTCAGCGTTTTTATGGCATTGGATAAGCTCATGGCAGCACATCTAAATGGATATGACATGCATGTTGATGCATGGGCAAAGGTGTTTAAAGTGGTTCTAAACTCAAAAGGGTTTTTTTTCTCTTAATGCATTCTCTCCATTAACCACTTCAGCCCCAGAAGATTTTACCCCCTGCCTGACCAGAGCACTTTTTACAATTTGGCACTGTGTCGCCTTAACTGACAATTGCGTGGTCGTTCGAAGACTGTACCCAAACGAAATTTGTATCCTTTTACCACAAATAGAGCTTTCTTTTGGTGGTATTTGATCACCTCTGCTATTTATTTATTTATTTATTTTTGCGCTATAAACAAAAATAGCTGCAATTTTGAAAAAAATAGAAAATCATTTTTTTACTTTTTGCTATAATATCCCCAACATTTCTTTAAAAAAAAAAAATTCTTCATCAGTTTAGACCAATATATATTCTTCATATCTTTGGTAAAAAAAATCGCAATAAGCATATATTGATTGGTTTGCGCAAAAGTTAGTGTCTACAAACTATGGGAAGGATTTATGGCATTTTTATTTATTTATTTTTTTACTAGTTATGGCTGTGATCTGCAATTTTTAGCGGTATTGCGGCGGACAGATCAGAGACTTTTGACACTTTTTTGAGACCATTGGCATTTATACAGCGATCAGTGCTATAAAAATGCACTGATTACTGTGTAAATGTCACTGGCAGGGAAGGGGTTAACACTAGGGGGCCATCAAGGGGTTAATTGTGTGTTCCCTCAGTGTGCTCTAACTGTATGGGGATAGGATTCACTAGGAGAGGAGACATATATTGTTTTTCCTACTTAGTAGGAACAAACAATATGGCTCCTCTTCCCTGACAGCACAGGGATTTGTGTGTTTACACACACAAATCCCTGTGCTGGCGCTCACGCAAGTGCGTGGCCGGCGGCGATCGTGGCCACGCGCATCAGTTCCCCCCCCCCCGAGCAGTGGACGCGCGCACCCTCTGGTGGCCAAAAAAAGGGTAGGACGTACCCGTATGGGATTTCGCCCAGGGGAGCCATTCCGGTCTGGAGCGGGTTAAGGTAGGAAATGCCCACTACTTGTTCTATCCACCCCCAATTGCTAAACACTTACCTGCCACCTGTCACTGCTCTGGAGCTGTCTCAGCTGCCCCCCACCTCTGCCTAAGCTACATACATTATACAGCTCTGTGCCGGATGTGGGATGGGAACTTCCCGTCCCACTTATGAAACAAAATCAAGTAAGGCTGAACTGCGCTTATCCATTCACAGGGATCTTTGTATTCTATGAATGAATGGAAAGCTTCCTCTGATTGGTGGAGTTGGAGAGGTGGGTGAATGATGTTAGTCTCCACCTTGGCCAATCAGAGGAAGCCTTGTAACTCTAGATACTGAATGTAGCTGATGCTACAACCCGTTTATACTGCACTGACAGTGGTCACATATATTAATGAACAATATTGTTAGTTTGGACCAGCTTGGACAAACAATCTACTTAAAGTTAAAGTGATTGAAAAGTTAATAATTTTTTTTATTTTTTTGAATAACGAGCATATTCTACTTGCATGCATCAAAAATGATCTCCTTGTTGCACTTCCGCTCACTGCATGTGACCCATTCACTTGCTGTTGCGTGTTTTTTTGGGGTTAAAACAGGCTGTGAGGAGGCATGTGAATGAGCCCTGGTGTCCAGGATTGCCTTCGTCTTACTGGACACCAATGTAAGGGGCATTTTTTTTCCACCGACCTTCAATTAATTGGTTTTAGCAGGGCTTCTGTTAGGAAGGGCATGCCAATAGACAAGATGGTCCCACTGGGCGGACCTCTGCATCTTCACAGGCTAATCCACATTCCTTCTCGTGGATGTAGGAATTGGGCACATTGGTCTCCTCACTCGCACTCTTGACAGCTGCGTGAGCATGCCGAGGCACACGTGTATGCGCATGCGCTCAATTTCTACATCCACTAGAAGGAATGTGGATTAGCCTGTGAAGATGCATAGAGGTCTGCCCAGAGGGGCCATCTTGTCTATTGGCATGCCCTTCCTGACAGGTTACCTTAGACCTGAAAACTATCAGGGGCTGCTTTGGGGTAGAAAGGTTGATTATAACCACAGATATCATGGGCAGGTAATTGAAATCTATTACCAAGGCATTTCATGCATAACGCAGGAAGGGGAGACTTTATTAGTTGACACTTCTATATAAATAAAACCGTGTGACCATAGATAAAAACTGCGAAGCTTACTATGGCTTTTAGTTTTTCTTATTTACATAAGTTATTAGACCCCATTAGTGTAATAACCGCTATAGTCAATAATATGTAATCTATGTTTACGCTTGAAGACAAATTTGTTAGTCATCATTCAAATCCTAATTGATAGAATGCTAACGATGATATTTCCATACAGTAAAGCCTCTCTATATTCTGCATGTAGGAACATCCAATCCCTGCATGGTAGAGGGCTGAGTGCTGCCTAGTAGCTAAATGGAGAAAGTTCCTGAGCTCCAGTGCTTGAGGATAAGACTAACCTATCTACTGTGAAAATCCCCCAGCCCCAGGAGGAGGTACCCGAGTTCACTCTTCTCTTTTGGCCATAGAACTCTGTGTGACTTGGAATAACCTCATATTTTACAGTCGGAAGTACACTATTCCCAATATAGAAGAATGTGACTTGCTGTACCATCAGCGGTTTCTGAATGAAATAAAGGTCACTCAGTTTTGGCATTTTACTCGCTCATTATAAAGAGGTTAACTCAGTTCAGTACACAGCTTGCATGTACTACAAGATTTTCACTGTGGTTCAACACTGGCACAGTTTGTGTTTACTGGTAACAACTTTTGGCCCTCATGCGCACGAGCGAACTCTCAAACGTTGAGCGCAGAGCTACTGCATTGGGGGAGAGAGTGCATGTGAGGGGGTTTGACATGGAGTAAAAGCTTGCTCTTGTGATGGTGGAGGTGAACAGTAAGAGCTAGGAGTTTCTTAGCAATGTCCTAGCAAGGCAGGCTGAATGATGTCTTCTCTTGGAGTTTTCCGTTAGGCCTGAGGAGGTATGTAAATGGGATACACCTAATGCAAGGGGATTTGTTTTTATCTACAGGTGCCCCTTACCTGCTTAGGTGTTTTTTTTGGGAATGGTGAACTATGCTTTTAACCACTTCAGCAGCGTATCTGTACGTCACTGGAGTTTAAGTAGTTATATCGAATAATGCCTGCAGCTGCAGGCATCATCCCAGTACTGTTTTTTTTTTTTTTTTTTTTGAGCTGGTGGTCAGCTCTATTGTAAAAGCAATCCTAGTGGCTAACCAACTGCTGGATTGCTTTTACAAGCAGCGGGAGGGGACACTCCGCCACCTTCTGCGGCTGTTCCGGGATCTCCCGTCCCACCAGGAGTCCTGATTAACCAGCCGGCACTTCCACCGGCTGATCCTAGAGCCCAGCAAAGACCGGAATAGGCTTTGTTGGGCTCTATGATATAGTAACCCGGAAACGATCACATCTCTTCCAGGTTATCCAGATGTCAGCGGCACCATTTTTAAGACTCAAAAGCACTTGATCACACTGATCTTGGTATGATCAAATGCTTTTAAGGACAGAGAAGGGATCTGGGGTCTATAAGTGGTCCATAAAGTGTACCTGTCGCATTCCTATGGTTGTCACAAGGTATATTTACATTCCTTGTGACAGCAGTAAAAGTGATCAAAAAGTTTTTTTTTTCTTCTTTAAAGTGACAGTGTGAACAAAAAATTAAAGTGCCCCCCGTCCCCCCACATTTGCACGCAAAGGCGAACGCCTGCCTCGGTCCCACACGTGAGGTATCACTGCGAACATCAGATCATAGGCAGAAATTCTAGCCATCAGACCTCCTGTGTAAATCTAAAGTGGTAACCTGTAAAAAGGCTTTTAAAGCGTCGCCTATGGATAGTAAAATTTACGTTTGTCGCAGTTGCACGGGCATGCACAATTTTAAAGCGTGACATGTTTCCTATCTATTTACTTGGCATAACATCTTTTATACTTTACCAAAAAATTGGGTTATCTATTGTGTTTTTTTAATTTATTTATTTTGCATTAGAATAAAAAAAATTCACAAAAATTGGTTGAATAACTGCTGCTCAACTACTGTGTGACATCAATTTTAAAACCCACCAATTTATTCTCTAGGGCCTCTTAAAAAAAAAAATAAATAAAAAAAATAAAAATAAACTAGATATATATCCTTGAAAAAGTATTCATATATTTTTTGGGGGGGATTTTGTGATAGACCAACACAAAGTGGCACATAAATGTGAAGTGAAAGGAAAATGATAAATGGTTTTTACAACATTTTACAAATATCTGAAAAGTGTGGGGTGCGTTTGTATTCAGTCCCCCAGAGTCAATACCTTGTAGAACCACCTTTCGCTGCAATTACAGCTGCAAATCTTTTTGGGGATGTCTCTACCAGCTTTGCACACCTAGAGTGAAATTTTTGCCCTTTTCTTCTTTGCAAAAAAGCTCAAGCTCTGTCATTTTGGATGGAGAGTCTGTGAACAGCAATTTTCTTGTCTTGCAACAGATTCTCATTTGGATTCAGGTCTGGACTTTGACTGGGCCATTCTAACACACGATTATGCTTTAGTCTAAACAATTGTATCTCTGGCTGTATGTTTAGGGTTGTTGCCCTGCTGGAAGGGGAACCTTAGGGTCTGTAAAAGACTTGAGGCTGGGGCTAACAGGTTTTCTTCTAAGATTGCCCTGTATTTAGCTACATCCATCTTCCCATCAACTCTGACCAGCTTCCCTGTCCTTGCTGAAGAAAAGCATTCCCACATGATGCTGCCACCACCACGTTTCACGGTGGGTATGGTGTGTTCAGGGTGATGTGCCGTCTTAGTTTTCTGCCACACATAACGTTTTGCTTTTAGACCAAAAAGTTTAATTTTGGTCTTATCTGAGCAGAGCACCTTCTTCTACATGTTTCCTGTGTTCCCCACATGGCTTCTCGCAAATTGCAAACAGGAGTTCTTATGGCTTTCTTTCAACAATGGCTTTCTTCTTGCCACTCTTCCATAAAGACCAGATTTGTGGGGTGCACGACTAATAGTTGTCCTGTGGACAGATTCTCCCACCTGAGCTGTGGATCTCTGCAGCTCCTCCCAGAGTTACCATGGGTCTCTTGGCTGCTTCTCTGATTAATGCTCTCCTTGCCCAGCCTGTCAGTTTAGGTGGACAGCCAGGTCTTGGTAGGTTTGCGGTTGTGCCATACACTTTCCATTTTCGCAGGATGGATTGAACAGTGCTCCGTGAGATGTTCAAAGCTTGAGATATTTTTTTTTATAAACTAACCCTGCGTTAAACTTCTCCACAACTTTATCCCTGACCTGTCTGGTGTGTTCCTTGGCCTTCACAATGCAGTTTGTTCATGAAGATTCTCTAGCAAGGGCTTCACAGAACAGCTGTATTTATAGTGAGATTAAATTACACACAGGTGGACTAATTTACCAATTAGGTGACTTCTGAAGGCAATTAGTTCCACTAGTCTTTAGTTGGGGCTATCAAAGTAAAGGGGGCTGAATACAAATGCACGCCACACTTTTCATATTATTATTTGGAAAACCATTTATCATTTTCCTTTCACTTCAAAATGATGTGCCACTTTGTGTTGGTCTGTCACAAAAAAACCCTATAAAATACATTTACGTTTTTGGTTGTAACATGACAAAATGTGGAAAATTTCAAGGGGTATGAATACTTTTTCAAGGCAGTGTGTGTATATATAATTAAAGTTTGGGGGTTCCAAGCAATTTTTGAGCAAAAAATACTAATTGTTACAAAAAGTGTCAGAAGAGGCCTGGCCTGGTCTTCAAGTGGTTGTACACCCACTTTAAAAAAAAAAAAATACCGATGGGGTCTCTTCTGTCATAAAAGCCCTATCTGTCTCTTTTGTCATAAATGCTTCCCCTGCCTGTCAGAAGCTTGTGTAGAAGTGCCATCTTGCATTGGTGGTTTGTGTCAGGAGATCAGTTTGCTCAAGAAACCCCTATCAAACTCAGAAGGAACCCTAGGACTCTATGGCACCCTGGTGGAGAAAGGACACTATTATCCCAGAGTACCTAGGCAAAAATCAAATTTGAACTTGAAGACAAAGATTTACTACAATTGCTGTAACTGTAATGATGGCAATTTTAATACAGCCCAATTTCTCACGGATGCATAGTACTTGTTTGCCTCTGGAAAATCTAGCAGAGATGTCCTCATCTCACCCTGTATGTGATCCAGTGCTATGTACAAAGCCTAAGGCTACAGCGCACAGATGTTCGCCATGCACTGCTACCTGCTGTTGAGGTGTGGTGTCTCCAGCAGAGTTGTGTGAGAATGAAGTCCCCTATGTTCACTGCATTGGCTGTTCATATGACTTCTGGTTTACCTCTGTGTAATGGGCCTGATCGTAGGGCTGCAACTAACGATTATTTTCATAATCGATTAGTTGGCCGATTATTGTTTCGATTAATTGGTTAATAACCTTAAAAAAAAAAAAAAAAAGTGTGGCGTATAATTTAGTTAATATGTAAAGTTAAAAAAAAAAAAGGCAATTTATTCTTAAAGTGGTGTTCCGGCCAAAATTATACTTTTTAAATAAAAATACTCATATAATACACAAGCCTAATGTATTCTAGTAAAGTTAGTCTGTAAACTAAGGTTTGTTTTGTTAGTTTATGGCAGTAGTTTGTTATTTTATAAACTTACAGCAGGCCGTGGCCATCTTAAGTCTGGGCATCTGAAGCCAGACTGTATTTCTTCCTGGATCTCATCCTTGCAGATCTCGCACATGCTCAGTGCAGCACAAGCAGTGTAATAGGTTTCAGGTCAGGGTTTCCATAGCAACGGCAGTGTCAGAGGAAGTTGCTGCCCCTTCCCAGAAGGCATTGCAAACAGGAAATGATGCAATGAGCCACGGCTAGGGAGGAGGAAGTGAAAAATGAATACAGCAGATATACAGTAGGTGCTGAGAAAAAAAATTTAAAAATATCCAATTCGTTTGCAGTGCACAGTTTAGTGAGGGATGCTGAAGAGTTGTAAAAGTGGGTGGAACTCCACTTTAAATATCTCTATGCAGGGGTAAATATAAAAAACCAACTATATGGTTAGGGAGCAAAATATCTAATCCACTCTGAGAATAACAGACAGAAGAGATATACTGTATATACTATTAGAGGAGATATACTGCATAAACTGGTAGAGAAGAGATATACTGTACATACTATTAAAGGGTGAATCTGATAAATATTATCAGACTCAGATCAAACGTCTTCCTTCAAAAAAAAACATTTCATTTTAAGAACGTTCGTTCGATTTTCTAATTGTTAGTGGAGTCAAGTCGACGTTCATTTTCAACCACAGTGACGGGAAAATTTAGAAATAGAAAACTTCTTGGTCAAATGAATTTTCAGACAGTGTATGTGGTTTTTTAAAAACAGAATGTTAAAAACAAGTGAAAATTTCAAACCACATTCTTTCATTCAGCGAATGTACAAAGATTTTTAGTCTGAATATTCTTGTCTGAAAATTGATCCGTGTGGCCAGAATAAGGCTCGCTACACACCTAGGCAGTTTGCTTGTTATCTGTTTCTGCAGTGCTTTTTGCTGTGCGTTTTGATTTTTGCGCATGTAATTTTGCGGCGATTTGCCTTTTTTTTTTGGCCAATTTGTTGTTGGGCAGATTAAAAAACACAAATTGCTGCAAAAAAGCATTAAATGCTTTTCTGCAGCTTCTCCATTGAAGTATATTGAACCAAAAAAGTACAGTTTTCGCGTTTTAAAAAAAGTCACTGACCCTTTCCAAATACGCAGCGGCTGAGAAAAGCATAGATGTGAACGTGTCCCATGGGAAACCATGTTAATGAACTGCAGTGCGCTTCTGCAAAAAAGCACCAAAAAAACACATAGATGTGAACCAGGTCTAAGACGTTTAGTAACATAATGGGGTTAAAAAAACTAAAATTAACCGTTTATAGTACAAAAAAAAAGCAAATAATCACTACTGTAAGGGGTTCATTTTTTTTACTGTAGAACTGTGAAAGTAACATCTACAGTAGCGATTATTTGCTCTTTTTGTACTATAAAGGGCTCGTTTTAGTTTTTTTTTAACCCCATCATGTTACTGGCTGATTAATCGATTATGAAAATAGTAATCGATTAGTTGTCGATTAATCGATCAGTTGTTTCAGCCCTAGCCTGATGCACAGAATAGTGCTAGCAGATAGACCTTTACATGTGCCATTGGCACACATGGGCTTGTTCGTTCCTACCTTCCTTTCTATCTGATCTGCCACTCTTTGCACTGCGATGACCCTCACAGCTTTTTATAAGATTCCTTCAAATTGTGTCCATTGCCAGTCTTCAGTTGTGTTTTATAATGTATTACTAACCTCTGTTTTCCAAAGCTGAACTGATGATGGCTTATGATTGATGGCGGACATAAGATAATCCGCCTGTATTGTGCGTGTTTTGTGACCAGATGTGGATGTTTCCACTTCTTAGCGCAACAGCTGATTAAAACTCTTGTTCTTTCCACTGAACACATGCTTTGGATATTGTCCTAAATAAACAATCAGAGTTGGCCCTTTTTATATGCAACACATTATATTACACACAATAAACATTTACCATTTGTGTCAGTTCTTTGCCGGTTCCTGTTTTGTAGTTGATCAATTTTTTCAAACTGCAGTTCAAGTCAAAAAACTCAGTGGTGCCCAATCTGGACATATCACTGACTGTAGACAAAATATGGAGTGTTCTTCCCAGTAGCACTCCATGCTATGAAATGTTATAGGAGTGGCTGCTTAGCTTCCTGTAATTGCACCATCAATGTTGGCTCTTTTAAAACGGAATAGTGTAGAACAAGTTAGGGTAAGTCCCTGGTAACAAAGCTGCTTGACAATTAAAGCTGGCATATAACTTGATAATAGAGGCTGCCAATACTAACTTCCCCATCAAAATTGCTAGTTGCTTGGCTTCCATGCTGGTCTTATCACTTTACTTTGAGGCAATGACTTGGATGAAGTATGCAGACTAGAAGTTCTCATTACTAATCTGCTTGTTTTCATCATTGACTTAAAATGTGCCGAAGACAGCCAGACACCTAGTTTGTTTAGATGGTCAGCAATGAGCCTGCATATTTCTAGCAGTACAAGTGTCCTTAAAGCAACTCTGTTGCTTAACTAAAAGTCACAGCAAAGGAATCGCCTGCAAAGACTATCAAATACTTCTCCTGCTCCCGTTGAATGTCTCTTTGGAAAACAACAATTCTGAAATTTCTTCTGTGTCCCCTGCAGTGCTCGGTGGGTCCTTTCACTGACCACAATGTGTTGTATCTGGTTGAGGTCAGGACCAGTCAAGGTCCTCCACCCCAAACGTGCTCATTTGGTGGAGGGGGGATTATGGTGTAGGGTTGTTTTTTTAGGGGGTTGGGCTGGGACCCTTAGTTCTAGTGAAGGTAACTCTTAAGGCGTCAGCATACCAAGACATTTAGGACAATTTCATGCTCCCAACTTTGCGGGAAAAGTTTGGGGATGGCCCCTTCCTGTTCCAACATGACTGCACATCAGTGAACAAAGCAAGGTCCATAAAGTCCTGACCTCAACCCAATAGAACACCTTTGGGATGAATTAGAGCGGGAGACTGCAAGCCAGGCCTTCTCGTTCACATTAGTGCCTAAATCTCACATGCGCTTCTGGAAGAATGGTCAAACTTTTCCACAGACACACTCCTAAACCTTGCGGACAGCCTTCCCAGAAGAGTTGAAGCTGTTATAGCTGCAAAGGGTGGGCCAACTCAATATTGAACCCTACAGACTAAGACTGGGATGCCATTATGGTTCATGTGCGTGTAAAGGCAGGTGTCCCAATGCTTTTGGTAATATAGTGTATTTTGTCACATCCAGTTTGAAAACTGGTGTGACATCTTTGTGGCCCATGGAAATATATCTGCAGTACAAGCTGCTTTACTGAGCTTTGATGCTTTTCAGTTTATCTGACTTCAGTTGTCTGGTAATTCTATATGATACAAAGTCCTTGCACATGGAGGATGGCCCTGTGTGCTTACACTCCTGGTGACCGGAAGAAGCTGGAGAAATGGAAAGGTGCTCATATGTTGCTGGAGGACGTGGCATTAAAACTAACCTGTTGCTTTGCCCAGATGTTTGCAGATGGCTCATTTATGGCAGACATCCCCTGCTTGAGCTTATGAGGAAAAATGAATTATTCCTGGCCGATCATCACGGGTTCCCCCCCAAAAGAGGCTGTAGCCAGGAATGTCTACTATACACTGCTTCCAATGTGTGTGTGCCACAATCTTTCATCACCGTGATCTTTCAGCAGCTGGATCTTACATGATCATCAATGTCTGTAAGTAAGTCTGTAGGTAGCTTTTCTGTATTTCCCTTTCTGCTTTCCAAGAATTGCTGCTGACTAAACATTTTTAGATTTCAGAACTTGTGACTTCATTAGTATGCAGGCAGTCTTGGTTTTAATCATGAAATGGCTATGGAACATAACCCTTCTATAACTTCAGTATACAGGGAGTGCCTTGAGCATGACCGCATTCCCTTGCCTGATGTCTCTAGCTGAAGACCGTGTAGATGAGCCCTGTCACTGAGCAAAGACACGGATATTTATGGAAACAGTTGCGCGTGATTATAGTGCTGATACACATAGTAATTGGACTCTTGCTTTAGTTTAATTGGTTAGATTCTTGTTGCTGTGGGTAACTGAATTTACACCAGTTGTTGTTAATGAAGCCATTGTAGTCTGTACATTATGAACAGTTGAGAGTTGTGTGAAGCAGCTGTGGCTTTGAAGATCTGCCTAGGATAGGTACAATGCTGATTTTATATTCCAAGGACCTAACGTGATTTGTATGTGACATAAGGTACTGAAAAAAAAAGTGGTATGTGGCTGACCTAAACGAAAACTCCACTTCTAATAAAAAAAAAAAAATTAGCATGTGAAATTGCTACACAAACCATTATGTAAATACATTTTCTTAAAAATCTCCTTTCCATTTTAATCTGCAGCCACTGTAATTTTCTAAAAATGTAAAAAAAAAAAAAAAAAAATTAAAAAAATGTATATTTTTTAATATGGCAACCTGAGCTGTTCTGTACACAGTTGGTGTACAGATTGCCCCCAGAAATGTGTTTTCCTGCTGTTGTGATTTTCTTAGAAGTCTGCACTAAGATACAAGTCAAATTTTAGCCACCCCCTGCAATAGGAATTTAATTTTCCCAAGTCATCCTCCAGGACAGTCACATGAAATTGATTGTCCTGGAGGATTCCTGGTAAAGGCGTTATCGGATATTAACTTGTTTTCCCTAGTCATCCTCCAGGACTGGCAGTTTCATGTGACTGTTATGGAGGATTCCTGGGAGAAAGTGATATCAGGTAATGTGTTTTTATTGAGATACTCCCTGAAGCTGGCCACACATGATGGTTTTTTTTTTTTTTTTTCTTCATTTTGCCCACCAGGTGAACAGAAAAAAAAATAGATTTCTCCATTACCTTGCTGGCTGAACGAAAATAAATAAATAAAATAAAACACATACTTACATGGATTTTGTAAGTGTTTTACCAATGAAAGCATTCCTTTTTAAAACACAGTAGGCACTTAGATCCTTTTATCTTTTTATATGCACCCGGTCATATCTGTGAATGCTGGAATGGCCTTGGACCTACCTGCATCATCGGTATTGATATAGGGAACCTGTGCGATTGACCTTCCTGTTAGTTCAGGGGTCCCGTTACTGAGGCGAGTGATCTGTGTGCTGGTGGTGGGCTCATTCACACGAAGATTTGGTGTCTGAGACGTTCTTTCACTCAAGGGATTCTTGTCTAGAAGACATTCTGCTTTTGGGATCTGAATTATTTTATGTGGACTTTTTATCATTCATTGCTGACTCTGCACTCTTTTTATGAAAATACAGTACTCTTCTGGGGCTATGTGAATTTTTCCCTTGGTGTTCAGCTTGCAGTTGATATGTTATCCACATTTATGTGGTTGCGCTGACTGTTTTTTCTTTGATATTGTTTGTGTAAATTTCAACCTTACTGACCATACACACGGCAATTTCACAATGATAATTTTCAATTTCATTTTATGTTGAAATCACAAAGCAATCTAAGACTGGAAATAGTTTTGTTTTTAAGTTGGCATCAAAACGGTTTTGATCAATGTGTTGGGGAAAATGCTTTTGATTTAATTTCACTGTGATCTTTCAGTAAACTGTGAAGCTGAAACCAAGAAATAAATTGACAGCTAATATAAAGCGATCAAATTCTGGTGACAATCAAACTTGTGTGCGTTACTGCGAGAGGATTGTTCTGATTGTGGTGAAAATTGCCACAAGTATGGCTAGCTTAAGACTGATCCTCACACACTTGGGCCCTGTTCACATTCCCGCTCGCACATTCGTGTTTGTGTTCCTGCTCGTGATTTTTTTTTTTTTCAGAGATTAACACCTATTTCTGCATTTTGCGCATTGGGTAGTCCATTCATATGAATGGGCCACTCTTTGCACGTTTGTCATGGCAAAGAAGCTGAAGGACCAAATTTTTGTCCCTGAGCTAGGTGCGTTTTTTTACATACCCCATTTCGTGAAAGTTCAGGCAAAATCGCACTGCATTTGGGGCACCATTAAGAAAGAATGCGTTTTTGCAGCGATTTTTAGTGAGATTTGTAATCCTGGGCAGAATCAACATTTATATCCAGGATTCCAAATTGCTAAGTTTGAATGGGGCCTTAACCCTAATCACTGTCTCACAGTGGATACATTAAGTTTTTATAAATTTTTAAGTTGAGATAAACTGTATAGATAAGAGAACCGTTCCCACTGATGCATTGCTCCATTTTAGAATGTGGTCATGCCTGCTGCATTTTGGATGCCATAATCTGCAAATTGCCATTCACATCATGATATAAAAATGCACCTAAACAAATAGCGATGCCCCCTATGCAAGGGTAACAAAAGTGAGTACACCCCTCACATTTTTGTAAATATTTTTTTTATATCTTTTCATGTGACAGCACTGAAGAAATGACACTCTGCTACAATGTAAAGTAATGCAGAGCATGTTTCCCTCCCTTTGGAGACTGGGCCGCAGGGCAGTATTCCAACATGACAACCCCAAACACACCTCCAAGACGACCACTGCCTTGTTAAAGAAGCTGAGGATAAAGGTGATGGACTGGCCAAGCATATCTCCAGACCTAAACCCTTTTGAGCATTTGTGGGGTATCCTAAAATGAAGGTGGAGGAGCGCAAGGTCTCTAACATCCACCAGCTCCGTGATGTCGTCATGGAGGAGTGGAAGAGGACTCCAGTTGCAACCTGTGAAGCTCTGGTGAACTCTATTCCCAAGAGGGTTAAGGCAGTGCTGGAAAATAATGGTGGCCACACAAAATATTGACACTTTGGGCCCAATGTGGACATTTTCAGGGGTGTACTCACTTTTGTTGCCAGCGGTTTAGACATTAATGGCTGTGTGTTATAAGCAAATTTACACTGTTATACAAGCTGTACACTCACTACTTGTACATTGTTGCAAAGTGTCATTTGTGTGTGTGTGTGTGTGTGTGTGTATATATATATATATATATATAGATATAGATATATATCTCTCTAATGTACTGCATATATCTGTACAATACATGCACATTTTCCTATGTTTTGCCTCCCCTGTTTTGCATGTTGATGTACTGAAGAACTCTAGTGTGCTCCTAGTTTCCAGTTTTAGCCATACAGGGATCTAGATGATGCCCGAGGCTGCCGCCACATGCGGTTTGCAACTCTAAGTTGTAGATTAATTTGCTTTCTCTTTCTGATCACGCCACTGACAAACTCAATATATCAGTCCCTCCGAACAGTTGATCTTTTTAGGGTGCAGTCTACAAGAAAGAAATCCAAACTTCTTGAAATGTAACCAATATCCCTGTTAAAGGAAAATTGTGAACACCATTTGAAATGCAGCTTTTGCCTTTTTGGTGTTCTCATGTAAGTTTATTTAGAAAGAAAGACGGCATAGTTCCTCTTAACCCTCCTTTTGTATTTCCGATTCTGTCAGCTAAACTGATGTTGGTGATTGCACAATATGACCTGTACTTCTTCCTCTGTCAGGGTTATATAGCCAGGGCCCTGTTAATAAGGTTATAGTCAGCAGTGGGATCGAAGATGATGGACTTCAGTGTGTTTCCCAATAGATGTAGGGAATCCAGTAAATCTGTCCAGCTTTCACTCAGTGTGTGCAAATACAACTCTGGATCCCAGAAAGTATATCTGTTCAAACTCACTTTTTGCAACACACACACAAAAACAAAAATCCCAGAAGTATCACATGCCTCATGTGCTGATATTAACTTAGATATGCTTCATTTTAAGCATATCATCCTTCTGTATTCTAAAGTGAATGCGGTATTAAACCCAACAGCAAACCTTTTTAATATAGTGCAGCTTCCCAATGCTTAGATGTGACGGCTGCATTTATTTTCCGTTTTTAGGCTTTCTACTTTTTTCATCTGGAGCTCCAGCCAACTAGTCTGTTGTTTTTCAAAAGACCAAGCCCCCCCAGCATAATGTATAATCTGACATGGATGAGACTTAACAATGGCAGGGGCGAATTAAAATTATCAGCTTTTAAAACCTTTATCCCAAAAGGGAAAAAAAATGATTTGCTGTAACTGATTTTATAGTTTAAGCTGGAGTTTAGCTCCGATTTGTTAGTGTATCTTAATCTGCTAATACGTTTAACGCTTACCCCTCCCCTTCTCCCTCCCTCAGACTGACAATACTGCTGCCTTCTTTGCCTCCTGTGCTCATTACTCCAGAGTTGTCTCACTTAGGTTCCATGTGCACTGGCTTAATAAACACCAGTGCTCTTGGCAAAAAACCCTCTAATTTTGAGCATTTTTTCCCCCTAGTGTTTAGGAGTGTTTAGCATTTTTTTTCTCTGCCTCTAAACGACATAAATGCGCATGGACACATAGAATAACAATAGTTGCTTCTAAAGGCAAAACATGAACTCCTATGAGCAGCGTTTCTTTTTTTTAAGCCAGTGTGCTTGCATCACCAGGGGAAAAAAGCCCAAAAAAAAGCAAAAAAACTGTTGCAGCCATCACATCTGATGATTGGTAAGCTTCAACATTAATACATTTCTGTTTTTTGGGTTTAATACTGCTTGAACCTCTGTAGCCTTCCATTTTAACATTCATTGTAATTGGGCACTAAGATATACTGATCTTAAAGATTCCACGCCTGTGCAGATGCGCCACAGATTGTTGGGACTCTGCAGAGATTAACAACCATCGGTCCACTCATGGGGGGGCTTCCTTCATGCACCGCTAATGTCCAGTACCAAGATACCAGCACAGTGTGCTCATTCACAGGGATTGGCAGAGATTTGTGCAGAGATTTGTGGCACATCTGAGCATGTGCAAGATTTGTGGAGGGGCAGGACCAAAATATTGGGAGGATGAAGTTCCTCTTTAACCTCCCTGGCAGTATGATTATGTCCGATTTTTGATGCTGAAAGCGGTACAATTATTTTGCGTGGAAATTTGGCGTTTTATATTGTAGGGCTGTAATTCTTAGGAATAATTCACTTAAATCTGTCCAAGCAAGAGTCTAGTAGACCTCCCAGGTATGATGAAGTTTGAAAAATGAAATCATAAATTATAATATAATAACTATAAATATAACAAATAATATTAAAAATTATTCAATAATGTAATCAAATCAAAAACACTGAAATTTGCTCAGTTGCAGAATTGTCACTGTCATTATTTTCAGTGTTTGATGACGGATCTCCCCACAAATCACTATCGCTCAATTCTACAAGTGATTCTAATTTATTATCGCTGTTTTCTAGCTGGTCTAAAACTCCTTTTGATGTAAAGGGACGATTTTGGTTGCTATGGACAATCTCCAGTTTCCAGGCACAAAGAACATTTTTATAATATAAAACTGCATGCAGGGCACTGGACAAACCACTAGGGACAAAAGGGAGGTGAAATAATTTCATACAGTAATGTAATCTATAAGATTACAGTATACAGTATTAATTGTGTGTGCGTTTCACTTTTTGAATTTGGTGCCGTTCTCCATCCCCGTGCGTCGCAACGCTCGCAGGGAACGGAGTTCGGCTCCGTGATGAATCGAGCGGAGGACGAGCCGCTCACACTGCTAGGAGACATCGCAGGATCCAGGGGACAAGGTAAGTAAGCTCTTCCTGACTCGGAGTTACCGCTTTTGGTTCTGAAATTCCACCCCGAGCCAGACTCGGGAATACCGCCAGGGAGGTTAAAGAATACAGCCAAGTAACTTTATCTAAGCTGAGAAGTCATCAGACTCATCTAACCCAGTGTAGTAAATAGATGCTTACCCTAGATCAGTGTCGGTGAACCTTGGCACCCCCAGATGTTTTGGAACTACATTTCCCATGATGCTCAACTACACTGCTGAGTGCATGATCATCATGGGAAATGTAGTTTCAAAACATCTGGGGTGCCAAGGTTCACCATCACTGGACTAGATGATACCTGAGCAAAGCTGGCTCTGTCCTGAGTACGCAGATGTTCTTCTCTCTGTAGTTTAAACCAGGGTGGATTTGATTTAAATCAAGTATACTTAAATCAAAATTAATCATGATTTATTCACTTGTAAAAAAACAATCACTGATTTTTATCCACCCTGGTTTAAGACCTGAAAAACTGTTGACATAAATGAAACATGCGAGCACCCCAGGGTATTCTGTAAGGTGGGGTTTAGCAACCCGTTGATCGCCGTGGGCAGGTGACAGGAAGACCGCAACCCTGCAAAGCTGACCCCCTTGTTTTAGGTGCCGATCCTTCTACCAACCCCCCCCCCACACCCCCGCCAGCCTTCTCCGCTGCTCTCATCCCCATGGCACAGCAGAGAGAAGCAGACAGCACAGCTCAGGACGGAGGGCAGGAGGAGAAGCTGGCCAAATTATCCTTTCAAGTTAATCGGCAGATGATTGCTTGCTTAGATAGAGGACAGCCCTAGGAACCAGTCACCATCTTTTTAATATGAAAAGTCACTCAAATAGCTCCCACCCTGCTATTGGACTCTGCTTTGGGACACTTCTCTGGGCAGGAACTAGGGGGTGGAGAGGGACCCAGAGGTCACTGCTGTGGGGGCAGAGGACACTTCTATGTTCGCTTCGATTTTTACCACATTTTGCGTTTTTCCCGAGGCCGGCGGTCAAAGTAGTTCAAGTGTACATGAAGCTTTAGTTTAGGTGAGGTTAAACCTCCCTCTCATTAATGTGGAAGAATCTCCTTCAGGGTAGGAACATTTTGACCGCTGGCTGGGGGGGGAAATGCAATCTCGGTAACAAGAGATTTTCTGTTTTTTGCAGCATTGTACGTTTTCCCGCAGCTGCGGTCAAGGTAGGCTAGTGTACATGAAGCCCAAACAGAGTCCAAGGATGTTTATTTTTGACTGCACTCTTCTTTTCTTTTTAGTTTGTTAGTTTTAGTGATTGGCCGTGTTTTAACAATAGTAGATTGTTCTGCTTGTCATTATCTTTCCTTCCTGTTAAATACATCAGTAGCCTGTATGCAATTGTGGTAAAAAAGAGCTTTGCAATAAGGGCTGTATTTGGTAATGGCACATGTATAGTGGTATGGGTACAAACTCTTGTTCTAGAAAAACACAAAATATGTGCCATCAGAATTGTCATCAATTTTGTATGGATTAAAATACTTTTAAACAACTAAATACATTCCAAGTGCAGCAAAACAAAAAGCATTCAAACTAAAAGTTAAAGCGGGGGTCCACCTATCTATCCTTTTTTTTTTTTTTTGAGTTCATTCACAAACTTTTCTTCTCAGCATTACATACTCACATATTGTGTGTAATATGTCCAACTGTGTCAGATTTCGTCGGAAAGAATAACTTATATTTATTCACTGCAGGTGGTTTCCATCTTCATTGTGGGCATTTGAAGCCCACAAGCATTTATTTCCTGGATGTGGTGAATGCTGTGCTCCCAGCATTCACCGCTCGTTCCCGCACATGCTCAGTGGCATCCTGGGAAGCCTGAGACTAGCTCCCAGGAGTCTGGGAGAGGCTAGAAACACGCCTACTCCCATGGGAGGAGAACCAGGAAGTGCAAAGAAGAATAGAAAAATAAAAGGTAATTACGGCGATTTCAATTTTTTTAAACGGCATGTCCGCATCTAGGCAAGGAAGAGAATACATACAGATATTGTTCAAAATTTGGGTGGAACCCCGCTTTAAAGTGGTTCTAAAGGCATGAAGGTAAAAAAAAACCTTCTGCAAGCAGCCCCCCCCCCTTCTTATACTTACCTGGGCCCAATCTTGATCCAGCGATGTACACGAGAGCAGTGTCTCTCTCTGCTCTCTCCCTCCTCATTGGCTCAGATACAGCAGTGGGAGCCATTGGCTGCCGCTGCTGTCAATTGCAGCCAGTGAGGAGGAGGTGGAGCTGAGCCACACAGAGGTGGCTTGGGAGCAAGTATGCACCAGTGCCCCCATAACAAGCAGCTTGCTATAGGGGCTCTAGGCGGGGGGGGGAGCAGTTTCTCTAGATCCGAGGAGAAGCTCTGCTGATTTCTATTTCATCCAATCATGAGCAAGCAAAAATGCTGTTTTATTTTTATTTATTTTTTTATCTTGCATGTCCCCCTCAGATCTAGAGATTATTTGCCTTTAGTAAATCAACCCAAGTGTACATTGACAGCTGCACTTAGTGCCGCCAGAATACACTGATCAGTGGCTCCAGCCGCTGATTGACAAGTTTTCTAATTTGTCCATTCGACAGAAGTCAGTCAAATGACCGACTTCTGACGAACAAGGACAACCACGCGCTGACCGAAATTTGACCAGTTCTTACCGAACCAGCCAAATTTAGATCCGTCTAGTGCTGGCTTAAGTATTCTCCTTATACATTGTGTGGAGTGTTGGTGTTTTATAAACTATAATTGGAATTTTACTGATTGAAGGTTGACTTGGGTTTGCTAAATAAATCATTGACAGACAGCTGAAAATTTTTTCTCAGTACCTCCCTTATCAAAGTTAGTAACGACAAATTAATTTTACTGTGAACTGAAAAACTATTCCTGTTCCAAACGGCAGCTGTATTAAAAGTTTAAAAAGTAGGCAATTGCTGCGTCCTGGAGAGATTTAACCGCTTCAGCCCCGGAAGATTTTACCCCCTTCTTGATCAGTTTTGACTTTTTACAATTTGGCACTGCGTTGCTTTAAGTGACAATTGCGTGGTCATGCGATGCTGTACCCAAACGAAATTTGCGCGCCCCCCCCCACAAATAGAGCTTTCTTTTGGTGGTATTTGATCACCTCTGCGTTTTTTATTTTTTGCGCTAGAAACAAAAGAACAGCGACAGTTTTGAAAAAAAAAAACATCTTTTACTGTCCCACATTTAAAAAAAAAAAAAAATTTTTTTCCTTAGTTTAGGCCGATATGTATTCTTCTACCTATTTTTTGTAAAAAAAATTCGCAGTAAGCGTGTATTGATTGGTTTGCGCAAAAGTTATAGCGTCTACAAAATAGGGGATAGTTTTATGGCATTTTTATTATTTATTTTTCTACTGGTAATGGCGGTCATCTGCGATATTTATCGGGACTGCGATATTGCGGCGGACAAATTGGACACTTTTGACACATTTTTGGGACCATTGACAATTATACAGCGATCAGTGCTAAAACAATGCACTGATTACTGTATAATGGTCACAGGCAGGGAAGGGGTTAACACTAGGGGGCGATCAAGGGGTTAACTGTGCTCCATCTCTATGTTCTGTAGGGGGAGGGGACTTGCTAGGGGAAGGGAGAGATCGGTGTTCATACTTGGTATGAACACACTATCCATTTCTTCTCCCCTCAGAGAACCAGGATCTGTGTCACGAACTATCGCGGGAGCCCGGTGGTCATCGCGCCCGCCGGGCACTCACATTGGCTCAGGGGGCGAGCAGCGGGCGCACGCCCCTAGTGGCCACAAGGCGAAGCTATGTAACATAATGTCATTTCGCCCAGCCATGCCATTCTGCCACAGTAAAACTGCGGTGGCTGGTCGGCAAGTGGTTAAACAAACCAAGTCGCTTTTGTTCAAAGCAAGACCAGTCAGGCCTAAATGACCACTATATCAAGCTAAATTGATTAGGAGAGAAAGGCTTCTGCATCCAAGATCTAAAATGGACCTATGGCAAAACTTTTTTTATTTTTTTTTTTCATTTTGGATAGAGCAAGGGTGTGGGGGGGGGGTTCTTACCCCTGTCAGATTTTTTTTTTTTTTTTAGCCATCTGTGTCCTATTGCAGAGATTTCCCTTCACTTCCTGAGAGGAAATCCCTGCAAATAAAGGAATTTCTTGAGGACTCCTCTCTCTCTTTTCTGGGGACAACTCATAATTTGGGATTTTCTATTACTTTCAATGAGAATGGTAAAAAGGACAGAGGGTGAATCTCCTTAACGGGGTCACGGACCGCAATAAAAACTGACAGATGTTCCAATAACTCTCCATTCTATCCAAAACTAAAGTTTTGCCTTTAGTTATACTTTAAACCCAGCTGACCAAAGGACACTCTGGCCTTGTTAGTAAAGTGTGGTGAAGATAACTGGCAAAGCAGCCTTCTCAGGGCAAATTACTAACCTGACCAAGCGCATTGTGAAAGTATTGAGGCATAGTGATTTATTATGAATCCTTTACATATCGACTAGGGTTTGCCCTCTTTCTTAAAGTGGATTCAAACTCTACAGTAGTGTTTAAATCTGAACACCAGGAAGGTATAAAAGGCACACATGAATGCAGCTCTGCATTCATTATTACATCATTAATTGTAATTCTTCAAATACAAGCAATGTATGTACCTAACTTTGACATGCTATCACCCTTGAAATCCACTGTACAGCAGAGCGCAGACTGGGAGAGAGAATCAGAACAAAGAGCCAGCCAAGGAGTATGCCAGTAGGAGGAGAGAGAGCAGAGTGACATAGCATCATGAGTCTGCTGCTTCTCTTCCTTTTTAATGGCTAGTCACAAGCTGGGGGTCCTGTATTGAGGTACAACAGAGAAAAATCCCTGCCAGATTAGGCTGTGCGGCAGAGCTGTATAAATCTTAAGACTAGATGGACAGAAATGCTGTACAAATCTTTTGGCATGATGAGGGGGACGCCCAGTTTTAATTGGCTTCCAATTCTCTTTTTTTTTTTTTTGTGGCAGTGCATCATGACTCTGTGGGCATTCCTTCATGACATCATTGCGTCAGCGCACATACTGCATTTATGACAACAGCATGTTTTCATAGTAGAAGAGTCCAGGTGCTTAAGTGGCCTGCAGTCCAGACCTTTCACCAATTGAAAATTTTTGGTGCATCTTGAAATGAAAAATATGACAAAAGACCCAGGACAGTTGAGCAATTAGAATCCTAAATCAGGCACAGGCAAGAGAGGGACAATATTCCTCTCCCAAAACTCCAGCCACTGGTCTCCTCGGTTCCTAGATGTTTACAGTGTTTTGGTAAAAGAGGTTATGATACACCGTGGTAAACATGGCTCTGTCCCAACTTTTCTCTAACTATTTCTTGTATCATGTCCTCTGTCTCTAACCATCTCTTGTATAATGTCTGCAATCTCCTACTTAAACACACTGCTAATAGTATTAGCAAAATTTCCATTTGGTGCACCTCTAGCAGACAATGATACAGGAGACGGTCAGAGACTGCTGACAGGATACAAGAGATCAATGCAGCTTCACCAGTGCCTGCCTGTGCCCATCAGATGCAGCTGCCTGCCTGTGCCCGTCATGTAGCCTCACCAGTGCCTGTGCCCATCAGGTGCAGCAGCCTGCCAGTGCCTGGCAGTGCAATGTCACGCTGTGTGTCAGAGCTGGATCTGAATTGCCACGCAGCCGCTGTAACGATGTCCCACCTCCTATGACACACGGCACAATAATTCCTAGCATTGGATCAGTGTGCCGTCTATCACAAGAGGCGGTATAGGAGGCGGTATAGGAGGCGGGACATCGTTACAGTGGCTGCACAGCGATTCAGATCTCTGACACACAGCGTGAGATCACGCTACCAGGCCCTGGGGAGGCGGCATCTCATGACACTCGTGGGAACAGCAGGAGGGAGGGGAGACTGACAGGGGCACGCGGGGATAATACATGTGCGGCACATAGCTGGACGGCCCCGCCCCTTTTTCGGCTGCACTATTGGCACTTTTTTTTCTTTCGAAATTTCGGTGTACCACTACTTTAAAGGGATATGACTTTAACTTTACATCCAGACAGAGCCAGCTGACGAGTCATCATTTTACATTTTGAGCTATTGAGGTCTGTAGACAGGCATTTGCAAGAGGTTATAAAAATAAGGGAAACCCATGGGTTTAAGGCCTTATGCCTTCTACTTATACCATGGGCATATAAGGCCATGTAAGACCTAAAATTGCACTTATTTCTGCACCCCAGAAGTCCAAGTGCTGCGTACATTTGTCCCATAGACATGTATGCTGGTATACACTGGTACTTGCATAAATGTGTATACCGGCATACAGCTGTACACAGCAATTCATGTGTATGGGGTGGCTGTAGACGGCACATGGACTTCCTATGCTCAGAAATATGTCAGATTTCACGCACCGAACAGTCCATGTGCAATAAAGCCTAACAAGCTTAAATTTTGGTCCTATGGCTTGGTAAGTATATTATTAATAATCTTATGGAATTTAAAGCGGGGGTCCACCTATCTATCGTTTTTTTTTTTTTTTGAGTTCATTCACAAACTTTTCTTCTCAGCATTACATACTCACATATTGTGTGCAATATGTCCGCCTGTGTCAGATTTCGTCGGAAAGAATAACATATTATTCACTGCAGGCAGTTTCCATCTTCATTGTGGGCATTTGAAGCCCACAAGCATTTATTTCCTGGATGTGGTGAATGCTGTGCTCCCAGCATTCACCGCTCGTTCCCGCACATGCTCAGTGGCATCCTGGGAAGCCTGAGACTAGCTCCCAGGAGTCTGGGAGAGGCTAGAAACACGCCTACTCCCACGGGAGGAGAACCAGGAAGTGCAAAGAAGAATAGAAAAATAAAAGGTAATTACGGTGATTTTAATATTTTTTAAACGGCATGTCCGCATCTAGGCAAGGAAGAGAATACATACAGATATTGTTCAAAATTTGGGTGGGACTCCGCTTTAACTTTTTTTTATTTATTTTTTTGTACGTTTTAGGCTAGGTTCACACCCACAGCTGTGACCGAGTGCATCGGGGCAGCCCATTCAATTCAATGAATGCACCTATGTATTTGTTATTAAAGCAGAGTTCCACCCTAAAGGGGAACTTCCGCTTTAAGGCCTGCTCCCCGGCTCCTGTTTGTGAAACAAAGATTTTGGTGAGGAGGGGCGAGCAGGTACCCCATTTTGACAGGTACCTCCTCCCACTTCCGTTCGGTCGCCTTGGGCAATCAGAAGTTCTCCCTCTCTAAGTCTTCTGGGACATATGACAGGTCCTACAAGACTTCGGGACCAATCAGAGCGCAGCACTGCTCGAGTGGGCCCCTTGCTGTGCAGCCACAAGCTGTCTCACCCGATGCCAATAGAGATGCCAGCGCCACCGAGGGAGGACACGTGGAGAACACAGCGGAGAACAAAGCCTGAGGCTTTGATAAAGCACAATTCGTGTGCGAAAAACATGTAAGCCGTGTCTCCCTTGCTTGTACATGTAGTGCTCCTCATGTTCTTCATGGTTTTATGTCAATAAAGGTGTTTGGATCTCAGTTTGGTGTGCAGCCATCTGGACTTTTCTTTCATTAAAGGGGTAATAGCTTGGGTAAAATAGTTTTCTTCCTTCCTTTTTTTTTTTTTTTTTTTCTTTCTTTCATGAGAAGCTTTTTAGAGATCACTATTTGTGAATTAAACTATTTGGAAAGGTAATTTTTTTTAAAGTTATACTTGGCTGCTCTGTGCAGTGGTTTTGCACAAAACAGGCCGGATCCTCCTCTTCTGGGGTCCCCTCCTAGTGATATTTGCTACTCCTTCCTCGACACACACATACTCATATACACACTCATATACACACACACATACACACACACATACATACATACATACATACATACATACATACATACATACATACATACATACATACATACACACACACACACACACACACTGCGGCTTTAACACTTTAAGTGTAATGGTGAGGCATGTGGCTGCTTAGCAGTTGGTAAAGGCTACCATTATTTTCCTTAGGTCAGTGTTGGTTGTGTCTGCGAAAGGTGCAAGCATGAAGTTTGTCAGTGGAGGGAAGAGTGTTCAGACATGATAGCAAGCAAACATTTACTCAGCTTGAGGATAAAAGAATGTTTAGCGTGGGTCTGATCATGACTATTTGTACAGTGATGTGCACACTGACACATTCTAAGTACATGACACTGTGACAGCAATGGGAATGTTTCCTCTAGATAGGCTGTCTTAACAATTTCATGGGTGGTTTCGCATTCGAAATACAAATAGATTGCATTGGGGGTAGTTTCAAGATGGGAATGAAATCTTACTGGACAGCTGGAATATCTGCAAGCTCTATAGTATAGAGAAATGAAGCCATCTGCTCCCTACAGCCCTGCCAACTGTTTTCATTACTTGAGACGTGAGAAGCAGCTCTGCCGAATCGATGAGATCCCAGACTGATCAGAGTGGCAAGCTGGACTTTAAGTTTCTCTGGAGGCCAAATTTTTTTATTCTGCAAAAAGATTTCACAGTTACTACCAAACAGCTAGAAAAATGGTGAAAAACATCTATCCTTCTGACACCGGTCTTATGTTTTTACTTGGCTTTTGCTGCTGTTTTTAACACCCGCCCTGTCTCAGGAGATCTTCCACCGAAAAATCAAAAATACTTCAGAGGTTAAATGTTTCACAGGCGAGTACACTTTTTCTCTGCAAGACAATTCTGCTGTGTCTTTTTTTTTTAATGTTAAAAAGCAACTCTAGGCAATAACACAATGCTTACCTGGAAACAATTCTTAAAGTAAAGATAAAGTGGAACTAGTGTCCAAATTAAATTACACTATGTGGTGTATTTTCTTAGTAGCATTAACACAGCAGTCGTTTTTTTGTAGTTATGTTACCTGTTGATCCTGCCAGTAAGTCTGTTATTTTAAGCTTTCTTTAAAACCACTTCCCGCCCGCCCTATAGCGGATTGACGTCCGGGAAGTGGTTGTGTTATCCTGACTGGATGTCATATGACGTCCAGCAGGATAACATGCCGCAGCGCGCCCCCGGGGGCGCGCATCGCGGCGATCGGTGGAGCGGTGTGTCAGTCTGACACACCGCTACACTGATCTTGGTAAAAAACCTCCGGCGGAGGCTCTTTACCACGTGATCAGCCGTGTCCAATCACGGCTGATCACGCTGTCAATAGGAAGAGCCGTTGATCGGCTCTTCCTCACTCGCGTCTGACAGACGCAAGTAGAGGAGAGCTGATCGGCGGCTCTCCTGGCAGGGGGGGGGGGTCTGCGCTGATTGTTTATCAGCGCAGCCCCCCCGCAGATCACCCCACTGGACTACCAGGGATGCCACTAGGACCACCAGGGAAGGGGCAACGTGGATGGCCAGGTATGTACCCCATGGCCATCCACATGTGCCCAATCTGTGCCAATCAGTGCCCACAAATGGGCACTGATTGGCACTATTATGCCAAAGATCTGCCCAGCAATGACCAGATCTGCCCAGCAATGCTATATCAGTGCCACCTGTCATTGCCCATCGGTGCCACCTGTCAGTGCCCATCGGTGCCACCTGTCAGTGCCCATCTGTGCCCATCAGTGCCCACCTATCAGTGCCCATCAGTGCCACACATCAGTGCCACACATAAGTACCCATCAGTGCCACCCATATATGCCAATCAATGCCACCTACGAGTGCCCATCAGTGCCGCCTATGTGTGCCCATCGGTGCCACCTATGAGTGCCCATCAGTGCCGCATACCAGTGCCACCTATCAGTGCCCATCAGTGCCGCCTATCAGTGCCCATCATCAGTGCCCGTTAGTGCCACCTCATCAGTGCCACCTCATTGGTGCCACCTCATCAGTGCCCATCAGTGCAGCTATATCAGTGCCCATTATTGAAGGAGAAAGCGTACTTATTTACAAAAAAATTTAACAGAAACAAAGAAAAACTTGTTTTTTTTCGAAATTTTCGGTCTTTTTTTATTTGTTGCGCAAAAAATAAAAACCGCAGAGGTGATCAAATACCACCAAAAGAAAGCTCTATTTGTGGGAACAAAATGATAAAAAAATTGTTTGGGTACAGTGCAGCATGGCCGCGCAATTGTCATTCAAATTGCAACAGCGCTGAAAGGTGAAAATTGGGCTGGGCGGGAAGGTGTCTAAGTGCCTGGTATTGAAGTGGTTAAGGGAGACAGCCGTCCATCAAAATGTAATTTACAAATATGCTACAGGTGTTTCACTTTAAAACTGCATGTCTGTCCTTGACTACTGTCCTCGGGATAACAAGGCTGCTGCATGATTTCACTGCTGAACAAACCGCTTTGTCACCTTACTATAGAAAGTGGAAAAAAATAATGGATCTATGAGAAGTATACCCAGGTGACCTTACAGAGGGGGACTTAAGTCAGTCAGTGGGGAGAATAGTGCCCTGTCATTGGCGTCAGTGGGAGGAATATTATCACATCTTTGGTGTCAGTAGGAGGAATGGTGCCCCATTATTGGTGTCAGTGGGAGGAATAGTTACATAGTTAGTAAGGTTGAATAAAGACATCAGTCCATTCAGTTCAACCTGAGTGAGTGTGGTTGCGTGCCTACAATTTTTTTTTTTTTGTCCGCACTGGAATCAGATCGCATGGGTGTTCAGACCCATGCGTTCTGATTCCATCCGATTTCACAGTTCGCACTGCGTTCTACAAACCGATTCAGCGGTGTCATTAATATTGACACCCGCAATGGTTCGCAGATGTCAGTGTCAACTGCCTGCGAGTCAGATGTGATGTGGGAACCCACACAGGAATCGCTGTGGTCCTCGCATCCCACCAATGTGAACCGAGCCTAAAGCTGTACTTCTATTTATTTATTTTATATTTCTATTTTTGTGCATTGGTACCCTCTGCACCCTCAAGTCCAGAGGGTATCTGTCTTTATTACACACCCTACATCAGTGCATAGTGCCGTGTATACACATAATAATATATCCATGTTTTAATTCAGTTTCATTCATTCTTACTGTATTGTTTTTACCATATGCAAAATCGCATGAAAAAATGTAAATTTGAAGCGTAACCAGCCTCCAATTTGTACCTTGTATAAAATGACTACCTTTGTAGTTAAACCTTTTGGTGCCCCTTCCCAGAGCAATGAGCACAGTGCCTTAAAATAGCCTCCAAATACTACAACTACTGTTGGCTAACGCTAGACGTGACCACAGATACCAGCCCCCACCTCCATGAATACATATTACATATACTATTCCTGGAGCACAGCTAATGTTAGTTCATGAAATGTGACTGCTTTCAGTTGATGTTCAGATATACATTTGTGTATCGTGGGGGGTTCTCTTTACCTCCCTTTCCTGTAACTGCGCTAAAGCTGAACTCCAGGCAGAGGCAGAAGATGCACACGTTGATGCCGCTATTTGTTATTCAAATATTGTGCCAGCTATTAGTCAACCATACATAGGACAAATAAATACAACTGCAATTCCAAAAAAGTTGGGATGCTATGTAAAATCTACATAAGAACGAAATGCAATTATTTGAAAATCTCATAAATCCATATTTTATTCACAATAGAAAAATAGAAAATATATCAAATGTTCAGAGAAAATGTGCCATTTTAAGAGAAAAAATAAATGAAATGTGAGAGACGGCAATCCCTACTCAGGATTTAGTGAATATGTGTCACAGAATTCATGAAAGTAAATGTGTGGGGATACAAAGCAAATATACAAGCTTCAAGATCACTTTAAGAATATTAGGTGTAGGTTAGAAATAATTGAAATACAATGGGGAGATGAATATATGGTTTTACGTTTTGACCATAGATACACTTTTAAAGAGTAGTTTTAGTTTTTAATTTTTTTTTTTTTTAATCATACTTGGGGGGATGCAGTATCGGTCCGATGCTGCATCTGTTCTCCTGACGGCTCAACGGTCTTTGATTGTTCAGTGCTTTGTGAGCAGAGAGCTGGTGACTGTCAGTCACCGCCTCTCTCTGGTCTGACCCCGCCCCCCACCCCACGTTCACTGAAGCGCTGGGCTGTGAAGGGAGCGGCTGGTTCAGGCTTTCAGCGGCTTGCTGAGCCAGGTATCAGCTCAGACATCTGGGTGGATCCTGACCAAATGGTTGTGATTTTCCCCGAGTCTGGACTGTCTCTTTGACATCTGCTGACAGCAGGCTTCAGCCAGCTGTCTGCTGAAAATGGGTCACAGGAGTATGCTTGTTACTGCAATGCATTTTATGTGTGCTGCCATTCATTGTCTGTTTCATACCAAAGCACATCTACAGTATAATACGATGCAGCTCAAAGATGCTAATGCTCTTTTTGTGTTGCTGTATGCTATGTTTTTAATTTCTTGAAGATTTTTTTTTTTTTAATTATTGCCTTGTGGTTCGCATTCAAAATGAAGACAGCCAAAGCAGTGCACCTTAAAGTGATTGTAAACCTTTGTGTTTTATTTTTCTTAAATAACAAAAATATCATACTTGCCTCCACTGTGCAGCATGTTTTGCACAGAGTGGTCCCCAGTCCTCCTCTTCTGGTGTCCCTTGGCGCATCAGATTACCCCCTAGAAGAAAAGCTCCCTCCCGGGGGGGTTACCGTGTGGGCGAGCTCCCGAGTCCAGTGTCCACAGACACGAATGCTGTACTCGGCCCCGGTGCCCACGTCATTGGATTTGATTGAGGGCAGCGAGAGCCAATGGCTGCGCTGCTATAATCTATCCAACCAAGAGCCGGGACCCCGTGCAGAGAGGGAGAGCGTGTCTCTGCCGAGGGAACTACTGGGCTCAGGTAAGTAAAACGGGGGCTGGTCACTGCCAGATGTTTTTTCACCTTAATGCGTAGGATGCTTTAAGGTGAAAAAACATGAGGGTTTACAACCCCTTTAAATGACTGTAAACCTCAGACATGAAATATGAACAAAGCATATCCCTTTATAGTATATACTTGTCTCAATCCAGAGTACGAAGAGTCATTTCTGTCTGCTGCTTCATTCCTCTGCTATCAGCATGAATCACTTCTGACAAGTCTTCCTGACACCAAAAGAAAAGAATTAATGCAACGAGAGGTGTGCCGCTCCAGGTGAAATCGTTCGGTACATTGGACTCCACACATGGGAGCTAGCCCCGGCCCGCCTCCATGGGATGCAAATGTAAAGTGGCTGCACACCAAGACAATGTGAATCCGTTCATTGCAACATCCCACAAGTGCAACAATAATCACCCACAGGACAGTAGCAAATACAGAGGTTGACATATTACACACAGTTATGCTGTGCTTACTCATAACCTCTGTATTTGCTACTATCCTGTGGTGATTATTTTTTGCACTTGTTGCAGTAAAGATTCACATTGTCTGTGTGCAGCCACTTCTTTATCACCTTAGCCCAGTCCCTTCACTGGGTATATGTATGGGTTTACAGCCACTTTAACACACAAAAACTATTGCTTTTGCAGTGCACTATGTTGTAATATGAATAGGCCCTGACTGATGACATCTCAGCCTAGGCAAATCACTTGACAAGAGCACAAGGACAACATTTAAATGATTCACAATATATATTTAAAAAAAAAATAATTAAAAAAAAAGTTTTTTTTGACATGTCAGGAATTCATTTATGCTGACTTCAGTGAAGTTACTGAAAGGTCAGCTTTAAATCGCACTCTATGTACAACATTAGTTTAGCCCCTTTTGTCAGCAAATATAATGACATGTGAACACAAGCTTGTGAGACTTTGGAGCAAGTCCAAATGTTAGAACTGCTCACTTTTGAAATCGTACACATGACCAAGGCTCTTCAGGGTTCTCAAGCATACCCAATGTACCATCCTTTTTTGGTGCTGTAAAGTGGACCATAAGTCAAAAAGTGAAGATTTTATTAGTTTACATGCATGCCATTCCTCTGCAGTATACACCATATTGTGTCAAAGGAAACAATCGCTCCAATTTGTTTTTCTACTTCTTTAGCTAACTGCAGTGAGCTTGCCCCAGTCTGAGGTCCAGAGCGCTCTGGAGCAGGTTTTCATCAAGGATGTCTCTGTACACTGCTGCATTCATCTTTCCCTCGATCCTGATTAGTCTTCCAGTTCCTGACACTGAAAAACATCCCCACAGCATGAGGCTGCCACCACCATGCTTCACTGTAGAGCTGGTAGTGGCCAGGTGATTGTCACTCTGACAGAGCTCCAGCATTTTTCTGTGCAGGCGACAGAACCTTCCAGAAGAACAACCATCTCTGTAGCACTCCACCAATCAGTCCTGTATGGTAGAGTGGGCAGACGGAAGCCACTCCTCAGTAAAAGGCACATGACAGCCTGCCTGGAATTTGCCAAAAGGCACCGGAAGGACTCTCGGACCATGAGAAACAAAATTCTCTGGTCTGATGAAACCAATATTGAACTCTTTGGCCTGATTGGCCAGCATCATGTCTGGAGGAAACCAGGCACCACTTATCACCTGGCCAATACCAGAATGAATTTAATCTATTTTGGAATAAGTCTGTAACATACCAAAATGTGGAAAAAGTGAAGCTGTGAATACTTTCCAGATACAGTGTGTATAAAAAATAGGGATTTTAAAGCGGAGGTCCGCCCAAAAAAAAATAGAAAAAAATGTAAAGCCAGCAGCTACACATACTGCAGCTGCTGGCTTTTAATAATAGGACACTTACCTGTCCTGGAGTCCAGCGATGTCGGCACTGCAGCTATTTCCATCATCTGTCGCGTGCTGCCGCCGCCATTGCGGATAAGGGAACCCGGTAGTGTAGCCTTACAGCTTCACACCAGGAACCCTACTATGCATGCGCGAGGCCCCGCTTTTCTCTCCTACTGGCCCTGTGACGTGGAGGAGGAGGGAGCCCTGTGGTGATGTCACGGGCCACGGCGTGGACTCCCGAAAGTGGGAACAGGATACCTGTCAGACAGGTATCCTGTCCCCCCTCCCCCCAAAAGGTGCAAATTGTGGCACCGGAGGGGGAGAGGAGACAAATGAGTGGAAGTTCCACTTTTGGGTGGAACTCCGCTTTTAAGTAATTTTATAGCAAGAAATAGCTTATCTTTACATATAAGAGAAGTGTCAGAATTGGCTTGGGCAGCGAGTGTTTAAAGTGATAGCCAGCACTCCCACTAGGATTGCTGTTCTGTGCTACATTTACAAACTGGAGCTGAATGGTACTTCAAGAGCTTCAACAAAGCTTGCAGAAAGCTCTGCAAATGCTTTGTAAAAGCTTAATGATACTAAAACCACAACAGTAAAATCAGTCTGTATATGCAGCATAGGGGTTAATCCTCTGCATTGTGTAAATAGGCAATTTGATCCTGTCTTCTCTGGTCTTCCTTCTTTCACTGTCCCCAACCCATCTCCTTATGGAACAGAGCCTTGGAGGCAAGCTGCACATACCTAGTTTGGTGTGTATTGCTAGATTTTTTTTTCTTGGAGAGTTCATGTGATCAGCACAGGGCCAATCAGCACTGTCCACACAGAGGGTCGAGTCTTTCAGCCTCATAGGACAGTCGGGGGAGAATGAAAACTCCTCTTACAAGCTTTAACCAGTGCACGGCTAGACACTGATAGAAGTCACAAGACTGCTATATACTGCTGATGAGAAAAGGTATTTAGCAGTTTATATTTACTAAAATAATTGCAGTACTGTGGGAGACCAGATATAGTGAATGCAGGGTCCTGGGTTTAGTAACACTCTAGGCAGACCATAGACGAGTCAAACCGAATGAAATTTTTTTTCGCATCGTTAGTGTGCCAGCTGTGACGCAAACGATTTTCACGCCGCAATCAAAAGTACCTGATCCAACATGTTGGAATTTGTTTAGAAATAGGAAACAAATGATGGCACAAGCGTATGCGCCATTTTAGTTTTTCGATTAACAGAACGTTCAGCCAATGTGAAACAGGCATAAGAAAAAAAGAAAAAAAAATCTGTGGCACTAAAGGATACACTCATACCCTCGCAGTGCCAGCAATGATTGCACAAACAGGAGCAACCCAGAGACCTTTGGTGGCTTGTTAGACGTCTCCAGATGAAGCTTTCATGTAGGACTACCATATAAACATATTGAGAAATCTTTACTTTCTGGGAAAACTTGCAGCGTTTTTTTCCTAGGAATCATTACCTAAGACTTGCTGAACAGTTGTAAGCACTTTCGTCATGACTTTTATAGAGGAAAACCGAAATGTAATTCTTAATCTACTTTTGGATTTCTTTGATGTACAGTGTCCATACTCTGAAATCCAGGCCCAAATTCATGTCTTGTAAGCACACTAAGGGCCAGTTCACACCAGATGCCGTTCCGTTCAGTACAGTTTTTTTTTCTGCACTAAAAAATGCATGCACAGTGTTTTCCATGTATTCCAATGGCTCTAGTTTACACCATGCAGTCAGTTTCAGGTGCAGATACTGACCGGAAACTGACTGCATGGTGTGAACTAGAGCCATTGAAATGCATGGAGAACACTGTGCGTGTATTTTGTGCAGAAAAAGAGAACAGAACTGAACTGCGTCTGGTGTGAACTAGCACTCGGGCTTTGCAAAAGCAGCAGGATGCTTCCCTTTGTAGCATACAATATATTTAAAATAATGGGTAGGGATTATCATTTTTAAAGTTGGCCTAATGTCAGCAAGCATGCATTTGATCTAAAATATATGCTTGAGCTGATTGTAGCCGTATTAGGACACTTGCGACAGAAAGAAACAACTAGAGTACTGTCTGTGATACTTTTGTTTTTTGATTTGCACTAACCTATAATTTTTCAGGACAAGTTGTCAGGGTATGTCCTCTTCTTCAAGATCCCAGCTGTACTCTAAAATATATATATCGAGTAATAGGTAAGCTTAAAAGTGGCCAAGCGCTTTACAATCTGATTGTATAATCCCTTTCAGGTTTACCCAAGTCATGTAATGGCATTTCCCACCTAAACAATCTATTTAAACTGATTGTAAAGCTTCTGTTTTTAAATTAATAAAGATATCATATGCGCCTCTGTGCAATGTTTTTACACAGAGCAGCCCTTATCCTCCTCCTCCTCCTCCTCTTGTGTGTCCTGCCAAATGGCCACCATAGAAAGCTGCTTTCTATGGGGGCACTCGTGCGGCCTCGACCCTAAGCCTTGCTGATTGCACTTATAGACACAGCACGCTCGGCCCTGCGCCCTCCATCCTCACTATAGGATTGGCTCCCGCTGCTATCAATCTGCCCAGTGAGGAAGTACAGCTCCGGGAGAGCCACTGCTCTCGTGCACAACGCTGGATTGAAATCAGGCTCAGGTATAAAGGAGGGATGGGGGGAGAGGATCCTCTGAAACCTAAGTGTTTTTATTTTTTTGTTATTTTTTTTACCCTAATGCATAGAATGCATTAAGGTAAAAAAGTATTAAAGTGTTACTAAACCCACAACAGTAAAATCAGTCTGTATATGCAGGAAAACATGCTGGTTATACTCACTGCGGAACCTATGGGGTTAATCCTTCACTGTGTAAAAGGGCTGTGTGATCCTGTCTTCTCTGATCCTCCACTTTTTCCACAGTCCCCTATCCATCTCCTGATAGTACAGAGCCTTGGGGGTAATCTGCAAATGCTCAGCTTGATGTGTGTTGCTGGGTTTTTTTTTGTTTTTTTTTTTTAGGGAGGGTGCATTTGATCAGCACAGGGCCAATCGGCACTATCTAGACAGAGGGTCAGGGGTCATAAAGCCTCATAGGACAGTCAGAAAATGAAAACTCCTCTTGCAAGCCTTAACTAAAAAAATAATTGCATTTCCATGTTCTGTGTACTGTGCAGGTTCTGGGTTTAGTAACACTTTAAGGCTTTAAGACCACTTTAAATCGTGCCTAAAAAGGCAGGAGCTACCTTGTTACCTTATACTTGTTGGCAAAGGTTTTATAATTAGTTTGTAATGTGTGTGTGACCTCTTATCACTTTCTGGTATTGCTTAAGACCCACACACACGGGCCGATTGTTGCAAGACATTGACTGATTCAATAAAAAATGTCCGACATTCTGCCCATGCGTATGTCGGTCTGTCCGACAGAAGCCGGATGTGTGGCCGGCTTCTGTCGGATGAGCATACTGGAAAACCAGTAGCCAATCGACTCCCAATCTGTGCTCTCAGCCAATGGCAGGGAGCTCTGATTGGAGTGGTCTGGCTGAGTGTGGGGGGAGGGCCGGGGGGGCATCATCCCCCTGTTTTTTTTTTTGTTTTCAACCCAGCGGCATTACCCTCTAGATTACAGTATTGCTCCAGTTGTGCCTTCATTTTGTGTTTTCCCAGTGCCATGGTGGTTCAGGCAACATCCAGGCTTACCACTGAGCACAGTGGTCAGACTTTGTGTTTCGGAAAGAAGGTGAAATAGTAGAATTTAGGTCTCAAACTTTCTCCAGTCTAAGCATTTCCAATGCTTTGACACTGTATGTGTCTGACTTTCTTCATAGCAGCCGGGAAGATCTGAGCTGCTGTGATTTGGGAGATATCAGATTGGAGATATCATATATTGTATTACCAGAAGTCTAGGATCTCTGCTGCAAAGGGGTATTCAGCAGTTTTGTGTTTTTTTGACTACTGAATTGAATCACCAGCAAGGAATAGATGGAGCCAAGGTTATTTTATAAGAGCCCTTTCAGCGTCCGGGTGTCAGCGGTAAAGCACCGCTAGTTGTAGCAGTGATTTACCGTTGTTTTTGCAGCGCTTTTCAGGCACTAGCGGGGCACTTTTTAACCACCGCTAGCTGCCAAATCAAGGGTTAAAAGCGCCTGCAAAGCACTGTTGCCGAGGTGCTGCTCATTGATTTCAGTGGGCAGTGGCACTTTAGGAGTGGTGTATACACCGCTCCTAAAGCGCCTCAAAGAAGCTGCTTACAGGACTTTTTTTGACGTCCTGCCAGTGCAGCGGCCCCAGTGTGAAAGCAGTGCACTCGGGCTTTCACACTGGGATTGCAGATGAGGCTTTTTTCAGGCACTATTTTTAGCTCTAAAACGCTTCAAAAACGCCTCCCGTGTGAAAGGGATCTAAAGCTGAGTGGTTAAAAGATTGTTTAGGAGGCAATATTTACATTGCAAAAATAAGTTCTGGACTGAAGCTCTAAGATTCCTGTTTCCCAAATTGTAAAATTGTATTTCGCTCTATTCAAGGCAACAAACGATCGATTAAACTCCTCGCAGTTTGTTTCAGTTTTGAATCCTACCTCATGCTCTGCTCATTTAAAGTGGATCTTCACTGCATTCTTGCACTACAAACCAAAAACACGATTTAATTCATTTTTAATATTTAATCCATCCATTCATGTCTCCATGCGTTATTTTGCTGAGAAATCACTTTGAAAAACACTTACTTGGCATTTCTGGCCATGGCCATCTTTAGAAAAGGCCAGAGATTCATGTAGCTTTTACTTCCTGGAATCCTTCTGCCCTTAGCTGAAGCATGCATATAGGAGCGTGCGCTTGTTGAGAAAACCCCTCCTCTCCTGGGATGTATGACATAATTTGCCTAGGCCTGGAAATCGGGTAGTAACTGAAGAAATGTAAAAGAGAAAAAGTTTTTAAAACAAGTAAAAATGATATACTTTCCTTTCCATTTACCCTAGGTTCACACCTATGCATTTTTTAGTGCGCTTTGCAGTTTGCAGGAACGCATTTAACATGGTTTACTATGGTACACGTTCCCATCTATGTGTTTTGTGGCTGGTGCGTTTTTGAAAAGGGTCGGGGACAATTTTCCGTTTTGCGTGTAATAGACTTGAATCATACCAGAAACGCAAGTGTTGTATTTGTGATGCGATTTTTTTTATGTGTTTTGCATTTTTTATTTTTCTGTTTAAAACACTGTATATAGCTGGTTGCTAAGGTGGGGGCCGGGAACCCGGCCGCGGCCCCCTTAACAACCGATGAGTCAACCCAGGGCCGGGTGAGTCAACCGATGAGTCAACCCCTCTGACAGCTGAATGTATAAAAAAAATTGCTGATAAAAAAAAATAGAAGAAAGCGGCGCGGGGTCTCCCCCCAGGTCCATACCGGGCCCTCTGGGTCTAGTATGGATTCGGAGGGGACCCCCTCACGCCAATTTTTTTCCTTTAAATGGCATGGGGTCCCCCCCAAAATCCATACCAGACCCTTATCCAAGCATGCCGCCTGGCAGGTCAGGAAAGGGAGGGGGGTGAGCAAAGGGCAAAGACGGCTCGGGGAGAAGACGGCCTGGAGCTATTTTTTTTAATAAAGGACTTGTCAAATCCTGCTTTTTTTTTTTTTTTTTTTTTAACATTTCACTGCTTTTTGGGGTGAATGGGTATTGGTGTACGATATCCATTCACATGGGGGGGTGGGATCTGGGGGCCCCCTTGTTAAAGAGGGCTTCCAGCGTCCGATAAGCCCCCTGCCTGTAGACATTGACAACCACGGGCCAGGGTTGTCGGCAGGAGGCCCTTGTCGTACCTTTCCTTTCCTGACTTGCTGGGCGACATACTTGGAGAAGGGCCAGGTATAGACCTGGTGGGGACCCCATGCAGTATGTTTGTTTTTTTTTCCACAATTTTTTTATTTCTTTTTTTTTTTTTTTTTCTACATTCAACTGTCAGCGGGTAACCTCCTCCTTAGCAACCACAGTGTGTTTACAGTGTGTTTTAAAGAGAAAAAAACCCGCAAAATTCATGAAAACTGCATGCGAAAACACATACAAAAAAGAGGGTTTCAAAACGCACTGCAAAATGTACCTGAAAAATGCATCAAGCACAGCCGCATAGATGTGAACCTAGACTAAATGTTAGCAGCATGAGGATTAAAAATAATCAATTTTGATTCGGAGAGTGAAGTTCCACTTTAAGGAAGTTGCTCATAAAAGTCCTAAATTGTTCTGAAAAGTAGCAATCAGTTTGGAGAAGGGAAGGATCTTTTTATGATGTGTTTGTGCAGTGAAAAGAAAAGACGCAGGAAGGAAGAAATCCCAGCCACTATGAATGTTTGGCAACAAAAAGATTTGGCTGTGTATGGCCAACCTAACACTGAACTCCTGATCTAGATTCACAAAGCAAGTCCATTTATTCCCTTGTGTTGTAAGAAAAATCATATCTGCTCAGGATATCTTAATGTACAAAGTAATACAAAGATTTCTTGAATGGGTGTTCTTGTTTCTCTTGAGACGCATCCATTCTGCTCTTGAGCCTGTTGCTAAAAGATAAGGGTGCCAGTGTTGGCAGCATTCAGGTTTCATGTAATCGCTCACCCTGATTGGGCCCTTTGCCCATTCCCTCTTATTCCTTTCACTTTGGGTGTGTAAATTAGGCTTGTCACTTCATGGAACTACATCTCCCAGCTGTGTCCATGTTTATGCTTTTGAGCATGCTGCCAAGGGATATTGATTGCTTTTTTTTCTTCCTTTATCAGCATGTCTGCTTCTATGCCTTCTTTTCCCTTCTAAATGTCTTCTGCTAAGATGTTTTCCATTTCTGATGCTCCTTTAAACCAATATAGCTTGTTGGGAAACAGAGCTAGAGGTCATCAGGACAGAACAGGATGGCATTGTCTCTAGCCATCCAGGCATAAGGCAGAGTCATAGACAGTGTACATGGCAGCCAATATTATCATAGGGGCCCCTTTTTAAGGGCCTAACTAGAAGTCACGTGCTCATGGCAAAGTTTCAAATGGGACCACAATCAGTGGCAGCAGATTAAAGGACCTCTACTGTATTTACACCCCCTAAAGTATTAGTTTATCTCTGACAGGCAGCCTTTACGGTACCCCTGTTTACATCCTCCTAAAACTGATGGTCTATAATGCAACTCTGTTTACACCCTTTATATTACAGAAGGTCAGGGGTGGGTGATCTGCAAGCAGCATTCTTTACCACCCCCTATTTTTTTTGCTTGATACAGATGTATTTGTACTTAAAAAAAATAAAAAAATAAAAAAAAAACTTCCTGTTAACACCTTGGAAATTATTTCTGGCCAGAAATTTGGATCAGCAGCAAGAGCAACAAGCCGAAAAGTGCAATATCTATACTTTGTAACATTGAGATTTATTCTTTTATTAGTACAATTGCATCTCCAGGTACAGGAATCACAAGTTTAACACTTTTATCAGCAACATGTTATCAAATATTTACTCAGCTACTTTCACCTGTGCTTTTTGCCATAGCAATAAAAAACCTGTTAGAGGTTCTAGCCCCTCTCTGCCCTTTCAAAAACTAAACAAATCTGCCTGTCAGTAACACTTTAACAACTCTTTAAAGCGTATGTTAATGTGGGTCTGTGTTATGTAGTTGTAGTAAAACGTATTCTGTTCTCTTTGCAATGCTTCTTTTGTGTGAAATACCTGGTGATCCTGAGAGTCCTCCTGCTTTCCTGTTTCAAACAGACCACGCTAGACATGGAAACACATTCATCTGAGTGTGGTCAGTTTGCTTCTTTTCTTTCTGCTTGGAAGCACAGCCTGCCAGTGCCCCAACAGTCAGACTTATGCTCATGCCCCCCTGCACTGCACTTTACAGGGAAGAGCTGTGTATTGCTCTTCCACTGCCACCTGCTGACACCTTCCCCTTCAGTCTTCACCCCACTCTTTAAGGTCCAACTTAAAGTGGTTGTAAATCGTGGCTGATTAAAAAAAAAAACTGTAAGGCAGTTGCATAATTTGCTAGTATGCATCGCATACTAGCACATTATGAAATACTTAATTTGGAACAAAGCTCCTCAGTGTCATGTTGTCACCGCTGAGAGGGCTGACATCTTCCCCCGGTATTTCTTCCGGGTTCGCACACTCCGGCTGTGATTGCTCAGAGCCGCGATGATGTCACACTCGCGCATGCGCAAGGGAGCCCTCGGTTCTGGCACGGTGCCGGACCTTCAGAGCGCATGCGCCGGTGATGTCACCGGCAGCATCCAGGGTGAATGTCTCCTAAACGGTGCATGTTTAGCAGATATTCATTTTACCTACCTGGTAAGCCTTATTATAGGTTTACCTGTAGGTAAAAATCACTAGCGCTTTAGTTCAGCACTAGGACCAGATGAATTTCAATCCATGTATAGGCTACCTGGATGTACACAAGTTAATCTCTAAATTGACTTGTGTACAACCAGCCTGTCAGGTTTTTCCCAAACGATCAGTGCCACCGGCTATAGCTGGCAACACTGATCATTGTATTCTGCCCCACCAGCAGAATACAATAGCTCAATAGGAAGGATCCACCCATCCTCTTTGAATGTGTGGATGTGGAAATTGGTTCATGTTTTTCATAAAATAAAAAAAAATGAATCGTAGCTCCTTATGCAGCTAACAAGAGGTCACGTGATCACTTGTAAAACTTGACTAAAAAGATTTTTAGAATGTCTGTCTTTTTTTTTTTTTTTTTTTTTTTTTTTTTTTTTATGTGATATATTACATTTCCATTTTAAACGAGGTTGTTTTACAAGGTAATGGTTCACATACACTTTAAGGACACTTTAAAGCAGAGTTCCGCCACAAAAAAAAAAATTAGAAGTCAGCAGCTACAAATACTGCAGCTGCTGACTTTTAAAATAAGGACACTTACCTGTCCAGGGAGCCCGCGATGTTGGCACCTGAAGCTGACCCATTCCTCAGCTCCCAGGTGGAGGCGCCGGCATCTTCAGTAAGGGAATCGGGAAGTAAAGCCTTGCAGCTTCACAGCTTGCTTCCCTACTGCGCATGCGCGGGTCACGCTGCGCATCCTGACTGGTCCCTGCTGTCTTCTGGGACCTGTGTGTCTCCCAGAAGACAGCGGGCGGGACAGAGGAGGGGCTGGACATGGCGTAGATCATGATTCTGCGGTGATCAATCACCGGAAGTGGGAGCAAATGCCTATATTAGACAGGTTTCTGCCCCCCCCCCCGAAAGGTGCCAAATGTGACACCAGAGGGGGGGAGTAAGCGGAAGTTCTATTTTTGGATGTAGGACACTTTAAGGGTACAGGTGGTGCTGCTCATATACTTGGCTTTCTTATCATGAGTTGCTGCATTACTGAACCTGCGCTGTGTTCCAAGAAAGGATCTTCCCTTTTGTACGCAGTTGGAACTAAACTTGTTCAGGCAGAAAGATTCCATACTGGGATTAAATCCCCTTTCCCCTAAGGCCCCATAGACAACACAAGGGCTTCTATGACTGTAGGTCTGCCCTTGCCCCTTTTTTTAATTGAATTGGTCATTTGTGTCTCTGTGGCTTCACTTGGCCAATTCATTTACACCATCGCTGCTACTTTGTCTGAAATGATGGTTGCGTAAGCTGGAATTCCCCATTTATTTATATATTAAAGCTGCTGTTAGTAATGATTTACTTCTGGAGACACAAGTCTCTGTGATGTCACATATTCCTGATCCACTGAGCAGCACAAAGGAACTGCGCCTGTTAATATTTTGTTGGCATTGGGTAAAAAAAAAAATTGCATGCGAGTGTGTGCAGGCGTCATTATATAAACAGTTTATCTCCACGTGTCCCAAAGGACAGGCCTGAATAAATTCACAATCAGTTTACCTGTGGTTAGCTGTTCATTGTTTCACTCTCCATTCCTCAGCTGATGGGCCAGTGAGCTTTATTTGATGTATATGAAAATAAAAGAACTTTTTTAAAAATGATATGTTGGAAATCATTATCCATTGTAACTTGACCAGTAGGATATTGTATGGAAGTGATGTGTGGTACCCCAAAAAGCTAATTGGTAACCACGTTTTAAGGCCTAATGCACTCTGGACGTTTTTACAGCTGCTGTTTTTGGCTTCAGACTTTTTTTTTTTTTTTTTCTACAGGGGCATTTTCTGGCTAGAAAAAAAACCCAGCACTAGTTGGTTTTAACAGGAGTTTTTACGCTGTAAAACACTCTAACTCTGATAAAAGCGGCTATTCTGCGTTTATCAGCATTTTTGAGTTATAAGATTCTGTGGGCGTATAGTTTTGCTAAAAAATGCTGCAAAACTCTCCTTCTACAGCTAACGTTACTGACGTTTTTATAACATCCAGTGTGCATGAGGCCTTAAGGCTCGATTCACACAGGGGCAACACGACTTCAGCGCGACTTTGCAAGGCGGCTTCAACGCGACTTTAAGCAATTTACAACGCGACTTCAAGTCGCCTCCAGGACAGGCGACTTTGGCTGTGGCCAATCACAAAATAATCAGCTTTCTGGGAGGGAGGGGTTTGCCTGGGCAAACTATTTTTTTTTAACTGTAAAGTCGCTTCAATATAAATGGAGATCCGACTTGGAGGCGACTTCCATTGAATTCTATGGGTACAAGTCGCCTAGAAGTCGGATCCAAGTAGTACAAGTAGTACGCTCTGAAGTCGGAGTGACTTCAGTAGTGTCAATTAAGACGCTCTCATTCACTGTAATGCAAATCTCACAGTAAAGCGACTTGGGGCAACTTGGGGGCTTACAAGTCGGATCCCAAGTCGTCCTAGTGTGAACCGACCCTAAAGCAGAGTTCCAGTTGTTTATTAAAAGTCAGCAGCTACCAGAAAGTGTAGCTGCTGACTTTTTTAATAAACAGCCACTCACCTGTCCCTCAGTCCAGCAGTGTACTCACCGCAGCCATGTTCTCCCTCCTAAAACTGGTGGTCCTGTCCTCGGTGGCGCCGGCATCTCTACTATGGGCACCTGGCTGTGACCGCTTGTGGCTTCACAGCTGAGTGCCTGCTACATAGGCGCGAGCGGCACTGCACTTTGTGACTGGCCCTGACGTCTTATAGGACCTGTCATATGTCCCAGAAAACTTCGGGATGGAGAGCTTCTGCTAGGCGACCGGAAAGGAAGTGGGAGCGGGTACCTGTCAAATTCGGGTACCCCCCCCTCCCAAAAGCTCAGTTTCACAAACAGGAGCTGGGGAGGAGGCCTCAAAGCGCAAGTAACACTTTTGGGTGGAACTCCGCTTTAAGAATACACGGAAAAACAATGTAACCTAAAAGTTTTGTTTTGTGTAGTTTGCAGAAATAGTATTATGATCATTCTTACATCTTCTCCCTTTATTCTTTACAAAATAAAAAAAATAATCAATCTGGGGAGGTATTTTTGCTTAAATTCACAGTTCTGTAGCACCGAGACCATTACGGAACCATATAATGGTGTCGCCACCCAGTAACTTCTTTGTAATGTTTTAAATCAGATTATTGCATTTTCGAGATGCAAGAGTAACCTATTTTGTGTAAATGGACTACTATTAATCGTTGTCATTGGGGTCCTGAAAGACATAAATGCACTGCAGGTTATCCAATCCACGGATGCCCGCCCATACCTAAAGGGCCAGCTTTATATGGGGTTATCCTGTCATTTAAAGCAATTCTAAAGGTAAAACAAACAAATATGTCTTTGCTTGCCTGTTCTGTGCAATGGAATTGCACAGAGCGCCTGTGAACCTACTCTTCTTGGGTCCCCTGCCAGTGCTCCTGGCCCCTCCTCTCTCTCCAGTGCCTCCTATGGCAAGCATGCTCGCTCCTGAGGCCCGCTGATGCATCCGTTGACACAAGGAATGTATTAAAGTAGAACTACAGGCAAACCTTATTTTTTTTTTTTTCTTTTTCATTTTGGATAGGGCAAGGGAGGGTTATAGCCTCTGTCAGATTTTTTTTTTTTCTCCACCTGTGTCCCATTGCAGAAATTTCCCTTCACTTCCTGTCCCAAAGTCAAACAGGAAGTGAGAGGAAATCCATGCAAATTAGGGAATTCCTTGGGGACCCCCAGGTCACCACAACTAGTGTCCCCATTGTAATATTTCCCCTCTAGTACTTTTCTGGGGACAACCCAAAATTTGGGATTTTCTTTTATTTTCACTTTCATTGATAATGGTACACAGGACAAATAGAGAGGGTGAATCTCCCTAACGGGGGCACAGACAGAAATAAAAACTGACAGGCACTCTAATCCCTCTCCCCTCTATTCAAAACTAAAAAAAAAGTTTTGCCTTTTAGTTCTATTTTAAGGTTAAAAGAAAAAGTTTTTAGGCTTTTAGAACCACTTTAATCCAGTGCAACTACAGTTTCAGTGCAGACTTCACCGGCCCCACATGCTGCTTTTTTCCTTTTTTTTTTTCTCTTAACCATCAGGAGAAAAAGTACCTTTGCTTGTACCAAGCGATAGAATCCTGTTGTAAAGCCTACATCCTTGCGAGAGCCGTGTTTGCCTGCACAGGTGTTCCATGCTGGCGGTCCCATTCATGTCAATAGGGACATGGCGGCTGCACAGGCACCAATTTAACATCCTTGTGGGATTGGGTGCGTGTGCAGTAATGTTAAATTGAGAGCGGTGGCTGTGTCCGTGCAGCCACTGCATCCCAATTGACATGAATGGGACTGCCAGCATGTAACACCTGTGCATCCCTGTTCAGGCAAACATGGCCCTTTCATAGGTATGCAATTAAGTACGCACATGTGAATGAGACCTTTGGCTCGTGGCCCTGAATGGAGCAGCAGGGGAGTGAAAGAAAGGGGAGTATATGCTGCTGGGTATGGTGGAATTACTTGCCTTGGGCGGAACTGGACATTTCCAGGCAGCTAAATACAGCTGAGGCTCATTATAAGGAAATTTGTGCATAGCCTTTACAGTTCATTTACTTTGGAAAGTGTGCACAGCCTGGGTATCTGGGTAGAAATGCCTATCCCCTGCCAGCCTGCTGTAGAGAAGGATCACTGCTCTTTGTGGAAGCAGTGGTCACTCTGCAGAGGTCTGACCCTCCCCAAGGTGAGTCAGAGCTAAAGCTCTTGATGCATTTTGATGCACCTAGAATATATTTTATCAGATTGAAACTGAAAGTTTGATTGGGATTCAAAGGATTGTAAAAGCAAGAGTGACTTGGTGTGTTTCCACTTTTGCAGTCGCATTTGAGAAAACTTCACTATATAATTGTGTTCCAGTTTACACAAAATACCTAGGAAAAAAAATAAAGATTTCTTGCTTTTTTAGAGATATCTTTGGAGCAGACTTATGGGGAGACTGCAAGCTACTCTAAAATGTAATTTTTATCTAAACCTGTAACATTATAACATATAATGTGTGCTTTTTCCCCCAAAAGTTTTCCTGTGTCCGTAAACACCTGGTGATCCTACAAGTTCCTCATTCAGAGTGGCAACACGGTTTAGGGCGAGCTGCTCTCTTCTGTTTTGCTACTTGTTCTGCACATGCTCAGGACTCTGTGTTTCCTTAAAGTGGATGTAAACCCAATGTCATCCTTTCTAAACTACTGCCATAGTGGTTCTCTATAAGGATATACATGCCTCCTGCATGTATCTTTACCTGTCAAATGTCTCCCCTCTGTCTGTTGTGAGAGACGAAAAACTGCAGATTTTGTGGGTGGGTCTGTTGTCTGGAGCTCGGTGGGTGGAGTCGTGATGTCAGTAGACTCCCCGCCCACCTCTACACTCCCCTTGTCAATACGCATTTTTCTCCTGTGTATTTCTAACACTGAACTTCTGCTATGATCTCTAACATCCAGTGAAAAGACAGGAAAGTAACCACATGACTTCAGCATACCAAATCATGCTGAGGTGTGGAACAGCCAATCCTTGCAGAGCTGCTGAAGAAAGGAGTGGGAGGGAATTAAAAAATAATGCATGTCTTAGGCTGAAGCAGAGATATGTAAATCACCTGTCATTCATAGCAAGGGGGAGGATTTGACAAAGTTTTTCTCAGTTTGTCAAGATTTCTCTCACTGATCAATAAAAGAGGATTGCTCAGAGATGGATTAACTCTGTGTGGCAAGACTGGGCTCAAATGATAGGAAATCTTATACTCTGCAGTATGATATATAAAAATAAATAAATAAATTTCGGGTTTACATCCACTTTAACAGAGAGCCACCCCATGTGACACTCCTTCACGCCACATGCAGGATGGCTCAAGGACTTTGATTAACAGCAGTCTATTTCCTCCTTGCTCCACTGTTTATCATTGCAGTCTGTATGAATAGGTGATCGTTTTCGTGGGGTGGCTAAGAAGTGTGTTTTTTTTTTTTTGCTCAGCCATTTGCTACACGGGCATCTGGGTGGATTGTGATTTTTCTGCTCAAATGAGAAAATGTAAAAAAGTAATATATGAATAAATGTAAAAAAAAAAACAGAAATAACTCAATCATCATAAAAAATAAATTAATACGTAAGTAACCCCTAACCTTAAAAAAAAAAAAAAAAAAAAAATATATATATATATATATATATATATATATATATATATATATATATATATATATATATATATATATATATATATATATATATATATAATTATTTTGTGTTAGGGGTAATTTATTACATACCATTTGATTATTTTTATTTATTTTACATTTTATTTATTCATGTAGTAGTAACACCCTAACAAAAAATAAATAACCCTAAACGTAACTCTAACCCCTTAACCTAACAAAAAAAAAAGAATATTAATAAAGAATTAGAAGCTGATGGAAAAGTTAAAAAAAAACCCCTGAAAAATCTAGCAACAAATTATGGAACAGATGAGTTTTCTCAATTGCAAAACAGCAAAGCTCAAAAAAGATGTATAAAGAAGCGCAAATAAAGCCTGAAAAACACTCAATGCTACACTGTGTGCATGTCTGGACCCCTCCAGAGTCTGGACCGGCTGAGTGGAGTTAGCCGGCAGTGGACTTTAGCCTGCTATCGGCTGAATTTGGGTCACAGGAGTGCAGAACAAAGTACACTCCTGTGACCCCACAAGGCGAGTCGTGCAGAAAGGGCTTTGACCCTACTTCTCCTTTAAAAGAGAAGTATGGGTTTCCTTTTTTTTTTTTTGCCTAATCCTAATTCTTGTGAGCTGCTGATATCTACAAATCTTTCCTGCCCTCTGAGAAGTGCCCCATTTCTGTTAAAATAATTACCTGTGGGAGGGTCTACAGACTTTCATGCACAGTCATACCATACTGGCCGGCTGATATGATGCCAATTTTTGCGGCCGATATTTTAAGCCGATTCCATTGGCTGATGATTGATATCTGGGTCCCGCCCACCCCCGACATCACGCTGAATTCTGACAGCTCCTCTCTCTTGATTCAGTTGCAAATCAGTTTCACACACTGAGCACAGAGCCGCTCGGTGTGTGAAACGGTCAGTGGAGTGTGGGGAAGGGAGGTAATCAGCCGATTTTTGCACAAAAATCGGCCGATGCCGATTTTCTTAAAAAAGGGCAAATATCGGCCGATATATTGGTCGACCTCTAGTTACTATGCTCCTTACCATGTCTCATCTTCTCATGTTACACAGTGATATGTGAGATGAGACATTGTAAAGAGCACACGCTGGGGAGACGCTGCCATGGAAACAAAGGTATGTGAAGAACGTGGTCATTCTAGATAGCAGCCTGGGTTTGCACCTCTTCACCAAACACACCCACTTGTCATCCAGAGGGAGGGAGTGATGGAGCGGCTGGATTGTGGAGCTTTGTCCACCCCCTGGAAACCTTTGAACTGAAAAAGAACCGTTAGGCTTAATGTACACGGGATGTTTTTACAACCTCTTCTCAACGGTTTAACTTGACAGATAGTAACCAACGTTTAAAACATCATGCCGCGTTTAGCAGCGCTTTGCCACGTTTACGCTTTGAAAAAAATTTTTATTTATTTTTTTTTCAAAATCGCCAAAAATGAAAAACGCCTGTAAACACGAGTTACCACGTTTAGCCGCGTTTAGAAGCGTTTGGCGCTTGAAATGCCTCTAAACTCAGCGTCTGAACTAATTTTTTTTGCTTTCCAAAAAAGGCCTCTAAACTCAACTACCCAGAAACAACTATAAACAACCCTTTCAAAAGACTATTCTATAAAAACCTAAAGAACTCAATGCAGGTATGAGGGTAGCATGTACTACCTACTTTTGCATTCCCATACTTCTCCTTTAACATTGCATAGTGGAGTAAAACTTTGGAGGTTTTTTTTTCTTTTTTTTTTTTTTTGGGCTCTTTCACACGTGCGGACCATTCAGTCGTTTTTTTCAGTGGAACTGAACAGCTCTATGGAGCGACGGATGTCAACGGTGACATGTCCACTGACATCTGATCCGCTCCGCAAAATCCAAGCGGATGGAAACCCCATTTTCCATCCGTCTGGCGGATCAAATGAAAATGGACAGGCGGATCGTAATCATCTGATCCCCCCCATAGAGGAGAGCGGAGATCTGACAGGTCCGTCCCTGCACAGTGTGCATAGACGAATTTGTCATCCACTGGTTCAGCGGGGATCAACGGATCGATCCCTGCTGAGCAAGCGGATGGCTGAATACGGATCCACACGTCTAAAAGGGCCCTAAGGTAAATAATATGTAAGTAGCAAATATTTTTAAAAGTTATGCTTTGTGAATGGGAACAGAGTTATAACATAGGTGTTATCCCAATTTGGCTGAAAAGGTGGAAATACACTTTACATGAACAAATAAGCCCTTTTCTCATTTTTGTACCACGAATCCGGGTAAGGGCCACAGTGTGAGACATTAGTAGGCATAATCTGGCTTGATTCATAGGTATGGTTATACAAACGGGCAATGCCATCACCTCTGTTCTTTTTGTATTCCTCAAATGCCATTGTACAGTATTTATTTGTTCAAATGGTTATTTACTCTTATGCCCTGTACACACGATCGGACATTGATCGGACATTCCGACAACAAAATCCTAGGATTTTTTCCGACGGATGTTGGCATACACACGGTCACACAAAGTTGTCAGAAAATCCGATCGTTCTGAACGCGGTGACGTAAAACACGTATGTCGGGACTATAAACGGGGCAATAGCCAATAGCTTTCGTCTCCATTTATTCTGAGCATGCGTGGCACTTTGTCCGTTGGATTTGTCTACACACGATCAGAATTTAAAGGATCGTATTTTGTTGTCGGAAAATTTTATAGCAAGCTCTCAAACTTTGTGTGTCGGAAATTCTGATGGAAAAAGTCCGATGGAGCCCACACACGATCGGAATTTCCGACAACAAGCTCCGATCGCACATATTCCTTCAGAAAGTTCTACCGTGGGCATTATTTGGAACACTTGCTTTCTACAATACCATTAAAAATGCTGAAACGATTTTGAATGCTCAAGGATTCTAACCAATAATCATAACCCTAAAATGAATCCATCTTGCCTAAACTGATTTCTGGTGTGAAATCTGAAATGGCCTTATTCCAGGTACCTACCTGTTTTTGACAGGACGGACCTAAAAGAGTGAATATTGGGTAGTATCTGGTCTGCCAATGTGTAAACAAAGTGAGCCCAGCCTCTCCCATACCGCTCATAAGACTCTGTTTGGTTTGTCTGTTCTGCTGTAGCAGAGAAACCTGCTTGTGATGTTTTCTCTCCAGCCTGTTTACTCTGGACATGACAGGCCACTGGCTGGGCCTATTTATAATACTGTCCTTTCAGGACTCACAGCAAGGGTCTTCTGTGCCAGAATAAATATTTATTGGTTCTGTGGCTTGCCTTTTTGCTACACGATAAATATTTGTGGGCTATCTGAAGCTTTTACTGGGATTCACATGATCTTTATTGTTTGCACGCTGAAAACTGTTGCCGAAAACGCATACACAAATAGTTAAACTTGTCTTATGTGAACATGTTTTGACATTTTGTACAGCAAGAAGTGTAATGGTATTATGGTTCTGGGAATGTGACATTATCATTTATTTATAATGTCATAAAATATGCAAACGTTTAACCAATTGAAAGTGTCTGTTAAAAAGGTTGTCCAGTTTTAGGCTTCATGCACACGAGACGCCGGTGCAAACTCTGCTGAACACATGTTTTTAAAAGCTGAAACCAGCGTCTAGAAACGCCCGTTTTGCCGCGTTTGCATGCTGCGTTTAGCCGCGTTTTACCGCGTTTGCGTCTAGAAGCGTCTGCAGAGCAGAGAATGACATTTTGCTACCCAACTTTGGGACACCGTATCTCGGGGCAACTTGGTGCTAGGAACCCCATTTGGTGCGCTAACATAGTGGAACTAACAGTACAACATATCCAAATTTGGGGTTCCGAGCACCAAGTGGCCCTGAGATACGGGGCCCCAAAGTCTGGTCGCAAAATGTCAAGCACTTTTCTGCAGCAGAGTATGGCATTTTGTGACCTGACTTTGGGGCCCCATATCTCGGGGCCACTTGGTGCTAGTAACCCCAAATTTGGTGTGCTACAGTGGAACTAGCACTACAACATATCCAAATGGGGGTTCTAGCACCAAGTGGCTCCGAGATATGGGGCCCCAAAGTCAGGTCACAAAATGTCAAGCACTTCTGCAGCAGAGAATGACATTTTCCGACCTGACTTTGGCTCCATATCTCGGGGCCCCTGCCCCAAAGTTGGGTCACAATGTCATTCTCTGCTGCAGAAAAGTTCTTGACACTGTTCCACTGTGTTTGCACACCAAATTTGGGGTTCCTAGCACCAAGTGGCTCCGAGATATGGTGCCCCAAATTCAGGTCGCAAAATGTCGTTCTCTGCTGCAGTTTACCATCATATTTCTGTGTTTCCTGGTCCAAAAAATAGGGTTCCTTTTAAAAACACTTATAAACGCAAACACGGCTAAGAGCGGTACCGGCGTTTAGCCGTGTTTAACTGCGTTTGGCGTCTGAAACGTTGAAAACTTTTGCGTCTGAACCCATTTTTTTGCTTCTGGAAAAACGAGGTTAAACACAACTGCCTAAAAACCGCCAAAAAAACGAGACTGTGTACATGGACACATAGGATAACATTGCATGGGTTCAGGGGCAGTTGAAAAAGTGTCCAACTGCCTCTGAACATGCGTTTACAGTGTCTCGTGTGCATGAGGCCTTAGGTAAAAGTGGAAAATCTGTTCAGTTGGCCGGCAGCCATAAGCTGCAATCTCACATTTTGCGCAAGCATTCATTAAGAGGTTTGTATCCACTATGACGGATGTCAAACTCAATTTCATTGTGGGCCACATCAGCATTATGGTTGCACTTAAAGATCAAGCGGAGGACGACTGTCATTGGCCACTGCTAAAGCCAATCGCAGTCCTGCTAGCACCACCCACCATCTGGAGGAAGGTGACTCACTTGGTTGCCACTAAAGAAGGGATTTCACTGTGATTGAGAAAATCACAATCAGGTGACAGTTTGTGGAATTACTGTTGGGAACTTTGTTGAAATTATTCCTGAACCTTTGTGTCACTACTGAACCGCGGCACTGTGTCCCTTTAAGCCACAGCCAGTATTCAGCGCAGTGAAAATCACACCCAATTTTGCTGTGACACTCTGCACTGAACTTTCTCTGCTGTGGGGCTCGATCTTGCACACAGGCCCACTGCTTTCAGAAAATGCCCCTGACCTGAGCTCATCATTGCACATCCATTCCAGATGCTTGTATGTCACATACATCACAAACATCACATACAAGCACGTGGGCTGGATGCAAAAGGTGGATCAGCGGAGATGAGTGTGACAGGACAGGTAGATGTCTCCTCTCTGCTTCCTTTCACCACTCTGTATATCATAGATGAGAAGTGGGAACAATGAGCAGGAGGGGTTCAGAGGTGGGACAGATGAGCAGGAGGGTACAGCGGTGGGGCAGATGAGCAGGAGGGTACAGCGGTGGGACAGATGAGCAGGAGGGTACAGCGGTGGGACAGATGAGCAGGAGGGTACAGCGGTGGGACAGATGAGCAGGAGGGTACAGCGGTGGGACAGATGAGCAGGAGGGTACAGCGGTGGGGCAGATGAGCAGGGTGGTTCAGTGTTGGCCCAGATGAGCAGGGGGGGTTAGTGTTGGGGCAGATGAGAAGGGGGTTTAGTGGTGGGACAGAAAAGCATGGGGGTAGAGCAGTGGGGCAGATGTGAAAGAAGGCGTATTGGTGGGACAGATGAGCAGTGGGTTTACAGTGGTGGGACAGAAGAGCAGGGGGGTACAGAGGTGAGACAGATGTGCAGGAGGTACATTAGTGGGGCAGATGAGAAAATGGGGTACGGCGGTGGAGCAGATGTGCAGGGAGGTACAGTGGTAGGGCAGATGAGAAAAGGGGGCACATTGATGGGCAGGTGAGCATGGGGTACGGTGGTGGAGCAGATGTGCAGGGAGGTACAGTGTTGGGCACTGTTTAGGAGATATCGGTATTCACATAATTTTAAATGCTTAAGTTTACACTTGACCATTCTCTGAAAAGTTATCAGTGGTAAATTTTGCTTTTCAGAGTGTGGTTAAACAGCTGCTGTCAGGTATTCGAGAGTAAAATGGGACTAGTGTGCTGCACAGTGATTGGCTCGTGGTTGCAGCGTGGCCCCTTTTATTTGAATGGCTAGGTTTGACAGGAGGTGCCACTTGTCATCTCAAGCAAGCTGTGTTAAATTTGCAGAGGCGCAAAGAATTGTGCCATGTGAACAGCCCCTTCCGACTCTATTGTAAGCTTTGGGCAGGCAGTATACAAAACAAAGTATAAAATGATATGTAGAAATAAAGCATTTTTTGGCAGCATGCAGTGTTTTGTAGCTCTTTTTTTGATTAGCCATTCTGAAAACCTGGCAGCAGAAACCCAGCATTTTAAACATTAAAAGAACGGTTTGTGTCCTCATTGCGGGTTTTCCCTTCAACTCCTTGTGACAACGTTTTAGCTTTGTCTTTATTTTCTGTTCTGGTGAAAAAGGTCCCAAGTACAGAGAACAACCTGATTTGTTCACTTATTTTTAGAGGTCGACCGATATGGGTTTTTCTCTGGCGGATACCGATCTTTAGAAATCGCGGCGGCCAATATATGATGCCGTTTTTTTTTTTTTTTGTTTTTTGACCGATATGTTAGGCCGATTTTTGTTTTTTGTTTTTTTGTTTTTTTTTTTGTTTTTTGTGTTTTTTTTTTTTCCACCTTCATCCCATAAAATCTAACAGTTAAGTAATAAGAAGTGATACAGAAAATGTCTTGAATTAAACATTTATTAAACACAACAAGCTTCCAATCAGTGCACTTGTATGTATAATTTAGATGAAAAAAAACTATATCTTTATATATTAAATACACAAAAACAGGTAATCAAAACTTTTGGACGAAAAAAAAATGGGCTAACTACTGTTTTTAGTTTTTGTTTTTTTTTTTTGTTTTTTTTTTTTTCTTTTTTTTATTTCTTTTTTTATTCATTAGAACCCCTAAACATTATATATTGTTTTTTTCCTAACACCCTAGAGAATAAAGTGGCGGTCATTGCAATACTTTTTTCACACCGTATTTGCACAGCGGTCCTACAAGCGCACTTTTTTTGGAAAAAATGCACTTTTTGAATAAAAAAATAAGACAACAGTAAAGTTAGCACAATTTTTTTTTATATTGTGAAAGATAATGTTATGCCGAGTAAATTGATACCCAACATGTCACGCTTCAAAATTGCGCCCGCTCGTGGAATGGCGTCAAAATTTTACCCTCAAAAATCTCCATAGGCGAAAAAATTCTATAGGTTGCATGTTTTGAATTACAGAAGAGGTCTAGGGCTAAAATTATTGGTCTCGCTCTACCGATCGCGGCAATACCTCACACGTGTGGTTTGAACGCAGTTTTCATATGCGGGCGCTACTCACGTATGCGTTTGCTTCTGCGCGCGAGCTCGTCGGGACGGGGCATTTTTAAAATTGTTTTTTTCTTATTTATTTTACTTGATTTTATTTATTTTTACACTTTTTTTTAAAAAAAAATTGGGTCACTATTATTCCTATTACAAGGAATGTAAACATCCCTAGAAAAAAGCATGACAGGTTCTCTTAAATATGAGATCTGGGGTCAAAAAGTCCTCAGATCTCATATTTGGACTTAAATGCAATAAAAAAAAAAAAAAAAAAATTGTCATTTGAAAAAGACATTGAAAAAATGTGCCTTTAAATGTGCCGTTTCGACGTCCCTTCCGCACTGCTATGGTATGGAGACAGGTGGGGGCCATCTTCCCCTCACTTGTCTCCATACGCAATTGCCTCCGCCGCTGGCGACGGTTCCGGTAAGTGGCGGAGGGCAGCAGATCTCAGCAGGAGGGGGGGCCCCTCTCCCGCCACCGAAAAAAGTGATCTCATGGCGAATCCGCCGCAGAGACCACTTTTATCTTGTAGCCGACCGCCGGCCCAACATCGGGATACCGGAGTTATGGAAGCTAGCTACTGCCATAACGATGATATCCGTCCCCAAAGTAGGGACGTACATCGGCGTGCAGCGGTTAGCAAGTGGTTAAAGTTGTATTTTTCCCCAAAAAAATTGCGTTTGAAAGACAGCTGCGCAAATACTGTGTGACATAAAATATTGTAACAACTGCCATTTTATTCTCTAGGGTCTCCTCTAAAAAAATATATATAATATTTGGGGGTTCTAAGTTATTTTCTAGCAGAAAATACTGGATCCTTACTTGTAAGCAACACACGTCAGACAAGATTTAGTCTTTAAATGGTTAAGATCTTCTACACACCTGAGTTCATTCCTTTGATAAGCATTGCATCTCTTTGCTTCTTTTATCAGCTATGTTCTCAGACTTGGCAGGCTGCCCATATAGAGACTCAAGTCGCTCCGATGGGGAGACTTCAGGCGACTTGCATTGACTTCTATTACAGAAGTCATTTGCAAGTCGCGCTGAGTCGCCACGCAAGTCGGATTGCCCCTGTATGAACCGGCTAGTGCATAAATGAATCGGCCTAATTTGCAGCACAAATGGGCGAGGGCCGGTTAATTAAAAAATGCCAAAAATCGACCAATCTACCGGTCGACCTCTATTTTATTCAAGGCTGGCCATACACAATACAGTTTTCTTGTACAATTTTCCTTTAGAGTTACTAAAACCATATAATATAAGGTCAAACCTAAACACTTTCAATTTGTATGCAATCAGGCAGGCTCTTGTACTACATTGAAGGTAAATCTAAAGGAAATTGATTGAGAAAATTGTATAATGTATAGCCAGCTTTAAATTTTACACCCCATCTACACTTGTTGCATGAAAGTCGTACCTGAACTGTTTTACGCGCGAGTCCAGAGGGACAACAAGACACGTCTAAGTTGCACCCATCCAAAGTTGCATCAAAGTTTGTAGTCCTACAAGTGTGAATGGAGCCTTAGTTGTCCTTTAGAAACTCTAATTGTTTCTGAAATAATGGAAAAAAGAAAATAAAGAGAATGTCAGTGAGTGTCTGAGCTGCAACTTCATACCATATCTTGATTTAGGGAACTCTGACAAGCTGACTTGGCATAAAGCACTGTACATAGCAACGTGTGCAAAATGACATCACTTTTCTTTCCGAAATTTTCTTTCCACAGTTCTTGGCTGCTGTAGAAAGAATTGGACATCTTGTTAATGTTTTAGTTTCTATGAAAGTGTTGTCACTCTGTGTGTAATTATTTCCTTTTGACACACAGAGTTATGACTTGTGCAGGAATTGGACAAGGTTGGGTTCAGTTTAGCATGTCACCGTAATGCTCATGCACCATGTATGTCAATACGACACAAATCCAGGCTGGAAACATTCCAGGAGCTGTTTTTACTACCAGAGACGTTTTTCTTGCTTCTTCTTTTTTTTTTTTTTTTTTTTTTTTTACACACGTTAAAATGCACATTTAGAGTTTAAAGTGTTACTAAACACACACTGTTTAATTTACATTGCCCCTTCTATTTCTGTATGTGGATGATGCCACTGTAATTATTTTAATAGGAAAAAAAAAAAATCTAAGTACCTTTTCCCTAATTGATATACAGCTGTCACATGACCCAGATCTTTCCCAGCCTGTCTGCAGAGAAACATAAGCAGGAGGTGCTTCTAGTCTACTGCTGGTCACGTGACCAAAATAAAACGCCCTTTGGAAAACAGAATAAAAATAATTAACAATAAACTGTTTTAAATTGTTCATACAAATATATGTTCCAAATTAAATATTTAATATTTTTTGGCAATAACATTGTGTGGGTAGATTTCTACCAGTCCCCTCCAGCCTGTGTCTTAGAATAACAGGGAGGTGAAGCCTCCATTAATCAAGATGTATTATCATGCCCCCATTGTGTTTAGCTGGTTAGTGGGGATGGAGGAGGAGGGAGGGAATGGGCTGTCATTTACCACTCTGTATACGCCCACATGTGTGACTCTATAGTCACATGTGCTGCTCAGATGTGCTCAGCAAAGAAACACACTGAAAACTGAGCATGTGCAGAGCTACCAACACTGCTCTGCAAAATCCCCAACTGCAGTGGGGACATGGACAGAAGGGAAGATGAAGAGCAGCAGGATCAATTAGGATTTTTGCAGAATACAGAAAACAAATCGCAGTGACTGTGTGAAGTATGAACAGCATGTAATACAACATTTAATGACAGTTTTTAATGATGTGGACTAAGATGACTTAAACCCCTCCTATAAACATATATTTTCTTAAAGACCCTGTGGAAAAAAATTGTGGCAGTTGCATTTTTTTTTTGTTGTATAATTGTGCTACTGTTTATCAAATCTATTTTTTCAGTAAAAAAAACCCCCCAAAAAATGCAAATGCATGCAGTATAGTAAAATGGTTTGGGCCATAGTATCCCTATAGTCAATCTATAGGCAGTATCCTTTATTGACTTGCATAGTCTAAGTTTTTGGAATAAGTAGTTGGGTGTGCCTGATGAAGAGGGAACTTGCTTTCCCTTTTTTGGTACAGTATACATTGCCCTAACATTTAAGTGGACCTAAACCTTCCGATGAACTTTGCGTTGTTCACAACCTCTCTTCTGTGCGTTTTAACCTGGAACTAAAATGTTTCAGATATTCCACTAAAAACTGACCCAGGCCCTCTCTGGCTCTGGTTCTTGGCTCTGGCTGTAACTGGGTGGTACCAAATGTCGACCAAGCAGTTGTCCTGCCCTATAAAGTCCTCAGTTTCTGTTAATCTTTCTATCTTAACCACTTACCGACCGCCGCACGACGATGTAGGTCCAAACTTTGGCGGCGGATATCGTTGTTATGGCAGCAGCTAGCTGCCATAACCCCGGTATCCCCGTTTTTGTGTGGCGCCGGCTTTCAGATAAAAGTGGTCCCTGTGGCGGATTCGCCGCGAGATCACTTTTATCGGTGGTGGGAGAGGGGCCCCCCCTCCCGCCGCGATCCGGAGCCCTCCGACGCTTATCGGAGCCGTCGGTAGTGGCGGAGGCGATCGCATCCATCTCCGTCCTGTGTCTGGAGACGAGTGAGGCTAAGATGGCGCCCACTCGTCTGCATGACACTGCTGGGCGGAAGCGACGTCAAAACTATTTTTTCAAATGTCATTTTTTTTACGTTCAAATAGTTTTTATTGGTAATTAACAAGCATCAGTTACAGGCTTTTCAGTACGAGGAATAGTGTACATATTACGCAGTATGCATCTTAAACAATTTGGAATAACGACGACATAAGAAGGATAAGAGCTTACAAACATTATATACTCTGTCAAGTAGCTCAAGATCTATAAAAAACTGAACATGCGAACATTAGAAGGGATTAAACTCCCTAGTTTAGTCACTTTATTACACTGGGGATAATAAGCCTGAGGTCAGTCTCGAAAAAACCGTCGAGACCAACTTAACAAAGAAGAAAAAATAGCGACAGAGTATAGCACCCAATATTATCAGGAGTAAGTAAGGTGGGAAGTTAAGAGGGAGTGGGGAGTATAGAGAGAAGGAGAACTGTAAGGAAAAAGAAAAGGAAAAGGAAAGCTGGGAAGAGGTGGCGGGGCGGCCGGAGCGCACGGGCACCAATGTAGTTCTCAAAGAAAAAAAACATAATTAGTTATTAGAATTAATTTAGGGTTCCAGTAGGTTCATATCGATATCTGGGGGCAAGAAGTGTTCTATCCACGGTTGCCAAATTCTGAAGTGCTGTGGGATTTTATCTAGTATTGTTGCTTCAATTTTACTGTGTATCATTGCCTGGGTAATCCTGTTTTTCATTTCAATTATATTAAGTGTTGGTGTCTTCCAAGCTTTGGCTATCGTTTGCTTGGCTGCTGTAAATAGATGGAGAAGGAGGCGGCGCTGGGCGCTGGTGTAGTCTTAAGGTATAAGGTTAAGTAGAGCTGTAGCTGGGTTAGGTTCTAGGGTAACTTGGTGGAGAGTAGAAGCCATCTGGAATGTTGCAAATGTCATTTTTTTTAAATGACTTTTTTTTTTTTTTTCTTTTATTGCATTTTAGTGTAAATATGAGATCTGAGGTCTTTTTGACCCCAGATCTCATATTTAAGAGGACCTGTCATGCTTTTTTCTGTTACAAGGGATGTTTACATTCCTTGTAATAGGAATAAAAGTGACACCATTTTTTTTTTTTTTTAAATAAAATATTGTAAAATAAAAAAAAAAAAAAAAATAATAATTTTAACCCCCCCCCCCCCCGTCCCGACGAGCTCGCGCGCAGAAGCGAACGCATACGCGAGTAGCGCCCGCATATGAAAACAGTGGTCAAACTACACAAGTGAGGCATCGCAGCGACCGGTAGAGCGAGAGCAATAATTCTAGCCCTAGACCTCCTTTGTACCGCAAAATATGCAACCTGTAGAATTTTTTAAACGTCGCCTATAGAGATTTTTGAGGGTAAAAGTTTGACGCCATTCCACGAGCGGGCGCAATTTTCAAGCGTGACATGTTGGGTATCAATTTACTTGGCGTAACATTATATTTCACAATATAAAAACAAATTGGGTTAACTTTACTGTTGTCTTATTTTTTTATTCAAAAAAGTGAATTTTTTCCAAAAAAAGTGCGCTTTTAAGACCGCTGCGCAAATACGGTGCAAAAAAAGTATTGCAACGACCACCATTTTATTCTCTAGGGTGTTAGAAGAAAAACCATATATAATGGTTGGGGGTTCTAAGTAATTTTTTAGCAAAAAAAAACTGTTTTAAACATGTAAACACCTATGTAAATGTTTATCTGCTGTCTTCAGCTTTATATACTGTTTAGAAAGTGCAGGTCATATTAGAATTTTCTCTTCCTGCTCCAGCAGTGGGAGGGGAGTCTTACCATACACTGTGAGACAGCTGATTGGAGGAAAGGCACACACCCCTCTCCTCATAGGCAGAAACTTGCAGAGCTGTGCTGTGAATTGGCCAGCTTTCTGCTAATCTATTTATAGCACCCAGCCTGACACAAATTAATGATCGCAGGAAAACACACACTACTGTGCACAAGTGAATTACCAGGTGGACTAAAGTTCATTCTGGAAAATGCCTTAGGCCTTGCTGCACTCAAGGATAGGGAGATCCTAATAGTCAAAGAGAAAAGAAGAAAAAGAGGGCGCACCAGCCTTGTGCATTATCCTTAAACGTCTCATTTTTAATTAAAAAAAAAAATACTACTCACAAACGTGGGAAAAAGTTTGCAATACAAACAATCTCCAGATGACGGCAATTAGTTGACTGACAGACTCCAGATGGTAACAAAGGAGATATCAAGGGCCACTGCCGGCTGACGCGTTTCGAAGGGGTACCTTCTGCTTCAGAGCCTAGCCTAGAAGTTTAGTCCACCCTAAAAAAGACATTTAAGGATAATGCACAAGGCTGGTGCACCCTCTTTTTCTTTCTTTTCTCTTTGATACAAAATTCAGCCTGGTTTTATCACAATTGACAGAGAACTTGTCAGAAGTTATCATGCTAATAACAGAAAAATGGAGCAGGAGAAAGCCATGGAACTTGGGGCTTTGGAGAGAGATCAGAAAGCATTGATGAATCGGGTTTACTTCCACTTTAATCATGTTGAGGAAGCTACATGATTGTCTGTGTTCAACACCTGATGAATACATCCTGCATTGGTTCTCTATATGCAGTGCCAAAATGTTAGTACAGTATCTGCTTTATTTTACAGGGTTTACTGAAGGGGAGAGCACAGGGAATACCACTTCTCTAGGTCTTTGTGCTTCTGCCTCTTCCTTGTCTAATCACAAGTGGCAGTTGGGTCCTGGACTGAGTGTATAGCTCATCTGCAGTGCAGTCTGCAGAGTTCAAAAACCTTTCAGAAGTGTCTGAATCACAAGACTGACTAGACAGAATCTTTTACAGTTAAAGGGCAACCCCACTTTCGTGTGAAAAGCTATAATATATAGAATTGCTGCACAAGCCATATTGTAATTTATTGTTATTAAAAATTACCTTTCCTTTTGAAGCTGCAGCTCTGTAATATTCTGGGAAAATTCAGTGCAATATGGCAACATGGACATCTTCTGTACACAGTTCATGTACAGAACAACCCCAGAAATGTCATTTGTACAGAACAATCCCAGAAATGTAATTTCCCGCTTGTGTGATTGGCTCACTGATTTCCCCAGACATCTGCACTAAGATACAGTCAGATTTTAGGCATCCTCTGCAACAGAAATTTCATTTTTTATGAGATACTCCCAAAAGGGTTAATTCTAAATGGGGGCAGACCCTGCAACTTTCCTCATTGGAACACTGCAAGTGCACCAGCTGATTAATAATGAAAAAGTTCTTCTTATTCATAAGTTTGTTAAAATCCTTTCAATGTACATTGACCACCCAGAGGGGATTGTTATTTTTTTAACAAAAGTAGAGTTACTCTTTAAAGCACTTTATATATGCATTCTAGTGTATATGTCTGTTTGCTTGATTTCAGCTTAATAGAAGGTACCAAAATCTTTCGTTCTTTAAATATTCTAGAATGCTAATACCATGTCACTGGAATAATTTGCTTTGATCTGAGAATGGGGATACTCACCTGTGTAGATTTTGATATTGATATGCTAGTTACAAGCATGACTCCCAAAGGCAGAGACAGGATTGGACTTGACACTCCTGTGATAGATAATAGGAAAACTCATGCAGACAAGTCTTCTGCTTTCTGGATAATCATTACAGAACAATGTAATTTAAAAAATGCAGGTAATAAAGGGTGACAAATATTCTTACAATTAGCCAGACTTGCCTAACAAAGTGCCTAAGATTACAATAGTGGTGGAAGGATCTTGCCTTATGGTGCCTACAAGACTCTGTGATGATCTAGAAATCAATCTCTGCTTCTGTGGAACACATTGATTTCTTTAGGCTGTACACAGAGCTTTGGCCCTGTTTAAAGACTGGTTCTATGACTCATGGGAGCTCTGCTAACACAAGAAACTAATGTCTGCTCTTTTAGAACTTTATTTTATTTTTATTTTTTTTAATGCATGTTCTAATGATTTATTAATTACTTCCTCTCCATATTTATTTTAGGTGACTTATTACCAATGGAGCATATTCAAGGAGCGTGGATGAAGATCAGCAATGGATTTGGGTTAAAGGACTCTGTATTTGATGGACCTAGTTGTATGTCCCCAACTATTGCTCAGCAGTTTGGCTATCAGAGGCGGGCATCTGATGATGGCAGGCTGGGCGACCCTTCAAAAGCGAGCAATACTATTCGTGTCTACCTACCCAATAAGCAGAGAACAGTGGTAAGTTCAAAACCTAGTGGTGGTTTTTTGTTTGTATTCTCCTTAGTTGTTCTTTTCTTCCGTTTGTTGCAATATTATTCTTTCATTATTTTTTTTATTTTTTTTTTATTTACTGTGCAGGTTATTCGTTTCTCCATTAAAATCCACCTTAACTCACGATCCCCATCAATGTCCCCCTTACATCAGACTCCCCCATCCCGTCCCCCTTACATCAGACTCCCCCATCCCGTCCCCCTTACATCAGACTCCCCCATCCCGTCCCCTTACATCAGACTCCCCCATCCCGTCCCCCTTACATCAGACTCCCCCATCCCGTCCCCCTTACATCAGACTCCCCCATCCCGTCCCCCTTACATCAGACTCCCCCATCCCGTCCCCTTACATCAGACTCCCCCATCCCGTCCCCTTACATCAGACTCCCCCATCCCGTCCCCTTACATCAGACTCCCCCATCCCGTCCCCTTACATCAGACTCCCCCATCCCGTCCCCTTACATCAGACTCCCCCATCCCGTCCCCTTACATCAGACTCCCCCATCCCGTCCCCTTACATCAGACTCCCCCATCCCGTCCCCTTACATCAGATCACCCCCCACCCCTTACATCAGATCACCCCCCACCCCTAACATCAGACCCCCCCCCCACCCCTTACATCAGACCCCTTACATCAGACCCCCACCCCTAACATCAGACACCTTACATCAGACACCCCCCCAACCCCCCCCCCACCCCTTACATCAAAAGTCGAGACCAAAGGAAGCCTCTGCTAACCTAATCCTCAGTCCTTGCAGATTGAGGATTTGTCACTGACCCTGTATGTGGGCTGGATAAAGATGTTGCAGTCCATATGTGGCCCACGGCTGTAGTTTAGAGACCTGTGGTCTAATTCATGATCATGTAGGTATTCAAACTATGGACTTATGAGATAAAAAAAAAAAATCACTGAAAATCAAGGAATGAGTGCAACTCTTTCTTTCTGCTTGAATGTTCTCTGTCTACTGCAGCATTTTTATACACCAGTACTCTCTCCTATTTTAGACCAAGGTCTGTACATAAGAATATTTTTGATTGTAGCTTTAAAGCGATTGTGAAGGAACTTTTTAAACCCCTCAATACTTACCTGCTCTGTGCAATGGAATTGCACAGAGTGGCCCTGAATCTCCACTTCTCGTGTCCCCCACTGGTGTTCCTGGCTCCTCCTATTTGTCCAGTGCCCCCACCGGAATCTGGTTCCCATGGAGGCTCTTGTACATGCTCGCTCCTGACACAGACAGTGGGACTCGGCCCTGCACCCTCGTCACTGGAGTTGATTGACAGGAGCTCTTGCTATCAATCTGCCCAATGAAGAGGGAGAGAGCAGCGAGAGCCGCTGTTCTCCTGCACATCCCTGGATCAGATTGGGCTCAGCTAAGAATAAGGGAGGGGTCGGGGGAACCTGCATCAGAGCAGGTTTTTTACCTTCATGCATATGCATGAAGGTAAAAAACTGAGGCTTTAGAACTGCTTTAAGTAGGAAAGTTATTTTAAACGGTGCTGTGTATAGTCAACTAGAATTTTTTGCTCTACTAAATCCAAAACGTTTTTTTTTTTTTTTTCCTTTTTGTATAGGGTGGGGAAGGGTACCTATGGCAGTCAGCCCCCAAAGCTGTCTGCATTTTCACGTGCTAGTGATGTGTAGCATTTTTACACTGTCCAATAAAGTTCACCAAAAGGTTCAAGCAGAGTTGGTTGTCAAAGCCATCATGTGTTTGGGACTCAAGGGTACTACCTTGATCAAAGCTTGATATGCAGGTAAATTATCAGAAGAATGGACTTTAGGTGTAAATGGTGAGGCAGCTTTTTAGACACAAACATCAGCAGCTGGTTGTTGCAGCCTGTTGACTTTTTTTGTTGTTTTTATTTTATGTTTTTGTGGCTTACAGAAAAGTAGGAACCTCTTTTAGGCCTGCCTCACGTGGGCTTCAGCTTGTATAACAGCAGTGTGAACAGCAAGCGTTTGCAAAGCATTTACAGAGCTTTCAGCATGCTTTGTTGAAACTTGTAAAGTTCGCACCAGTTTGTAAATGCTAAACACCAATACTAGTAAATTTTGTAACTAAGTAATTTTTCGCCTTCACTGATGCACGCTGATGAGGCGGCACTGATGAGGAGGCACTAATATGCCGCACTTATGGGCACTGTTAGGTGGCACTGGGCATTAATAGGCAGCATTAATAGGTGGCATTGGTGGGTGGCACTTGTGGGCACTGATAGGTGGCACGGATAGGCGGTACTGATGGGCATTGATGGGTGGCACTGATGGGCATTGATTGACAGCAGTGATGGGCAGCACTGATAGGCAGCAGTGATGGGCAGCACTGATAGGCAACACTGACTGGCATCGCTAATGGGCACTGATTGATGGCACTGTATGGTGACACTGTTTTACTATATTGTAATCAGGGCACTGATGATCAGTGCCCTGATTACTTTCCTACATGTCCCCCTGCGTGGAGATGCCGCTGATCGGCACTCGGCACTCTGTTAGTGTGAAGCGAGGAGCGCGGATTACCAGCACTTCCTTGTTTACATATGACCGATGTGATTGGACACAGCTGATCACATGGTTAAAGAGCCGGGGACGCGGCTCTTTACAGAGATCGGCCGTTCTGGGACGCCGTCATATGATGGTGGACGGGCGGCAACCAGTTAAACAAGCTAACTTGCAGCCTGCTTAAAGTGACAGTCAGCACTCCCATTCTGTGTTCAACATTTACAAACTGAAGCTGAATGGTACTTTAAAAGCTTCAATAAAGCTTGCTGACCACTCTGCAAATGCTTTGGAAAACCTTGCTGTTCACACTATTCTTATACAAGCTAAAGCCTTTGTGAAACAGGCCTTAGGCTTTCATAGCTGCCTGTGGTTTTGGTTCCTGGTGACTCCTGTTCCCTCTAATCATTTGTGTCCCAGGGGTGAAAAGTCCATGCATATTACTGGCACATCATTGACCAGAATTATTTAGTAAAGCATTTATTAGCCACTGTAGGACAAATGTTTTACCTATAATTCTCATTAATGTTGTGCTGGTGATACCTCTATGTATGGGCTTTTTGCATTTTAAGCATGACAATTGCTTCACTGCAGGACCCAGGAATTTAAGGTCTATAGCTATAAGGAGTTTGCTGGATCATACAAATCTACAGAAATGAAAAGTAATGTGATAGCTCTCAGTTGATTCACAAACCGCAATAAACCAAAACTAGCTGGAGGTTCTAATGCTTTGTCACTTCATCCATTATCTGTGAGCCTCTATGTGCTGCTCATATTCAACCTGGTATGAAAATGGCAAAATTCTCTTCTAACTGGAATGTATGGCTTCTGTGCAGGCTCTGGGCCTGTTTGATGGGACAGTGAGTTGATTAGCCAAGTATAGGTCTCAGTTTTGCCTTTTGTCAATCAGTGAAATATATAGGTTCAGGGTATATAGCAGGCAAACTGGCAACCAAGATTAGATGCCAAGAGAAGAACAGCTTTTCCTAGTAGGTCCAAGAATGCTGAGAGCCAACATGCCTTCCTTTCTCCAATCGGGAACTCATCAAGTCTGTTAAAAGCAGAATTATTCATTGCCTGGTGCTGTGACTGCCAGTATAGTGATGGAAGTGTGTCACTCTGCCCACTCATGGAATAGCCAAAGTTGCATGCAGGGCACCTATCTAGAGCTTACATGCACCCAGACATGGTGATTTATATTCTACTCTGAGAGTATTGTGTTCATACTCTAACAAAACTATTGCCAACGTGATCTGTGGATTTTTTTTTTTCTGTCCAGATTGTGGACTCTTGTGCCCATTTTGTGAAATGCTGAATCCTTACCAATCTGTATTCTTACATAATCCCATCATCAGAATCTGATCTGATAAGGATTATTAAATTGTCCAAGGGAACCCTAGCTGGGCTCTAATATACCCTTCTCATCAAGATCGGGTAGGCCGTGGCTATCATAACAACTAGAAAACTGTTTTTTTGTTTGGCATCAAGACTCCCTAAAACAATATAAACAGTACAGAGGCAAAAATGGAGATGTGGGTAATACAATAAATATTCAGCAAGAGAAAGTAGTTTTAAGGTCAAACTCTAAATGAATGTTTATGCTTCTAAAAGCATGTGGAGTGAAAATGTTATGGCAACATGGCCTATTTTTTGCAGTTACCTTTATGCTAACACTTCTTACATGTGAAACAAGATCTCAGTTTAACTCGTTGAAGTTGAGAGACATTTTGAAAGGTCTGGGCTTAGTTGAGAGTATTTTTATGTAGTAAAAGGAAAATATGGAACGCAACAAAATTCTTTGTATAAATAGAGGTTGTGAATTCTGTTTGGGGAGAAATCCCTGCTGCCGAGACATTGTGTTCTGGCGGGTTCGGTGTAAGCCCTCCCTGCCGGGAGAAGACCGTGATTATTACCATCCAAGATTCGAACAATGTGTGGGCAGGCTCAATGTACCAAGTTGACGATCGATCAACTTGGGTACAACCAGCCTGCCGGATTTACTTGCAATTATCGCTATAGCGGCTGCTAGCGTTTTTTTGCAAGTAAATTCGTCAGGCTGGTTGTACCCAAGTTGATAGATCGTCAACTTGGTACATTCAGTCTGCCCACGCACGGTTCAAATCTTGGCCTGTTTAGCAATTTGAACAGTCTATGGCCGGCCTTAAAGGGACTCTGTTCTGAGAGGATCTCGGAGGGCTGCCATTGATGACCTCTCTTGGCAATTCTAGTTTCCTGACTCTGGATACTTAGGCTTCAATCCTGAGTAGCTAGTACAGAAATAGAAGTCTGACATTTTTCTGACACTTGTTTTTTAAAGCATGTTTGTTCTGGGTCTGTGATTCAAAATGATTACCCTAGTCTTGCACAGCCAGGGAACTAGCATGGTAAGGAGAAGACTGAGCTGGCAGCCCTAATACTTCCTTATGACCGATATCAGTTCTCTATTTAAAGTGACTCAATGGGGTCTATTTATAAATATTCTCATAAAAAGATTCACATTGTTTACACAGGTGTGAATCCTGGAAGAAATTGTGTAAAAAATTTTTATACATACTGTTAATTATCAGTACTAATTCAATGGGGTTACTCCACAATGCCAATCAGATTTAGGGTACCTTGAAAGTTGAGTCTGATTGGTGATATAGCAGTCATAAATTGATGAAGTCCTACGGCACAGTGTTCAGGAAGCAGACCCCCAATGATGTGTGACAAGTTATCTGGCTGAAGTAAAATTATATAGATTTCAAATTTAAAAGGAGTACCTGTTTTTATAGTCCTTTCTAGGCAGTTGAGTTTAGAGGCTTTTTTTGGAACCCAAAAAAATGCGTTCAGAAGCTGTGTTTAGAGGCATTTCAAGCTCCAAACGTGGTAACTCGTGTTTAGCAGCGTTTCGTTTACAGACGTTTTTCATTTTAACCCAGAAAAAACTTTTCTTCAAACGATTCTAGACACAAACGCGGCTAAACGGCTGTTTTTAGACGCCAGTATCTAGCTGTCAAGTTAAATCGTTCAGGAGCGGTTGAACAACGTCCCGTCTACATGAAGCCTTATGCCCTGTACACATGATAGGATTTTCCGACAACAAAATCCATGGGATTTTTTCCGATGGATGTTGGTTCAAACTTGTCTTGCATACACACGGTCACACAAAGTTGGTCAGAAATTCCGAACGTCAAGAACGCGGTGACGTACGACGAGCCAAGAAAAATGAAATTCAATAGCCAGTGCTGCTCTTCTGCTTGATTCCGAGCATGCGTGGCACTTTGTGCGTCGGAATTGTGTACACATGTCGAAAATCTGCTGTCGGAAAATTTTATAGCCAGCTCTCAAACTTTGCGTGTCGGAAATTCTGATGGAAAAAGTCAGATGGAGCCCACACACGATCGGAATTTCTGACAACAAGGTCCTATCACATTTTCCATGGGAAAACACTATCGTGTGTACAGGGCATTGGAGTAGAAACAGTTTCCATGACCTCATGGGACAGTTGCAAACCTTATAGTTACACCGTAACGAAATCCACCCTTCTGTTGACATTGTGCATTGGTCACAGTAAGTCTTAACCCATGGTGGTACATGAATGTTTATGATGTGTTTTGCACGTGTCAGGGATGCTCCCAAAAAGAGAATTTATAATAGCTATTACTGACACACCTACTTGACACACTCGTTAGTCCACATCGTTGTACATTCTGCATATTTCTATATATATATACATAACAGATATAATTTTATAGTGGTTTCGTTGTGATGTCAAGAGAAGGAATTTCTTTCCTTCATTAACTCAGATGTGAGCATGGTGAAATGTTTGCTGGAATGAGGATGTTGGCACACCCAACTCAAATCTTAATCTTTTCTTTTGTTGCCTTATGTAGTTAGACGTTTTATTATAGCAGTTTTAGAGGATTGTTTTGCAAAAATGCTTCTTTAAAGAATATCTGTCACTAACCTAGGCCTTATGATAGAAAAAAATTCACAAGCAGAGGTTGTACTTTCATTGAAAAATGCGTATCAGAATGATTTGTACATCCAAAGATATAGGCTGGTAAATATTTATTTGTATGGCAAAGTCAACTTTTCCTTTTTTATAGTTTCCATTTTATCTCCAGCCTTTCGTGCCTCTGAATTGGTCTCTTTAATTACATCTTTGCTTTTCCAGTAGAGAGCAGAGCAGGATTATTCCTTTAATCCCCCCCCTAACTAGCTGTTCATGCTTTCCCACTACCATGTGACAGCAGAATGATTCACATGCTTCTCTATACCCAAAAGAAATGGGTATATCTTAATTGTACAGCACAGGACTTGTGTTTTATATGCAAGATATCAAGGTGATTGGGCATAACCTTGGCCACTACATTAGACTATTTTTTTTTTTTTTTGCTAGTGTCCCGAGAAGATGGCCCTCTTCTCTGGAGAAGTATTTTTCCTTTTTTAACCATTCAGTTTTTTTCTCTCCTGAAGCTTTTAGCAAGATCTGACTGCTATCTAGCTGTTTCTGGATCGATAACCCTCGGTGTGTACTTGGGAACTGTAACTGGACTCCACTGTATGAGAGCGGTTTACACTGTTTGCTTCACGCCCTGGATCCTGTTTGAAACGCTAACCTTGGCATGAAGTGCAACATGTGTAGCTGTAGGGAGCTATACAAGTCCAGGGAGGGCCTTGGTCCATTTCTATAGTTCCCAGACCTGAAGACCCCTTTGCGATTAAGTCCACTGACAGGTGAAGCCTGGCCCTCTATTAGGCCCAATACTGTACATAAGGTAAGTGAAGGTTTTCTTGTATGTTAACAATTCCTGGCTTCTAATAAAACAAGCTGTAGTGTGTAGCACACTATGTGGTTAAATAAGCGGAGGATTTGTCGGTATACACTTTATTCTGGTAAATCTTACCCTTTTTCTATAACGTTTCTTGGCGCAAGCAATTTAGATTCAATTTTTTTTTCTCTCTTATCTAGACTTAAGCCCAATACACAGGGGCAGAATGTCTGGAGACATTTGAAGGTACAAAAAATACCAGCTGACATTCTGCCCGTGTGTATGTCGGTCTGTCCGACAGAAGCCGGCCGACGTGCATGCTGAAAAACCAGCAGCCGACTTACTCCTGATCAGCGCTCTAAGCCAATGGCAGAGAGTGCTTATCGGAGTGTTCTGGCTGGGGGTGTCCCCCTGTCTGAACAAAATAGCTCAGCAGGGGAGATCGCTGGACTGACTTTGCACGGTTAGTACAGGGGCTCCCGGCCGGAGCTGTCAGTGTGTACCCGGCTTTAGTCTCAGGAGGATGAGGTAGCTGTCGCGCCTCCTGGATAATGCATCCCAGCCCACTTTTTTCTGCTGTAAAAGCACACAGCATGTCGCTGCATTCCTGTTGCCATCTTTTTTAGAGGCACAGCCACAGTCAGCCGATGGTTTATAGTGACTGCTTTTTTTCTGGACATGCAAAACCCCATCCATTCTGTACTCCATAACCGTAAGTCCCTCGCTGAGGATCCCCTCACCAACTAAGGAGGCTCATAGGTGCAATTGAACTGGGACAGATGGGCTGAATAACATTCATTTGGCAAATGACCTACAGGAAACTTAACACTACTCCGGGTGATAGCAGTTCTTTGTCCCAGAGCAATGTCCGTTTATGACACGGTTTCCCTCCTCTGACTCTAGAAACCTCTCAGACATGCAACATACAGCCTGTCTTGACAAAAGCAGATTTATCTGCCACTATGTTTGAATTCTTTGGGAAACCTTCAAGGCTTCTAGAAACTTTGGTTTCAGAGGCCAGAAATGCTACACTTCATATATTCCTTGTGATTGTTTTGGATTTAGAAGCAGAACCTCCTTAATGTGACTAGATTGTGGAAGAAAGTATTGAAGACCCTGATTTTGGGGTATTCCTGCATTTTATGAGGTACAAGCTTTGACTTCACTCCAAATGCTTTCTATTCTGGTCATTAATTAATGCAGTGTGCTCTAGTCTTTGCCTAACAGAATCTGACTCTCCACAGCCAAAACAAACCCCTATGGGAGCTAAGAGACTGGTTAAGTTAAAAAAAATACTTTTTCCAGTACATGGACAGATTATACACCTTATGACGATTGGCTTGGTCATCCAATCCGCTGTGGATCCTTCTCCTCTTGCATCTGTGAGTGTCCTCCCGCTGCCATTTCCATCACTGTGGTTTACTACATCTACTGAGCGCCGAGCTTAGAGCTGGGTCAGTCAGTGGCTGTGAGGATCCCTCTGTCCCAGTGGTTACCCAGGAAGCCTTGTGCCTGCATTCATGCACATGCCGTGTTTGCCGAGGATAGGATCATCCAGGCTGTTGGCTTAATGTCATGCCAGGGGAAGAGATGCACACAGTACCTACAAAGTTACCATTATGGATGTCATGCTGATACAAGTGTCTGTTTGGAGTAATCTTTTTACTTTGTGTTAAAATTAACTGCACTATGAGCCTGTGTGCTTTTTTTTTTTTTTTTTTTTTTTTGGTTTTAGATTTCCAGTACCCACTGGTGTTCTTGAGAGTAGCAAGGTTCTTTGGGATCTAGTTACCCTGTTACAAACTATATTATCTTGTAACTGTGGACCCATATATGCAGCTATCCTACTAGCTGTTGATGATGGCACAAAGTCTGTCAAGCCAGCCTAAAAGCCCTCTTCGTAATTAAGGGGTACCATCTGTTGTTGTTTGCGCCAGTTTGGATCCAAGAAGTCTTGGACCTCTGGGTCCAGTCTGTCATTACACAAGGGTGCACAAGATTTTTTTTTTTACCTTCCAGTCTGCCAGCTTCAGGCCAAAAGAAGGCAGATTTAATAACTGCCTTGCACCAACTTCAGACACGCATAGAATGGTTGTACCAATTCCTTCAGAAGAACAGTTTCAGGGTTTCAATTCAGTCTCAAAACCAAATTGGGCCATCTGCCCAATACTGGACCTAAAATTTTTAAACAAATTTCTTTGTGTACCTAATTTCCAATAGGAGTCAACAAGATCTGTCATTGCTTCTCTTAGACAAGAGGAATTGGTATTTGTAGACATACAGGATGCCTATGTACATATGCCTGCCTTTCTCAGAACATCAGTGCTTTCTGCATTTTGCTGTGGGAGACCAGCTATTTGTAGTACTACCATTTGAAGGTGCTCAACTCTCCTTTTGGCCCTTTTGCGAACCCAAGACATTCACGTCGCAAATTACGTACATGACATCCTAAGAACTCCTCAGCCCTAACTTAAGGATAATTCAGTTCTTCAAACCTTCGACTGGATATTCAACTTTAGAATTGCCAGGAGTACCAGGGCATAATCTTGGACACGGCCCACTTTTCTCAGGAGAAGGTTGTTTCCCTCTGCATGAAGGCTCTGGACTTAATATGCTTGAGGCTGTTCCCTTTACCTTCACTCCAGATGGGAAAATCACAGCTAGTGAGGCTGGGCTGAGCCGCACTCTCTCTCTTATGGATGCAGAGAGCCGGCTCGGGAGCGAGCACGCAAGAGTGCCCCCGCAGCAAGCAGGGGCAGTTGGCATGGGGGAGGGGCCCAGAGCCAGCGGGGGACCTGAGAAGCCGGGGATCAGGGCTTCTCTGTACAAAACCACTACACAGAGCAGGTAAATATGACATTTGTTTGTTTTTTTTTTAAATATTTTTTCCCTTACAATCACTTTAAGATTTGGGTGTAAATTCAGCTGTAAACCACTCTGGATATGTTGATATGTTTTTGACTTCTTGTTCTTACTGAGGGTGAAATGTTTATGCGTATTTTCATCATATTCTGGCTTTGAATTAGTTTTACTGTTGAAAAGTATATTTGTGTCTGACAAGTACGGAGCATGTAATCATATAAAGTTTTGATAGGGCTGAACAGATCCCAGCGGCCGGTACTTTGAAAAGCTGTTAACGTTTTTTTTGAGCCTGTTATTTTGTTGTCTCTGGAAGCTTACATCACTAAATGCCTGCCAGCTCCTAGACTGGACTAACCAGCTTCTGATTTCTTTGTCTTGTCATTTTCTTATATACCGTAGTGTGAATCTAGAGCCACACAGGAATTGTTTTCTTTAGTAGATTTATTCATGCTACTAAAGAAAATTGCTGGCTTTTTCAATGAGTAGCAACTGCTTGCTAAACCGACAAATGGCTCTCTATTGTGAAACTATGCAAGTAGCATGTAGTGTGTGTTGGTTGTAGTTTCAAGTAATTATTGAAAAACAATGTAGCTTTGCCTTGGGGCTCAGTTGGGTTTTTTCCTGTGATTATTTAGGGGTGAAATACAACCAGGGCTGATCCTGGGCGGATGCACAGGGTGCACCGCGCCCAGGCGCTGCGAGCTGAGCAGTGTTGCCAACCACCCTGTGACTGCCTCGGCTTGAAATTGCGCATGTGCAGTTCCGGAGATGCCCGAGAGCCAGCTGCCTGAGACTATCTGATAGAAGCATCTGCAGCTAGGACAATTGCTCCGCCCCCACTGCCTCTCAGCCAATCAGCATTGGAGCTCTACTGTAACCCACCCCCCCTCCACAGCCAGCCGCATTTGACAAGAAGATGTGGGCAGCCAGAAGACAGTGGGACTGTACTGTATCGAGGCGTCTGTTTTCAGTAACCAGACCAATAAGTAGGTGAATCAAACAGATTTGAAGCTCCTGCAAATGTGGGCCAGAAAGGCGAAGCACTAGCAGTGAGCAGCAGTCTCTTTATTGCGTTTGCTGGGCAGGCTGAGGCTGGCAGCAGATGACACCCACAGAGGGATGGGAGGAGGAGGTTACAAGGATGGATCTCAGGGATCCATTCTGACACTTGTAGTCCCTCCTTTTGGGGGTGTAATTTCCCCCCCTTCAAATGTAAAGGACTACAGGTCCCAGCATGAACCCCTCAGAGCTGAGGATGTATCACACCCCTCCCCCCAAAAAAAAAAAAACTAGTGAAGGACTACAGGTTCCACTGTCCCAGCATGAAAACCCCCTCAGAGCTGAAGAGGTGTCCCCCCGGCCCCCCAACTAGTGAAAGACTACAGGTCACAGCATGAAAACGTGAGATCTAAGGGGTCGCATCCTTAGATCTCAGGGGGTTTATGCTGAGACTAGTTGGGGGGGTGTCACATGCTCAGCTCTGAGGGGTTCACGCTGGGACTTGTAGTCTGTCACTTTTGGGGGATGTTACCCTTCCAAAAGTGAAGGACTGCAAGTCCCAGCATGAACCCTCAGAGCATAGATGTGTCGCCCACCCCCAACTAGTGGAGGACAAGTAGTCCCAATAAGCGTATATTGATTGGTTTGCGCAAAAGTTATAGCGTCTACAAACTATGGGATATTTCTTTTTACTAGTGGTGGTGGCGATCAGTGACTTATAGCGGGACTCGTTGCCATAGAAACATTTTGTAAAGCGTTAGTAAGATGGCGCATGTGGGGGCGCCAGAAATATTTCTGCAGCCAGGCGTCTGTGACCCTAGGATCGGCCCTGCATACAACCAATTCAAATGAAAAGCTTTTCTGTATTTTATAGTAGTGGGGCGGTTCGCTGAACATTACCTAATCATTGTTTTGGAAGTTGGGAAGATGGTTTATTTTTAAATTGGCTGTTCTAAAACTTTCAGACTTTGTAGTCTGTTCTTGACTTCTTTCCAATGGGTGGCATGGGTGCTTTTATATATTGTACAATCGCATCAGTCCCTGTCCTCAAGGATCTTACAATTTGATACCTCACATGCATATAGATGTACTAAGTCTAGCCAATTATCCCACCAGCATGTCTTTGGAGTGTGGGAGGAAACCTATGTACCCAGAAGTAACCTACGAAAGCACAGGGAGAACATGCAAACTCCATGCAGGTAGTGTCATGGTAGGGATTTGAATTGATGGCCCTAGTGCTGTAACCACTAAGCCTCTGCGGTATAACCTGAGTTTTCTGTAATGCTAGCCATACACTAAATAGATCTCTGAAAGCATGTTCCTACAAACATTTGGTCAAATTCTCATCAAATTCAATAACATGGCAAATGTACTTTAAAATAAAAAAGAAAAAAAAAAAGTTTGTTTGTAATATTTTACTTTGTATGTGAAAAGACTGAACAAAAACCACATTCACTGTTAGAATTTGTTTGTTAGACACATTTTCTATCCTGCTCTTTCTAATTTTTCTCATCACTGTGGTCCAAAAAAAAATTCTACTGTATAGCCAACACAATCTGATAAAGCTAGGTTCAGAAGCACCAACTGTGTTTCTGGGTGTTGCTTCCTTGGGTCATACGATTGTGTTTTTGCAACATTTGCTTTTTCTTTGTTTTGTCTTTAGTGCTCATAACCCTCACGTTTATCTTTTATTGGTTATGCTATGGTTTTCTCCTGATAATTTTTTTTTTCTTTTGCTTTTCATTATCTGTTGCATACAGATTAGTATATGATATGTAGTGTAAAGATCTCTTTGTAATCAAAGACTACAGTTTCCCTGGGAATTCCAGCCTGTTCCATTCCTCAGATAAGACACTCAGTTCATTGCTGGTTATGTTTCGGGGGATTTCATCTTTCTAAATCCCTAATCCGAGCATGTAGGTGTGCGTACATCTAAATTTAAATTGTAATATAGTAAGACTGTGAGAAGACTTGGGAATTAAAGTACAACTAAAAGAAAATCCAGTATGGAAAACTTGCATAATTTTCTGCCAGGCTCCCTATTTTAACCTTCCACCCTGCACTGTGTAATTATTTTTTTAAAAATGAAGCCTCAAAATACCTTTGTGAGGTATCTTCAGTGATTTTTTTTTTTTTTAATTTTTTTTTTTTAGTATTTTACGAACAGCATAGGTGGTGGTGGGGGGGCTTGGTGGAGACAGACACAGACTCCCAAGCTGACAGGCGGGGGGGAGGACAGAGGAGCAGATAGAACCGTAGATGATGAAGGCACAAAAACAGACTACAGTGTCAGGGCTCAGCAGCCATGATAAACCGTGGCCAGTTTACAGGGGGAAGGGCAGAAACTGGCAGGATCAGCCAGGTTGTTTACAGCTTCCAGAGGGGCAGGTTAGACAACACAAGCACTGTGCTGTTTAACCTGCTATAAGGGAACAGGATACACTTTTTATTTTTTGGGGGGTTGCAAACACTTTAAATGGAATTGCCATCTTTAGTTTTGTTAAAATGCATTTATTAAATACCCGGTGATTCTGCCACTCCATGGTGCTTCCTCTGCAGGGTGACAATGATAAATCACCTACACTGAATTTACTGCAGCGTTGTCATTATGACGTACCATGGGGAAGAGGGTTATAATTGTAATTGACGATCCTCGCTTTCCCTGCAAGTCAGAACAAGACATGAATCTGCCGAAGCCACCAGCAGGAGGTTGAATTCTAGGTAGTGCTCTGCGTCACTTCCCACTTCCTCCACACTAAGGCTGTCGAACTCCATTTAGTCGCGGGCCGCATCAGCATTGTGATTTCTCTCAAAGGGCCAGTTGTATCTGTAATACTAGATGTCCAGAGCACCCCCCCCCCCCCCCATTTACATCAGGTGTCAAGTGCCCCCACCCCACCCCCCACCACCATCTGAAGTCTAGAGTTCGCCACCCTCCCTTATATCACATCCCCTTACGTTATGCTGCTGCACTACAACATATCCATATTTGGTTCCGAGCACCAAGTGGCTTAGAGATACGGGGCCCCAAAGTCAGTTTGGAAAATGTCAAGCAAAAATGTGCTGAAAAACTCAGCTTATACTCGAGTATATACAGTACTTGTTTTCCTGTGCATTTCAGTGGCCACCTGAGCTTCCTGCACATGTTCCAAGACCATTGCTGGCTACAGGCATTGATTTTGTAATAGACAAGCAGATGCACTATATGGATAAGGGCCCATTCACACTAGGAACTGCACATCTATTGCAAGTTTTTTCCTTACACGTATACATGCAGTTGATGTGTGTTTTTCTACCTGCATTTGTCCTGTAAGATCACTTTTTTCTTCTTTATTTCCCTTGGCTTCTTTGTACACTGTGATGCGTTTCATTGTGTTTGCATTATTTTTATTACATTTGCGGTGCAGAAAAATGCAGCATGCTTTTTATTTTTCTTATTTTTGTATTTTTTTTTTGACTGCACTGCAAAATTGTGAACTATGCCCATAGGATTACCTTGATTTTTGGACGGTCTATGCAGTTTAGGTGCAGTCCAAATTGCATCCCACTGCATTAGGTGTGGAAGGTCCCTAAAAGTTTGGGGATTTCTGATCATCCCACTTATATGAGGTTTATAGGTTCAGGAACAGCTTTCCACCCACAACCTATGAATCCCAATGCAATTTAAGACTGATTCTAATAAATATTAGTGTATGCAAATAATCTTAAAACCTGTAAGTGCACAAATAAATAAAAATGTCCAGTATCCAACAGTAAATTTAATAGTGTCTAAATATCACATAAATAGTCTTGTTTACCCAACAATGATCCGTAATCTTCCCCAGCAAATTTATTTAACAGTGATGTTAAACCAACACTTCTACCCATGAGATCAGAGCAACTCACCAGACTGAACTGACCCAAAATGAATAAAAGGCCAGTAGCACTTTATGCAGTAAAATCTCCACTGTAAATCTTCTCCTTAAAATGTATTAACACTTTTGTTAAATTTGAGAGAGCCCCACTAGCTTATGTGCTCCCATTTACACAACATAGCTGAAAAGAGTTTTAAAAAAATATTCCTGACCGTTCTGTTGTACGTTTTGTAAGGAGAAGGTGTCCTATATGTTCAGGTCACACCACTGCATTGCGGTAGTGTGGTCTGGAACAAAAAGTGGGACATGCAGTACTTTTTTTTTTTTTTCACCGTAGTGCTGTGCAACACACTACACTGCATTTCAACATGCTGTCGTGAAGAAACTTAAGTGGAATGTTATTTTGCTACATTCCAAAAAGTAGACCTAAAGTAAACCATGTAATATATGCTGTAATTGGCATGTCAGCACTATGTAGTCCACAATGCACACCGTCTCCTGCATTACACTGTGGCTGTTTTTGTGAACCAGCTCTAAATCTCTAATGTAAAGATACATTTACTTCATCTGCCTGCCTGATGACATTTACTTTGTTTTGCAAACCTGTCTTGTGCGTGTCCCATTGTGGTGTTGTAGAGTATAACTGGTAGGTGGGATCAGGAATATGATGCTGTGGATTAAAGTATAACTAAAAAAATTTAAGGCAAAACCTTGTTGTTTTTTGTTGCTATCTGTGCCCCCATTAAGGAGAGTCACACTCTCTATCTGTCCTGCTTACCATTATCTATGAAAGTAAAAGAAAATCTCAAATTTTGGCTTGCCCCCAGAAGAGTAGTAGAGGGGAAATCTTCCAATGGGGACACTAGTTCTGGTAAACTGAGGGGTGCCCCCCCCCCCCAAGGAATTCCCCTAATTTGCAGACTATGGAACAAAGTGAAGGGAAATCTCCAACAGGACGAAAATCTGATGGGTTAGAACCTTCTCTACTCTATCCAAAATGGAAAAAAAGTTTTGCCTGTAGATCTAATTCAAATTGGGAAAACAAAACAAACTCCAGTCTAAACTTGTAATAGTTTCCATACATTGGCAGAAAGGGTTAAAGCAGTGGTGCTCAATTGGTGACCCGTGGAGCCCTCTCATGTGGCCTGCAACCTCCTGCTCTGAGATGGCACATTGGCAAGCCTAGATTGCAGTTTGCTGACCCGCCAGCCCAGAGCATCAGAGAGGAGGAAGCTGGCGCCAGAGGAAGCAAGCAGCTGCAGAGGGAGCAGGAGCTGCATAAGCTGATGTTTCCTCTATACCACCAGCTCCTGTCCCAGGAAAAGTGCATTTCGTATCACTTCTCCTGGGACAGGAACAGCCAGCAATGCCAGCAGAAACTGAAAGATACAAGGTGCACTTGCGGCTTTCCTGCGGGTTAGCTGCACTGAGCCATAGACTATTATATCCTGTGGGTTTGATGCGCTTCCTGAAAGTGCACCAAAACTCCTGAATGCAGGGTTTTTTGGTGCGCTTTCAGAAAGTGCACCACACCTGCAAGATATAATAGAAAGCTATGGCAAAGTGCAGCTAAACTGCAGGAAATTGCCTGAACCCACGATGCAGGTAAACCGCAGCTTATCAGTGAGAATGCAGCGTTAGGTCTTTATCACCCAATCAGTCTGATTGGGTCCGCCTGTCTGTGTTTTATTATTTTTGTGATTAAACAGTGGGTAAACATCCAACGAGGATTGGTCTTGTGGAATATAATGATCCTGATTGTTAAAAAACAGGCCTAAATTGCCAGGAGGGCATCCATGTACGTCCTCCAATGCATGAGCTGCCTGTGCGCCTCCTGCGGGCCATGCGCGGCGCACTCTGTGATCAGCGAGTCTATGAGACTCTGCTGGTCATAGATGGGAGTAAGGTGCGGCCCCTTACCACGTGATCAGCTGTCAGTCAATGACAGCTGATCATGTGATGTAAACTGAGCCGGTAACTGATCACCGGCTTCTGTCAGAGGGACATCGGTCTCGAACGCGGAGAGCCACTGCCCCCCACATCTGTGCCCATCAGTGCTGCCTATCAGTGTCTCCTACCAGTGCCCATCAGGTTTAGTGCCCCATCTTTGAATAGTGGGAGGATTTATGCCCCACTGCTGGTGTCCATGGAAGGAATGGAGCCTCATCGTTGGTGTCCGTAGGAGGAATGGTGTCTTTGTATCAATGGGAGGAATGGTGCCCAAAGGATAGACAAGCCAATCAAAGGGCCACGGTTTTGGAGGCCACTGCTCTAGATCACAGCAGCAAAAGGGATTTGTAGGAGGCCGAGGGTATTAGAAGGTAGTTTTTTGAATTAGGAATACACACTAACATTTATTTTTTGTAAACTAGAATTTTTTTAAACAAGAGTTAAGTGTCATTTTACTTTCACCCACTCTATCAAAAACCTAAAATATTGACTGGAGTTGGGATTTAATGGTCTGGTGAGTTATAGTCAGTAGCTTTAGTGCCCACTTCTAATGCATAAATGTATATGACATCTGAAGTTCTCCCCCAATAACATGGACTTTTCCCAGCAGGCTGTGATGACAGAAAGATAGAAGAAGTGTTGTCAATCGCTTGCAGTGTGCTCCATGCAGGCAGCTCGCTGACTTTCCAGATCCCTTGTCCAAGATAAATATTAGTGAGAGCATAGCTTGGATCCAAATAAGAAAAATACACTAGTCTACATAACTCACATCTGACACCATTAAAAATAACAAACATTTCTGAGTAATTCCCTAGAAGAACACCCTAGCTGGAATAACGTATATATTTTTTGGGGATTCTAAAGTCAAAGCGGACACAAAATTGAGCTTTTATTTAGCAGTCAGGAACATGAAAGAGCTTTTTCACCCTGTGACCTTTTTGCCTTCCACACCCAGTAACTGGACTTGACTTGTTTTTGGCAAATAAAAGCAAAATAAATAAGTAAATAAGTCAGACCGTTATTCTGCTCATTTTGTGGTGAGCTGGATGAAAACTCGCTGTGTCCACAAGTGAATACTTTTTATTGAGAATAAAAAAATCTTTACCTAAAGTCTTGAAAGATCTGTTAAACATCTTACTGTTATAGAAGGTATACACCAATCTTCAGATTTGGGAGTTATTTATTCTTTAACAAGTTATTTAAATGATGGAGGAATTTGGTATTTATAGTATGTTTGTTTTTGTTGGGTTTTTTTGTCTCAAATTTTGTCCCTTTTTATTCTAGTTTCTGGAAGAAGTCTCCAATGTCCAAACTTACCTGGATATAATTGGTGATTGCTGGTCTTTATTATTCAGCACCACTTTTTGGCACTGGCACCTGTTGGTGTTGGCCTGTGGGCTTTAAAGTAGAACCAATGTTTTTTATTTTGATAGTAGATTGCTCCCCCAACCGGAAAAAAAAAAATTGGCAATGTTCACTTGCCCTCTCTATGCTCCAGCATGGTCCTGGACTTTATTCCGTGGTCAAGCACCAGCTTTCAGGGCAGAAGGCCATTAAGTAGGAGCTCCTCAGTACTGGAAGAATATTCACCTTCCACCACAACCGAAATAAAAGGAAGATCCATCTATCATCTCAGTAGGGCAGCTCTATGACTACAAGGAAAAATGTTTTTTCACAGGGGCTGGGGGATGCCTTTTAAAAGCAGAAGGTGTTTTTTTAATTTTTTGTTTTTTTAGTAATCCTCTTCTTTTTAGAGTTAAGGTTGTATTAGAGAGTAGATTAAAGGGGAACTATAAGACTAGAGCAGGCATATCAAACTCTTATGAAACAGGCTATATTGAATGAAGAAATTAAAGCTGATCTCTAGGTAGATAAGACACATTTATGCTTCTCTATTATCCTTAAAGTGATTTATAAAGGTTTGTTTTTTTGTTAAATAACAAACATTTCATACTTACCTGCTCTGTGCAACGGTTTTGCACAGAGCGGCCCCGATCCTCCTTTTCTGGGGTGCCCCGACGGCGCTCCTGGCTCCCCTCTTCATCTGTTCCCCCCATGAAGAGCTGCTTTCCATGGGGGCACTCATGCTGGCACCCTCAAGAGTCCCGCTGCTGCGTCCATTGACAGACAGCAGGACTCTGCCCTGCTCCCGTGTCACTGGATTTGATTGACAGCAGTGGGAGCCAATAGCTCCTGCTATCAATCTATCCAATGAGGACCCGAGAAAGCGGCTGGACCTGCTGGGCTCGTCGCTTGAATGGGGGGGGGGGGTCTGGGGGGCAGCTGAAGCACTGAATGTTTCACCTTAATGCATTGAATGCATTAAGGTGAAAAACCATGAGACTTTACAACCCTTTTAAAGTGATTGTAAGGTTCATTTTTTTTTAAATAAACATGTTATATGTTATATTTACCTGCTCTGTGCAATAGAATTGCACAGAGCAGCCCCGATCCTTCTATTCTGAGGTCCCCCCGCTGGCAGTCCTGGCTCCTCCTCTTCTTGGTGTGCCACCATAGGAAACCACTTCTGATTGGTTGCCATGCAGAGCTGCTCTCCTGGTCCTGGTTCTCCAATCTTCATATATTCCCCTCATATCAGAGAAGGGGGGACAGTCACACAGTTCTGGAAGTACTGAGCTGAAAAATTACATAAGGTTAGTGTAGCCTTTATAAACTGGAAAACGGACAGGGCCTGAAGGGCCACAAATGCATGAAAGGGAGAGCTTGTGGTAAATAGTCTGTGTGACATACAGTACTTGGACCAAAGCTACAGGGGCAATTATCAGTAGCCCATTATGCCACTAGAATAACGAAAAAATGTATTTCTAGTAGTAGCAACAGATTAGTAAACCTATGGAATGCATGTCTCCCTATGGTGTAGGGCAGTGTTTCTCAACTCCAGTCCTCAAGGTGCCCCAACAGGTCTTATTTTAAGGATTTCCCTTGGATAAAACAGCCGTGGTAATTACTAAGGCAGTGAAACTGATCAAATCACCTGAGCAAAATAATGGAAATCCTGAAAACATAACCTGTTGGGGAGCCTTGAGGACTGGAGTTGAGAAACACTGGTGTAGGGTCATTGGGTTGTTACCTTTTGGGTCAGAGACTGAAGTGAATAGTTAATGGCTCTCTATCAAGTGCTGCAAAGAATGACAGAGCTGTATAAATATTTAAAAGTCCAACCAATCGGTGAGCTGCTACAAGTACATGCAGTTTACCTTAATCTGAGTTGTTGGGAATGCTTACATGCAAGTCTAATGCAGTTCATTTAAAGTGGTTCTAAAGCCTAAACATTTTTTACCTTAATGCATTCTTTGCATTAAGGTAAAAAATGTTTAGGTGTCAGCATCGCCACCCCCCCTCCTTCTACTTACCTGAGCCCTCATTCGATCCACATGCACGTCTGCAGATCTTTTCTCTCCCCTCACGTCCTGGTATCGCTGGCTTTGCTGGGGCACCGGGAGCCATCGGCTCCCAGTGCTGTTAATCAAAGCCAGTGATCGGTGGGCAGGGCCGAGTCCCGCTGTCTGTGTCAATGAATGCAGCAGCGGGGCTCAGGAGCGAGCACGCACAAATGCCCCCATGGGAACCTGCTTCCTATGGGGGCACTGGACAGAGAGGAGGGGCCAGGAGCGCTAGTGAAGAAGAGGAGGTTTGGGGCCTCTCTGCAATTCTGTTACACAGAACAGGTAAGTATAGACATGTTATTTAAAAGAAAAAAATTGTACCTTGGCAATCACTTTAAGGGTCACCAGACGTATACTTCCTGGAGTATGTGGGTGTGTTTGGGAACTTCTTCACAAGCCGGGGGTTCTCAGATCACTGGATTACCAGCAGAGAGGAGTTTGGAGCGAAGTAAATTACGGCACTAACCAGATGAAGAACTTAAGTGCTGATTGGGTAGGCAGGCTGTGCTCCCTGCATTTATCTGAAAGCTTCATTTTCAATGTTAATTGGGCTGTACCTTTAAATGCTCTGTATATTTCATAATGTGTGTGTTCTCACTCCTCCTAGGTAAATTACGAAACAATAAGAAGGGCACACCAGCCTCATGTATTACCTTAAAGTGGTAATTAAACCCAAAACCAAACCTTTATTATATTGCAGCTTATCAATAAATAGATGTGATGGCTGTATTGGTTTTCTTTTTTAGGCTTTCTTGCTTTTATTTTACCCGGGTGATCTGGCCAGTAAGTCTGTTTTTTAGCAGAACAAGCTGTTCCACAAATGTATCAGTTAAGAGTGTTAGGACAAACCATTTACCACTGACAGGGAAGCTTACAATGATCATATTTTAGTTATTCAGGTAAAACCTTTATCCCAAAAGGAAAAAAAAAACTATTTGCTGTAACAGCAGTGTGAGCTGGAGTTTGGCTTCAATTTGTTAGTGTATCCAAATCTGTTAGTACATCTTACACTCTGCCCTTCCCCAGACTGACAATGCTGCCATCTCTTGTGCCCCCTGTGCACCTTTATCCAGAGTGGGGACACTGTAATACAGGAGGTGTGTTACCAGCCAGATCACCAGGTGAAAACAGAGGGGGGGAAAAGCCTAAAAAAAGAAAACAAATGCAGACACCATATGAAATTGGTAAGCTGCAACATATATTACATTTTTGGTTTGGTGTTTATTACCACTTTAAGCACCATTTATTAGTAAAAGAACTAAAAGTATATTCACAAAAGCCATATAATCATATGCTTGTAAAACAACTTGAACAGCCAGTCCCTGAATAAATCGAGAACCTGAATACTCTATAAGAGGATCTGAACTATACTCCACAGCAGAAAAAGAGGCCTAACACATTTTGAAGCATATACCCTCTTCCTCAGAACCCAATCTGAAGAAGGCAGTGTAGAGCCCTTCTGTTCCAGGACTGCTTCATGCATCTTATACTGTCTCATATCACTTTAGTGCTGATGTGGTGTTTTTATTTGTCCTCCCAGGTAAATGTTCGAAATGGTATGACCCTTCATGACTGTCTAATGAAAGCGCTAAAGGTTCGAGGACTCCAGCCAGAGTGTTGTGCAGTTTTCCGTCTTTTGCAAGACACCAAAAGGTAAAAATTTTTGTTTTTTAAGTAAATAGCATGATGGTTTGGTGCTTGCGGACTTTTATTGTGTTCTAGAAACATCTGAAGATCCTACTTCCCAAACAATTATGTGAATGTGGCATTTTCATTCAAGAGTTGATCTGTTTAATCATCTAATTTTGTGTATGCCAGGGATTAGTGGTCCTAATGTCAGATATATTTGTTGTGTTAAGTGTATGCTGAGTATTGTGTAAGTGTGACACTTTCAGGTGTTGGTTCCTTCTTGGAGACCTTATAAACCACTTGAAGACCACCTAACGTACATATAACTGATATCTTTTTCTTTTTTTTTTTGCTGACTTTTTTGGAAAAGCCATCCTAGCTGCTAATTAGCCGCTGGATTGCTTTTACAGGCAGCCGGAGGGGTTTCCGGCTTACCCTAGAGCTTTTCGAGGATTGGAAGGTCCCCAATAAGCTCTATGGTATAGGAAACTGGAAGCGCCGAGCATTTTCGTCACTTCCGGTTTCCCCGGATGTAAACGGCTCCATTTTTAAAATGGGAAAGCATCTGATCACACCTATCTTGGTGTGATCAAATGCTTTTAATTGAAGAGGAGACATCTTCGGTCTAATAGATTTCAGATCTCTCCATATCCTGTCACTGTCTATTGCTGTCACAAGGCATGTTTCCATTCCTTGTGACAGCAATAAAAGTGATAAAAATTGAAATAAATCTTGTAAAAAGAAGTTTTTTAAAGCGTCCCTGTCACCTCATGCTCGCTTGCAGAGGCGAACGCACGCGTTGGTCCTGCATGCATATGTAAACGGCGATCGTATCACACATGAGGTATTGCTGCAAACATCAGAGCGAGGGCAAGAATTCTAGCACAAGACCGCCTCTGTAAATCTCCACTGGTAACCTGTAAAGGCCTTTAAAGCTTCACCTACAAAGATTTTTAAGGGTCGTAGGTTGGTGCCATTCCGCGAATGTGCACAATTTTAAAGCATGACATGTTAGGTATCTATTTGCTCCCCGTAACACCATCTTTTATATTTTACCAAACATTTGGATATTCTTTATGCATTAGGATTCATTAGAGTGTATTTTTTCCAAAAAATGTGTGTTCTCAAAACCGCTGCGCAAATACCATGTGACAAAACAAATGTCAAAACCCACCATTTTATTCTCTAGGGCCTCTGCTAAAAATATATAAAAATGTTTGGGGGTTCTAGGTAATTTTCTAGCAAAAAAGCAAAAAATGGATATAGAACTCCTTCTGACAATGACATAATACGCTTGTCTCTCCATAAGGATGGTGCAATATTTGTTAAAGGACTATCCAGTGGTTTCTGGACTGAAATTCTGGCTCCGAAATGGCTGTTACATTATGTACATTTGGTGCCTAGGTGTTGACTATTGACAAATGTCTAACACAGATCTGCCCATTCTGCAACCTCCAAAGGGACCTGCTACAAGGGCACATTGTTATCACTCGGGTGGTGGGGATTGAGCAAATGCTTGCTCCTGCCTGCTGGAAACTAACGACATTGTCTCCCGTCTAGGCGAAGTAACTTGACTGGAGTTCAAAAACAAATTTTAAGGTCTTACTCACATGGGTGCATGAGGGGGCCACAATACTTGAATGCCTCCTCTTTGACATTGTTCGGGTCCCAGCACTGTCACATGATCGGAGACATTGCAGCTTCTGCTAGTCACCGATGCCAGTCTTTTTAGGACTGACTGTGGGGGAAGGAGAAGTAGTAGGGCATTGTTATAAAGGTGTTTGGGGGGTGCAATAGGGTCCTTTTCAGAGCCACTATCGCTTTGCCTGGCATAACAAAGGTTATAGTATCTAAGAGGAGGCTCATGACTTAGACAGAGTTTGGTTATTGTTCTTTAGATCTATGTTGTTTTTGGCTATAGCCATTTCTAAAATGTTGTAATACAATGGTTTTGATGTTTTGAGCTCTGCTGTGAATTATGCAATAGGATGAAATTCTGTCCTGGAACATAGAGCTGTGAGCGTCTGGTTTGAAGTCGTGGCCTCCTTCTCCCCACCATGCACACTTGGCGAGAAGCTGGCTACAGTTGGAAGTGTTGGGACGTTTCCCAGTGCGAGTTTTTTGTTTTGGTTGAGGTAATCAGATACTAAGTTTCTGTAGGTGGGGACAAGTCACGCAACTTATTCCTGTGGGATTTGTGAAACTGCTGTGTGTGTCAGCCAACAGATACAATGACTTTCTGGTTGTGCCTTTCCAAATATTCCATTGAAATTCACAAATAGAACCTGAGGTGTGTATGCAGCACTTAATCAGGGTTGTGTCTGTATATGTGTTCCAGCTGGGTCGAGCATATTGCCTCAGGCTGCACTTTGAATCTATTTATGGTTCATTACTACAGCATTGATATTGCTCACATTTTTCTTACCACTGGAATTTTGTGTAAATAAAGCACATTATCAATGCAGTTATTTTTCTGAATATGTAGGAAGACCAAGCACGGCTTCTTCCATGTACTTCCATGTGTATTTAAAAGTAGACTTGAACTACAAAGGTGAAGGGTTCCTGTGTTATAAGGAACATCTAGAAGTGTAAGTTGTGCTATGCAGTACTTTGAAAAATCTACATTTTATCAGGAATTTACCCTGAAAAGTAGCAGAGCTCTTCCTGGTTTGCAAGTGTGTGCGTACAGCGTCACCACTATTTATCTGCTGTGTGAAGTCTAATCTGCTATATGAGATTTGGTAATGTCACTACTGTGATGTCCCCTGCTCTATTTTCTGGAGTCCCTGACATGAAGAAGCAAAGCCTTGCTTCTTCCAAAATGGCCGCTTCCAAGACCGTGTTGAACAAGGCAAGTTAAGTCAGTAATGGGGAAAGATCAGCTGATGATTAGTCCTGTCTGCCTTTTATTTTTTGGGGGGCTCAGCTTCCAGTGTTAAGTTCCTTCTAGACCCTCTTAGCATTAACCCCAAGCTTTACTTAGGCTGGGAATCCCGGTTAAAATGGGTATTCCCAAGCATTATTTGGGGTAACTGTTTTTAGATAGTACCTTGTGCCTGATAAATGGTTGGACTTTACACAGAGGAGGGTAGGGTAGTGGTGGGAGCTTGGGGAACATCATTTGCCAATCCTCTCATTTTGTTATGAATCTGAAAAAAACTCTGCTCTGAGCACACGACTGTCAGATTCTGGCACATGGCTGCCACAGTCGTATTCTATTTGTTGTAAGCAGCGCAATCAGGGATCTAATAGACACTCAATGTGTCCATAAAAAGGAACTGTCACAAAAATTGTACGAACACATAGGGGCCTTTAGTAATTGGGTAAAGTAAAAGGGAAAAAAATAAAATCAAGAAAAAAAAGTCCTTTGTTGTCCATAGGGACGCAGAATCTTGGATACATTTGCCTACGTGATGCATGGACACTGGCAGTTAAAATTGTTCGTCCCCAATTTAACCCCCTTCCCCACTCAGCATAGCTCATGTTTATTTTTTGGAGATTGGATGCCTTTTTCTTCAGCTTCCCTATTTTTATGCTAGCTAGATTTTTTATTTTTTTTTTCTCTGACTTGAATCAAGATTGCTGGCTACACTGCAACTTGAGCTGGTCTCTATATAGCCGCTATCAAGAACATTGTTCACTCAGCCTAGCTTTGGAGGTCGTGCTCAAACCCCGCTAAACTGTATTTGAGGGGCTAGTCCTTCGGGCACTGGGCTCTGTATTGTGGTGTATTCTAGACTGAAAGTCTATTGTGTTAGCTACAGGTCCAGAGCCATGGCACAGCCCCAGGTTTGACCCTGTCTCGGAAGCTTCGCTTTGTGTATAGGATCTTTGGACTAAAGCACTGGGAGCTTCCTCTCCGTTTACATGGCTGAACACTTTTTAAAATTTCCACCACTGCTGGTTTTACCGCAGTAAGGGTTAAGGTTGAAGGACCAATCTCGGACATCATCTGCTGACACAATCCCTCATGGGCTACTGCACAAAGCACTGCTTATTTACCTGTCTCCCTGGGTTCCCTACATACTGCGACCACTGGTCCCTTTCTAACTGGGAGCCCTGGTTTTGGAGTTGTACCCTATCAGGATACTCCAGTTCTTTTGGGAAAATTCTCTGCCTTTGGGTACTGGGTACTCCTCAGCATCTCTGGTCTCCAGGGGAACTCCTTGCCCTACAAGATTAACTGGTACCTGCTCTGGATGTTCTTTACCTAAAGTAGGACCTGGCTCTTAGCATCCTTTGAAGGCACCTGTTTCTTTTCAGACCATTGGTCCTGGGCTTACCCTAGAGCAGTGATGGCGAACCTTGGCACCCCAGATGTTTTGGAACTACATTTTCCATGATGCTCATGTACTCAGCAGTGTAGTTGAGCATCATGGGAAATGTAGTTCCAAAACATCTGGAGTGCCAAGGTTTGCCATCACTACCCTAGAGGTTTCTTGCCATTCTCATCTTTTAAAATTTACCAAAAAAATAAATAAATTTTAGAATGTGTGTGTGTATATATGTCTGTGTGTGTGTGTGTGTGTGTGTGTGTGTGTGTGTGTGTGTGTGTGTGTGTATATGTATATATATATATATTTATATTATAATATAATTTATTTAGCAGAGATCCTAGAGAATAAAACGGCAGTCGTTGCAATATTTTATGTCACACTGAAAGACCGCTGCACAAATACAAACACAATTTTTTGGGAAGAAAATACACTTCAATTAATACCATGTGAAATATGATTTTACGCTGAGAATTGTGATCTTTATTCTAAGCAAAAAAATTGTGATCCTCATTTTTTCCAGAATAGTGCAGCTCTAATACACAGTGATAAATGACTACTCACTAACTAGCTAAACACTATAGGGGTGGGATTTTACATCTTGTTTGATGGTGGCTTCACCTCCCTGTTATTCTAAGACACAGGCTGGAGGGGCATGACACAGCCTGTGACTGACAAAAATCTGGCCACACCATGTTATTGCCAGAAAATAATAAAGATTTGATTTCAAATGTACATTTGTATGGCAATTTAAAACAGTTTATCAATTTATTTTTACTCTGTATTCCAAAGGCTGTTGTTTTTATTATTTGGAATATGTGACCAGCAGCCTGGGAGAGCCGTTGGGTCATGTGACAGCTGTATATTGTTTTTATTAAAATTGCAGTGCCATCATCCACATACAGAAATAGAAGGAACAATGTAAGTTAAACAGCATATGTTTAGTATCGCTTTAATATTTGAGGTACATGCTATTAAGAGGGAAAATAGAGCCTCTGGCTACTTGTGGGTCCAAAACATTTGGTTAGAACACAGCACTTTAATATGATTTTATATTCCAGCAAGAAGAATCGACTAGACTGGGCTACGGATGCCATGTTATTAATCGGAGCGGAGCTACAAGTGGAATTTTTGGATCATGTCCCTCTTACCACCCATAATTTTGTAAGTTGATGGCAAATCTGTATGGCAACACTCCTGGATTTCTCACTATATGCATTGCTTTTGAACCTGAAGTTGTAACTGAATTTAAGCCATCATAAACATCTTCAGATCAACTTTTTAAAACCACATCATCAGTTACTTTCTTCAGTTTATTTGCTTACAGTTTACAGTGTACTGACCAGTCAGACTATTATCAAATAAATATAAAAAAGCGATCCAACAAAAGCAGGGAGTTATTAAACATCCTGTCGGTTTTTCTTTTTGCTGTCTGTGTTCCCCTTTGGTAAGATCTTCTTTTACTTCTGTCCCAGAAACACAACAAAGGTGAGAGGAAACCTAACCGGTATCCCCATCTACCATGTTTTTTTAGACACAGACCCATTTCTCCCTATTTCCTTTGCTGGTATTGGTTGTGTTGACTAGTGCACAGATAGGGATCGTAACTTTTAAAATTGTATGCATAGAATTTTAATTTGGATATATTAGGGGAGGGTTAGAACCCCAGTCAGGTTTTTATTTCTATCTGTGTCCCCACTAGGTAGATTGACTCTCCCGATTTGTCTTGGTAACTATTTTTACTGAAATAGAAAATCATGGGGAATCCAAAATGTAACAGTTATCACCAGAAGAAGAGATGTCAAATCTAGTGATGGGGGTCACCTGATTCAGTAACATCTGAATTCATTCTCTTAACATCCTGTTATGTTCCCAGGGCAGAAATGAAATCTCCCCATGGGACACAGTAAGCAGAATATACAGTGGGGACGGAAAGTATTCAGACCCCCTTAAATTTTTCACTCATTGTTATATTGCAGCCATTTGCTAAAATTATTTAAGTTCATTTTTTCCTGATTAATGTACCCCATATTGACAGAAAAACACAGAATTGTTGACAGTTTTGCAGATTTATTAAAAAAAGAAAAACTGAAATATCACATGGTCCTAAGTATTCAGACCCTTTGCTCAGTATTTAGTAGAAGCACCCTTTTGATCTAATAGAGCCATGAGTCTTTTTGGGAAAGATGCAACAAGTTTTTCACACCTGGATTTGGGGATCCTCTGCCATTCCTCCTTGCAGATCCTCTCCAGTTCTGTCAGGTTGGATGGTAAACATTGGTGGACAGCCATTTTTAGGTCTCTCCAGAGATGCTCAATTGGGTCTAAGTCAGGGCTCTGGCTGGACCATTCAAGAACAGTCACGGAGTTGTTGTAAAGCCACTTCTTCGTTATTTTAGCTGTGTGCTTAGGGTCATTGTCTTGTTGGAAGGTAAACCTTCGGCCCAGTCTGAGGTCCTGAGCACTCTGGAGAAGGTTTTTGTCCAGGATATCCCTGTTCTTGGCCGCATTCATCTTTCCCTTGATTGCAACCAGTCATCCTATCCCTGCAGCTGAAAAACACCCCCACAGCATGATGCTGTCACCACCATGCTTCACTGTTAGGACAGTATTGGACAGGTGATGAGCAGTGCTTGGTTTTCTCCACACATACCGCTTTCATGTGTCTTGCACTGAGGAGAGGCTTCCGTCAGGCCACTCTGCCATAAAGCCCCGACTGGTGGAGGGCTGCAGTGATGGTTGACTTTCCACAACTTTCTCCCATCTCCCGACTGCATCTCTGGAGCTCAGCCACAGTGATCTTTGGGTTCTTCTTTACCTCTCTCACCAAGGCTTTTCTCCTCCGATAGCTCAGTTTGGCCGGATGGCCAGCTCTAGGAAGGGTTCTGGTCGTCCCAAACATCTTCCATTTAAGGATTATGGAGGCCACTGTGCTCTTAGGAACCTTAAGTGCAGCAGAAATTTTTTTGTAACCTTGGCCAGATCTGTGCCTTGCCACAATTCTGTCTCTATAGCTCTTCAGGCAGTTCATTTGACCTCATGATTCTCATTTGCTTTGAAATGCACTGTGAGCTGTAAGGTCTTATATAGACAGGTGTGTGGCTTTCCTAATCAAGTCCAATCAGTATAATCAAACACAGCTGCACTCAAATGATGATCTCAAGGATGATCAGAAGAAATGGACAGCACCTGAGTTGAATATATGAGTGTCACAGCAAAGGGTCTGAATACTTAGGACCATGTGATATTTTAGTTTTTCTTTTTTAATAAATCTGCAAAAATGTCAACAATTCTGTGTTTTTCTGTCAATATGGGGTGCTGTGTGTACATTAATGAGGAAAACAAATGAACTTGCATGATTTTAGCAAATGGCTGCAATATAACAAAAAGTTAAAAATTTAAGGGGGTCTGAATACTTTCCATCCCCACTGTAAACCCAACAGTGAGCTTTTTTTATATGCTCTATTTTTGTCTGTTACGACAAAACCCTTTCAGTGCTATGTGTATCTGTTCAATAAGTTCAGATGCAACATACCTGATGATCTTGTCAGAAATTTACAGCTGTTCCATGCACACTTCCAAGGAAGGTAATTGGCCCTCCCAGTTCTTACCTTGAAAAACAAAATAATTAGTGCCTATGTTGTGGGGAGTATTGGTGGTTTAGCAAAAGACAGCCGGACTGACACCATTCTGTGTACAAAATGCTGTGGGTGTTAGCCCACATTAAAAAATTAGGAGTACATTTTTGGCACAATAGCAGATATATTTTTGTACCTGCAATGTCTTTAAAGCGATAAAGCAGGGGAAATGTGCATGTATTGCAGATGTACTGTACTGCATATGTTTTTATTTTTTCTATTTTGCTTTTACATGTACTTTAAGTACTGGTATTTTTAAAGTTATTTAGGATAGTGATTTTTGTAGCTTACAGCATTTTTATTTTTACAGTTACCTTTACTTTGTATAAGATAACCAAATGTTTCCACAGAGCATATCTAAACCCAAAACAAACATGATACATTTTGCATCTAACCAGTCCTTGGATGTAGTAACTGCATTTGTTTTTTCTTCTTCAGGCTTTTTTCCCTTTAGGCCCCTTTCACATTGGACAGGCTCTGCTAGGAGTCTGTTTGTTCAGCGGGGGATCTGTCCACTGGTCCCTGTTGAGCAGGTGGATGACTGGTCCATGTCCGCTCTGCTGATGGAGAGCGGACAAAGATGCAGCCCGCTCTCCATTATGGGCGGTCAGATGTAAGTCGACCGCCTGTCTGTTTACACCCGCCTGCCATCCAATCTGCTAGATGGAAGGAAAATGAATCCCCATCCATCTATTTTTAGCAAATCGGATTAAATGTTGGGTGTAAATGGACACGTCTGTTTAAACTCTCCATTCCATAGAGGAGAATGGAGGGTCCGCCTGAAAAACTGACTGGTGGCCCTGATTGGTCAACTCGTGTGAAAGGGTCCTTGTTTTCACCTGCAAACCCTGCAAGTAATACACCTACTGTCCCTTTGGGTGAGATTTACTAAAACTGGAGCACACAGAATCTGTTGCAGCTCTGCATGGAAACCAGTCAGCTCCCAGGTTTTATTGTCAACTCTTAATCGAACAAGCTGAAGTTGGAAGCTGATTGGTTACTATGAACAGCTGCACCAGATTCCATGTGAGCCAGTTTTAGTAAATTCTATGCTTTTCTCTCTATTGTATCCATGGGGGCAGCCATGGTTGTTACACATGCAAATCTTCAAACTTGTCTGTCTTTTTCATCTCCATTTACATAGTGAATTGAAGAGACTAGTAGCGTATACAATACAGATAAAGAATTTCATTCTTTATTTTAAGATTGTCGAAAGTTACAAGGACACTGCAATTCTGCCAAAATCAACAGATATTTTCTGTACTTGCTGAAAATATTCTTAGATGTGGTGGCTACATTACTTTTCATTTTTCATGCGAAGGACTGGTAATCTGCAATATAATACACATTTTTTTCTGGTTTAGATGCAATTTAAATGACCAGACTATTGAGATAGGTGAAAAATATTTAAAGCGGTGTTCCGCCCCCAAAAAAAAAATAATTAAAAGCCAGCAGCTACAGTCCCGCGATGTCGGCACCGCAGCTGATATTTCCATCAGCTGTTGGGTGCTGCCGCTGCCATTGTGGGTAAGGGTAGCCGTCAGTGTAGCCTTACAGCTTCACGCCGGGAACCCTACTGCGCACGTGCGAGGCCCGCTCCTTTCTCCTACTGGCCCGGCAACAGGGAGAGGAGGCGGGAGCCCCGCGGTGATGTCACGGGCTGCGGCTCGGTCTCCCGGAAGTGGGAACAGGATACCTGACAGGTATGCTGTCCCCCCTCCCCCCGAAAGGTGCCAATTGTGGCACTGGAGGGAGAGAGGAGACAAATGAGTGGAAGTTCCACTTTTGGGTGGAACTCCGCTTTAAATTGCTAATTATTGTAGCCAACCATTAACAAGACCTGTCAGGGCCCATTTTTGTCATTAAAGAAACAGGCCAGTGACTGAACATCTGTAGATGTATGCTTTAAAGTGGAACTTCACCCAAAAAGGGAAGTTTTGTTTTGTTTGCATCCTTCTTCCCTTCTTTTGGGGGGGGGGGGGGGGCAGGTACCTGGTTTTGACAAGTACACACTCCCACTTCTGGTCAGATCACCACAGGCCTCCTCCTTCCCCCGCAACCTTCTGGGACACATCACAGGTCCCAGCAGATTGCGGGATATTCACAAAAGCGCATTGTGGTTCGCTCATGCACAGTGGGAAGACAGTTAGAATGCCTGGACCCAAAGCCAATGAAAGAATCAGCTTGGGTGAGGACAGCCCTGGATCCCTGGACAGTGTCTTTATATTAAAAGTCAGCAGCTTCAGTATTTGTAGCTGCTGACTTTTATTAATTTTGGGGGCAGACTGGAGAGCCTCGTTAAAGAGTACTTCTGTCGTGTGCTTGGTAACTAACCCCTGTGATACTCGTGACACATCAGTTGCAAACCTTAATCTTCGTGAATTTAATGTTGGCTAAATGCAGAAAGATATCGGCACGGTTTTGTTGACCTTGCTTATGATAGTTTTATTGCTGCCATCCATAGCTTCATCTCACTCTGGTGACTAAGTGCTAACATTATAATGAATACTGGTAGAATCCACTGCAGTGCTAATAAAAGGGCATATTTAATCCAATTACATGACTGTTTTGATCATCTGGTTACTCAGAACTGGGAAACAAACCATGAAGGGAGAAGGTGCTGGTTGAAAGTTGATGGATAGCAGGTTCCTTTGGAAGAACAACTTCTCACCCGCTGATAGTCCCCTTTCTACTCCTGCTCATGTGATAGTGTTCAGGCTTTGTGATTGTTCCTTTGGCCCTAGCACTGCATCCTTCCCCATACCTGAAAGGGCTGGGTATTTACTACAGGGCTTTGAAGGAGTGATGGAGGACCAAGGTGAGTACAAGCAGTTGTAGGGTTGTACTTATTAAAGAACCTGTAATTTAGCCATAATGGGTAGGGTAACTGATACTCTTATGGGCCAGTTCACACTACAGAAATGCCATCTGGATGTGTTCTAGATGCGTTTTCTGCTTGCAAGTTTTTGATGCACTTTTGATGAGTTTTCAATGTGTTTTTTTCCTTCCTTTTTCTTGTTTTTTTTTTTTTTTCTTTTATATTAAGCTCCAGTGTGTTTTTGATGTGTTTTTGCCATGTTCCAATGCAGTTACTTGCAGAAAAAAATGCAGCATGTTCTACTTTTGTCACTGCAGTGGTGTGAACTTTGCCATTGAAATTCATGTAACCTACTGTCCATGCGTTTTTGATGCAAGAAAAAAAAAAAGCCCTGGACTGCATGTGGGTTAAAACGGCCCTAGTGTAGTTTCTTCTGACTTTTTCACCTGTTTGTCTGAATATAATAATCCTATTTATTTGTTGCCATCATCTCCTATCGTTCTGTTTAATGTTATGACAGTGAAGGGTTAGTACTGGTAATGTAATACATGTTCATTTGACAGTTGTTTAGCAAAATGGAGCAATGACAACAAACAGTAGAGAAGACACCGCTCCTTCAAGCTTACAGTAGAGAGTATTAAATCAGTGTAATGTTTGTTTGCGGTTATTGGTGCAAAACGCCGCATAAACCGTTGGCGCTATATAAATCCTGTATAATAATAATAATTGATCTTTTTGACTTGTACTGACTTTAATTCTTGTGAACTTTTCTTTGACAGGTACGAAAGACTTTCCTGAAGTTGGCGTTTTGTGACATCTGTCAGAAGTTCCTTCTAAATGGTTTCCGCTGTCAGACATGCATGTACAAGTTCCATGAACACTGCAGCACCAAAGTGCCGACCATGTGTGTGGACTGGAGCAATGTCCGGCAGCTTCTGTGAGTGACCGTTACAGGCAGGACCGACTTCCAGAATGCCCTACAGATTTACAAGGGTGCTTGACTTATGTCATTACAGAAACCCAGTCCAGCTTGGAGACTGGCTCTTCTAATTGGATGAGTAGAGATCTCGGCACTTGGGGAAACATCTGGATGAACTAGTTTATTCTATATTTAAACAAAGTTATTATTGTAAATTAAATGACAGTGAGATGAGCAAAGGGCATAAACACGGCCTCCTTCCAAGTAATTACCACAGGCTTTCATCATCCTTGAATAGAAAGTTCGCAAAAGGAGCTCATGCAAAGGGCTGTGTTACCACGCCAGCACTGAGTGTACATAGAGTGTAAATAATTATCTCATTAACTTCTAGCACATGTGCTGAGCTTCATCAAATGTTAAAAGCATTTCTGCTATTTTATTGTCCACTTTATTTATCTTTTACTAAAGCCTATTTTATCAACAAAGATCTTCAATAAGGCCACCCATGAATACCAGGCAGCCTTTTCCCACTAAGGACAAGTGCCATGTCAGGGCTGTGGTGCTTTCATGTATAGAATCCAAGGAATGGGAAACAGAAGTATTCGCAGTAGTAAACGGGGACCTTTTTTTTTTTTTTAAAGAAAGTTTGGGGTTACCCCTCGTAAATGGATTGCGGCTGCTGTTTTCTAGTGCGGATTGGGAAATAAAAATCAGTGGAAGAAAGGGTGCAAATACCCAAGGCCACTTTAGTGTTGGTACCTGATTGCACTGCCTCTTTCTTTTCTGTCTACCATAAGCTCAATTTTAGCATTTTCAAATCTATTTAAACCATTTATTTTTTGTGTGTGTGCTAGGCAGTGAGAAGGGGGTGGCTGGATAGAGTAAGGGTTTTTTTTTTTTCCTTTTGTGCCATTGAGAATTTAATTTCAACTTCTAAGAGGAGATTGCTCCAAACCCTCTTAAAATGGTTGTAAGGGCAGAAGTTGTTTTTATCTTAATGCATTAATAAAAGAAAAACCTTCTGTGTGCATCAACCCCCTAATACTTACCTGAGCCACATCTAGATCCAGTGATGTTGCAGGAGTGTTTCGGCTGCCCAGGACTTCCCTCCTCAGCTGAGATAGCAGCGTGGCGCCATTGGCTCCCGCTGCTGTCAAAGTCAGTCGGCCTATGAGGAGAGAGGGGGCGGGGCCTGGCTGCAGCTTCATGTCTGAATGGACACAGAGAGCTGTTTTTTTGCTGGCACAAAAGTACCATGTGATCCAGTTGCAGTGCGGTTTCTAACTTGGTGCCTGCATGACTTTGGTGCAATGTGGTTTGATTTGAGCCCATTCAAAATGAATATACTCAAATCGCACTGCACTGAAGCGCATGTGAATTGAATAGGAATGCAGTGCAGTTTCTGTGCTATTCACATGCAGTTTATAATGTAAACCGAGATTTAACCATGGTCATCACCTTTTAGAAGATAACCCCCTACTACTGTTCTAGTGACAGCTGTGAAATTTTGAATCTCATATAGTTTTCTATCCCTATGACAGTGGTCTGCAGGACCTTTGGGGACACAGGAAGCAATAAAAAAATGATTTTTAAATGTTTCCATTGGTTTGGAGTAAATACTTTTTTTTTTTTTTTTTTTTTTTTTTTTTTTGTGTTGCCTTTTTTTCCTATGTAGTGGAGTATTGTGTATATTACATTTATGAACTATCTCTTCTGCTTGCTGCAAGTTAGACCAATAAAACCCATATATCCTAGCAGTTTATTAGAAAATACCCATGAGAACCCTGAATTCACACACTAGCCTGCCCCTCAGGGATGGGTCAGTGAGGGCATCTATCACAGTGATAGGCCAATGGCGAGGTTCAGATCTGGGCAGGTCAAGTGTTATCAGGAGTAATAATTATCTGTGTATTAAAACTCTCTAGGGTTCAGGGCTAGTTGGGCTCATTTGAAGATATTTAGAAGTATGTTTTGCTCCCACTAGGTACCTGCTTTTTTGTAATTAATTTAGTTAAAGCGGAGTTCCATCCAAAAATGGAACTTCTGCTTTTCGGAATCCTCCCCTCCTCCGGTGTCACATTTGGCACCTTATAGGGGGGAGGAGAGAGCAGATACCTGTATAATCCAGGTATTTGCTCCCATTTCCGGGTATAGATAGTCGCAGTATCCATGGATATCTATCCCATATCCGGCACCTCCTCCGTCCCCCCCGCTGTCTTCTGGGCGACACACAGGTCCCAGAAGACAGCAGGGACCAGTGGCATCGTGCAGCGCGACTCGCGCATGCGCAGTAGGGAACCAGGCTGTGAAGCCGCAATTCCCTTACCGAAGATGGCGGCGTCTCCACCCGAGAGCCAAGGGACAGCACGGCTTTGGGTGCCGACATTGCGGGCGCCCTGGACAGGTAAGTGTCCATATTTTAAAAGTCAGCAGCTGCAGTATTTGTCTCTCTTGTGGAGATTTACCCTCTCTTCCTGTCAGGATAGAAGGGGAAATTCTCTAACAAGGACACAGATCGGAAACTTCTTTTTGTTAGCGTAGGAAACAGATAAAACTCCTATTTTCCTTGCCTGGTGACTCAGGGAAAGGAGACTAGCGAGAACCTCCCCCAGGAGTGTGCAGACACAAATACAAATCTCAGACTAGGTTCACTTCAAAAACTGGAAAACATTTGCCTGGAGTTGGACTTTAACATTTCAACTGAAAGATAGCTCTTGTCACTATCATGAAAGCTGAGCCCTTCTAAACCGGAGGTCAATTCAAGCTATGCTGTCAGCTAAATTGTAATGTCTTCTCTGCCTTTGACTGCCATTGGCTCCAGCTGCTGTCAGTCAAATCCTGCGAGGTTGGAGCGGGGGCATGGCCGAGCCACGCTATGGACACACACGACCCAGCTCAGTGGGGTGCCTGCACAATTGCCTCCTTAGCATGCTGGCTCAGGAGCGCTCCTGCCCCCACAACAGCCAGTTTGCTGAGGGGCACTCATAGAAGAGGAGGGGGGGACAGTGCTGGTAGGGGACTCCAGAAGAGGAGAGAAGGGACCGCTCAGTGCAATACAATTGCATAGAGCAGGTAAGTATAACATGTTTATTTTAGGAAAAAAATAATCAGCCTTTACAACCACTTTTATTAACCTACCCCAGTAATGTAATTTTCTGCTCTTGTTTTGACAGAGTTCCAACTCCTAATTATGCAGAAGGGGGCATGCCTGCATTACCATCCCTCACCATGCGGCGGATGCGGGATTCAGCCCGTGGCTCAGCCAGGTACATCATTTTATAGAATACTGTTATTTTGACTACAGGAATTTTACAAGCAATAAATATTTTATAGGCCGACTGTAGTGTGACACGCATGCATTATTGTGGTTTTAGGGTGGCTAATATCTACAGTATTGGTGTATAAATGCAAAATGTGCATTGTCACCAATTACGGTATATGTCTTTCATTCTGTGATAAACAAGAACTACTCTATCTAGTCATATGTAAAAATGTCAGTGTGTGTATGTATATATACAGATTTATATTCATTTATTGTTGTTGAACATTTAAAGTTAATTTTAGTTGGTTACATTTTAAGGAATTTGTTTTTGTATAGTTCCCAGCACCGATATTCTACCCCTCAACCCTTCAACCTTTCAACACCAAATCCGTCTTCTGAAGGTTCCCTCTCTCAAAGGCAACGGTCCACTTCAACACCCAATGTCCACATGGTCAGCACCACAATGCCAGTGGACAGCAGGATGATTGAGGTAACAGCAGATTTTCTGTTCTCATTTTTATCTATCTTCAATATGTGTCCTGTAGACCAGGGGTCTGAAACTAGCGGCCCTCCAGCTGTTGCGAAACTACAAGTCCGATGAGGCATTGCAAGGCTGACAGTTACAAGCATGAATCCCACAGGCAGAGGTATGATGGTACTTGTAGTTTCGCAACAGCTGGAGGGCTGCCAGTTTGAGACCCATGCTGTAGACACATTCTGCTCTGGGTTGGCTATAACTGCACTTGAAAGACTTAGTAGGAAAAAGTATATTAAGTGCTTCAATTTTTTTTACTGGTTTAATTAATGTTTGAAAGTCAGTCTCTATTAAAGTGCAAACATTTTAAAATTCTGTCTTAAATTTGTCGATATGTGCATTCTTATGTAAATCATTGAATAGTTCCCGAATATCACAAATGTTTGTTACTGTTTAAAGTATATGTCAAGGTGAAAACTTTATTTTATCTAGTTTTGGATAGTATACAGAAGGATAAGAACTTCTGTCGGGTTTTTACTGCTATCCGGGGCTCTGTTAGATACATCCTGTCCTCTTGACAATTTACCCCAGACAGGAACGAAAATCTGCAACCGGGACCCAGTTGGAAATAATCTGAAAAGGCTTCTAGTAGAGCTGCAAAACTCTGGGCAAAAAATGAGAATCACAATTTTTTTTTTTTGCTTAGATTAAAGATCACGATTCTCTCCCAATTCTCGGCATAACATCTTTCACAGTATACAAAAAAAATTGGTTTAACTTTACTGTTTAGTGTTTTTTTTTTTTTTTATTCATTGAAGTGTATTTTTCCCCCAAAAAATTGCATTTGACCGCTGCGTAAAAACAGTGTGACATAAAATATTGCAACGACCGCCATTTTATTCTCTAGGGTCTTTGCTAAAAAAATATATATAACGTTTGGGGGTTAGTCATTTAAAGTAATTTTCTAGCAAAAAATACTGATTTTTAACTTGTAAGCAATAAGTGTCAGAAAAAAGGCTTAGTCTTTTTAAAGAGGTTGTAAACCCTTAAAAAAAAAGCCTGTAAGACAAAGGCATGATGAGCTAGTATGCATCATTATGAAATACTTCTCTTAGAACGAAGCTGTTGCAGCGACGCCCGCACACCGCTGAGACGGCTGACAGATTCCCCGGAGTTTCTTCCGGGGTTCACAGGCTCCGGAGCCGCAATGACGTCACTCCCACGCATGCGCATGGGTGCCGAGGATCATGGCACAGGGCCCTGAAGAAATGGCACGATCGGCCATTCCTTTAGTGCACATGCGCCGATTGCAGCAGCTTATATAGTAAATATCTCCTAAACGGTGCTTGTTTAGGAGATATTTACAGTACCTAAAGGTAAGTTTTATTATAGGCTTACATGTAGGTACAATTAAACAGGAAGACTCTTTAAGTGGTTAAACCGACCTTGTTTGCAGACTGAAGTTCATTCCTTTGATCTAAAAGAAACAAATGATACGATGTTTATAGTTATCTCGCAATGTTGATGAACATTTGCGGGAGGCCTTTTTTATTGATAGCTGTGAGTGAGCAGAGAAGGGCTCTGCACTGTTTACATAGAATTGTGCAATTGCCGGATTAAGATCGTGAGGTTGAATCGAGATTGCGACTTTTTTTTTTTTTTTTTTTAATGATCGTGCAGCTCTAGCTTCTAGCCTTCCCTTACTCCCACTAAACCAAGACCTCTTTGTTTTAGTCTCTACTACTGCTGGAAAGTCATCGTCAGCAGAACAAGAAGTGCAGAGAATTTCTATACCAGAGGCTCAGATAGCAGTAAAAACATGACAGGCATTCTAACTCCATACAAAACAATAAAAAATGTTTTGGCTGAACATACGCCTTAATTCACAACAATGATTTGAGATACATTTGGTTACAAGATAATGCAGTCATTATAGTGTGATTTGTAATAAAAATTTGGAAATTGTGTTAATTTGAGCTAGAGTAAGAATTAAAAACTTCATTATTCTTCAAAAATGATGTGATAGAGGAAAATTTAACGTGATTGTAGTTAGAATAGAAAGACGGTCTTAATAAAAAGTAAAGACTTAAAGTAGAATTTCTGCCTTACACTAACTAGTCTTAAACATGTCCCTTCCCCCTCCTGCTACCTATGCTAACTAACCTGTGTAGAAAAAGGAAAAAAGTGTGTAGTTGCCTATATTCAGCTCATTCTGTTATGGAATTTGGGTCCCCTGTGTCAGTAAGTGGCTGCTGCAGGGGAGAGGAGGGATCGCCAGCAACGGCTGGAACACTGGGAGTCTATAAATGACATCTGGATATCCCAGTCTTTGTCCAGCTCTCTCTACTCTCCTCTACAGCTGCTGCTCACTGACACAGGGGATCACATAACAAAAACGGAGCCGGCTAAAAATAAGTACACATTTTTTTTTCACAGGATAATCAGCATAGGTAGCAGGAGGGGAGGTATTTTTAAACATATTGTTAGGCAGGAATTCCACATTAATACTTTCCTGTCATGTTGCTAACCTTTGTCTTGAAGAGCTACAGTAGCTGCAGAATCATCAGCTTCCTGCTAAGTGCAGCAGTTCAGTCTTCCAGTGACCTATGTTACTATTGTGTCCTGTAGTAGGTAAAACTCGGCAGATGGAAGCAGTGCGCGCAGCGGGAGACCAGGCGTTTTGGCACTGCTTGAATTGCTGAACGCTGAAGATTCATCAACACGCTTTAGCTTCTTCAGAGCAAAGATCAGTGGCATGGGTGTAAGGACAGTTAAGTAAGGCCTTTTTGCTACAGGAAGGCCTTATTATGACGTTGCTTTTTTAGCAACAGAGGCATGCAGCAAGCAATTTCTAGGAGCCAGGGTATAAATGTTCAATTGACTCTGTAAAACTCCTTAAAGATCATCTCCAGGATTAACTTGCTTCTGCCAAATAATTGTATTGCAATGACCAGTACATCCACAGATAAAACTTCCAAATTTTTTGCCTCCATTGCCAAAATAATAATTTTCAAGTACCTGTGATGTGCTTGTTCTTCCCAGCCTTCTTGCTATCCTAGGACACTAGGAGAATGTTTGGTGTGCAACAGCATATCTAATCTGTAAATTCTATGGAACTCAAATGTAGTTTGTGGGTAGTGATGGGCATTACTGGGAAGGATTATATGAGAATAGATGACCATTCAATGCCTCCCAGCAGCAGCATAGATGGCACCATGGCATCATCTCTAGAAAAGGGGCCTCCAAACTTCAGACTTAATCGGGTGCCGGACTGTGGCCATTGGAAGAAAAAAATTTCCTGGCATCAGTAGGAGTAAACCAATGCTCCAGATTTGGTGTCAGTGAGGAATTGTGCCCCATCGTGAGTGTAATTGGGTAGGAAGGATCATACCCCATCATTGGTCGAACTGTGCCACTTCGTTGGTGTCAGTGGGGGGGGGGGGGGGGAATTATGCCCAATTGTTGGTGTCAGAAGATGAAATATTGCCCCAAGGGCCAGATAAAAGCAAGCAAAGGGCCGCAGTTTGGAGATCACTGGTCTAGAACTAGAGGGCAGTGAAAACCGCCCTGGAAAAGACAGGAAGTGGCTGTGTAACACTTACTGTTGCATAGCTGGAAGAATTTTCATATAAATCCAAATAAAAGATTTTGATTGTAATGGCTGACAATCTATGTGGGAAATGGGAAAACAGGACAGCTTCAAGGAGGTATTTCACTGACATGGCTTTATAAGTTTAACAAGGTTGGAGTTCTGGTTTAACAAAGCTTCAAAAATGTTTGTGTCTGGGTTACCTGGCTCCTAGAATATTTTGCCCTGTTGGATACTCCATGTGTCGCATTTGCATTTTTTGCAGTAAAGATGCTTTTAATGGGCCACAGTAATGACAACATTTAAAGGGTCTTGCCAGCATGGCTATATAAATATAGTTTATTTTCCTTTAACTTGTTTCTTCCTATCTAGATCCATTTATCTTTTCTTTATTCTTCTTGTATCCCATTATAATAACTAGAATAACTGGCTCAATACTTCTCCCAAGTCCCGGGGCAGACGTTTTTGTTTGTGGGGCAGAGTACGTATTTCCGGGCTTGCTTTCTTGTAGTGATCTGTTGAATGGTTCTGCTCTGTCTTCTCCCTGTTGTGCCTGATTTGCAATGCTTGAGGGCACTGTGATGTTGTAACCTACTTGCTTGGTGTGAATCTGAAAGCAGCATAACCCCCTCCCCCCTTTATATTTTAGCATTTCTTTGGAAGTTCTGGCCTAGAAGGTCTCCTAGGTCAAAGGTTTTAATTGGGATGACACAAGGCCTCTCAGATCAGGAAGCGGAATAGGTTGATATGGTCAGTGTGGGATTTTGTAGTGAAAGCGGCAACTGATAGGTCAGCGGTCCCACTTATCCCTTTAGGTTCCGGGTTATAGGAATGCCTTCAGCTGTGTTCAGTACACACAATGGTGAGCCACTGGCTGTTTAACCACATGCCCACCTAGTGCATCTGTGCCCAGACTATGGACATTTAAAGTGGATCCCTAATGCTTTTTTGCCAACCTCTGCCATCAAAAGAAAATAAAAAATACTTTGTCTCAACTTTGGGAGACATGATTTACATCACTGCGTCTCACCACTACCACCTAGGATAGCTGGATACTGAGAATGCACCCAGACCATTGCAGGAGTATACATTTTCACTGGGATTTCAAATACCCAGGAGACAGTAGAGGCACAGTGATGTCACTCATGTCTGTTGGGAGTGGAGACTGAGGTGAGTATATAAAAAAAAAAAAAAAAAAATTGTCAAATGTTTATTTCTTTTCTACATTTGATTATTTTTTGGTGACAGGCAGCTGGCAGGAAAGCAAACGTTTTATTTGCATGTAACATATTTACGGTACATATTTGTAACCAGTGGTAAAAGCGCTTTAAAACAAGCCCTCGTTACATACAGCAAATAGTTTAAGCAATTATAAAAAAAACTGAAACTGTACTTTAGAGTCTCTATTCCAATCTTTTGAGGATGAATTACTCCATGTTATATATGGCTTCAGAACATCGGGCTGGTTTGTTTCAAAGCTCTTTTACTGTTTGTAAAAAAATATATATATTTTTTTTCCGCCCCTGTGCCCCACTACCATTCTACCCTATGTCCTTGGTGTTGCAGCCTCCTGGGAAACTAAAGTTGCATCTCCCAGAAGGCTGCAGGATCAGGCACACATTGCTGCTAGAGGGTGCACTGACGCCTTATCAGGTGTTGGTGGGCTTGAATCCCAAAGATACAGCCAGCTGAACAGGGCAAAGATGGTGGGGCAAAACACTGGCTATGTCACCTGAACAGTGGATCACAGTGAGACAACTCTGGATTCCCTGTGTGGATGAGTGTTTTTTAAAGATAACCAAGCAATATGGGTAAGAAGGGGGAATAAAAAACATGGTAAGATTTAGTTCTGCTTTAATGTTCATACTCTGGACACAAGTGCACATCTGTCTGGTGTATTCATTCACATCAGGTGCATTTTGTAAGTTCAGTATTTAATCATGCGTCTTGTAAGCTCAAGCTGGTCATCCGTATTATAATCTGATTGTACAATCTCCTTTAGATCTTCTGATAGGTATGTAGTGCATGGGCCTGCTTGAATAGTTAGACTGCATAGATTAACGGGTCTTCACATTACATTGTTCTGGTAAAACTATGGAAGATTGTACAATCAGATTGTAACAGGTATGAGCTGGCATGTACACCAATACTTAGTGATATTTTAATTCATTTATTGATGGGCAATTATTAATCTCTTTAAATTGTCATCGTCTCAATATTGTTGTTTGTATATTTGAAGCATGGAGTTGTGATTTTTGTTTCTGAGTTCTTGTCTTTATCTTGATTTACTTCTTGTCTTGTAAAGTGTGATTTTCAAAGCCCACCCTCCTCTTTCTGATTTTGTGAAATATTATGCTTAGTGATTGAAAACATAATAATTTTTAACAAGCATGTATGGTGTGCTTGTGTGGGCTCAATCCTGCGTTGCGTACTGTGTGTCCATAGACACACAGAGTGTGTCTCGCCCCCACCCCCTGCTGTCTGCTCACTGCCTATAATTGACAGCAGCAGGAGCTGAGGGCTTCTGCCTCCATATCCAGAAAGGAGAGGGAGAGCAGAGAGAGCCGCTTGGGTGCAGCGCTAGATCAAGATTAGTCTCGGGTTAGTACAAGGGGAGCTGTACACAGAAGCTTTTTTTTTTTTTACCTGAATGCGGAGAATGTATTAAGGTAAAAAAAACTCCATTTACACTTTAAAATAATAGTTAATTTCAGGCTTTTCCCAAATTGCGTGGATGTATTACTATGCAAGTGCTAAACAGCTACTTAGACTTCTATTAGCTTCCCTTTCATCAGTCCATGAGCTTATGTATGGGCAGCCACAGAAGTCTATGCTATGTTTAGCACCTGAGCAGTTGTGCACTTGGCCAGCTTTGGGGAGAGCCTTGTAATCAAAAGCAGAGCACATTGGGTCTGCTAGTATACAGGTGTCTGTTCAAAGGTCTGCAATTTGACTCAAGACAAGTGGAGGGGAGGGTCCTGGGGTCTTTTGATTAAATATTTAATACAATTCCAGTTCCACTCTAATAAAGGAGAACTCTTATCCCTTTTGCCCAAACCTGCTTTTGAACTGTCAGCTGTGCTCATAAAATGTAAACGGCTAGTTCATCTTTAACTAAATGCACACTATGCTGTTTCCTAAGAGTATAGCAGTATAGTGTGCTAAATCTACCTTCTAGCAAGGGCTTCCTTTCAGTTCAAAGAATGTAGAGCAGTGTTTCTCAACTCCAGTCCTCAAGGTACCCCAACAGGTCATGTTTTCAAGCTTCCCCTCAGATGAAACGGCTGTGGTAATTAGGCAGTAAAACTGATCAAATCACCCAAGCAAAATAATGGTAAGCCTGAAAACATGACCTGTTTGGGTGCCTTGAGGACTGGAGTTGAGAAACACTGATGTAGACTAAAATGGCATTAAAATGACACCTTTTTAAAATCCTCTACAGCCTGTGATGGCTCTGACCCTAGTTTTTGTAGAGACTGAGCAGCTGTTGGGACAAGCACCCGCTAGTCCATAGGAGAAAGCGCCATCCTGTTATTTCAGACCAAACATGCACAGTGTTTCTCTCTCCTATCACAGCCCATGAGCTTATAGGTGAAACATAAGCATCATATACACTGCACATGTGTGGCCCAAAAGAACAAAGCAGCGGCTCCATCCTGTGGCACTAGGAGGTGCTGGTTCCAATTACTGCTCTGTCTTCACAATAACCGGGGAAGGAGCCATCACAGGCTGTGGAAGATTTTAAAAGTCTTCTTTTTAATGTTTTGGGCTATATTCTTTAAGTGAAAATGGGTACTTGGCTGGAAGAGGTAGGTTTAGCATACTATGCTTCTATACTCGTATGACACAGCATTGTGTGCTTTTTGGTAAGTTACCTTACCCCTTAAAATCGCATACATCAATTTGGAGAATTTCAGAGCTTTGTTTACAAATCCTCTGAAGTAATTAAAATGACTGTCATTGGTCCAGAGCATGTACAGGCATAACATGATACACAGAAACCACAGTTTTCAACACCAAATGTGTTGAAAGGTTTAGTTGAGCTTTAATGCATGCTTTTGTTGCTTAAACCTGTGGGACTTGTAAAGTGTTACAAAATCATTTAGTGCTTGAGTAGGTGAAATATTTGCCATTTGCCTTTTTTTAACATATCTGGAGTAACTTGGGAATGGTCATGGAATGCCTAACTTATTGTTAATAAAGACGTTCTATATAATGTCAATTTAAAAGCTTGCAGCTGACATTATTGCATCCTTGACTGTCAGATCAGTATTCTTTCCATAATAAAATAATCTGCATGATGATCACTTTCATTGACATTAGAATCCAATTTGTATAGATTATTCATTTTGACCTGATATCATTTAAGTTCTCGTGAATTTAAGATGGTAAAATGCAATAAGGGATTGCACCGTTTTGCAAACTGGTGTGGTCCTGCAACACTCAGCTAGTTTGTGGTAAATGTAGAAAGGTTTTCTCCACAGAAGATTACTTGTGCTTCCAAGCAATAAGGATTAAGCAAGTATTCTAAATCTGAATGAAGCGGTCTCTGAAAACAGGTGCAAGAATCCTATTTTTACAAGTGGACATGCTGCAGCTTACTGAGTAGAGCCCTTCCTTGTTTTGTGGTTGTTTTTGTCAACAGGCATCTGGGACACCTAGACACAGAATAGTAAAGGCTTGTTCAGACGGGGCGGCCAGTAAAAACAAGCAGTTGAACAGCAGATTTACCACCCATCTAAAGAACATGCAGCCATTTGTCTGGTCTGTGGCAGAGCATGCGGTTGAGATTTGGTGGGTTTGGCCTATCCAGGGTTAATGCATGTGGTGAGAAGGTGACTTATCACCTCCCAGCCGCTTGTCAACCACCCTTTGAAAAGTGATCAATCCCTTATGCCCTCCTGAACAAGAGCTTAGAGAGAAGAGTTTTTTTATGCACTGTACCATAAAAATTAGACCGCATGCAACAGACAGCAAGATAGTATACAGCAAGTATGATCATATATCGGTGTTGGCCATTAAGCTTGTTTTTAGCACTGTTTGATTAAAAAGTGAATTAATGTATGTGTCTGGTTTGTGTTCCAGGATGCTGTAAGAATTCACAGTGAATCAGGTAAATGCTTTTTTGCTTCAAAACAATTTTACTGTTCTGTGTTACAATAGGATCTATGCTGTAATCCTTACCCATCTTATTTCCAGGGAGTCCCAATAATTTGAGTCCCACTGGATGGTCTCAGTCCAAAACCCCAGCTCCAACTCACAGAGAGAAGTCTACAATGTCCAGCAGCCAGGAAAAAAACAAGATTGTAAGTGTCATATTGAATTTGAAATGCAACCTATCAGCCAATTTTACGCATGGATGAATACGTGTTTACAATGAATTATAGGAGTAATTGGATGTGGTGCTCTTGCAGGGCAGAGATGGGAGTAGACTGATTGTGGGCTACACAACTCTACAGGGGGGAACTGGCATTCAGAGCTGGGTCTCTCAGTAAAACTCAGTAATGGAAATAGCATTGCTCACAGAGAAGTGGGAAAAGTGATCCCCTTTTGCTTGATTCTGTAAGAAGTGCCATTCAGAACAGTCTTAGATTTGTAGAAAGACCACATATGTGATGGTCAAAGCTGTGGCACTATGTCTGCATATTTATGTATTTTGAGCAAGTGGTAAAAGCAATCACTGACCTCTGTATCTGTCAGCATTGTGGAGAAACAAAGTCACTAAAATTTAAAGCTGTCACATTTTTTTCTACTAATGGCTATACTTTTAAACCTGCAGTGCTTGAAGTTGGGGTACAGTTCAGCTGTTTTTTGTATACATAGTTGTACATATTGTACAAAACATCAGTTTTTGGCATGAGCCTTTTGCAGTGTAAGTTAGTACCTGTGGGCTTTGAACTTGCTTCAGTTTGCCATCAGTTTGAGACTCTTCAGAGATCATTTAATTCACTGACCTGCATTTTACCTACTTCATGCAGGTTTTGCCTTCTCCGACTTACATGGGTATGTAAAATTCACCTGATTCGAACAAAAGTCCAAAAAAAAGTTCAATTCAGGCCCTTAACCTCTTCCAGATTGCATAACACATGTACTGTATGCAGCAGTGAGTAAAATAGGCTTTAACGCTCAATTGCTGCATGTATGCACCCACAGTGATCTAGGGTTGTGTGCTGAAAGCTGCTCAATGTGCTTCCAGTACACTGACTGAGCTGTCGCCAACAGCTCTTGTTCATGGCTTTTGATCGGGAGCCAGTGGAACAGGCTCCCGATCAAGTGATAGCTTTGAGAAGAGCAGTCACATGATCGGGACTGCTCTGCCTCACAGCAGTAAAGGCCAGCAACTGTCAGAAAACGTTAAGGCCAAACAACTAGAGACCGTCATGCATGGGTATCTTTTATGTATTTGCCTTTTGTTTAGTAATTCTTAATTTTGCAGCGCTCACGGGGACAGAGAGACTCCAGCTACTATTGGGAGATCGAAGCCAGTGAGGTGATGCTCTCTACTAGAATAGGATCTGGATCATTTGGGACTGTGTATAAAGGCAAATGGCATGGTAAGTGCAAGAAACCTAGTTGTATGCATGTCTGCTACCTTTTATTGCTACTTTTTAGTATTTGTGTGTAAAGTCCTCTGCATGTAACAAAACCAAACCAAATGTCACAAGTGGAGTTGATGCCCAGAATGACGTAGAACATCGAGTACATTTGCCAAACATTGAATAAATCCATGATGTATTTTGCCTACTATATCATCTTGTCGGCTTGTTTCAAATGAAAATAAGCAATAAATTGCAGGGCAGAGAAGAGGCAGCTGCGAGCTAGTACTATCTGAGGTTGATGTGAGGTGATATGGTTATTTTGTGGTTAACGTTGCAGTTTCTGCACTAAGAATCACTTCAGTAGAGTTACAGACACATACACAGCCATTCCATGTAGCACATGCACAATACACTGATGAATGCACATGATTTATACAAACCATACTATTGTTTTTTCAGAATATATAATATATTTTTTTTATTTACACATAAATGGCAGTAAGATCATTGTGTTAATAAATATACAGTTCAGGGGTTATAGTGTACAAAATGGTAAGTAACGTTAATGCTGAACTCTGACATAAGAAGGCACAGATTAATGCAGCTTTGTATCCATTAACTCCTTTGTAAATGGATTTTTTTGCATTCAAGTAAGCGATGAAAATACCTGAATTTGACTTGGCATCTGTCCTTTATAGTGCCTGTACAGCTGTGCTCAGATAGGAAAAGTGTGAAGCAGCCCAAGGAGCCAGTCAGCTGTACAGCGCAGCTCATGTGATAACAAGGAGCACACTGATAAGAGGAGAAAGCAGGGTTGACGGTTGAGATTACCAGTCTGCTGCTTCTCCAGCTGTGCTTTGTGGCAGGGCCGTATAAATCTCAGGTCTGAATAACAGCACTCATGTATGTATTTTATCTGTGTAATTAGTGGTATGCCTGGAGTTTAGCTTTAACATGTGAAAATTGAAGAGGGACTTGAGGTAAATTGCATATGTTTTAAAGAACACCTTCCAGTATTCAAATGTTCCACATGTAAAAGTAGAAAAGGATGTTCTAGGCTGGGTTCACACGTCATCGCTAAGGTAAAACGCATATTACTGTGTGTTATGCTAAAGCAGCACAATCATTTGAATGAGATTGTCAAGACACAAAAAAGGTGCATGTGCTATGTTTTTTGTAATGCAGTACACCACAATGCAGGATGAGCACTGCTGTGAATTGTGGTACACTGAACCTCTGTTGGTTACCGCACTGCAACAGGGTGAACCCAGTATTAAATAGTAGGCTGAACTATTGCTGCACTGATGTAGAGATATTATACTGGGGTTTTAGGGCCTTGCCAACTCTGAAAGTCTTTCTAAACCAAAGGAGGATGTTGGAGATTGAGGTGGAAAACCATACATTTAAAGTACAACACACACATACCTTCCTAGCCCATGTAGTCAGTAAATTGGATTCTTTAAAGCCAGAAAACTTGCAGATGAGGACAACTCAATGTAAGATAAAAAAATGTCAGAAATTTTGAGTCTGCTATCAAAGCAGAAAGTTTATATCCAAACTTATGGGTTAAATATGCACTCTGGAGGATATAGGATTGGATGAATCTCTTGCTTATGTCAGAGAGTTCAACTGACATCTGATTCTCTGCATTAAGGTAGAAAATACATTTAAGTAGCCGTATCCCCCCCCCCCCCCTAAACCTTTCCCCTTACACTCATTGGATCCAGCGCTGTGCCCATCTGTAGCAGCTCTGTCCTCTTTCTGCTCTCGCGAGCTTTGCTGAGGCAACAGAAGCCACAGGCTCACACTGTTGTCAGTCAAATTTATTGACGGAGTGTGGCAGATCCGTGCAATCTGTGTCTATGGACGCAGGCAGCATGGCTCGGGCTCGAGCTTGCATGAGTGCTCCCATAGCAAGCACTTTGGGGCACTTGCAGAAGTAGAGGAGCCAGGAGTGCTGGTGCAGGGGACCCAAGAAGAGGAGGTTCAGAGCAGCTCTGCAATTCCTTAAGCAAGTAAAAAAGACTTTACAATCACTTTAAAAAGCACAGTTAAATAACGGCTAAGCCTACAATACTGTGGGTACTTTACACAGTCTGTAGTCCTTGTTTTACCTACAAAATACCCCATAATAGCTGTGCTATAAGTATGCACCAAAAAAAAAAACTACATGAAACTGAACATTCACAGAAAGCTAACAATTTGTGCCTACTTTAAGAAAAAAATGACTTAAAAGGCTGCAAACTATGCCGCAATGAGCGACGTATGAGAGGGAAAAAAAAACCTAGATAATGAATATGTAGTATGCAATATATCCTATAAAGTGCAGGGGCTAGGTCTGTGTAATACACAACATTGAATATAGAGTGCAGGGGTCATGTTAGCAGCAGGCTCACAGACCATCAGGTAATTGTTCCGGCTTGCGCACTAATGATCACTTATAGGAATTGTCGACTGTTTTTCAGATTTGGAATGAAGGAATTCTTATATTACATGGCAGTCCTCCTATGCCTATAATTACATCTGTCATGGATCCCATATGAAACTCTGACTGTACATTACTGGCATTATTTATGTCACTGGTCCCATTTCTACTGTAGGTCCCTGAGCGCTCTTTACTCTGTCTAAATACATTTATCAGCCACTAGGGGACCTAGAAAGCAGAGATGAATTTTTCTCTAGGCGTATGGGTGAGCTGTGCAGGATTTAAGATTTTGTTATGAAAGGGAATAAGTTTTAAGTAACAAAACGGGAGTACCACCGGGAGATCTTTTCTCACTTTTCTTGAAAGGTGCGGACAATGGACGCCAGCTTAACAGGTTGGGGATGAGTTCTGGATCGCCTTTCAGTGCAAGGAACATGGTCTCCTCATGAAAAGTGATGCCTATCAACATGCTGGAATTGTGAGCAATTCACCTAGCTTGGACCAGTTGCAGCGCCCACCAGTAGGGTGTCAGTCAAACAAAGCCACGGCTGTGGTAATATTTTCTCTTTAGGGGGGCACAAGTAGCCAGACAGCCCAAGGTAGGATGGTGCTCATCTTGTCTGTGATGGAACTCCATGTCCCCTGTGCTGCTCGCGGTTTACTTGGACAGTATGCCATGTCCAAAATTGGCAGGTGATTTTCCTTCAACAAGAGGCAGCATTGGATCACGCCGGATGTGGTTTGTTGACATCCAGGTCATTGAGAGAATAGATAGAGGCATTTGCAGTGGATGCCCTGGCAATGTCATGGGACCAGTTCTCCCTGACATCGGTCTCATTTTCTCCTTTACAGTTCTTCAGTATCTGCCTTCGCAGGATCTGGGTGAAAGGATGCTGGGGTTTTTTCACCACACTACCTTGCCCCAGGAGAACATGGTATTCTAGTGTTCCATCCTTCCTTAAAACCACTGGTTTGAACAGCAGGGCAAATTATTTCTGTGGGACTCCACTTTGGTGGCTATTACTATGGCAGGAAGGTCAAAATTTGTCTCTTCCTTGTAAGGAGTCCTTTTCTTGTACTCCACTGGGTCAAGGTGGTTCTTCAACTTCAGCCATTGCTCTTTCTGAAGGTTGTTCTTTCCATCTGAACCATGGTGGTGTTCATTCAATCTGAATCAAAGTGAGTTTTGCTTTCTGTTTTTCATTGGCTTCAGTCGCTGGGAGACCTGGTCCTTCACTCACTGGAGGTGGTTTGACTGCTGTCAGGCAGCCAGATTAGATTTTTTTGGACCAGAGAAGGGTCAGACTGTTACCAAGTCAACCATTTCCGGCGGGTTTCATCAGCTTAGTTCTTAAGCCTATGGTTTGAAAAGAGACTCCACCATTTCCAGTGATGGCACATTTTACCAGAAGTGTGCCTTATGGGCTGGCCGTCATCAGGCTTCAGGGGCTTAGGTCTGCAAGCCTGCAATGTGGCATTTGTTGGATCATACCAGTGCTCGGATTTACCAGGTGGATGTAAGAGCCACTAGGAATACTACATTTGGTCGCAATGTTTTTGCAGGTTGCTGTATAGATTCTTTTTTTCGTCTATCCACGGTGGTTGTCTCCCTCCCCTCATGGGCATTGCTTTGGGACATCCCAGGTAGTTATGATCTATAGCGGCTCTGTATACCGTAATGTACGATAAAGAACTAGATTTTTGTACTTGTCTGTAAAATCAGCTTCTTGGAGTACATCACAGGACACAGAGATCCCTCCCCACTGTAGTGGTTCATTGCTTGCTACAAAACTGAGGTACTTCCTGTATGGGAGGGGTTATATAGGGGAGGATTTCCTGTCTTTTTATTTTTTGCCAGTGTCCAACCTCCTGTAGGTGGCGCATAACCCATGCAGTCATCATTTATAGCTGGCTTTGCTTACAAAATTCCTGTTATTCTTAGCCAAGTTTGTGGAGATTTGAAAATGTATAGTCATGTGACTAAAATAAAGATCCTTATCTTTGTAATTTTAAAGGTTTTTTTTTTTTTTTTTTTAATTAAGCCTATTCTACTCTCCCTATAACTCATGTGAGATCTCTGTGCAGGCAGCTAAAAAGGAGCATGCAAGTGAATTAAAAACTAACAAAGTTTGGTACCAATAAATGAGGACTATTTATCTATAACATACAGTATAAACAGGAGTGAACCATGAATTCAATTCTTGCTCCCATAATGCAACAAGAATGTAATATAATGTATATTCAGTAGTGTCAATTAGCAAGATGTCATGGAAGGGACAGGAGCAGATATTTTTTCAGGTAATTGACCTACTTTTAAAAAGTTATCCCATTGCAAGCAAAGGGTGATAAACGTGTTAATTATATGGTTTCAGCTGATTCTCATTTCATACAATATCCTTCTTTTCTTTATAATATAAGCATATATTTTCATCGTTGATGGAATTTGTTAGACTGCTGAATCTCCCAGAAAATCAGTAGTAACTGAATGTGTTTAGTGTACAATAACTCCAGTATGACTACCTTGCATATAATTTTAATCAAGCCTGCAAAAGCATTGTAAAAGCTCCATTAGATTAGAGGGATGTATTTAAGCATGTCCAAAGGGGTGGGATGAGATAACCTGCACATTGCAGTGATTGCTATCACCCAACACACAGTCTGCATTGAACTTTCTAAAAGAAGATTTTAAACAGATGTTACTAGTAAGCTAAGAATTTGGTAAAACCCTGAGTAATATATATTGGTTACAATAAATTTACTCATCACAGAATACTTCAGGCTGTGTTCACACTGTATCATTTTGTGAACGTGGGCAAAATCTCACCATGTATATGCTTGTTTTTAAACCATATGCATAGGACAGCCCATTCATTTGAGTGGCCTGTTTTACATGTGACAAACACGGCAAAGTGGCTCGTGTACCTTTTTTTTGAGCTTCGTGAATTTTTTTTTGCAACTTTTTCAGGTGCCATTAACAATGAATGGTAGCACAATCATGGCTCGCATTTTTCGTGCATTTATGAAGCGCATAAAAAATTTGTGCATCATATGCGGCACCATTTATTAAATGGTAGAGCAGTCGTGGCACACTTTTTTTGGGAATTGGCAAAATGTATGAAAAATGCGTGTATCGCATGCAATGCCATTTGTTGTCCAGTCACTGCACCCCAAACTCTGAAAGGCAGACACAATTTTTCTAACCACTATGTTGTGAACGCGGCCTTATTGCGTTCTTAGTTATGGTCACGATCACAGAACACAATAGTCCTCTATTGTCCTCAAATTGTCAGTTTTAGTATGTATATTTTTTTAAGTTTTGTATATCTTCTACAGTTATGTATATACAATATTTTACAAATGTTTACACATTTCAGGTTGTATAATCTGATCTCCCTTCTCATTTCATAACACTACTATAAATCTATCTCTAGATTACTGTTTTTTTCGTGGAGTTTGACATCACCTTGCTTAAAATGGAAGCTATGAAATATTAAAATTTTCAAAATAGGTATTTCGTTTAAATCAAGTGTGACATATATTTTATAGCTGTGTCCCAGTTGAGGCCCGTTTCACGCTCGTGCGACTTGTGACTGTAAAGTCGCACAACAAGTCGTACCCTATGATTTCCAATGAGTACCATTCATATCTGTGCAACTTCAAAGTAGTCCCTGTACTAGTTTGGTCTGACTTTGATACCAGTAGAGGTCCATAGACCTCAAGTTTACACAGCCATTCCCTGAAATCGTGGTAAAATCGCACAGCTTTGAAGTTGCGGTAGTGTGAAAGTGGCCTAATATGAATGGTACTGCCTGCATTGGGATGCACCCCTAGGCAAACACGGCCCTCACATCTTTTACATTTTCGAGAATAAGGGGGGAGGTCAGCACCAAAAAAGAAACACAACATCCCAAAGTACCAACATCCCTTATAATAGTGGTGTGAGGAAAGTGAGAGAATGGGACTTTAAAGGTACATCATATACAAGGCAAGACAAATATAATAATATAAATCATTTATTTAGAAAAGACAAGATAAAAATAAGGACTGCACTTACAATCATAGTCCTGGTTAAGCACACACATCCTAACCCTGACAAATGAGAGAACTGAAATCACATGAAAAATGTTCCCACGTCCTAGAGTTTTGACATGTTTCGCCGTGACGGCTTCTTTAGGAAAAGGACGAGGATATTCAATTAAAAAATATATATGTATAAGACAGCAAAGTATGCACAACCTTGAGTGTGTAAACAAAAGAAAGAAACATCAAAACACAAAAATTAATACAATAGAATTAACACAATATAACATTGCACATGCATAACCCCATACTGTCCACAAAACATGGAAAATACCACCCACCCCTCGGAGAAAAAAAAAAAAAAAACTCCTACACTCCCCCCACACAAACCTAAAAGAAGCCCAAGCTCCATACCTCAAAGATGAGTCTTGGAGTGAGCGCAGTTGGGAGGATCCCAAAAGGCCCCAAAACCTGCATCCAAAACCAGTCCAAAAATTGTCAGATCTCCCTTAGGGAGGGATGTGATTTGTGTGGTTAGGACAATCTGTTGAAAGCGCAGCAATGCCTGGAATGTATTACAATAAACTTGCATCATATTAGGGATGAAGGGAGCACAAGTCCATATAGAACTCATAAGTGAACTGTACTCGCCACAAATATATATCTTTATTGATATAGTAATATCTCTACTGGTAGCTCAGATGGACGAGAGAGCCACACCGGGCAAAGGCGTATCCTTCATGTATGAACCAGATACACCCATCTAAGGAAACTAAAAAAGACACATGACCTCCTTTCAAGTATAATATAATATGAAAAATTCTCAAACCTATCCTTATAATTTCAGAATGTGCCTCTCACCTCGGTATGTCTTACTATTAGACTGCTCGAGTATTCCTTAGACGCCAAGGCTGAGAAGACACATAGGGGTAGCAGAGGACCAAAGTGCCAAACCCACAAAAGGGCAAAGATGGCTAGGATCGATCTACACAACAAAAGAATACATATGCAGAACATCATCATTCACAAATCCACCAGGGTCCCAAATAAGAATGTGTCCAGTCCTGCTTCAAATAGAGTAAATAACTTAAATCTCGTCCGTGTCTCATGAGCTCCCAGCTTGTTCAAATGCCTCTGCACCATGTGGGTATAAATATCCCTCCCCGTGGCGCCAAAAGACGGCGTATGACGTCACACTGCAATGACGCCCCGCGGACGCAAGAGGGAGGTACCACGCAGTATGGACTGACGCCCGGAAGCCGGAAATGATGACAACATCCGGTACACAGTCTGACACGGCCGATACCGGCCGTGCAGACAGTGGCAGAGAGCAAACCTGAGCTGCACTCTGTTGAAGATGTAATAAATTGCCGGAATGCCGTAAGTGACTGGGTACCTCAAGGCGGGCCTGCAACGAGACAGCACCACCCCTAGGGGCAGATTGCTAGTCCTAGCACACCCTTGGGCATCCGTATGGGAATCTATTGACAAGGACCAGGATGGATGCAGGTGAAGCAGATGTAAAAATAGGAAAATGTATGGATATATGGAATTAAAAATAAATGATGAAAATGGAAAAATAAAAATGGAAATAAAAATGGAAAATAGAAATTAGAAAATGAAAAAAAAAAAAAAAAAAGGGAAGGGGGAGCTTGGTGAACGTAAATGTGATCAGGCACGTACATTACATTTAGCGAATTTCGATTAACATTGATAATGAATTATCTCAAATAACAGATGTGAATCGAGTATAGTACTTACTATACAGTTTCTTACCTTCTTGAGAGGTCAAGCAGCTGGCAATACCCACCCAAAAGCACAACTACCAGGCACAAACCAAATTGCACACATGCATAAACACTGGATGACTCCAAGGGACAAAGAGTGATGTGAAAAATTACATTATTGAAGAGACTAATATATCAGAGCAATTACCCACAATCAAAGTGAACACTCCAGAACAAGGGGTACCAATCACAAGAAAGGCTTGTAGCTGATGCCCTCATCAAGGCCCGGAAACAGGGTCGCCTGTAGCGTATAGATCCATCTTGTCTCTAATTGGAGAAGCTTATTGTCAATGTCCCCCCCACGTTCGTGTTGGGGTAGGTGTTCAAGGCTAAAAAAGTCAGTGGATTTAAGATTAAAGTTGTGATACAGCCCCACGTGTCGACTTATGGGTGTTTCCATCTTGTGTTTAGAAATCAGAGATACATGGTCTCTGATTCTACAAAACGGTGGACGCTTCGTCTGCCCCACATAAAACGCTCCACAGCAACATTTCATTAGATACACAGAATCAACTGACAGTTGGTCCTGTGCTTAGGAGTCCAGCCCTGTATATGATGTACCTTTTAAAGTCCCATCTTTTACATTTTACCAAAAATTGTTTTTTTATTGTGTTTTGTGTGCACTAAAATTTAATTTTATTTATTTTTTCCTAAAAATGTGCATTTGATAAAAAAAATCAATCCATATTAATCATGGACAAATTGCAACTACTATCTTTTTATTCTACAAGGCCTCTGTTTTCAGAAAATGTATAATATTCTACTATTTTAAAGGCCAAGTTCACCATTAGGGAAATAATCATGCACATATTTTTGCTGAAAAATGTGCAATTGTTTTTTTTCCTCCTGGAGCCTGCAAAGCATTGCACCCGATCAGTGGATCGTGGGTGCAATGTTGGGCTCCTGCAGACGTGTCCTACAGCTGGAAGAAGTGTGAATTAACTAGCTCATCAGTTCCCTCGCAGGTCATTGAGAACTACAAGACATCTGCTGTGGTGGCAGAAGGGGCTTGTCGTTTTCTTCATTCACAGGTTGCTGTAAATGAATGATGTGACTGTGCAGCCTTGCCAATTTTGAAATCTGACAATGAGTGCAGATGGGGGGGGGGGGTGTTGTATGGGTCAGGAGCTGGAGAGCATGTTACACCCCAAATATGGGTGGAATTTGTAACATGCTCAAGAAGGTGAACCTTTAAGTAATTTTATAGCCAAAAAATGCAGACTTTTTTTTTTTTTTTTTCTTGCTCTAGAGCAGAAATGGTTAAGCCTCGTACACACGAACGGATTTTCCACGGGAATTGTGTGATGACAGACTGTTGGCCGAAAATCCGACTGTTTGTACCCTCCATCAGACAATTGTTGTTAGACTTTCCACCAACAAATGTTGGATGGCAGGATTATACATTTTCCGCGGACAACGGTCTGTTGTTGAATTTTTCTATTGTGTGTACACAAGTCCGTCATACAAAAGTACAAACACGCATGCTCAGAATCAATGCTCACCAAACACGACATTAGCAGAAGGTGCCCAAAGGGTGGCACTCAAGAGCTGAAATTCCTCGTAGTGCGTCACTATGTTCTTGTTTGTTGGCTGATAATTTTGTACCGTTTGTATGCAAGACAAGTTCACGGCACATGCCCTTCGGACAAGAGTCTGATGCTTTGTCTGTGGAAAATCCGATCGTGTGTTAAAGAGGAAGTAAACCCTAATGGGTTTTACTTCCTCTTTTTTGCTCCCTGCAAAGCCTGCAAATTTAAAGCATAATGGGCTAGTATGCATCACATACTAGCCCATTATGTGACACTTACCTGCAAACGAATCCATCGCTGTCCCCCGTGCAGGCTGCGTCCATCTTCACCCCTCTTCCTTCAGGGGGCCGCGGACTCCGGCTCTGTGACTGGCCGGAGCCTCGTGACTTCACTTCCGTCCATGCGCGTGGGCGCCGACAGTAACGGCACATGCTGGGGGAAGAAAGGACACGGAGGTCCGTTTCTTCACAGCGCATGTGCCTATTACATCATTGGTGCACTACAAGTGAAATATCCCCTAAACGGCGCACGTTTAGGAGATATTTACACTACCTATAGGTAAGCCGTATTCTAGGCTTACCTATAATTAAAAGTTGCTAGGGAGGGTTTACAACCACTTTAATGCCCCGTACACACGGTCGGACTTTGTTCGGACATTCCGACAACAAAATCCTAGGATTTTTTCCGACGGATGTTGGCTCAAACTTGTCTTGCATACACACGGTCACACGGAAAATCCGATCGTTCTGAACGTGGTGACGTAAAACACGTACGTCGGGACTATAAACGGGGCAGTGGCCAATAGCTTTCATCTCTTTATTTATTCTGAGCATGCGTGGCACTTTGTCCGTCGGATTTGTGTACACACGATCGGAATTTCTGACAACGGATTTTGTTGTCGGAAAATTTTATATCTTGCTCACAAACTGTGTGTCGGAAAATCCCATGGAAAATGTATGATGGAGCCTACACACGGTCGGAATTTCCGACAACAAGGTCCTATCACACATTTTCCGTCTGAAAATCCGACTGTGTGTACGGGGCATTAGTCTTGACTTCACTGAGCTCCTTGTAATTCCTGTGCCTAGGATCCAGAGGGCGCCACAGTGAAATAAGGATTCGCTTTGAAGACAAAACAGGTGCTTCAGTGCTGTTTTACCTTTTTAAAGAATTTTAATGTGTATGTAAACCCTAACAATGAGCCTCTTTTTGCTGCTTTTGGTCTGTAAATATGCTATTAAAAGCATTTTGTTATATTTTTTCAATAAGTGCAAGTAAAAAAATCTTGTCAGAAATTCAGAGCTGTCCTTTGCACACTTCCTGTGTTATCTCGATAAGTCTAATTGGCCCACCTAGTTCTTAGTTTGAACTACAGAACAATTAGTTGCTATGTTGTGAATGAAGAGGCTGGAAGTGACTTGGTAGTTTTCCTGACTGAGACCATTCAATCCACAAAAATGCTTTGTGTTGTCAGCCCACACAAGGAAATTGGTATGTGAGTGCATTTCTGGTGGATCATCTTTTTTATTTATTTATTTATTTTGTACTTTGTAGGGCTTTTAAAGGGATAAAATATGAGGAAATGCGCTTATATTGAAGAGATCTACTGTATGTTTATGTTGTTTTTTTTTTGCCCTGACATACACTTTAGGCCAGGTCAGCCCTATGCTAAAGGACAACTCTAGACAAGAAAATTGAAGTCAGCAAACTACTTACATAATTGTGAAATGATATTTTAACTACTATTATTTGACTTTCTTCTGCATTATTTATGACTTGCTAAGATCCAGACTGAGTTCATCAACTGGTCTTTACTGATGCTTTCATACCCAAATACATGAATACCACTAGATGAATGACTCTTTCAAAGTTTGTGGTTGTTTTCTATATTTGACATTATCACTAAAAATCTGCTTTTTTTTATACTGTGTGCTAGTATACATTTATATACATTTTGGTGTTTATTTGGAGCAAGTGTTTCTATACCTGCTGGATGATGAACTACTGTTATATTTTTACCATAAACTTAATTTTTTTGGTTTGTCATCACGTGAGAAAATTAGTTTAGACACTTGGCAGTAAATCTGCAGTCGTCTTTCTTCAGAAACCAAGAGAAGCATGAAGTTTTGGCAGATGACTGTAACTTTGGGTGTTGCCTTAGAAGTGGGAATTACATCATACATATTCCTCCTTGAAACTGAGGCGAACCTGCTGGCTGCTCTTAAGTTAACATTAACTCTGTGGAGCAACAATATTTTATTGCATATAGTGGGCTGAGCCCCTCTGAAAAGTCTATTGCAGAATAAAGTTTATACATGATATCCTTTTTAAAATCCCTGTGAGGGTCCTATCTCTATAATAACTGGATCTCTTCTTAGTAAGCACCCAGGAGGTTGCTTTGACACAAGTGCGAGGATCACCCTCTTCTTTCGTGTATGTACAGTGCATCTGGAAAGTATTCACAGTGCTTCACTTTTTCGCATTTTGTTTCAGCCTTATTCCAAAATGGATTAAATTCATTATTTTCCCACAAAGTTCTACAAACAATACCCCATAATAACGTGAAAGAAGTTTGTTTGAGATCTTTGCTAATTTATTAAAATAAAAAAAACAAAAAATCACATGTACATAAGTATTCACAGCCTTTGCCGTGACACTCAAAATTTAGCTCTGGTGCATCCTGGTTCCACTGATCATCCTTGAGATGTTTCTACAACTTAATTGGAGTCCACCAGTGGTAAATTCAGATGATAGGTCATCATTTGGAAAGGCACACACCTGTCTATATAATCTCCCGCAGTTACCAGTGCATGTCAGAGCAAAAACCAAGCCATGAAGTCCAAGGAATTGTCTGTAGACCTCCGAGACAGTGTTGTATTGAGGCACAGATCTGGGGGAGGGTACAGAAACATTTCTGCAGCATTGAAGGTCCCTGTGTGTTTCTGGCTCTTCACTGAGAAGCCGTGGTGTGATGCTACTTACCGTTGATTGTCAGGCTATCTAATAGCTTGCCGTCTGGTAAGCGTTTAGCACATACGGTGGTGGATCTTCTCACAAGTTGCTGTCTGTGTGACCGATTAATCTCACTTTCATTTGGTTTGAACACTCTTTGGATGATTCCATTTATGGATTCTTTATCATTTCTATATTTCTCACTGTTGGGACTAATTTTTACCACTCTTTTATGTTATTGTTTTTGGCACTCATATTGTTCATTCTTTGGGTCCATCACGGATCCTCGGCTTATATTTATCCATATAATTTTCATATATTGTACTCACTTTTTGCAGTACTGCTCACGTTTTTATAATTATTATTCTATTTGTGTATATCTCACATTTTTGAGCTGCAGTTTTTTCTTATCAGGTAGCACGGTATACACATTTTTTCTTTCTTTTTAGTAATTTTTTTTAATTTACATATACAGTACGCTGTGTGTTTATATTGTGACAGATGGAAAGTGTGTAACAGTTAATTTTATGTAGTAAAGCATTACATCTATTCATATTTTTGTTCAATGATTGAAAAGGAAAATTTGTTTCTTGTGTTCACACTCATTGTGTTTGAATCAAATTTGTTATGAAAAAAAAAAGAACCATTTGCATAGGGTAAAATGAATAAATATGTGGCGCTACCTCATCTAAAATATAATGACAGGTAAAAATGTATAGTAGAAATGTTCCAGTCAAATACAATAGACTGAAAAAATCTTCCAAATATCATATGGAAAATAATAATAGAATATATGCACAATGATGATAAATACCGGGACCTCAATATAAAAAGTGCATAAAATATATAATAAGATCGTGGAGTAATCAGATCAATAGTGATAACATCAATGCATGTGCAAAACCATACATAGTAACGTGACCTCATAGGTAAAAGTGCATGGTGCATGAATGCCAAAAATAAATAAAAAATCACAAAAAAACTTCATCCAATAAAATAATAGTGAAAACTAAAATGATAAACACAAAGAAAAAAGCAATGTGTAAACTCCTCATAATGATGCCATATACTGTGTATAAAATCAAAATTTGAAACAAGCAGCTCGAGGTGATAATCCGGGAAGAATAAACCCAAAGTGATGAGAAAGTGCAAGTGCAAAAAATCAGTGTAAATAGAGGTATAAATGTGCAAAAATATTGATGATGAATAGATCAGAATAAATAAAAAATAAACAAACAAATGTCCAAGCAAAACACTAAAGTGTAATGCAATAAATTAATGAGGTGAGATAGCGCCACATATTTATTCATTTTAGATTTGCTTTGAGTTTTGTGAGTATACTCTTTTATGTTGGCAGCTTCTCGTGTCTATTAGAGTGTGGTTTTTGCACACTAGGCTTATTGTTTGTTGCATTTGCATAGGGTGTACATACGTTTTCACATGAATGCATGTACAGTGTATGTGTGTAAATCATAAAAAAAAATTCTTCCTACATTACGTTTATGGATTAAGGCCTCCTGCACCCTAGGCGCTTAGCCTGTGTCTCTGATTCTGGCATTTTCGTGCATACGGAAGGCACAGGTGCACAGTCCTGCCCTGTTGCCAGCAGCCTATAAAACTCCATGAAAGGCTGAAAAATGTGGTGGTTGGGTGGAGTTGTATCAGGTTTTAATAAGATTTAGGGCTGTATGCACCTAGGGACGAGAGCCCAGAACACAAGAATTCTGAGTAATGGCCATCCGTCCCTGGACGCATGTGTCCTTTTTAAACTTGTCTCACAATCTCACAGTTAGGACAGTGGGCGATCAACAAGTTCTTAAGAGTTCATTCACGAGGCTATTGGCAGAAGCAAAGCAATATATATATATATATATATATATATATATATATATATATATATATATATATATATATATCTCTATAGCGCTTTAAGGGATATAAATTGTGACCTTCATAAAGAGAACTGGACACTTATTATAATTATGAAGGCAGAAGTCTCGTGCTTTACTTTGCCCTGTAATTTTCAGAAAATGCTGTGATGTGACCGTAAAGTTTCTCTGGATAATGGCAGGCTGCAGCACTCTCCATGCGTCATTTACCTCTTACCGAAGGGCATTGAGCTTTACATTGGCAGAACATGTGGCAGGGCAGTCTGACATTTTGTGGATTATGCTTGTGTTGTCCTTTGTTTTTCTGTAAAACACAAAATATACAAATTCTCTGGTATTCAGCTGGGTAGCTAAGGGAATGCACATTTAAAAACGACTTCTAATGTCACAATTAGGCCCCTTTCACATGGGCTTGTCCGTGTACGGACTCAGCTTTGCTCAGCGGGATCGCTCCGCTGATCCCCACTGAGCAGGCGGATGACAGGTCCATCTCCGCTCACTATGCCGAGATGGACCTGTCAAAGCCCCGCTGTCCTCTATGGAGATCAGATGAAAACGGACTGCCTGTCCGTTTTCTTTCGATCCGATTCTCCAGACGGATGCAAAATAGGGTTTCCAGCCGTCTGGATTTCACGGACAGGATCAGATCGGATTGTGGCGGATGTCAGCGAACATGTCACCGCTGACATCCGCCGCTCTATAGAGGTGCATTGAGCGTCCGATCAGGTCTGCCTGAAAAACTGACAGGCGGACCTGATCGGAAAGCCTGTGTGAAAGGGGTCTTAGGACACGTCTCAATTTCTATACTTTTACTGATGTAACAAATCTGTGTGGAAGCCACAGATGGCTATGATGGAGCTTCTAAAAGCTTGGATATTTTGTAGAAATACCAGTAGTTGGATGTATACAGAAATGCCTGTATTTTATAGTTAGCTGCTGTGGTGCAAACCAGACTTGCCAAACTCGGTCACATATTCTCCCAGTGAATGAAAGGTGAAACCTGATTGGCAGTTGTGGGCAACTATCCCAGTGTTGCTTTGATTTCGGAATCTATTATTTTCATACATCAACCGCCTAGGTTTCATCTTTTATCTGTCTTATACTGGGTCAAATTCAGGTAATGTGTGCATTTAAGAAATATACATTAATAAATACAAAATGGCAATAATTTGTGTCCTTTATATATCTGTGTGTGTTATACCTATGTTTAGATTGTAGTTTGGTGTACAAAGTGGCAGTGACTGCTATAGTTACTCGTTAGATATATATGATAGCACTTCTGTACAGTGGTCATGACTCACTGCTCCTCTCCTCAAACTTTATTTTCTCTATTTTCTCTCAGGCGATGTAGCAGTGAAAATTCTCAAAGTTATCGATCCAACTCCAGAACAGTTCCAGGCCTTTAGAAATGAAGTTGCAGTTCTCAGGTGGGTGCATTACACTGTAATATTAGAGTTAGATCAAATTGTGTGGCCATTAATCTCCCATACTCCCAAAGACCATAGAACCTCAGGAGAATTTTCCAAATGTTCTTTTCTGTTTGTGCAGTACGGGACACTGGCTGCTTAGTCTTTACAACTGGGTTATATGCAGCTATCATTAAGTGATTGGACACTGCAAAAGAGCTGCTGGGACATTCCCCCATATAGCCCCTTCATCTCCCAGCTAGCCTCAGTTTTTTTTGCCAGTATCCTTAGGTTATGGACTTCTCTGCCAAGGAAAGCTTGCCTTATTACATCAAACAGGTTTTTTTATCTTTTTTTTTTTTCTCAGATTAATTTTTAATTTTTCAAATTGGCTGCACCATAGCCACTGCAGCGGTTTACTGCAGCTTCCGGATGGGTTAAATCCTTGGCAGTGCTTTGTGGGACTGTACCCAGACTCCTGCTGCAATGAAGACGCATGGCTGACCTGTGATGTTGCTGTAGAAGCTCCCTTGGCATGTATTTTAATGCATGGAGTTAGCCACAGGTCCAGAGCCATGGTCTGCTTGGCATAGAGCCCAGACTTTGAAGACCCCTGCAGTCGTATGCCCATTCAGGAGGACAAAGCCAAGAAGGGGTTAACCTCCCTATATTCCTATAGGTACAGAAATTTCACATGAGAAATACAAGGTTGGTAATTGCCCTCCTTCTCCTGGGGGGTTGTCTGGCCTACATAGGCAGATACCTATCTGCATATCCACGTTTTTCTGCAGCACCATTGTTCTCTGTGTTTGGGTAACCTGCACTACTAATTTGCCAACCACCTTTTTGGCCTGTCTACGGTTTCTCGAGTTTCCACTGAGGTGCTTGCCTCGGTGTTGGCTCTGCTTCCCTTGAGGGTTCAGGTTGTGGATGGACGATCTTCTGCTGTAGGATTAGTATCTGCTGTCCCTGAGGGACAACATCTGCAAGACTGTTTCGGTTGGAAGCCCCAATCTGAGGAATTTATCACTGTAACTGTCTACTAGGCTGGAGTATCTGGACTTGATTATGTAGACAGCCCTGTCCAGGACTTTCCTGACCTGGGACAAACTTCTTCTTTCCCTCCGAGCTTATGCCAAGAACATAAGGGCTCAAATGACATCCTTGATTTTTGCTTGTATGGTCTCATGATTGCCTCCTTTGAGGCTGCACTGTATGCCCAAATTAATTCTAGACTGTTTCAGCTCAAAATTCTGGCAGCATTGGAAAGGCTGACGCTTTTATGGGACTGTCTTATACACCTGACTCCCAGAACCAAATTCTTATAGCATGGTGGATTTACAGGCCAGCACTGAAGTTGGGGGAAGCCTTTATCCTTTGCAGTCATGGAAAGTTCTCATGACAGATGCCAACTTGATGGGCTAGGGAAGCAGACTCTGACACCCTGGTACTGCAGGAAATGGGGTCGTCAGAGGCAGCTCATCTTTCCACTAACATTATGGAACTTAGTGTGGTGATTTGGCTGTTTCTTCATCACTGGACTTCCCTCCTGCAAGCTCACCTGACAGTGCCACAGCTTACATCACTCATGAAGGGGTCACAAAGAGCTGCGCTATCCAAAAGTAAGCAGCTCTAGTCCTCTTGCGCAGAATCTCACCTACTGGCCTTGTCCGCCATCCATATCTCAGGTGTAGAAAATTGGCAGGCAGATTTCTGGGCAATGGGCCTTCTCTCAAGGTATTTTCCAGACCTTTGCCACAGGTAGCAGATGTGGATCTCCTGACATCCAATTTCAACAACAGCAACCAGGTTCAAACAGAATTGTCACCGGGTCCAGATACCCTCTGGCATTCACAGTAGATGCTCTGGTGACTCTGTGGAATCAGTTAAGTTTGATCTATGCCTGTCTGTTCTTTCAGATGCTTTCTAGTCTGCTTTGCAGAATCGAGAGGGAAGGGTGTGATGGTAATCCTCATTGCACAGAAGTTCTCTGACATTCTCAGACACTTTGTAGAAGCTCCATGGGAGCTTCCAGACCCCAAAGACCAGGTATTCACCCTGCTTCTTGGTCACTGGCTTTGACGGCATAGCTGTTGAGGCCACTGTTTTGAGGGATAGTGGGCTTTCAAAATCTCTTCCCTATCCTTCTGAAGGCTAGGAAGTCCACCAATCAGAAGGTTTACCAATGCACCTAAAGTCCTGTTTTATTTGGTGTGGTAAAGCCAGAGTTTTTCATTCCAGGAAATGCCTGGTGAGCCATATTCAGTCCTTCCTCCAGTGGAGTCTGGACCAACACCTGGCCTTGAATGCCATCAAGGGACACATTTCAGCCTTAGCCATTCTGTTTCAGAAACCTTTTTGGTTCTGACTTTCTCATGAAGGCTTTTGTTCAGAGTGTAGCTCTTATCTCCAGTCCCTTGTGTATCCTTGGGACCTGGCGCTGCAGAAACTGCCTTTTGAACCTATCTGGGACTTTCCGTTGTCGGACCGTTCATGTAAGGTGACCGTTCTCGTTACTTTTATGTCTGCAAGAAGATTATCTGATTTGGTGGCCTTATCTTGTAAGGAGCCATTTTTTTGTGTTGCGCAGAAACAGTGTGAGCTGAAGGCCTCCTTTCTCCCAAAGATGGTCTCTGCCTTTCACCTTAACCAGCACTTTGTCATTCCTTCCTTATGTCCTGTTCCAAGGCATCTTAAGGAGAATGCCCTACAATGCCAGGATGTGGTGTGGGTTTAGAATTTTGGAAATCGTATTCTTTTTTTGTACTGCCTGGGGTGTTGAACAAGAGTTCCTGCTTCTTGTTCCACTAGCGTAAGGTGGATTCGATAGGTTATATTCAAGTCATATGGTTTGAAGGATAGGGTGCATCTCTTCCCTGTCGATGCACATTCCACCAGATCATGGACCTTTCAGCACCAGGCATCTGTTTAGCAAGGCTGCCACCTGCGCCTTTGTTCACACATATGTTAAGTTTTACCAGGTGGTTGTTCATGTATTTTTATAATGCCAGGTTTGGGCACAAGGTGCCGCAGGCTGCTCTGAGCTTTTGAGCCTTTTTTCACCATTGGGTTATATGGGTCTGTTGGCGTTGTTACTGACCCTTCTGTTAGACTGTATTTGAATGCCCCAGAAGCCTGTGTCCCGTATTATACGTTCAGAAAACAGGATTTTTAACTTGCCAAATGCGTTTTGTCATACAGAATGGGACACAAGATGCTCCCCTCTGTTCTGTGTTCTCCCTATTGCTTGCTAAAAAAGTGTCTAGCTGGGAGTGGAGGGAAACCTGTGTCCCGTGCTATACTTCAGGAAATGTATTTTACTGGTAAGTCAAATCGTTTTTTATTTATTATCCACTGGGAACTTTGAAGGATCTGCAATTCACTGTGCACAAGGAAGCTTACCTCTTTTGTTGCAACATGGAAAGTACACAGGGCTGTCTTGCCCTCCCTCTTCCCCTTTTTGGGACTTGACATATTTGGCATCTGTTTACTCCAAACAAATCTATCTGTTATATTTAAAAAAAAAATGGAGATTATGTTATCAGAACAAATTGTTGAGAAGCCACACTTTCATCATGACCCCTTTAGAAAGATGAGATGCAGATGAATTTGGCTATTAGTATCATAGATCAGGAAGGATGGTTTTAATCAACAAAAACTTGCCCAAAAATTACATTTTTGGAATAAAAATTGAGTGCATGGAGTTTATGGGGAAAAAAGCTATATCTAAACGAAAAAAAATGTACCATATTGCAGCTTATCAGTGCTTTTGGTGGCTTCGTTATTTTCAGTTTTGGCTAAGAACATTTTCAGGAAGCACAGAAAATACATGTTCTTGCCATAAATAGTGTCCGTCACTTCCAGTGAGATGCACTTAAAGTTGATGCCTATCTATTTCATTTCCATTCACAGAAAGACACGGCACGTCAACATTCTGCTTTTCATGGGCTACATGACAAAAGACAACCTGGCCATTGTTACCCAGTGGTGTGAGGGAAGCAGCCTCTACAAACATCTGCATGTACAGGAGACCAAATTCCAGATGTTCCAGCTGATCGATATTGCCAGGCAAACGGCACAGGGAATGGAGTGAGTAATTTTTTATTTTTTTTTTAGCTTGGGGGGGGGGGGGGGGGGGATTGGTGCCCCTTTCTTGAAACTGTTTACAAGTGTGAGTGTGATGATTTGGTCACAGATAGTTTTTCTTGTAAATACTTTGTCATTGGGCCTTGTTTTTTAATATTCAAAACATTCAAAACTTTTCCTAGCACTTGATCCAAGCACAAAGAACCTACCCTACAACTGTTCCAAGGTTTTAGGTAAAAAAAAAACAAAAACTCAAAACTATCTGAGCTCCTAACCTGTGTGCTCCTTGGAGAGGTTGCCCCCTTAGTTCCTGTCCTGATGACCACCTACCACCAGGACAGACGTGAGGAAATCTTAATTGGGCTGAGACCGAGGAGAATGTATACTTGGCCTTCCATACTTTCCACAGAAGCTTTGGGGTTGAGCCGATTTCTTTTTTTTTTTTTTTTTTTTTTTTACATTACATTACTCCTTTGTAACAGAACCTAAACTGTTAGTGCACGTGTGGATATCCTTTTACGTATGTTGTGATAAGCCATGAGTGTGACTCGTATGCCTCTTACAGTATTTCTATTAGTCCATGTTCTCCTTGTTAGACCATGATTAAGGTCCCAGGATCTCTGACTTCTGGGTAAATACAATTCTCGATATTCTTGCTTGACAACTTATGATGTATGCTGCCAAGCAGGATATTTACCGATTACGAGCTAAATGTCAGCTTTGCTATGTGTGTGCCAGCAGGCAGGGGACTTGTTGCAGCTTGTGTCCTTGTAGCACAATGATCCAGAGCAAAAGATAAAAAAAAAAAAAAAAAAAAACAAACAAACACAATCCAGTCTATGCATTGGCTTGAACACACTTTAACCCGTTTTTGGAGGACCAGCCAAGTTGTTCCTTTGTTTTCTTTCTTTGATGTTTTAACATATTTGTTCTTTCTTGCAGCTATTTACATGCAAAGAATATCATCCACAGAGACATGAAGTCAAACAGTATCTTTTTCTGGGTCACAAGAAAGCAAGTGTCAGTTAAAATGGGTGCAGGGCTCCTTTATGCACAACTATAAGCGTAGAATTAATGCAATGCATCCATCAGATGTGCCAGGCTATAACTAGTAGGCGGCTTTAGGCTGATTCAGGCTTCTTCGTTAAAACGGTGCAAAGAACAACAAGGACATTGAAAGTTTATTAGTACATAGCAGCCAATCAGATCAGACTGCTACATGTATATTTTTAACTTGCCACTCCTTTGGAATACGTTACATGTTACACCTGTAATTGGGGTGTAACATGTTCCAGCTCACCCCTGAGCCCCCTGTTCCCCTTTTGACAGTGGGCAGGGGCTCTTCTCCTCCTGCAGCTGTTGTCACATTTAAATTTGGTGTGGCTGTGCAGGGCCCCACAGTGATCATAATCCAAGATCCCCTTAAACGCCATTTTAGTACCTTTTTTAGTTTCTCCTTTTTCTTACTTTCCACCCTTGACTTCTCTTCTGGGTAGTCAGGATCTGTTCAATTTTAGTAGAGCACTTTTTTCCCCCCTCTTTCCTGGATCTTTCAGGCCCTGCTCACTTAATCAAATTCTATTGGTTACCATGTCCAGTTTATACACTAAAAACTTCTGTGTACAGTAAAGAAGGGCTTCTAAATTTGCTCTAATTTGTGCCTACTAGTCAGGAAAAGATCTGGTGTTCGTTAAAGTAGAACTAAAGGCAAATCTTTTATCTTCATCACACAGTACAGGACACAAGCAGAATATTCATACACCATGGGTTATAGTTATGTACCTTCAGGTTACTGGATACTGTTAAAGCTTTAGAGTGTACATTTCCCCTACAACCCAACCCCAGTCTGGGAGTCCTCAGTTTTATGGTAGTCTCTGAAGATGATGAACCTTTTCTCCTTCATGAAGAATATACCCCTAGTTTAACTAGTTTTTGATTTTCCTTTCTTAGTTTATCTTCCAGTTCTTCCATTAAGCCCTCACTGTCTTCTAAAGACAGCATAGAAGCAGGGCATATGGATCGGCACAACCTTTGGAGCCATACTCTGACCCCACGCTTCAGGAACAGGATCCTGCATGGACGCTCACATTGGCACTTGGTGCAATACATCGAGTTAGCCACAGGGTGCTATACACACCACTTGCCTTCTGCTCTACATTTTTGTGGAGAAGCCCCAGAACAGTGATGGCGAACCTTGACACCCCAGATGTTTTGGAACTACATTTCCCATGATGCTCACGCACTCTGCAGTGTAGTTAAGCATCATGGGAAATGTAGTTCCAAAACATCTGGGGTGCCATGGTTCGCCATCACTGCCCTAGAACATGTCACGAGACAAATTTTCCACAATGGCTCTAAACTACATTCACATGTAAAGAATCTTATGGCTGAAAGCTTAGACAGTTGAGCCTGCCTGCAAAAGGTGCCTTGCGCATGTCTTTCCAAGGATGACATTTGTTCGATGAGGTACTTGACCAATTTATCAAAGAGGTCACAGGTGGGAAGGTTTTGCTTCTACAGTGAAAGGTTCGAAAACCTAGCTCCTTAAATGCAGAGCACCTGTCTGTTCTAACTAAGCTTCAACTTCAAAATCTAAGTTCAGGTATTCCCTTCAGCGGTAGACTTGGCCCACCAAGGCTACCAAGCCTTCCCCAACCCCCACTTCACAATGAAGGGGCATCCTCACTCCTAAGAATGGGCAGACATCTGTTACAGTTTGCCTCTCTAGATTGCAGATGTTTCAGACCTGTGGGTTCAAAACGCTACCACCTCACTGCTTTCTTCTTTCAAATCAACCAAAACTGCCCAATGTCAGATTTTGCAAAATGCCCCGAACCACCTCTTGTCCTAAGGAGTCATTGTACGAGTACCACCAAAAGATGTGTTCAAAGGATTTTATTCAAACGTGTTCACAGTACCAAAGTCCAGTGGGGCTATTCTGGATTTGAAATTCCTTAATAAATTCTGTAAATTTTTTAAATTTTGTATGGAATTCGCAAGGTCAGTGATTTCCTCTCTGAGACAAGGGGAATAAGTGACATCTGTATACATCCAAGATGCTTATCTACATGTTCCTCACCTACCTCATCAGCGTTTTCTGCGCAATTTATTGCAATGCTCTTAGGCCTATCCTCTGCTCCCAGAGTGTTCAAAAAGGTCTTAGCACCTCTGCTTGCCCTTCTCAGAACTCCAAGTCACAGGCTAGCTAGATGACCTTCTGAAGGACTCATTTCCCTTGCAATATCAGAAAATGTGCATAAGACAATTGATGCTCCAGGCTTTATGCTGGGTGACTATTTTAACAAATCCGCTCTTCAGCCTTCCCTTCCCTTGCAATACTTGGGCCTGGTCCTGGACACATCCCAAGTAAAAGACTTTCTAACAGAAAAACACATGCTCAAGAATTGAGATGCATGAGAAATTCCACATTGAGATTCTCCATGAGAGTTCTAGGCTTAATGGTAGCCTCCTTCGAAGCAGTACCATTTTTTAAATTCCTTTCAAGAACTCTCCAACAAATTTTTTTGTTGGCTTGGAACAAGCAGGCTTCTTCTCTCGAATTGCCAATGCTGAAGTCCAGCCAAGCAAGGAACTTCCTCTTAGTGGATCACCACCCCTGCTCTAACAATGGGGAAGTCATTCCTTCCCTAACACTGGAAAGTTATGACAACAGACTAAAGTCTCTCAGGCTGGGGAGGATTGTTCCAATCTCTAACAGTCCAAGGAACATGATCATTGAGGAAGCCAAGCTCAGAGCAGTCAGGTCGGCCCTGCAGCACTGGACCCCTCCCCCTTATGAAGGGGCACCCAATCAGGGTGCAGTCAGACAATGCCACAGCGATCGCTTATATCTACAATACCATCTAAGAGGCACGAGGAGCCTGGCTGTCTTGAAGAAAAGCAAACAAGATCATCTCTTGGACAGAAACGCACTGTCCTGCTATCTTTGTAATCTACATCCTGGGAGTGAACAACTTGAAAGTGGATTATCTCAACCACCTGGACCAAGAGGAATGCACCCTTCATCCAGATATCTTCAGCTTAATATGTCAAAAATAGGGGATTCCAGATGTGGATGTCCTGGCCTCATGATTCAAAAACTTCTGTTACCAGAACCAGGGATCCTCTATCTCTAGCCTCAGATGCCCTCATAATCTCCCGTTTCTCAGTTCAGGTTAATTTACAACTTTCTTCCAGTTGCGAATACTACATCATCTGCTCAAAATGGAGCAATAGAAGAAAACTGATTCTAATTGCACCAAACTGGCTCAGAACAGGTACAATATTTTCAGCAGGCAATCCCTGGCCTTTTCGCAACAGGCCAGATCTGCTATCTCAAGGCCTCATACTGCTTTTCCGTCCATGGCTTAACAGCATGGCTGGTTGAAACCCAGATTTTAAAGGACAGAGGGGTTTCTGAGACTGTGATTCCTACCTTGCTAAAAGCAATAAAAGTCTCTTCCAGGAAGATATATTATTGCAACTGGAAAACCTTATTTGCCTGGTGGAACAAAGGCACTTCATTCCCAGAGATTACTCTGTACCTCACATTCTGGCCTTCCTACAATCTGGTCTTGACCAGAAATTGGCCTTAAGCACTCCTAAAGGAAAGGCCTCTGGATTTGTTCTCTGCCATGCAGAGTAGTCTTTTTGGTCACTATCATGTCTGCCTGTGTGGAAGACGTTTTTCTGAACTTGCGGCCCTTCCCTCGAAGGAGCCTTTGCTTATACTTCACAATGACAAGGTTGTCTTATGTCCAAGGCCATCCTTTCTTCCGAAAGTGGTGTCAGGAGTTCACTTCAGTGAGGATATTGTCCTTCCATCCATGTTCCCTGCTCCTAAGTATCCAAAGAGAATTGCTCTACACTGCCGGGATGTAGTCAGAGCCATGCAGGGGTCTCCAAACTATGGCCCTCTAGTTGTTCAAGAACTACAATTCCCTAGTCATTTATGTGAATGTCAGAGTTTTACAATGCCTCATGGGATGTGTAGTTCCGCAGCAGCTGGAGGGCGGTAGTTTGGAGATCCCTGCATTAGAGTATACCTTAAGGCTACTGCTTTAATTAGATGGACAAATTCCCTATTTTTCCTGTTCTCTGGACTTTGCAAGGGACACCATACTTCAAAGTCCACCATTGCATGACAGATATGAAATCTGATTGCAAGAGCTTACAAAGACAAATCTCCTGCCGTTTTACACACCCTTTTCAGTAGATTGGTGGGAGTTTCATAAGTAATTCGGCACCATGCCTTTGTAGACCAGTTAAGTAAGGCTGCCGCTGGTCTTCTGTTCATACTTTTTCAAAGTTTTACCAGGTGGACGTCCAGTATTTTGCTGATTCAGCTTTTGGCTGTAAGGTTCTTGCAGCAGCTCTGAGGTTGGGTCTTCTGACACTAGTTGTTGGGGCTGTTGGCACAGTACGTTTTGCCTCATTGCCTACCCAATTATTTCCTTGGTGACTTCCCATGGTGTTAGAATAATCTGCCTGTGTCCTGTACTGTACGATTAAGATAAGAGGAGTTGCAACTTGCCTGTAAATTCCAGATCTTGAAATACGCTACAAGACACAGGCCATTTTCCTTTCCAATCCTTGGTTTACTTTCAATTGCTTTTTACAAAGTTGAGGACTTAGGAGTGGGTTGAGGTTATAGGGAGGTGCCCAGCGACCGTGTCATCAAAAGTTTTGTCAGTGTCCAATCGCCTAAAGATACACCCCTATAACCCATGGTGTATAAATATTCGGCCTGTGTCCTGTACTGAAATTTACAGGCTAGTCAAAACTCCTCTTGTTCCCATTTTGGATAGAGTAAGGGAGAGAAATGACCCTTGTGAGGTTTTTTTTTGCCATCTTTGTCCCAATGGAGAAATTTCTCCAGGGTCACCAGAACTAGTATCCCCATTGAAAGATTTCTACTCTATTCCTATTCTGGTGACAACCCAAAATTTGGTGTTTTCTTTCACCTTCGGTGATAGTGGTATACATTATAAATAAAGAGGGTAGCTCTTCTTGGCAAAGGCACAGATAGCATTACAAATCTGACAATTGTTCTAATCCTACTCCTTATCCAAAACAAAGTTTTAGTTATAATTTAACAGGGAGGAAGTACAACTGGAAAAAGTACTACTTAGCGGCTCTAGGAGTTTAGAAGCATCTAAGTACTCGCAGATGGGACTTGAAAAGGGAGTATTTTTTGTAATGCAGGCCATACACAAAGCAAATTTCTTTCCTGCAACCATGGAGACAGTGTTATCCCTCCTGCTGAGCCATTGTAGACCATGATTATTGCTAGAGGCTATACCAGCTGCTAGCGATAACCGCATGCAAAATTCGGCAGGCTAATTGTACATTCAGCCTGCCCATACATGGTTCGAATCCCAGCCGGTTCAGCGGGTTCTACTTGAACCGTCCATGGCCAACCTTAGTTTGGGCTATCTGTGGTTACCTTGAAGAATGATGACTCTGCAGTTCTTCAAAATTGTTTGTCTGAGAGATAACTATGCTTATCAGGCGGTGTTAGCTATAAAGCTCTGAGGATAAAAGAAGAACAGAGGCTGCTATGGGCTAGTGCACACCATTTGTCTTAACACTGGCTTACGATTAGGAATGCTGAATGAGAAAACTAACCATGGTGAGCAGCAAGCAATGCAGGAATCCGAAAGCTTTAAGAATAGTCTCTTTTAAGTTGTCCAGCATTTAATGATCAGGCTTTATTTTCCTAAACCATGGTATAGATATATTTTTGCATGAAGGACTAACAGTGAAAATTGGTGATTTTGGCCTAGCCACAGTCAAGTCCCGGTGGAGCGGTTCTCAGCAAGTAGAGCAACCAACTGGATCAATCCTGTGGATGGTAAGAAACTGAGACCAGAGATTCTAACGAATATCTTTCTATTGTTTGTGCACTTTAGACCTGAGCTGACCCAATCTGACTGTTGGCAATCACCTCAGCCATGTCATCTGGCTTGTGACCTGTCCGTGAACAAAAATAACTCCTAATCTCTGGCCAAAAGTGCAATCCAAACACGGGTTAATATTTACATCTGCTTGTTGTTCTGGAACATGTAAAAGGCCTTTGTTTCAGTGTTAGGGACGGCCTGTACGGTTAGGTTCAATGGGCACTACACCGTGGAATGGTATGAATTATGCAAACTCTGGGGGTGCTGCACTTTTTTCAGGATACATCTAATATCTACAGAATTTTCCATAACTTCCTATATATGGGTAGTAGCCTACAATATGTAGTATTACTGACCCAACATTTTCAGCCTGAGTAAGAAGTATAATAGGTATAATTTTCTTTAACATGGTTCACAATGATTATTTTTAAAGTAGGACTCCTAGACACAATTTTTTTTTTTTTTTTTTTTTTTCATTTTGGACGCAGTAAGGGAGGGTTATAATCACTGTCGGATTTTTTTTTTTCAATATCTGTGTCCCATTAGGGAGATTTGCCTTCACTTACTGTCCCATAGCCAAACAGGAAGTAAGAGGAAATCCCTTTGGGAGCCCCGGGTCCCTAGAACTAGTATCCCTATTGTAAGATTTACCCTTTCTTTCTTTTCTGAGGACAACCCAAAATGTGGGATTTTCTTTTACTTTCAATGATGATGGTAAACAGGACGAATGGGGTGAATCTCCCTAACGGGGGCACAGACATCAATAAAAACTGTCAGGGGTTCTAATCCATCTCCACTGTATCCAAAACTTAAAAAAAAAACGTTTTACCTTTTAGTTATGCTTTAACCACCCCAATACAGGGCACTTACACCCCCTTCCTGCCCAGACCAATTTTCAGCTTTCAGTGCTCTCACACTTTGAATGGCAATTACTCAGTCATGCAACACTGTACCCATATGAAATTTGCGTCCTTTTTTTCACACAAATAGAGCTTTCTTTTGGTGGTATTTAATCACTAGTGGGTTTTTATTTTTTGTGCTATAAATTAAAAAAAAACACACATTTTGTGAAAAAAACGCCTTTTTCTTTGTTTCTGTTATAAAATTTTGCAAATTGTTAATTTTTCTTCATAAATTTTGGCCAAAATTTATACTGCCACATAGCTTTGGTAAAAATAACTCAAATTAGTGTATATTATTTGGTCTTTGTGAAAGTTAGAGTCTACAAACTATGGTGCCAATCACTGAAAATTGATCACATCTGACCAGGCCTTCAGTACATCAGGTGTATCTCATTTCTTGAGACACTAACAACTCAGGAAAGTACAAATACCTCCCCAAATGACCCCTTTTTAGAAAGTAGACATTCCGAGGTATTAAGAAGCATGCTGAGTTTTTTTTAAGTTGTAATTTTTTTCCACAATTCTTTGCAAAATTAAGATTTTTTTTTTTTTTTTTTTTTTACAAAATTGTCATAATCGGGTTATTTCTCACACATAGCATATGCATACCACAAATTACACCTCAAAATACATTCTACTACTCTTCCCGAGTATGGTGATACCACAAGTGTGAGACTTTTACACAGCCTGGCCACATACAGAGGCCCAACATTGAAGTAGCACCTTCAGGCGTTCTACGAGAATAAATGACACATCTCATTTCTCAACCACCTATTACACTTTTGAAGGCCCTGGAGCACCAGGACAATGGAATTGCCCACAAAATGACCCCATTTTGGAAAGCAAACACCCCAACGTATAATCTATGAGGCATGATGAGTCTTTAGAACGGTTCATTTTTTTTCCAGAAGTTTTTGGAAAATGTGGAGAAAAAATGAAAATGCATTTTTTTTTTTTTTTTTTTACACAAAGTTGTCAATTTATAAGATATTTCTAACACATAGCATGTATATAGCAAAAATTACACCACAAAGTACATTCTGCTACTCTTCCTGAGTATGGCAATACCAAATGTGTGAGACTTTTACACAGCCTGGCCACATACCGAGGCCCAACGTTGAAGTAGTACCTTCAGGCGTTCTAGGAGCATAAATTACACATCTCATTTCATTCCTACCTATCACACTTTTGAAGGTCCTTGAGCACCAGTACAGTGGAATTACCCACAAAATGACCCCATTTTGGAAAGCAAACACCCCAGCGTATATTCTATGAGACATGGGCTGCAGATAGGTACTCGGGTACTCTGATGGGCTGGTGACAGGTACTCGAGTACTCTGATGGGCTACAGATAGATACTCGTGGACTCTGATGGGCTGGTGAGACAGGTACTCGGGTACTCTGAAGGGCAGTGACAGGTACTCGGTACTCATATAAACTGTGACAGGTACTCAGATGGACTGTGACAGGTACTCGGATGAACTGTGACAGGTACTCGGGTACTCAGATGAACTGTGACAGGTACTCGGGTACTCAGATGAACCGTGACAGGTACTCGGGTACTCAGATGAACTGTGACAGGTACTCGGGTACTCAGATGAACTGTGACAGGTACTCGGGTACTCAGATGAACTGTGACAGGTACTCGGGTACTCAGATGAACTGTGACAGGTACTCGGGTACTCAGATGAACTGTGACAGGTACTCGGGTACTCAGATGAACTGTGACAGGTACTCGGGTACTCAGATGAACTGTGACAGGTACTCGGGTACTCAGATGAACTGTGACAGGTACTCGGGTACTCAGATGAACTGTGACAGGCACTCGGGTACTCAGATGAACTGTGACAGGCACTCGGGTACTCAGATGAACTGTGACAGGTACTCGGATGGACTGTGTGTGACAGGTACTTTGATGGGTGGTGACAGGTCCTCTTTATTGGGGGGGGGCGCAATCAGTGTGATTGGTGTACACTGTAAGCGGTAACGAGATGTTACCGCAATCTCCTCCTCACACACGATCGGTGTATGAGGAGGAGGACACGCTCTATGTTTACATTTAGTGGTCGGCTGTGAAAGGATCACAGCCGATCACTTGCTAAACAGCCTTCGGCCAATGGCTGTTTACCAGCGTCGGTGACGAGCAGTGTTCCCGGGAACACGCTGCCACCAACGTGCAGTGCAAAGTGGGGCAGTACCATCTGTGATCGTCCGTGACTTCATCAGGCCAGTCACGTGGTAAACAGCCATGCCCAATGACTGTTCACCCCCCTCGGTGGCGAGCGGTGTCTCCGTGACACGCCGCCACCGAAGGTACAGGGCTGCGTGCACAGTCGCGCACATGCCCTGTTTAAGTGGACCGTTGTCATATGATGCCCACCCAGAACAAGAGCCGCGCCGCCTGGCCATCATATGACGGCCGGTGGGTGGCAAGCGGTTAAGCTAGTTAAACACCGCTTTAAATTTGGCCAATTCCCGCCATATCAGGCGAAATTTAAGGCATGGGTGCCCTGTTGACACCACTCAGCTCGACAAAATTCCATTTAAAAATCAAAGGAGCCAGGTGGAAAATGATCAGCTGAACAATTACTACATCTGTTGAATACTACTGCCGGCAGTGCAAATTCCTTCATTCACACTGTTTGCATGGGTGGAAGAATCTGTATATTTTCTCCCATTCAAACAGTGTATGGCTAGTAAGTGTCAAGACTAAGGTAGGTGTTCATTGATCACAGATCTGGCCGAGATAATATCCTGGTTACTGTAGGTTTCCATTTATTCACAGTTCATGTACTCACATCTTTATCGGCAAGCTCCAGATTCATCTTCCATGCAGTTCAGTGGTAGTTATGTACTTAGAGCTGTACATGCTACCTCAAGCAGCATAGTCTGGGTTTAACTTTAAAGGTAATGCTCAAATAACAAACCTGGATACAAGAGACCTCCTTTGTTAACTGTAACAACAGCAACATATAATAGTCTAATAGCTTGCATTTATCTCCGGTAATAATCCCTGTATTTATTTCTCCACAGGCTCCAGAGGTCATCCGAATGCAAGACAATAACCCGTTCAGTTTCCAGTCAGATGTGTATTCATATGGCATTGTCCTGTATGAGTTAATGACAGGAGAGCTACCATACTCTCATATAAGAGACAGAGATCAGGTACTTTCACAAACGGAATCTTTTATGTTTTTAGTGGTTGTAAAGGCTGACTGCATTAAGGTAAAAAAACAGCTGCATGCAACTAAGTTTACATACCCTGGCAGAATTTATGATTTCTTGGCCATTTTTCAGAGAATATGAATGATAGCAACAAAAACTTTTCTTTCACTCATGGTTAGTGTTTGGCTGAAGCCATGTATTATCAATCAACTGTGTTTACTCTTTTTAAATCATAATGGCAACAGAAACTACCCAAATGACTCTGATCAAAAGTTTACATGCCCTGGGGATTTTGCCCTGATAACATGCACACAAGTTGACACAAAGGGGGTTTGAATGGCTATTGAAGGTAACCATCCTCACCTGTGATATGTTTGCTTGTAATTAATGTGTGTGTATAAAAGGTCAGTGAGTTTCTGGACTCCTGACAGACCCTTGTATCTTTCATCCAGTGCTGCACTGACATTTCTGGATTCTGAGTCATGGGGAAAGCAAAAGGATTGTAAAAGGATCTGCGGGAAAAGGTAGTTGAACTGTATAAAATAGGAAAGGGATATAAAAAGATATCCAAGGAATTGAGAATGCCAATCAGCAGTGTTCAAACTCTAATCAAGAAGTGGAAAATGAGGGGTTCTGTTGAAACCAAACCACGGTCAGGTAGACCAACCAAATTTGCAGCCCCGACTGCCAGGAGAATTGTTCGGGATGCAAAGAAAAACACACAAATAACTTCAGGTGAAATACAGGACTCTCTGAAAACACGTGGTGTGGCTGTTTCAAAATGCACAATAAGGAGGCACTTGCAGAAAGATGGGCTGCATGGTCGAGTCGCAAGAAGAAAGCCATTACTACGCAAATGCCACAAAGTATCTTAAAGTAGCTTAGTAGCAAAGTAGCTTATAATTTGGAGCGATGAGACCAAAATTGATCTTTTTGGCCACAACCATAAACACTACATTTGGAGAGGAGTTAACCAGGCCTATGATGAAAGGTACTCCATTCCTACTGTGAAACACGGAGGTGGATCTCTGATGTTTTGAAGATGTGGCACAGGAAATTTGGTCAAAATTGTTGGCAAGATGAATGCAGTATGTTATCAAAAGATACTGGAGGAACATTTTGCATTCATCAGCCAGGAAGCTGTGCATGGGACATACTTGGACATTTCAACATGACAATAATCCAAAACACAAGGCCAAGTCGACCTGTCATTAGCTACAGCAGAGTAAAGTGAAGGTTCTGGAGTGGCCATCTCAGTCTCCTGACCTCAACATCATTGAGCCAATCTGGGGAGATCTCAAACGTGAAGTTTATGCAAGACAGCTCAAGAATTTACAGGAACTGCAATCTTTTTGCAAAGAGGAATGGGCAGCTTTACCATCTCAGAAGATAAAGAGCCTCATCCACAAATACCTCAAAAGATTTCAAACTGTCATTGATGTTAAAGGGGGGCAATACACGGTATTAAAAACTGGGGTATGTAAACTTTTGATCAGGGTCATTTGGGTAGTTTATGTTGCCATTATGATTTTAAAAAAATTAAACACGGTTGATTGATAATAAATGGCTTTAGCTAAACACTAACCATGAGTGAAAGAAATGTTTATCATTCATATTCTCTGAAAAATGGCCAAGAAATCATAAATTCTGCCATAGTATGTAAACTTAGGAGCACAACTGTACCTATGACTGATCTCAATCCATTGCTGTGCACGAGAGCAGAGGCGCTTGCTCTCTTCATTGGCTCAGAGGCAGCAGCAATAGCCATGCACTTTGTGTGTGTGTGTGTGTGTGTATACGGACACACACAGCTGGCTTGGGAGTGAGCCTGCACAACTGTCCCCATAGCAAGCAGCTTGCTATGGTGGGCCCTCAGCTGGGGAGGGGAGAGTCAGAAACACCAGCGGGGGACCTAAGAGCAGGATCTGGGCTGCTCTGTTCAAAACCATTGCAAAGCAGGTAAGTATAACATTTTTTATATTTAAAAAAAAAAAAATTGAGCATTTAAATTATCCAAAAAAAAAAAATTACTGGGGTAGATTTGGACTGGAATGATTTGTTCAGAAAAGGAAAGGTCACCTTAACAGAACTCTGAAGGCATTCCTTTGACCAGTTGTGATCCAGTGTGTGATATGACACTGAGGCTGGCCATACACTATACAATTTGATTGTACAAGCTCCTTTAGATCTACCATCAACTATGTAGTGCAATTGCCTGTCTGATTTGATACCAATTGAATAGATTGCTTAAGTTTGTTCACCTACTATAACGTTTTGGTAACTCTAAAGGAAATTGTACAATCATTGTATGGTGTATGGCCAGCATAAAACATGGCACAATGTGATCAGCAGATCAGTATGAACCATGATAGGACACTGTCAGCATCTTTGTGAGCCATTGTATGTTTTTTGTTTTTAAGTTTGTGCCTACTATCGTCCATTAGGAATGATGAGAGGTGTGATGTTTATTATACTTACTCTATGGTTCTTGAATCAATGCATGATAAATTGCATTATGGCTAAAAGATCTCTTTATAAGAAGTACTTATGGTGTCCAAAATGCTCAATATCTTCCTATATGCAATTTTCTTAATACCCCTATCAACACAGTATTGATGGGGGAATCCCTTTCACAGTGCTTTTATGTTCTGTCAGCAGGGAGCCTTCCCCACCAGAAGAACACAATAATCACTGCTGGCAGTTATAGCAATCGTCTCAATCTCAAGCGAAAAAAACCTGACAGGCTGGTTGTACTGAAGTTGATCAATGGATTGACTTCAAGTACAACCAGCCTGCCCATAGACGGATCGAGACTCGGTTCTTACTGAACTGGCTGGATTTCAATCTGTCTATGGCCAGCTTTAGTAAGGCTCTATTACAATGGATTGTCTGGTGATAGGCCTCACCAGTTTTATTCTCATTTGTCTGTATCAATTTATTGAACCATTTTGTTTGTGTCTTTTGTTTAGATCATATTTTTGGTTGGCCGAGGATGTTTGATGCCTGATCTAAGTAAGCTGTATAAGAACTGTCCTAAAGCAATGAAGAGGCTTGTTGCAGACTCCATACACAAAGCAAAGGATGATAGGCCGCTGTTTCCACAAGTAAGATAGTTTTTTCCCATTATATTTGGACAAGGGGCTCATTAATTCTGAGTAGAAATGATACTTGGCTAGATTTGTGTTCTTATACGTTCTGTACTTTGGTGTCTTGTGCAATAGGTAACCTCTCTTTATGGAGAAATTGTGTAGTTATGGCATAATTGATTAGTATGTGTCTGCTGCCATCTACAGCACTGCATGTAGAATAGCAGTTAAAACTGAAAATGTATAGGTAAGAGTTCAATGTATTTAGCTGGTCTGGATAGATATTAACAAAAAATATGGGGCAAAGCATAAAAAAGGAGAATACACTTAGACATCAGATTGGCATGCTTTCAGAATTGACTTAGGGGTCTATTTATAAATATTTTCACCCAAGATTCACATTTTTCTAATTAGATTCAGTTGTATGTATGTAGAACATCCAAAGTCAGTTGTACCTGAGAGTAGTGTCACTTGAGGCTTGTAGCTGGAAAAAGTACATAAGCTTCTTTTGCGCTACGTGCGTCAAGCACTTCCTGGACGTGCTGGCTGGGGCGATGTCTGAGTAGAGGTGAAGGGGTTCCTCGCTACCAGGATGCAACTTCTGCCTCTGCGTCTGGAGGGCCACCCGCACTGGGGAATACTAATAAGCCCTAATAACAAGCTTCCCATTTGATAATAATAAGTGCAAAAGCCCTGCGAAAAAAAGTTTTCAAATGCTAAAAAGGCAAAATGACACTCAGCGCTAGTGTGAATGCAGCCTCGGATCTTTTCTTTGTTTTGGATTATAAATATGCTTTTATGAATTTGCTAGCTTTTCACCTCTTTGCTTTACAGATAAGAAAACATTGAGAATTATACTTGAATGGAAACAAATGTGTTTGTTTTCATATTATACAACCTTTGTTTGTCCTTTTGGTTCTTGTTGAGGTTTACTGACATTTTGAAAACAGTTGGGCCCCTTTCACACCCCTTTCCGATAAGGTTCACCTGTTCGTTTTTTAGGAGGACCAGATTGGACCCTCCATTCAGCCCTGTGGAGCGGTGGATGTCAGTGGTGACATGTCTGCTGACATCTGCTGTTGTTTGATCCTGTCTGTGAAATCCAGACCCTATTTTCCATCCGTCTATGGGATCGGATGAAAACGGACAGGCGGTCCGTTTTCATGCGATCTCCCATAGGGGAGAGCGGGGCTCTGACGGGTCCGTCTCTGCACAGTGAGCGGGGATAGACCTGTCATTTGCCTGCACAGCGCGGATCAGCAGATCATTCCCCCGCTGAGCAAAACAGTCTGCTGGGCGGATCACCTGTATGAATGAGCCTTTTAGGTCCCATTCCCATAATATTTGATTGGATTAAAATGTTTAGATACCTGTGCTTTAGTATTACAAAGGCAGGAGACTAGATTTATTGCATTGCATGTCACCTTTTAAACCGCAAAACCAACAAAAGCTGATATTTAGGTGTTTGGATAACTGGAGCGCTCTACCGCCTAATAGACTCTGATGAGGGAAGGAAACATTTTATATTATGAAGGATGTAGTAGAAGGGGAGGGAAAAGCCATAACTTCAAGGTGGGAACTTAGCCAAAAGAAATAGAGGAAAATCATTGGGTTCCACTTTTCGATGGACTGAGATTTATTAACTTTTAAAGCTTTATTTTTTTTTTTCTTCTACCTTTTCATAAAGCTGACTGTATTTACGTGCTCTTTTCAGATCCTCTCCTCCATAGAGCTGTTACAACACTCACTTCCCAAAATCAACCGAAGTGCTTCCGAGCCCTCCCTTCACCGCGCCGCCCACACAGAAGACATCAATTCTTGCACGTTGACGTCTACAAGATTGCCAGTTTTTTGAAGAGACTCTCACCCGCCAAGCTTCCTTGCTCATGAGTCTTCTGAAGAGGATACGACTTCTGAAATAAGCTGAAAATGCTTTGTCTCCATGTAGAACGAGTCCTTTTCACTTTGTTATAATTCGTAAGAAAAATGCTGCTACCATTGCATTTCCGAAGCCACCAACACAAATGAAATGGAGAAGAGCGAATTGTTCTGCCTTTCATAAACTGCACCTCTTGAGCCACAAGCTTAAATGTGTCCGGCCTCTTTACTGAAATGTTACAGTGCGTTGTGACGTGTTACATTGGTGCCAACGGGTTGTTAATGAGCCTGAAAACGGTTAAGTGGAAAGACTTGTATCAATCCTAGTAAGATGAACAAAGAAGTAGAATCATCATGCTGTTGAATAGAAGATACCTTAAAGGACTATTTTGCACAATTACAGACATAGGAGAGTGAATAGTTTGAACTTTCCTGAGTGGACTGTTTATACCCTGACACAGCACAACCTGCTTCTCTCTGGTACTCTGGTAATGTAGTGATTGCCCTGCACTAGGACAGCTTTATCAGATGAGGGTGTGCCTGCGGAGCACCCCCTGTCTATCTATCTATAGATATATCTATATCTATAGATATATACACGTGGCCTGTGTGCGCTTTTCTGCACACATTGATACATGCACTAGAAGGGGGATCGGTGTGTATACAGTCTATTTTTTGATTTGGGTTTTAATTTGTTTATGTCCTTCTATTGCATTTATTGTAAACTACAGCTGTCCTGATTACCCGGTTTTAATAAATTAAATGTGTTTCACATTTTATTGTGGCTTCTTTTACAAGTTTCCATGTATAGGATTCTTGTCCATTCCCACACAAAAGAAGACAGAGTGTTTTTATTGAAGAGTTACAAAATATATGGTCACTTTCTCTGAAACCGTAGATCATTGATGCTCAATCTGTGGCCCTCCAGCTGTTGCAAAACTACAAGTCCCATGAGGCATTACAAGGCTGACCGTTACAAGCATGACTCCCATAGGCAGAGGCATGATGGGAATTGTAGTTCTTCAACAGATTGAGCACCCATGCCATAGATCCTAGTGTCAAAACACAATAAATGAAGGCTTACTTAACTGGGTCCCACCCGGCCTATTGGGGAATGACGCCGGTGGGAACATCTCATCGATCCGGGCAGACGTCATACGATATCCTGCTGGATTGCGGCGCGATCGATTACTGGCTGTGTCCACCAGACAGTCGATGACTGATTGCTGTACCGGCCCGCTGCTGGTACCATGTGACTGCTGTAACCAATCACAGCAGGTCACATGGCAGTTGTATACAATGGATGGCTTCCTTCCTTGTTGCTAGCTGTGATTGGTTAGTGTGATCACATGGTACAAACTGGGCCAATCACAGCCCACCTGTACCATATGATTAGCTCTGACCAATCACAGCTAATCGCAACAAAAGTAACTGAATCGATTTCATTCAGTAAAATGCTAGCAATGTATGCAAACCTAATGTGTAAAAAAAAAAAAAAAATCACATCCCCATAGTAGTACAATGTTACTTTGGTAACATTATATTTCTCTGGTCAAAGTGTGTTAAAAAAAAATTAATTTTGAAAAAAATTTTACTTTTTCTCATACTGTAACCAGTCAGTGGCCCTGATCACTGCCACAACAGTTATGACAATGCTGTACTGCATTGGTGACAGTATGTAAAAAATAATTAAAAAAATTAAATTTCTTCATTTTCCAAAAACTTATGACAAAAAATGACAACTTCAAAAACTTTCCATGCCTCTTACGAAATACCTTGGACTGTCTACTTTCCAAAAAGGGGACATTTGGGGGCTATCTGTACTGTCCTGATATTTTTGGGCCTCAAGAAATGAGATTGGCTGTCAGTACATCTGGAATGATCAATTTCCAGATATATACCATAGTTTGTGGACTCTATATAACATTCCTAGACTAAATAATATACACTGATTTGGGTTATTTTCACCAAAGAAATGTAGCGGAATACATTTTGGCCTAAGTTCATGAAGAAAGTTTATTTGCTAAATTTTATGACAGACACAAGGAAAAACGTGGTGTAGTTTTTTGTTTTTTTTTTCAAAATGTTCGTTTTTTTTATTTATTTAGCAAAATAAATAAAAACAGTGGTGAATAAATATCACCTAAAGAAAGCTCTAGTTGTGTGAACAAAATGATAATAATTTAGTTTGGGTACAGTGTAGGCAGACCACGCATTTGTCATTCAAAGTGTGATGGCACTGAAAGCTGAAAATTGATTTGAGCAGGAAGGAGGTGAAAGTGCCTGGTATTGAAGTGGTTAAGCAACATCATCATGACATTTGTATAAGCTGCACAGGAAAAATTACAGAATCTGGTTGTTGTGGGTAAAACCTGCACTCTTCTAATGACAAAATATTTTTAAATATACAACGGGTAAAATACATATTGAACAAGTCACCATTTTTCTAGGTAAATCTATATTTCTAATGGCGCTATTGACATGACATTTTCACCACATGTTGGTAACAACCCATGCAATCAATCCATACATACAAAGAAACCAAAACAAATAAGTTCAGAAATAAAGTTGTGTAATAAAACACCAGCTGAAATCTGAGTAAATAGAAAGCAATCCTGCCCCTTGTCAGTGCAAATCAACTGGTTCAGTGTCAACTGATGGCCTATAAAAAGGTGTCACACAAGAAACATCTCATGATGGGTAAAAGCAAAAAGCTCTCAAGACCTTTGCAAACTTATTGCTGCAAAACATACCGATGGCATTGGTTACAGAAGGCTTTCTAAACTTTCGAGTGTTGAGCACTGTTGGGACCATAATCCGAAAGTGGAAAGGACAACATAATTTCACCATAAACTGGCCACGACCAGGTGCTTCTCTCAAGATTTCTGACAGAAATGAAAAGAATTATCAGAAGAGTTGTCCAAGAGTCGAGGACCAGTTGTGGAGAGCTTCAGAAAGACCTGGAATTAGCAGGTACAATTGTTTCATAGAAAAGAGAAGAGGCCCACCGAGCCTTCAAGATTTTGAAGACTGTGTGGAAGAATGGGCCAAAATCACACCTGAGCAATGCATGCATCTAGTTTCTCCATACAGGAGGCGTCTTGAAGCTGTTATTACCAACAAAGGATTTTGTACCAAGTGTTAAATTAATTTCAGTTAGCGTGTGCAATACTTTTTCCCTATGTCATTCCATTTTATTACACATAACTTAATTTCTGAACATATTTGTTTTGGTTTTTATGTATGTATGGATTGCATGGGTTGTTACCAACATGGTGAAAATTTCATGTCAATAACACCTTTTAGAAATACACACTATTGCCAAAAGTATTGGGACACCTGCCTTTACACGCACATGAACTTTAATGGCATCCCAGTCTTAGTCCGTAGGGTTCAATATTGAGTTCATCCACACTTTGCAGCTATAACAGCTTCAACTCTTCTGAGAAGGCTGTCCAAAATGTTTAGGAGTGTGTCTATGGGAATGTTTGACCAGACTTCCAGAAGGACATTTGTGAGGTCAGGCACTGACGTTGGACGAGAAGGGCTGGCTTTGTGCACTGGTGCGTGGTCATGTTATTTAATGGTAGATCATAGCTTATTGGAATCTGTAAGGGATACGAAGATAGAGATAATTACGCTATCAGATCACTCTCCCGTCTTGATGAAAGTGAGAATTTTGGTACCTCAAAAATCCCCATTTTCATGGCGCCTTAATGAAAAGCTTATTGATGATGTCAAGATAGCTGAAAAAATACAGCAAGAAATTGATTTTTTTTTTTTCGTTAAATGATACGGGGGAGACATCAGGATCAGTCCTGTGGGAGACCCTAAAAGCATATTATCAGGGGCATTTTGTTATCAATTGGGGCGGGCGTGAAAAAAGAGATTAAAAAGAAAGGAGAATCTTATAAGTGAAATAAATAGTCTCGAACAAGCACATAAAGCCTACAAAGGGAATCATAGGAATCTCCTACAGCAATTGATAATTAAAAGAGAAGAACTCAACGATTTAATGGAGACCAAATCAAATCGGATATTAAATAAACACCTAAAAGATAGCTTTCGGTGGGGTAATAAGGTAGGCAAGCATTTGGCAACAGTGTTGAAGAAGAAAAGAGGTAAATTTTATAGATAGGATTCAAAATAAAAAAGGGGAATTTAGACACACATCTAAAGAAATAGGGGGAGAATTTCGGAAATATTTTACAGCTCTTTACTCAGTCAAAGTGTAAGTGGACCCCCGGGAAGAGAGGAGAGGGTGCCTGATCTCCTAAAACCCGCGGGTCTACCTACTCTCTCGGAAATTGATTCAAGAGAATTAGATAGACCGATTACTAAAGAAGAGATCCTTTTGGCTCTAAAATCATCTCCCCCTGGAAAAAGTCCCGGTCCAGATGGTTTTACATCTTACTTTAATAAAAAATGTAAAGATTCCTTTGTCCCAAGGCTCTGTCAGGTTTGGAATGGGCTGGGGAGGGCATAGGGAATTATGTGGGGGTGCCTTGGCAGCATCAGTGACATTAATTTTGAAGGAAGGAAAAAGATAGCTTGCTTTGTTCAAGCTATAGGCCGATATCGTTACTGAACGCAGATATTAAACTTTACGCCAAGGTTTTGGCTATGCGTTTAAAGGAAAAAATGTCATACTTGGTCCACCCAGACCAAGTCAGCTTCATCCCAGGGAGAGACAATGGGGTGAGGTCGCTCCTTATTTTGGAATCAATCAAAGCTAGTGGGTCCCCAGGTCTACTTCTGTCAATTGATGCTGAGAAAGCATTTGACAGAGTAGACTGGGGATTTATGCTTAAAACGCTGGAAGCTGTGGGACTAGGCCTAACTATGTTGAGATGGATCAAGGTAATGTATAATTTTCCTTCGGCATTTGTTAAAGTAAATGGCACATCGTCTGCAGAGTTCAAAATGGAGCACGGGACCAGGCTAGGATGCCCGTTGTCTCCTTTATTGTTCGTTCTGACACTGGAGCCTTCATTAGCCACGATCCGAATAAAATATGGATATCAGTGGATGTGCGGTGGGAAGAGGAGCACACATTGGCGGTGTTCGCCGATGATATGCTATTCTTCATCACTAAACCGAGGATTTCGATCCCTAATCTATCTATCCTGAGGAAATATGATTGTAAAATCTTTTACAAGATGCAGATGCTCCCAATCCCTTTGGCCCATTCATATTTTAGAATGGTGTAATAACTAGATTTGTATGGAATAATAAGAAACCATGGATTGCCTACAAAGTCCTGAGTAAGGACTGGCTGTCCCAGACTTTATAATATTTTTTTAATGCGATCGTTTTGTCATGGGTGATAGATTGGGCAAAGGATACGTCGGATAAAAGATGGGTCAGTTTAGAAATGGCCTTGAGTAATTCACAGTTAAATCACTTAATTTGGAATCCCCCACACTTTAGGAAGCTAGGCCCAAAACACACACAATATAACACGGCACACATTTAAAATTTGGGATCAGATTTATATACAAAACAAATGGGAGTATAATTCACCGTTCATTTATTTAAGAGATAATGAGTTTGTTACCAGGGATGGTGGTAGTAGGAGGTAATTGGATAAAAAAAAAAAAAAAAGAGATGCACAATTAAAAGATATCACTAAGAATGGAAAAATTATCACTTTTCAGGAATTATCCTTATTTACGAATTTAATGAAAATTGATGTGTGGCGGTATAGCCAGCTCGCTCATTTTGTTAAAAGCCTCCTAGGACCTATTAGAGATGAAAAAAACTGTAGGCCAGTGGAGAAGCTCTTTTTTAGGAAAAAAATAAGAAATAAGATATCAGCGTTTTATAGAATTTTGATGAATGGAGGGGGGAGGGAAGTGCCGCCATACATCAAAAAATGGGAACTCGAACTGAGATCAGTCTGCAGTAAAGATACATTAGAGGCTATTTTCAAGGCAACACATAGGTCGGCAGTGGATATGAGAATGATAGAGACAAATTATAAGTGCTTGTCCAGGTGGTACGCGACACCCGACAAAATAAGTAAATTTCAACTGGATAAATCCTCGAACTGCTGGAGAGGGTGTAAGGTCCTGGGAACGATGGCACATCTTTGGTGGGAGTGTCCTATTATTAAAAAATTCTGGCAGGAAGTAATAAAGATTATCGAGGAGATAACGGGGAAAACCATTCCGGATGACCCATGGGCCTGTTTGTTCCATGGGTCTGAGGGTCACAATAGAAGGTATAATTCTTCAATATTCCCCATATTACTAAACTCTGCTAAAAGTTTAATATCAAAGAAATGTCAGGATGCTGAGGGACCAAAAATTCGGGACTGGATAGCAAGGGTTAATGAAACCTATATCTTGGAGAAAACGGAGGTAGTAGGTATCCTGCCTGGGGAAGGTGAACTAGACAGGGCTAAATGGGCGAAATGGATATCCTTTAAAAAAAACGAAGAGATTCGCAGATGTTTTTATTGGATAAGGCTGTGGAAACATATGGAGTGCAACTGCAGGATGGGGGGAGGGGGGTGGGAGGGTAGGGGTCTTTAGGAGTGGTAGCGTGGGAATTAATGAAGTATTTATATGGTTATGATATGTTGTTTTGTGTGGTTTATGTATTTTTATAAATATTAAATAAAGAATAAAAAAAAATGATAATGTGTTCCCTGCCCACTAGCCTCCGCTACCCAAAGTGATACAGGTCTGGACAGGGAATTTTGATCACCCCTTTCTGGCCAAAGAGAGCCTGGTTTGGCTGTCTCCTAAGGCTATGCAATAACCCCCCTCTGAGTTCTGCCAAACATTCCAGATCTATGCTCTTGCACTTTGGAGTGTAGTACTAGACCTTGGGGAATTAGGTCAACAGCTTTGTATGTGAAACTGTTAAAATCACAGTACAAAAGTGACTGACACTATAATGGTCACCAAGAAAGGGGTCACAAATGGTATTTACATCAAATCCTTTAAATCAATGGTTGTCCAAAAATATGGGAGACCTGCGTAGCATGCTAGCCTCTATCCGAGATTTTTCTAGGAAAAAATAAAAATTAAAAATAAAAAGAAGGTCGATATGTGAATATATTAATAGTGCACATTGAAACTCAACCCCTTCTGGCTGGCGCTTTTGCCGGATCCGGACCCAATATCAGTCACTCACTCAGTTTTTCAGAATAATATTGATTCCACAACTATTGGTGTGGTTTGGGAAACGGCAAAAGCATATCTACGAGGACAGTTTATCCAAGTGATCTCTAAGATCAAAACCTCCACTAAACGATGGGAACAGTCAGTATTGGAGGAAGCCCTTAGGTCGGAAGTAAATTATATAGCTAACCCCACAGATGACACGAAAAGATTGTGGATTGTGGCCAATCCATGCTTAAGGATTTACCTTTACAGCTGGCAGAAAACAAAAGATTCTTTTTACAACAAAGCCACTTTGAGGAGGGGGAGTGTACAGGCCATATGTTAGCAATGCTGGCCAAATCACAGCAATCGTCTTCTCTCATAGGGGCTATAACTGACCCAATGGGTGTCTCATGCCACACCACCAAATCCATCAAGGATGTATTTAAATTATTTTTCCAAGATGTATACTCCTCAAAGGTTCAACCTTCACAGGACGATATTTGCTCTTTTTTAGACAAATATCCCATTCCATGTCTATCTGACTCAGATTCGGCCCTACTCAGTGCCCTTCTGACAGAGGAAGAATTGTTGGAAGCCATAGCTCACGCACAAAATAGTAGAGCACCTGGGACGGACGGACTCCCTGCGGAAGTGTATAAATGGTACGCATCACAATTCATCCCAATCCTCTTAAAAGTTTACAACCAGGCTTTTATAACAGGATCTCTCCCCGCATCTATGAATGAGGCCATTATTGTAGTACTTTTAAAACCTGGTAAAGATGCCCTATCCCCAGATTCATATAGGCCTATATCCCTACTCACGTTTGTTGGCCAGGGTCCTGGCTAATAGGTTGGCTAAATGTATTAAGATCATTCATAGAGACCAGTCCGGTTTTATACCTACAAGATCTACCTCTCAAAACCTACATAGATTATTTCTGAATCTACAAATTCCCGCTGATAATCCAGGTAATAGGGCCATCTTCTGCGTTCGACAGTGTGGAATGGCCCTATTTATGGGAAGTATTGGCTAGATTTGGTGTCGGTACACCTTTTTTTAAAATGGGTTCAACTATTATATAGTTCCCCGACAGCGAAAATGCGTATTAATGGGGAATTGTCAACCCCTTTCAGGCTACATAGAGGCACACGGCAAGGGTGCCCATTGTCACCCCTGTTGTTTGCCCTTGCCTTGGAACCCTTGGTCATACATATAAGGGCTTCACAGCATATTAAGGGGTTCCAACGTGGACCTCGACAGGACGTAATATCTTTGTACGCAGACGACCCACTGATTTACTTAGGTGACACTAGCAGCTCTCTCGAAAATGTTATGGCTCTGATAGCTGACTTTGGGAAACTGTCAGGATTTAGCATGAATTGGAACAAATCAGTACTTATGCCCTTAGACCCTTTGACGAAACCCTTACCTGACTGTGCTAAGGAAATAATAGTAGTTGAGGAATTTCGATACCTAGGCATACAGGTAATGCCTGACCCTAATAAATGTCTTGAACTGAGTCTGCCCCCCTTACTTAAAAAATTTAGACTGAAATGCTTGTCATGGAAAAAATGACCCCTTACGGTTACAGGAAGAGTTAACTTAACCAAAATGATATGGGCCCCACAACTTCTTTACATATTTCACAACTCCCCGATATGGATAACACATAAATGGTTTTCTCAAATAGATACTCAGTTTAGAGATTTAATATGGGGAAATAAACCTGCACGTATTAGTCTGAATTCCCTACAGTTACCTAAAGATCGGGGTGGAACGGCGGTACCACATGCCAGATACTATTTTATAGCCTCACAGATACAACATCTGAGTAATTGGTGGGGAATAGACTCTGCAGATCCAATTAGGTCTTTATTTATTCCAAAGGACACTAGTTTTTCTGCCTTATCCTACTTGGATGCAGGTCTTGTACATATGTCAGGCTCACTTCCCTCAATCAAATTACTGAATACTCTATGGAAATATATCAGGACTCATTTCAAAATACATGGGATATGTTCCTTCACTCCCCTATGGAGGAACATTTACTTTAAAGAACTCTTCAAACCTGAGGATTTTCATGCATGGGAAGAAGCAGGCATTCACTATATAGCACAATTGTATACCGGATCTATCCTCAAATCCTTCTCAGAGACGAATTCTCTCTCCACAATAATCAATTCTATAAATATCTCCAACTGAGATATGCAATCCAAAGTGAGAGCAGAATATAGTCTCTGGCCCAGTCATCACATCCTTTGATGATAGACGTCCTGCTGACAGATGAGAGGAGGGGCATAATATCCAGGGTATACACCAGGTTGATTAATCTTACCCATTATGCTAGTACACTACCCTGTAGACGAGGTTGGGAAAAAGATTTGGGATCTATCGATGGAGAGTTATGGGATTTGTGTATGGCATCTGCACCTTTGGTATCAGTATCTGCTTCTCAAAGATTATCTCATTTAGATTTACTGCATAGGGTATACAGAACACCAACTAGACTACATAAATGGGGACTAAGAGAAACACCATTGTGCCAAAAGCAATGTGGACAACATGGTGATCTATTACATATGTTGTAGAAGTGCCCAAAGCTCTTCAGGTATTGGCAGTATGTCCTTACTACTATTGCGAGTGTGTACCAGTTTCCATTACCACAGGATCCGGTGGTGTGCCTGCTTGGTGCCCTGGAGATTCCCTCTCTCACACCGAGCAGTCACATCGCTGTATTACGTCTGTTGTTTATTGCACGCAAAGCCATTGCGAGACACTGGATAACCCCGAGAATACCATCGGGTAGGCAATGGGTGGAACAGGTGAATAGATTGCTTATACGTGAGAAACGTACTTATCAACACCGTAATGTCCTGAAAAAATGTTATATAATGTGGCAACCATGGTTGGATACTCCAGGTTTAGGCCCAACCCAGTTGGTGATGGACAGGCTTTTACAAATGTAAGTTTAGGAATAAGGGAGTTCGAGTAGATTATAGATGGGTAAAATGCATAAGCATGAAGAGATCTGGGTGAAGCACTGAGGTGGAGATACCATACTCCTTTTTTAAAAATATAATTTGTTAAAAATAAGTTTATTCCCCCATGGGGTACAGTTATTTCACTTTTCTTCTGGTCCTGGTTTGTTAATCTACAGATATGTTGATTGGCTATGCTTAGGACCAAGTTGTAGAGTTCACTTAGAGCCCTTGCACACGGGGGCGGCGTCGGCGGTAAAACGCCGCTATTAATAGCGGCGTTTTACCATCGGTATGCGGCCGCTAGCGGGGCGGTTTTACCCCCCGCTAGCGGCCGAGAAAGGGTTAAAAACCACCGCAAAGCGCCTCTGCAGAGGCGCATTGCCGGCGGTATAGCCGCGCCGTCCCATTGATTTCAATGGGCAGGAGCGGTAAAGGAGCGGTATACACACCGCTCCGAAGATGCTGCTAGCAGGACTTTTATTACCGTCCTGCCAGCGCATCGCTCCAGTGTGCAAGCCCTCGGGGCTTTCACACAGGAATACATGCAGCGGCACTTTCGGGGCGGTTTGCAGGCGCTATTATTAGCGCAATAGCGCCTGCAAACCGCCCCAGTGTGCAAGGGCTCTTAAGTGTGTGGCATAAAATCGCTATCTATATACTCATAAAGGTATATGCTGTCTTACTCTTACAAAAGTATTCCATGACTGAGTATGTTTGTACCCGGGTCTGTAACTATTAATATGCATGTTCTCTAACTGTATGTATATTTCCTGATTTTGTTCAATAAACTCTTTTCTGATTTAAAAAAAATAGTGCATATTACACTTTCTTAAATTTTAGACCAGCTGAAGATCCGTTACTGAAAAGGTTTTCAAAATCTATTTCCAGAAGACAACCTCCTGCAGTAAAGGTTTTTCCACAGAGGGTCTAGCAGTGCTCCTAAAACACTTCAGTGCTCTCCTTTGAGCCCATGGAACAGTTCTCAGACCGGTTCTCTTGGTGGCCCTAGCCCCAGCCAGAGAAGTTAGTTTTGTCCATTGCAGCTCCTTTTTTGTCTGTTTTTCCAGAAGTAATTAATCATTCTTAGAGAAAAACCAGGGTTCCTTCCCAAAGTAGCCACTGCCTTTTATAAGTCACAAGACTATCATTGCATCTTTCTGTAATAATCCAGCAAATGAAGAGTCTGGGACGTGAGAAAAGCTATCCTAACTTACCTAAAAATTTCTAAAAATTGGCGGTCTTACAACTTTTCTTACAGTATGCAGGAATGAAAAGTGGCCAAGGGGCTTTCGAGAACGCCATAACTAGATGGATAAAACATGCAATTAAAGAAGCATACAGTATAGTTCACAAAGGCTGGACACTCCAGTCAGAGCACGCTCTGTAAGAGCCAATCGCCACCTCCGTGGAAGAAAAAGCAGGATGACCGCCAAGGCAGCCACTTGGATGAGTTGCAGCACATTTCTCAAGCTACACAATGGATTTATTCTCTAGCCAAGACCAAGTATTTGGCAAAAAAAAAAAAAAAAAGTCCTGCAAGCTGTGCCCTCAACCAGATAGGGATTTTTCACTTTTGCTTTCCTGTGCTGTTCTGGAAGATGATTCAGGCTGGGTTCACACCATCACCGCATCCGTCTCACAGCAGGGGTCCGGTGCATTCAGGTTCACCGTTTCAGGTGGGATTTAAGCCCGAATTTTGGGCTGAATTTGGACCTGAAACAGACCAAAAGATGCAGAGCGCTTTTGTGCAAAACGCACCGACCCGCTGCGGAGATATGTGAACCGACTCCATAGAGAGGCAGTCAAAATCTCCTGCTATTGCGAATTGGATGTGTGAATCCACATCCAATTTGCAATGGTGTGAACCCAGCCTAAAGTAAAACTAAGTAAGTTACCTGGTACCTTCATTTAAAAAAATCTTCCAGGACAGCAGAGTATTCCTACCCCAGAAGTAAATTGTATTTGTACAGTGGGGCAAAAAAGTATTTAGTCAGCCACCAATTGTGCAAGTTCTCCCACTTAAAAAGATGAGAGACGCCTGCAATTGTCATCATAGGTATACCTCAACTATGAGAGACAAAATGTGGAAACAAATCCAGACAGACAATCACATTGTCTGATTTTTGAAAGAATTTATTTGCAAATTATGGTGGAAAATAAGTATTTGGTCAATATCAAAAGTTCATCTCAATACTTTGTTATATATCCTTCGTTGGCAATGACAGAGGTCAAACGTTTTTTGTAAGTCTTCACAAGGTTGTCACACACTGTTGCTGGTATGTTGGCCCATTCCTCCATGCAGATCTCCTCTAGAGCGGTGATGTTTTGGGGCTGTCGCTGGGCAACACGGACTTTCAACTCCCTCCAAAGGAGTTCAATGGGGTTGAGATCTGCAGACTGGCTAGGCCACTCCAGGACCTTGAAATGCTTCTTACAAAGCCACTCCTTCGTTGCCCGGGCAGTGTGTTTGGGATCATTGTCATGCTGAAAGACCCAGCCACGTTTCATCCTCAATGCCCTTGCTGATGGGAGGAGGTTTGCACTCAAAATCTCACAATACATGGATGGCCCCATTCATTCTTTCATGTACATGGATCAGTCGTCCTGTTCCCTTTGCAGAAAAACAGCCCCAAAGCATGATGTTGCCACCCCCATGCTTCACAGTAGGCATGGTGTTCTATGGTTGCAACTCAGCATTCTCTCTCCTCCAAACACGACGAGTTGTGTTTCTACCAAACAGTTCTTCTTTGGTTTCTTCTGACCATATGACATTCTCCCAATCCTCTTCTGGATCATCCAAATGCTCTCTAGCAAACCTCAGACGGGCCTGGACATGTACTGGCTTAAGCAGGGGGACACGTCTGGCACTGCAGGATCTGAGTCCCTGATGGTAGCCTTTGTTACGTTGGTCCCAGCTCTCTGCAGGTCATTCACTAGGTCCCCCCGTGTGGTTCTGCGATTTTTGCTCACCATTCTTGTAATCATTTTGACCCCACGGGGTGAGATCTTGCATGGAGCCCAGATCGAGGGAGATTATCAGTGGTCTTGTATGTCTTCCATTTTCTAATTATTGCTCCCACAGTTGATTTCTTCACACTAAGCTGCTTGGCTATTGCAGATTCAGTCTTCCCAGCCTGGTGCAGGTCTACAATTTTGTTTCTGGTGTCCTTCGACAGCTCTTTGGTCTTCACCATAGTGGAGTTTGGAGTGTGACTGTTTGAGGTTGTGGACAGATGTCTTTAAGGGTCGGTTCACACATGGGCAACACGACTTTAGCGCGACTTTGTACCGCGACTTCAACGCGGCTTCAGCGCGACTTTAGCGCGACTTCGGCAAATTACGAGGCGACTTGAAGTCGCCTCCATGACAGGCGACTTCGCCTGTGGCCAATCACCTCTCTGGGAGGGAGGGGGGAGGGAGGGGTTTTCTCTGCAAAGTCGCTTGAGAGATCCGACTTGCAGGCGACTTACATTGAGTTGAATGGGTACAAGTCGCCTACAAGTCGGATAGAAGTAGTACAGGAACCTTTTCTGAAGTCGGAGCGACTTCAGTAGTGTCAATTAAGACGCTCCCATTGCCTACCATGATAATCTAAATGCAAAGCGACTTGGGGCAACTTGGGGCGACTTGAGGGCGTACAAGTCGGATCCCAAGTCGCCCCAGTGTGAACCGACCCTTATACTGATAACAAGTTCAAACAGGTGCAATTAATACAGGTAATGAGTGGAGGACAGAGGAGCCTCTTAAAAGAAGAAGATACAGGTCTGTGAGAGCCAGAAATCTTGCTTGTTTGTAGCTGACCAAATACTTATTTTCCACCATAATTTGCAAATAAATTCTTTCAAAAATCAGACAGACAATGAGATTGTCTGGATTTGTTTCCACATTTTGTCTCTCATAGTTAAGGTAGAACTATGATGTCAATTACAGGCCTCTCATCTTTTTAAGTGGGAGAACTTGCACAATTGGTGGCTGACTAAATACTTTTTTGCCCCACTGAATGTGTCTGCTATGATAATGCAGTTAGTCATTTGCCTTTGGTTCTTTCTATATTATGAATGCCAACAGGTATAGCTTATGTTTTTTAAATTAAAGCCTTATGTTTCTTGTTTTAGGTGGACGTTCCCACTTTCTCATGTGCTGTCCTGAAGATTCCTGGAAATGAAGTTACCAGGTAACTAACTTTGTCTTCTTCCTATGACAGGGTGACAGCACTGTTCAGTCTGCAGTGAATCAGGCAGCAGAAATGAAACCCTAGGGACTGGGTAGTCTAAAGCCGGCCATAGATGGTCTGAATCTCATCCGATTCCTGCTGAATTCGAACCATGTATGGGAAGGCTGAATGTACTAAAGTTGATCGATCTATCAACTTGGGTACAACCAGCCTGTCGGATTTCACATGCGATTATTGCTAGTGCCCGTTATTGCCACTAGCAATAATCACTGTGTTCTCCCGGCAGGGATGGGTTCCATCATCAACACTGACTGTGTAGATGGGGAAATAAAGTGATTTTTCCACAGGTCACAGGAAATTAAATTGCTCAGTCTATGGCCAGCCTTAAGTCTAGTACACACCATCAGGTTTTTTTTTTGTTCAACCCAACAAATAAAACCTGACAGCTCAGGTCGGAGTAACTGTAATATCAAGTTCTGATAGGGGGGATGCGCCCTCCTCCCGGCCAGCACTCTCAGCCATTGGCTGGGAGCACTGATCAGGAGCCGGTCGGCTGCTGGTTTTCCAGCATGCTCGTTCGACAGAATCCGTCATCTGTCGGACTGGCTACCATACACACACTGGCCGGATGTCGGATGGTTTTTATCGAATCGGCCAATGTTGCCTGGCATTTGACCCGTGTGTCCTAGGCTTCTGACAGACTTGTAGTGTAAAATTGACTTTAATAGATAAACTTCATAAAGTTCAACCAATTTTTAAGCAACCATTTTTTTTTTTTTTTAAAAGTCAAAACTAGTTGATTAAAAGCTGACAAAGGAACAGGTCTAAAAACAGCCCAAAGAAACTTATCTCAAGACAAGTACTTCTGCATTTTACCAAGGAAAATAAAATAAGGAAAAATGTCCAGCATCTTTATACAAGTGAAAACACTTTGAAACCTAAGTCTAAGGCTGTGCATCTTTGTCTCCGTTTCAGGGCCGAATTCAGGCAAAGATTCTGCCCTGATCGTCCCTGAAACGGAGAACAGGGATGGACAGCATTGCTGTGCGATCCGTGGCCGGTTTAGGTGTGAACCGAGCCTGAAAGTAAGGAAGTATGGAGGCTTTCACTGCTAAACTCTCCCTTGGCTGTCACATTTATCCTTTCCCTTCATTACTGCAATTCACTGACCTAGAACAAGAATGCAGATCAGGAAAATCAGAGAGAGTGCAGTCAGAACTATGGATCTGCATACTTCTTCCAGGACAGGGATCTGATACACAAGCCATTGTTACAGCAGACATTTAGGCATTTTAGTAGAGGGCAGCAGTTGCCACCTCCATTCTTCCTTGACCAGTTTTTTAAATTGTGGTTGTATTCAAAGGAGTTCAATTTATTACTGGCTTTTACTCAATCCTGGGAACTTCAGATGGACAACTCTCCATACTAGGGTACACAGTTTTGTCCTCACTCATTTTGCTCCACTCTCGAATGTAAATAATATTTATAAATGCAGTCCAAGTACAAGATATAGCAACAGCAGGACAGAGCACGCAAGGATCACACATGTGGACCACTTCAGTCCCAAAAGGTATAAGAAGCTGGTCAGTTGTAAATAGACTTAAAACGACAGGGGGGCTGCAGATTATACAATACATTTGCACACTGAAAATAGATGCAGTATACAAACCAGTTCTATGGACTGCAGGATGCCGACAGTACATTACTGAGAACAGGCTTGAGGCCCTTTTGTTTCCCCAATGTAACTTTACTAGTCTGAGCTGGAGAGAACAGAGTGCACCAACACAGAAAGTAGCCAATAGTGTTGTTTTTATTTTCTTAGTGGAAAGGACACTTGATTCTGCCATTAACCATTAACCCATACATGCAGTTTCTACACTACAATTTCTAATAAATATTCAGTTGGAAGAGGGGGGTTCTTGCTGATCTGCTCCAGACAAGTGCATGAAGAGGTCTCCAAGTTCGGTTACATCATCCTCAGTGGTAGGAATACTTCTGTGCTCTCGATCTTCAATGAAATCCCACAGTCTAACCGCATTAAAGAACTGTACAGAAACCAAGAACAAGTTAAAAAAAAAAAAGTTAGGACCCATTCATACTGAAGTGGTGTATTAACACACACATTAAAGTATTAATGCAACACAGCTCCAACGCACATGCCTTGCAGCGCAACACAATGCACAGCCATTTGGATGAGCTGCCTTAAACGCAAGAAAGAGAAAAGAGGTGAATGATACAGATGAAGTACTGTACAAGTATTCACCTCATTGCTCATCATAATTTGTTTTTATATTAAATAGGTTAGTTCACCTTTAAATTAAAAAATAATAACCTACACATTCCAGCTTCTCTAGCATGTAAAAAGCAGTTCAGGATAAGAAAAAAACCCTAGTTAGACTTACCGGTGACAGTATTTCTACGAGCCTTTCAGGACAGCACCTTGAACAGAGCGCAGCTCCACCTCTTAGACAGAAAACACTGCGTGACAGCGCCCCTTTAAAAAGCAGCTGCTTCCACCATGCCGTCAGTTGTTACCGAGAAATCCTCCTACATGCTGGAAAATATAATCAGACAATTACCAGGTCCTACAATTATATTTTACATATGATAACCAAGGGAGGGAAGTAGGCTGCTGTCCTGAAAGGCTCGTAGAAATACCGTCACCGGTAAGTCTAACTAAGGTTTTCTCCCTTCGCCTTTCAGGACAGCACCTTGGAGAGGATAACCGAGAAACTTACTTCAGGGTAGGACTACTGCCTGCAAAACCTTCCTACCAAATGATTGGTCCGAGGCTGATAGTAGATCCAAGCGGTAGTGCCTTATGAAGGTCGAAAAACTGGACCATGTGGCAGCCTTGCAGATTTGCTCAGGAGATGCCCCGGCCCTTTCTGCCCATGATGCCGCCACTGCTCGAGTAGAATGAGGTAATACCCCTTCCGGAGGTTCCAGACCCAAAGATTTGTATGCCTCTTTAATGGCTTGCTTTAACCATCTTCCGAGGGTGCTCTTGGAAGCTTTACCTCCTTTGTGAGTACCTTCCATTAAAACAAAGAGTGAAGATGACTTTCTGATTTCCTTTGTTCTTTCCAGATATTTAAGCAGACACCTCCTGACATCAAGAGTATGGAAACTTCTACTCCTGCCCCCGAAGGTAAAGGACAAAAAGTAGGGAGAATGATTACCTGTGTACGGTGAAAAACTGAAGCCACCTTTGGTAGAAATGCTGGATCCGTCCTTAAGACTACCCTATCCTGTAGACATCTCATAAAGGGCTCTTTAATTGAAAGGGCTTGTAACTCACTAATTCTACGTGCGGAAGTTACTGCTACCAGTAAAATAGTCTTTAACGTCAAGAAACGTAATGATGCTTCTTCTATGGGTTCAAACGGTGCCTTAGTTAGTCCCTGAAGAACTAAAGATAAATCCCATTTGGGAAAATTAACAGGTCTAGGCTTTACTTTTGCCATTGCCCTAAAAAATCTGATTATTAAAAGATTCCCCTGACAGGGTTCTTTCCAAAAAAACTGATAAAGCAGCTACCTGCGTCTTGAGCGTACTTGCTGCTAACCCCTTCTCCAATCCCTCTTGAAGAAATTCCAAAACTGAAAATGTGGTACGAAAATCAAAGTTTTTACTGGAACACCAAGAATTATAGATCTTCCAGACTTTAAAGTAAATGTCTCTCGTCACTTTTTTTCTACTTGCAAGAAGGGTAGAAATAAGCTTCTCCGATAAACCCTTCTGTCTTAAGATTTGTTCTTCAGAAACCAAGCTGTTAGTTTGAGATAAGCTGGATCTGGATGGAGAATTTGGCCCTGACTCAACAGATCTGCCCTGATTGGTAATCTCCAAGCAGGTTTCACTGAGAGGTTCATCAAGGTTGAAAACCAGGGTCTTTTCGGCCAATAAAGAGCTATTAATATTAGCTCCGTGGGCTCCAATCTGAATTTGGCTAACACCTTTGGTATCAGTTGAAACGGGGGAAAAAGCGTAGGACAGATGGAAGTCCCACTTGTGAGCTAACGCATCTACTCCAAGAGCTACAGGACGTGGTCAGGGGATATGGGCGGCGTCCTGACGCACCGCTTAAATACAGAAAAATCCCACCTCTGAGACAGGATGACTTGGGCGCCATCCCATCTAAGGGAAACACTAAGGGCAAATAGATAATAATGCTTCATGTCCATAATAGACATACCAAGACGTAGTGGCAATGAGTGATTCAACAGAGCCAAATCTAAAAAATGAGTGTCAAAGACCCATCAAAATTAAAAAATTCTATTAAGGAAGCCCAATAGAAATAATAAAAAAAAAATATTAAATATAAAAGTATATATAAAATTAGCACCGCTAGCAAAACAGTTTGTAAGCGGTCATTGAGGGTCATAGCCCAAATAACTTAGGTCAATAAACCTGAGCCATTACTTCAATGTTTAATACATCATAACCCTTAAGTGGCTAACAAGATGTATACCAATATCCCTCCAGTGCAGTCATTATAAATGTTCATAAAAACTGACCCTAAATTATAACGTCTCCCTGAAATGAAAGGGCACCCTATGACAGGAAAGTAATACAAACAGCAAATATTAGGTCTTAACTATTTCTTGCAACATCAACAAATGCTATAAACTATTGAGGGACATCCTGGGGTCCACACATTCAAAAGATCCCAAAACAGGTACATGGACATATCCTATCACAATCAGAATATCAGTAACCCAAAATATCTAGGAGTTATCGATAAAGGAATCAACATCTACATCGATGTTGAGGCCAAAGAGGGTATAGGTCTTTAGCTTATGAACCCAAGCCATCTCAAGTCTTGAGATGCTTCTAACAAGAACGCTGCCCCTCCAATGGGGCCTAAATTTATCAATTCCCAGGAAGATGGTACCTATGGGGTCCCTGCCATGAGCAGTCAAGTAATGTTTCGATACAGAGTGCTTGGTGAATGCTCTCCTGATATTATTAATGTGCTCATTTAAAACGCACCTGCAGGGGTCTTTTAGTCCGGCCCACATACTGCAGGCCACATGGGCACTGCAGCATATAAAACGACCCCCCCCGAGGTGGAACATGTGATAAAAGGCTCAATGGTGAAAGATTTTTGGGTACAGGTGGAGGTAAAATTCACAGACCTTCTACTCCTGCACCCGTTAATAGAACAAACCTGACACCTCCTACATTGATAGTACCCGGTTAATTCTGAAAAGAAGGTAGGCCTAGTGGTGGGAGGGTCAAAGATGTTAGGTGCCACTTTGTCTTTAAGTGACGGTGCCCCCCTGAAAACTACTTGAGGTTTGTCTGGTAGGATGGATGTCAACACCCTATCATTTTTAAGGATATGCCTATACTTAATAATATGTTTGACCTTAGAGTGTTGGCAGGTAAAATCAGTAACAAAGGGACAGCGATAAGAAGCATCAACTGGACCCTCGGCTCGCACGGTAAGTAAATCCTTACGATCCACTTTGACCACTTGGTCCAAGGTGCTAGCAACGAAGTCGGGAGAATAACCCTTAGCAACAAACCTCTGGGTTAGGATCTGTGCCCGAGTCTGAAAAGTGGCAACATCAGTGCAATTCCGTTTTGATCGGAGAAACTGGCTCTTAGGCACAGATCTGAGCCATGAAGCATGGTGGCAGCTATCATGGGGGATGAAAGAGTTCCTATCCATCGGTTTGAAGTATGTGGAGGTGACGAATTCATTGTTGCGTATAGAAATGGTGAGGTCCAAAAAGTGAATCTGCTCACAGCTAGCCTCATAATTGAGCTGGATACCCCTATCGTTATCATTGAGAAAACACATGTATTCGGATAGGTCAGAATCAGTACCGTCCCACAGGAGGAGGATATCGTCTATATAACGAACCCACAAGGCCACCTGGGGCCTTGGCTGGGCATAGACGACATCCTCCTCCCATCTGGCCATTAATAAATTCGCCATGCTGGGGGCATATTTAGCCCCCATTGCAACCCCTTTATCCTGGCGATAATAATTCCCATCAAACCAAAAGAAATGAGTGGCTGCAAACTCTAATAATAGCATAATAAATCCAATTTGTTCATCAGGGAGATTGGATAACCGGTTGAGATGTTCCAAAACGCCCTCCAAACCCAATTGATGGGGAATTACCGTGTATAGGGAAGTGACATCGGCTGTCACCAATATCATCCCTTCCTTCGGTGTAAGGTTGGAGAGGAGATTAATGACATCCCGAGTGTCCTTAACATAGAAACTCATTATGCGCACTAAAGGCTGTAGATAAAAGTCAGTTTTTATGAACATTTATAATGACTGCACTGGAGGGATATTAGTATACATCTTGTTAGCCACTTAGGGGTTATGATGTATTATTAAACATTGAAGTAATGGCTCAGGTTTATTGACCCAAGTTATTTGGGCTATGACCCTCAATGACCGCTTACAAACTGTTTTGCTAGTGGTGCTAATTTTACATAGACTTTATATTTAATAATTTTTTTATTATTTCTATTGGGCTTCCTTAATAGATTTTTTCAATTTTGATGGGTCTTTGACACTCATTTTTTAGATTTGGCTCTGTGTTGAATCACTCATTGCCACTACGTCTTGGTATGTCTATTATGGACATGAAGTATTATTATCTATTTGCCCTTAGTGTTTCCCTTAGATGGGATGGCGCCCAAATCGTCCTGTCTCAGAGAGGCGGGATTTTTCTGTATTTAAGCGGTGTCAGGACGCCGCCCGTATCCCGTGACCACGTCCTGTAGTGACGAAACGACGTAGGGAGGAGGAGCTATGTCCTGACGACACCGCTACACATCTAGTCCCGGAAGTTACGGGTTGTTCTGGAGCCGGCCGGCTTTTCTTTTTGCTGATTTATATCTGACGATTTGTATGCTATGTGGAGTATCTTGTGTTTTTTACTGTAAATATACCATCCGGCTTATGGAGAGGGTTCCTTTGGACACTATGTCATCCAGGGCCTGCTTCTAAGATCCCGGGCTGGGGTTACAGCCGTTTGCTCATTGAGGACCCTGTAACAATGGATCCTCTGGTAAGCGGCAGAATTTTTTGAAGGTGGAGGTTTCATCTATGCACCCCATTCACTTCAACAAGATTTCTTTCACCTGTCACCTTCGGATATTTTTCTGGTTTCGCATAATTTGTTTTTTTAATATATGGACTAATTTTTTTGGGAATATTACGTTTATATTTCACCTTTTTTACTGCGCACTGATTGTATGGACATTCTTTTGCGCTCACAAATTTGGTCTATTGTTACATTCAATATCACTTTGTTTGCTCTGTGTTTTATTTTCAAGATTTATCTGTGACATTCATTTTTGCTGCCCTTACCACATTATTAGCGCAACTTTTTTTCTATTCCGATTGTGCTGTATAACACTGTAGTCGCTGCTTTTGTACACTTTGATTGTTAGCGCACTATTTTTTTTTTTTACATTTGTTAAATATAATACTGCCGTCATATTGTCTGACAATATTTGGACATGTTGATTCACTAGAAATTCCCGGAAGGAGAGGAGGATTAGGTGAACAGCCTGTAATGCCGCGTACACACGGTCGGACTTTTCGTCTACAAAAGTCCGACAGCCTGTCCGACAGACTTCCGGCGGACTTTCAGCGGACTTGCAGCAGACTTTCTAACGAACGGACTTGCCTACACACGACCACACAAAAGTCCGACGGATTCGTACGTGATGACGTACACCGGACTAAAATAAGGAAGTTCATAGCCGGTAGCCAATAGCTGCCCTAGCATGGGTTTTTGTCCGTCGGACTAGCATACAGACGAGCGGACTTCGGGGTCCGTCGTACTTACGACGTAAAGATTTGAAGCATGCTTCAAATCTAAAGTCCGTCGGATTTTAGGCTAAAAAAGTCCGTTGAAAGTCCGGAGAAGCCCACACACGATCGGATTACCAGCCAGCTTTAGTCCGTCAGCGTCCGTTGGACTTTTGTAGACGAAAAGTCCGACCGTGTGTACGCGGCATAACTCTCTCCAATTTGAAGATCTTCTCACCTCTGGTTTGGTCCAAACTCCCTGAATTGTTTTTTCTTCCAGATGAGCTCCCCATCCCCATGCGCTGGCATCTGTAGTCAGCCTTCTGGTTACCGGAAAGGCCCAAGGAAGCCCTTTTGAAAGGTTTCCTTGGTTCCTCCACCACCAGAGCGATCTTTTTGCTCTTGCCCCCATGTTGAATTTCTTCTCCAGAGATTCCTGGTATGACCAATTCATCAGAATATCTGATTGCAGAGGATGGGCATGCAACCTGGCCCACTGTACCGAAGGAATTGCCGCTGTCAACAGTCCCAGAGCGGACATGGCTTGTCTTACAGAGATCTCTGCGTTGGATGGAAACGTTTTCAGGGTCAACTGCATGCATCTTCTCTATTTTCCCCTGGGGTAGAAAAATTCTCTGTTCTATCGAGTCTATTTCGTACCCCAGAAACCTTACCCTTTGAGATGGTATTAAGTTTGACTTCTGAAGATTGAGAAGCCATCCCAAACTTCTTAGATGTGTTTGAACTGTCTGTAGGTTGACCTCTACTTGACCCTTTGAGTCTGCAAAAAAAGTAGCAGGTCGTCCAAATAGGGTACTATTGAAATCCCCTTCAGCCTCAGGGGCTCCAAAGATTCCGCCATCACCTTTGTGAATACCCTGGGAGAGGAGGAAAGACCGAAAGGCAGAGCCCCCCCCCCCCCCCCCCCCCAGATTGACTGCGAGACGCAGGAACCTTTGTGATGGGGGCGCTATTGGTATATGGAGATAGGCATCTCTCAAATCGATGGAAGCCATATGACATTTAGGGGTTAGCAAGTTCCTCACTGAGAAAATCGTATCCATCCTGAATTTTTTGTATTTTATGGATCAATTTAGAACCTTCAAATTGAGAATCAGGCGGAACTTTCCTGATGGCTTTTTGACCAGAAAAATGTGGGAGTAAAACCCCTTCCCCTCTTGATCTTTCGGAACCTGGGAAATTACCTTCTGTTGCATCAGTACCTGTAACAGACTTCATGGCCAGAGCCTTTTCCCGATCCTTTGGCAGGTTTGTGATGTAAAACCGATTTGGGGGGCTTTGTGAGAATTCCAATTGATAACCCTTTTTGATTAACCCCAGAACAAAAGGACTCTGTTGTTTTTTTCCCAAATTGGTAAGAAGTCCTGTAGTCTCCCCCCTACTAGATGGTCATTGTTTTTTAGGGGTTTGTTCTGGGGTTCTAAAGAGTACCCCACCTCTACCTCTTCCTCTCTGAGAAGACCAGGGTCTCTTCTGTGTCTGGTCCTTTTCGGCTTGTCGAAAAGGACGAACATTTTTCCTCTGCTGTACCGTTTTCTTCTTCTGTGGGAAAGCTGCTTTCTTATCTGCTGTCCTGTCAAGGACAGTCTCCAGTTCTGGCCCGAACATCAGGTCTCCTGTAAAGGGAATTCCTCGCAGTTTTACTTTAGAAGCTCCCCTGACCAGGTCTTTAGCCAGAGTGCTCTTCTTGCTGAGTTAACAGGCGCAGAGGACCTTGCCAACATCCTGATAGATTCTGCAGAGGCATCTGCCATATATTTTTTTACTGCCTCAAGCAGGGTAGGGAAGGACTCCAATAAGTTTTTTCTGGAGGTACCTGCAACTACATGATTTTTAAGTTGATCTAACCAACACTCCAGATTCCTAGCCACAACTGTAGCCGCCATTGCTGGCTTAAGATTAGCTAGAGATGAGTCCCAGGCTTTCTTCAGTAGCCCATCTGCCCTCTTATCTATAGCATCTTTGAGAATACCCATGTCCTCAAAAGCTAAATCAGTTTTCCTAGATACTTGAGAAAAAGCAGCATCTATCTTTGTTTTTTTATTCCACAACAGTTCCTCATTCTCCTCAAAAGGAAACCTCCTCTTGAGGGCTTTAGAAAAGAACTGTCCTTTCTCTGGATCCTTCCATTCTTTTTCTTCAGGCAGGCTTTTTCTTCCTGGATCTCCAGGGTAGTATTATTATAATAATTATACAGGATTTATATAGCGCCGACAGTTTACGCAGCGCTTTACAACATTAGGGCAGACAGTACAAGTACAATACAATTCAATACAGGAGGAATCAGAGGGCCCTGCTCGTTAGAGCTTACAATCTAGGAGGGAGGGTCAAGTTATACAAAAGGGTAATATCTGTGGGGGATGAGCTAATGGAGAAAATAGTGCAGTTGTTAGATGGAGGCAGGATAGGTTTCTCTGAAGAGGAAAGTTTTCAGGGATCGCCTAAAAGTGGATAAATTTGGAGACAGTCTGACAGATTGGGGTAGGGAATTCCAGAGGATAGGCGAGGCTCAGGAGAAGTCCTGGAGGCGGATATGGGAGGAGGTGATGAGGGAACTAGAGAGCAGGAGGTCTTGGGAGGAACGGAGATGGCGATTAGGTTGGTATTTTGAGACTAGGTTAGTGATGTAGCTGGGGGCAGAGTTGTGGATGGCTTTGTAACTTATTGTTAGTATTTTGAATTTAATTCGTTGGGCGAGTGGTAGCCAATGGAGGGATTGGCAGAGAGGGGTAGCAGACACTGAGTGGTTTGTAAGGTGGATGAGTGTGGCAGCAGCATTCATAATGGACTGAAAGGGGGATAGTCTATTTGAAGGTAAGCCAATGAGGAGTGAGTTGCAGTAGTCGGGAACCTGGGCACCTGCATCCACCATTGCTGCTGACGATTCTGCTGTCTCCATAGTGAAATCCGCAGCTGCTGCACTGTGTACAAGGCTCCATGTGCCAAACAAAAGGAAGTCCCGGCCAGAGGACCCGCCCCTTCCTCCTGCGTTCCAGCAGCAGGAACCAATCGCTGCTACGCCCCGCAGGAAGTCTCCGCCCACCGGAACTGGCGTCATCCGCTGTCCGGGATTTGGCGCCGCCATGCAGAGGCCTGGCATGGACGCTCTTACTGAGCACAACCGCGGCCCCCGAACACCCCGGGTGGAAAAACTTCCGGCAGACCATTACTCCTGTGAGCCGGAGAAGGAAGGGACACCGGAGCACCCCCCTCACGTGCGGGAAGGAGCTGGGCTGGTCTGAGTACCCAAACATGGAGGTCCTGCCAAAACCCTCTCCTTGGAGAGAGCACAGCCCCTCTGGTTCCCCAAGCAGTGCTTCCACCATGGCGGAGGAAACACAAAAACTGACGGCATGGTGGAAGCAGCTGCTTTTTAAAGGGGCGTTGTCATGCAGTGTTTCCTGTCTAAGAGGTGGAGCTGCGCTCTCTCCAAGGTGCTGTCCTGAAGGGCGAAGGGAGAAAAATGGCTTGTTTTCCAATGCACACCTGTAGGTTTAAACAAACAAACAAAAAAAAAATGAATATTTATACTTACCTGCTCTGTGTAATGGTTTTAAACAGAACAGCCCCAGTCCTCCTTGCGTCCCTTGCCAGCACTCTGGGCTCCTCCCCCCGATGAGTGCCCACAGAGCAACGTGCGTGCTGTGGGGGCACTTGTGTGTGCTCGCTCCTGAGCTGCCTCTGTGTGACTATAAGGCGCACAATACCTCTCTGCAAAACTCCTGTGGAAAATTTCTTGAAGGGTAAATGTAGGGTCACCCACTCTAGAAGTTTTAAATGCAGGCTAGAGAGAAGCCACAAAAGGGCCTACATGTACTGTATATTAAAGTGGTTCTAAAGCCTCAAAGTTTTTTACCTTCATGCATGAAGGAAAAAAATACCTTCAGTGTGTGCAACTCCCTCCTCAGGCCCCCCCTAATACTTACCTGAACCCAATTTAGTGGTGTGCACAGGAGCCTCAGTTCTCCCGGGTCTCTCCCTCCTCATTGGCTGAAGCACAGCAGCCACTGGCTCCTGCTGCTATCCAGTGAGGAGGGGGTGGGGAGGGGCTGAGCTGCGTTGTTTGTCTTATAGTCACACAGAGGCAGTTCAGAAGCAAGAACACACACACACACACACACACACGTGCCCCCAGAGAACGCAGCTTGCTCTGTGGGCACTCATCAGGGGGGGGGGGGGGGGTCGGGGGGGGAGAGCCCAGAGTGCTGGCAGGGGACCCAAGAACTGGGGCTGTTTTGTTCAAAACCATTACACAGTGCAGGCAAGTATAAATGAAATTTTTATTATTTTATATTTTTTCTTAAATCAGAACCTTTAGTATTACTTTAAGCATTTTTTTTTTTTTTTTTAAACCTAGGGACTACCCTTAAATATACAAGAAAAGCTGGAATGCATAGGTAATTTTTACGTAAAAAGGTGAACACTTTAAAGATCTAAATACTTAAATTTGTCACTCAGTTTGCCACAAAAATTGTGCAACTATATAACTGATAAAAAATTTACAGCAGAAAATGTTTAGTGATTATTCAACCGAGCTTAGAATCAATTAGGAGGAATAAACTCTAAAACAAAATGTATGCAAAACACCATACACTTTAAAAGGATAGGTACTCTATCATGAAGAAAAAACCTGTGTGGTAAGCACTGATGCAAGCTGGCATTTTCCGGCTTCTGCAACATACTAGTACCAGAGCGTTCAGGCAATACGTGCTTCCAGAGCTTAATCACACAGGTGTTTTGCTTTGACCAATTTTTCCTTTCTACAACAGGGAAGGAGATGTCAGCACACTGTGTCGGTCTTTTTACTGACTGGGGTTTTAAAAGTATCCATGCTATAGCAAAAGTGATTTTTTTTTGGGTAGATGCATTTTCCAAGTGTAACTGAGGTTTAACAGGAGGGAATCTTTATTTTAGATCCTTAGTTGATTTACTTCTTTTGACAGAGGTAGACCATACTGCTGAAAGTATGAGTACCATGTGGGACAGACTTCCTACTACAATCACGTCTCAGCATTGGAATGGGAAACATTACATCACCCTACTCAGGCATTTCTTCATATCAACCATGTCACTTTATTCTAAAGTTACTCAGGCGAGATATACAGGTAAAAGAGCAGTGCACATCCCTTTCCTGCACTGCTGAATATATATATATATATATATATATATATATATATATATATATATATATATATATATCTATATCTATCTATATCTATCTATATCTATCTATATCTATCTATATCTATCTATATCTATCTATATCTATCTATATCTATCTATATCTATCTATATCTATCTATATCTATCTCTTTACATGCATTCATGTATGTTGCATTGTGTTAAAATGCAGACAGGATGCCTTTTAATGCCACAGCACACTGCAACGCACATGTACACAACACTGTTGTGACTGAAGTACAGAGAAAACCACTATTTTAGATTTGCCCCTGCGTTGATCCGAAGCAGAAAAATGTAGATCACTGGTGTGAATGAGCCCTCTAATTAGTAATATGGGCACTTCAGGCATGTGGCACTTTTCCAGGAATCTTACACAAGATGAAACATTTAGTATAGGGCATTCTCTGTGGATTGACGTCATTTTCAGTGCAGAATCTTGGAAAAAGCAAGTCTAGCACAAAGGGATGACATTTATGCAAAATACCATTTATAAATGGATAATTTGTCATAGCTTTAGGGAAGTTAAATTAGTATTAATAGGTTTAGATAATAGTCTGAAAATGAATAGTATTTCCCAATATCATTATAAGTCAATATGATATATACAATATGATATCGTTCACACAGGGCCCCGTTTTGCCATCCTGGAGATGCACAGGTGTTGCATGCATCCCCGTGCCAGCAGTGCCATTGTATTCTGTCTGGTTGCAGCTGCACAGACACAATCACCGTGTCCCAATATGATGCCCGCGGGGGTACACAAATATGCGATACTGGTAGCAGGAACTGTCTGTGCAGCCACTGCATCCCAACAGAAAACAATGGGACTGCTGGCACGGGGATGCTCTTGATAACGTTGTCTATTGATGTCGAAACGTGTCAAGATGGTGTTCCCCTGCGCCACTCCTGGCCCAGTGAGTGGAACGCCGGCCAGGTTCTAGGCAATATCCATCTTTCTGCACACTCACAGGGCATTTAACAATTCATCTATCAATTTAGTGGCATTTTTTTTAATATTGTAACTTAACCACTAGACATCCGCGCTATGGCCGAATGACGGCCACAGCGCGGACCTGCATTCCCGGGAGGCCGTCATATGACGGCCTCCCCTGTGCACGCTCCCTGCAGGGCGCGCGCCGGGCGTGCTGTGATCACCGAGTCACTGAGACTCGGCTGATCACCGATCCGTGTAAGGGGCCGGTCCCGGCCCCTTACCATGTGATCAGCTGTCAGCCAATGACAGCTGATCACATGATGTAAACAAAAGATCGGTAATCGTTTTTTTACTCACGCTGACAGCGCAAGTAGAACAAAAAAGCCGTTCACCGGCTGAGATGTCAGGGACATCGGTCCCGAAGTGGTCGAGGCACATCTGCCTCATCAGTGCCACCTAAAAGTGCCACCTAACAGTGCCCACAGTGCCACCTAACAGTGCCCGCAAGTGCCACCTATAAATGCCCACCTGTAGTGCCAATCAGTGCCACCTGCCAGTGCTGCCCATCACTGCCACCCATCAGTGCCCATCACTGCCGCCTCATCAGCGTACATCAATGGAGAAAAATTACCAGTTTTAAATTTTTTATAACAAAATAAAAATTTTTTTTTTTTTTTAAATTCAGTTTTTTACATTTTTTTAACAAAAAGTAAAAACCGCAGAGGTGATCAAATACCACCAAAAGAAAGCTCTATTTGTGGTGAAAAAATGATAAAAATTTCATTTGAGTACAGTGTTGTATGACCGCGCAATTGTCATTCAAAGTGCGTCAGCGCTGAAAGCTGAAAATTGGTCTGGATAGGAGGGGGGTTTAAGTGCCCTGTAAGCAAGTGGTTAATAAACCTACCAAAAAAAAAAAAAAAAAGGAAGAAGGGCTCTTACCCGTACTGTGCCTTCGGATCCAAGTTGTTTCCGAGGTTTCTCTGGGTCTGCTATGGTTCCATCTGGGAATGCATGCAGGTATAGACACTTTCCACCAAAAGGGCAGGTGCCACGTCCCTGATCAAAGTATTTACAGGCCTTCTTACTGAAATTTAAAGAAAGGCAACTGGTCACCCACTGTAGGATGTGTCCTAGTAAGTTTTTACTAGAAACAGGCAGTAAAATTTTTGTTTTATAAAACAGAAAGTCTACAACATTATCTAGGTAGGTATATAACATGTAACAGGTATATAAACATATCCCCATTTTGTTCTATAAAGTTGTGTGTCCACATCTTTGGCTAGTCAAGCACTACTCTGTCAACCTTTTCCATTTCCAGGTACCACATGTAATCCAGATTTGAAGGGGGAGGGATTTCTGGCCAATCATCTGAAATCTGATAAATTTAAATCTTGAAGGGCCTCATGTATTCTTAACGGAATCTTGATGTCCTCTATGTACTTTTTACAGATCATGCAGTAATCCAGCATGAAAAAGCCCTATACTTTGCCTTTGTCGAAGATTTTTCGGTAATATAGATTGGTCACTGCTGCTCTCCCTGCTTATGCAGGGAATCTGGTCTTGTATCTGCCTCCTGTAATTCTCTGCAGGCAGCCTGTAGTGGGTGGGGCCTGCTGTGTCCCTCCCACATCTCTGCACAGGCTATGTGCAGCACAGTGATGATGGGCATTAATTGGGTTTGCAAAGTGGAATTATATAATTTGTGATATTGAGAAAGATCCATGAATGCAAGTATTGTGACTGGAATTCAGCACCAATGTAACCAATGGCAGCGCATCATGCTAATGCATGTATTGTGCGCTGCATTAACGCATGCCTTATTACCACACACCGGAACTGAGAAAAGTAAAATGGGCCTTTAGGGATTTACATTGAAAAAAGAAAGTGGAACGAAAATGAAAAAGATTTAAAAACTGAACAGGCAAATGCAGGAGGATGAAAAAGGTGACCGAACACAACTGCAAGAATCAAAGTCTCCATCTGCATATTAAGGCTTTCAAGGTATAAAGGCTCCACATCGACACATCAAATGTCTACATGTTAGTAAATTTAATTAAAAACCCTAGTTCCCCAAAGACGTGTTACTCGATGCAGCCATCATAAACCTGCGAATCTGAGGATTCTATAGTCTGGGTTCCCCGTTTTAGAAGTTTTTGGTTTTCATCGAAAGTCAAACTCACCCCATTCCCTGCTTAAACGCATCAATCAGTTCATTCTTCTTGCTTTGATCTTCCACCCAGTAAATACTGGGAATAACAAACTCTGATATCACCCGGCATTCTGGACATGCTCTAATCAGAAGACAAAAGAAAAAGGACAAATGCTGCTGTGACTGGTGTTACCTGGATGAGTAATTATGTTCAGCTAGTTTTCAGATAACCTGAGGAGATATTGTACATTGCAGTCAATGTAATGCAGCTTGGTCAAGGCTGCGATTTGATAATGAAGGAATGGCAGCTTACCAATGAGGTCTCCTGTGCTCTCACTTTAAAATAGTAAGCTCTATTTGTTAGATTCACAGTATTGTACGATGCATTAAAGTCTAATTATTATTATTATTATTATGGATTTATATAGCGCCAACAGTTTGCGCAGTGCTTTACAACACAAGGGCAGACAGTACACTTACAATACAAATCAATACAGGAGAGACCAGAGGACCCTGCTCGTTAGAGCTTACAATCTAGAAATTGTTTTTTTTCCCAGTCTGAATGTCAATGTGTGGCAGGTAACAGAAAAACAATATAAAGATATATTGAAGAACTATTTACACATGTATTTCAACTGAAAGAAACCCCCAACTATAACTAGTCTTAAAAATGTTCCCCCCTCTCCTCCTACCTAACCTGTATACGTACCAATTTTCAATCTGCCTCGGTTACGTGTTACCGCAGCTCTGTGTAAGTGAGCGCTTCACAACAGCTGTGAATTCCGGGAGCACTGACATCACGCATAGGCTCCCATGGCCCAAGCTGTTGGTGCTCTCCCTCCTCTCCCCTGCAGCAGTCATTCACCAACACAAGGGAGCTGGAGCTGTGGGATCAAGTGACCGGACCAGAGTGGATTAAAAACAGGTAAGCACACGCATCTTTTTTTATACTGGTTAGGCAGGATAGGTAGGAGGAGGGGGAAGGGAACATTTTTTAAGAATAATTATACTATAGTTAAGCTTTTCCTCCACTTTTTAATGATTACACAATTTTATTCAAATGAAGTGGTTTTACTTACCTCTACTTCAGCCAAAAAAAAAAAAAAAAAAAAAAGGAGAAGGCAATTGAAATAAAAAAGACATGCTGCATGTTTCTAAAATCTAGCCCCCAGCACTTACTTTATGACAGGATTCTCAAACTGTTTGGCACATCTCCACTGCCTGATACAGGACAGGCAGTACGTGTGGTTGCAGTTGGACAGGATACCAAATCTCCGCTCTGATGGTGAAGGCTTGTCATATACGACTTCCATGCAGACACTACACACCTTGTCTTGGCTGGCCTGGAAAGCAAAGGCCTTTTCCATCTCCAATTCAAATGTTTCCATACATAACTAAAACAAAAAAATTATACACTTCAGCTCCAGCAAGATTTGAGTACTAGCTATACAAAGGCAGATAGAAGCCTGACATGACATGGTATACTGGAAACCAGTAATGAGGAAATAGAGAGAATTAAATTTGAAAATGCTAATTCAATGACTTTTCAAGTCACTCAAAAGTATAAAGATTAGGAGCTCTGACTTTTCTCATACTTTAGGCCCCTTTCACACGGTTAGACCGTTCAGGTCCGCCTGTCAATTTTGACGGCGGACCTGAAAGGGCGCTCCATGTTAGCCTATGGAGCGACGGATGTCAGCGGAGACATGTCCGCTGACATCTGACCCGGTCCGATCCGCTAAAAGCAGACGGATGGCCCTACGTTCAGATCAGTTGCTGGCGGATCGGATCGGGTGAGATCTGATGAAAACGGATATGCTGTCCATTTTCGTCCGATCTCTCCATAGGAAGCAGCGGCGCTCGACAAGCCCCTCCGCGCTCAGTGAGCAGAGAGGGACCTATCATCCGCCAGCTCAGTGGAGAACAACGGAGAGATCTCCCGCTGAGCCGGCGGACCGAGGTGGACTCCGTGGAAGCGGAGTCAGCCTCGTGTGAAAGGGGCCTTAAACAGGGCTAAAGCCTCAGACTGTCAACAAAAAGATTATTCATGTACCGTAGCTCCAACATATAAAACGATTTCATAAAGCACCATGTAGATTTAGGAGTAATCCGGCATAAATCAAAAAATTTTACGCGGCTTACATTTTTACATCCATTGAATCCTTAAAATCCGACTTATTAAACTGATTTGGAAGCCCACTTTAATTTCTAGTAGACCATTTTTTTCCCTCAAGCAATACCTTTTTTATTCATAAAATAATACAAAAATAGTTTTTACCTGAAATTTATGAATCTCAACTTACAAACTTGCACTAAGAAAAATATGGAGTCACCACTGACTTCTCAAAACTAGTAGTTTCTCTCTGTTTGGGAAGATCAGCTTAATAACTAGATGGAACATAACTAAGGGAGGATTAGAAAATATTCATATACAGCCTACTTTGACACAATAAGGCGATTCTGCATAAAGATATTTTATATATATGAATGTCTCCTTTACCTGTTAATTGGTTATGCCTAGATCAGCAAACTAACTAAAAATGGTTCAATGAGAATTAAAGCTGAGAAAGTTTCTAAAACCTTCTCCACTCAATAGAAACAAAAAAAAAAAAAAAATAAGTTAGAGGGCTAGCCTTTGGCCAGTCTGTATTTGTAGGAGAAGTCTTGGCGGGTATAGCCTCCTCCAACAGATCCCTTGTCTGCCTCATTTCGTGGTTCCCGCCCAACCATAACACCCAACTTTCTATTTTCATACATTATACTTGGGGTATGCTCTCTTTTAGGCGTACTGACCAGCAAGACCATGGCACACCCTAGGTCATGGCAGTTAGGGTTATCGAATTTTCCAGTAAGACCGACTACAAAAAAAATTATGTGGATGACTATGACAATGGGCTTGTGATGACCAGCAGAGTCAATTTACTTAAAGTTAATGGTAGAAGGCTACCATTGTGTTCTCCTGAGAATGCTATCTGCGTGGCTATCGTGATGCGCTATTTGAATCACTGACCCAGAAAAATATAAGATAAGCACTCCCAAGTCCCCAGCACCTCCCTCCCTGACTTGCATGCTTGTTTCAGGTCAAAGGCTCAGAGTATTAGTGGGTCAGGTCAGCATGTAAGCAACTTTATTAGTCATTTTAGGTGAGGAGTTCAATTACCAAAAAGAATTAACATCTTTGGGAAATGCATTTAGATTTAAAGGCCTCATATGAATTTTTAGCATCCAGTCTGATTCAGATGTGCTTTTATATGGTTTTTATATTAGCCAGACTACAGCAGGACGGATGCTGCCCTAACGACCATGCAGACACACGAAGGATCTCCGGACATTTTTTACCTTTTCATGTGACTTCCTCTGTTCCTGGTCATAGGGGTGAAGCACTTGTAAGTTGCAGATATCACAAACATCTCCATGGATATAGACACAGCTTTCCCCATAGTGACATGGCCCTGCAGCTGCATAGGGGCAAAGCTGCTGGGGGTCCCCAGGAAATGGTGAGGCCGCCTCAACTTCTTCCAGTCCTGTACAGATGGCTTCCAGGTAAGAGTGCGGTTTCAACACTTCATCAGTCACTTGAGTATCACTGTTGTAGTTTTGGTTAGAAGCAAGATGTAATCGATTTTTATCTTCTGCCAATCCCGATAAATCTAATAATGGCATTAGAAAGATAATTGATAGTCATGAATTCACGTGAAATTTGAAGAATCACACAGCCTCTAGTTCTCACGTATAATGCATACCATTTTCTTTACCAAGGTGTTAAAAATGTAAAAATAGGCTGGGTTTCCACTTTGGCAGCCAAATGTGACCCCCCCCCCCCTTCATACACAGAAAATAAATATGCCTGTCATAAAATTCACAGAGTTTGTGCCCCAGGTGTCAAAGGTGGGGCATACAGCTGGCCAAAAAAGTGAATAGCTGTATGTCCCCATACTTATGTAAACCGTGATCCTCCTGGGAAAACCCTGGGAATTTTAAGCTAGGCATATTTTATGCCTGCTTATGTCCACGAGGCTTATAGGTTTGTTATGTGTTCCACCTCCAACAGCATACCTCAATGACTTGAGCTCTGGAAAGTTTAACCCCCTTCAGGGCATTATTTGTTATTCAGAACTGCGCTAATTTAACTGGCAATTGCGTGGTCATGCAACACTGTGCACAAATGAAAATTGTATATATTTTTTTTTCACACAAGTAGAGCTTTCTTTTGTTGATATATAACCATCACTTGGATTTTTATTAAAAAAAAAAAAAAAAAAAAAAAAAGGAAGAGGAGAATATAATAAAATTCAATTTCTTCATACATATTGGTCTAATTTTGTTATGCTGATGCCCTAAAGTGGATGTAAACCCAATGTCATCCTTTCTAAACTACTGCCATAGGGGTTCTCTATAAGGATATACATGCCCCCTGCATGTATCTTTACCTGTCAAATGTCTCCCCTCTGTTTGTTATGAGACCCGAAAAACTGCATATTCTGTGGGTGGGTCTGTTGTCTGGAGCTCGGTGGGTGGAGTCGTGATGTCAGTAGACTCCCCGCCCACCTCTACACTCCCCTGGTCAATATGCATTTTCTCCTGTGTATTTCTTACACTGAACTCCTGCTATGATCTCTAACATCCAGTGAAAAGACAGGAAAGTAACCACATGACTTCAGCATGCCAAATCATGCTGAGGTGTGGAACAGCCAATCCTTGCAGAGCTGCTGAACAAAGGAGTGGGGGTGGGAATTAAAAAATAATGCATGTCTTGGGCTAGTGCACAAAATATGTAAATCACCTGTCACTCACAGCAAGGGGAGGATTTGACAAAGTTTTTCTCTGTTTGTCAAGTTTTATCTCACTGAACAATAAAAGAGGATTGCTCAGAGATGGATTAACTCTGTGTGGCAAGACTGGGCTCAAATGATAGGAAATCTTATACTCTACATTATGACATTAAAAAAAAAATAAATAAATAAAAAAATAATAATCATTCGGGTTTACATCTACTTTAACTACTGGGCACTTAAACCCCCTTAATAACCAGACCAATTTTCAGCTTTGGGTGCCCTCACATTTTGAATGACAATTACTCAGTCATGCAACACTGTACCTATATGAAATTTTTGTCCTTTTTTTCACACAAATAGAGCTTTCTGTTGGTGGTATTTAATCACCGCTGGGTTCTTTATTTTTTGCGGTATAAAAGAAAAAAAAAAAAGACCTAAAATTCTGTAAAAAAAATGCATTTTTCTTAGTTTCTGTTTTGCAAATTAGTAATTTTTCTTCATATATTTTGGCCAAAATTTATACCGCTACATATCTTTGGTAAAAATAACCCAAAAATCGGTGTAAATTATTCGGTCTTTGTGAAAGTTACAGTCCAAAAGCTATGGTGCCAATATCTGAAAATTGATCACACCTGAAGTACTGACGGCCTCTCATTTCTTGAGACTCTAACATGCCAGAAAAAGTACAAATACCCCCAAAATGACCCCTTTTTGGCAAGAAGACATTCCAAGGTATTTAGAAAGATGCATGATGAGTTTTTTGAAGTTGTCATTTTTTCCCCACAATTCTTTGCAAAATCAAGATTTTTTTTTTTTCCACAAAATTGTCATATTAGCATGTTATTTCTCACACACCGCATATGCATACCACAAATTACACCCCAAAACACATTCTGCTATTACTCCCGAGTACGGCTATACCACATGCGAGACTTTTACACAGCGTGGCCACATACAGAGGCCCAACATGCACGGAGCACCTTCAGGCGTTCTGGATTGCCCAGGCCAATTCTGACATTTCTCTCCTACATGTAAAAATTATCATTTGCTAGAAAATTACATAGAACCCCAAAACATTATATAGGTTTTTTTTTAGAAAAGACCCTAGAGAATACAATGGTGGTCGTTGCTACTTTTTATCTTGCACGGTATTTGCGCAGCAATTTTTCAAACGCGTTTTTTTTGGAAAAAAAAAAGGGAGGTCTAGGGACAAAATTATTGCTCTCGCTCTACCAATCGCAGCAGTGTGGTTTGAACACTATTTTTCATATGTGGGTGGGACTTACGTATGCGTTCGCTTCTGCATGCGAGCACAAAAAAAATTTTTTTTTTTTTGTTCATTTTACTTTATTTTTAGTTTTAGTTTGAGCTTTGGTCCAAAAAATAAATTTTTTGATCACTTTTATTCCTATTACAAGGAATGTAAACATCCTTGTAATAGGAATATGGCATGACAGGTCCTCTTTACAGTGAGATATGGGGTCAACAAGACCCCACATCTCACCTCTAGGCTGGGAAGCCTGAAATAACAAAAAAAAAAAAAAACAAAACAACCCTGGCTTAGATCGTAGTGGTGAGTCAGTAGAAGCACCTGAGAGCGGCGGGCGGCGGGCGGGGTTGACACGTCCCCTCTCGCCTCCCGTAAGAACGATCAAGCAGTGGAATAGCTGCTATGATCGTTCTTATGATGTAGGGAATCGCTGGCTGAAAAAGATATCTGAACGATGCCTGTAGCTGCAGGCATCATTCAGATATCCCCGTACAAAGTCAAGGATGCCGTATAACGGCCGGCGGGCGGGAAGTGGTTAAAACGCATTTTTTTGTAACACAAAGATGTCCGTTTATATATTATTTCTAACACATAGCATGTACATACCAAAAATGACACCCCAAAATAGATTATCCTACTCCTCCTGAGTACGGCGATATCACATGTGTGAGCCTTCCACAGCCTGGCTACATACAGAGGCCGAGTACAGCCGAGTATGGCAGAGTATCACTGGGTTTGGCAGAGTATCACCGAGTATTGGCAGAGTATGGCAGATTATTGCGGGGTATTGCAGAGCATGGAGGGATAGATCCATGGATGTGACTGCACATGTCACAGAGCAGCGCTGTGGGCACTACAGATCCAGCCCACAGCGCTGCTGCCATCCGATCCCTCCCCCTCTGTGTACAGATCAGTATACAGAGGGGAGAGGGGAACCGGCGTCATGACATGACGCCGGTTTGTTTACATGTGATCGCTCCGTCACTTGATGGAGCGATCACATGGTAAACGGCCGCGATTAACAGCCGTTTACCGTGATCCGTGATGCGCCAGGTCCTCTGGACCCAGCGGTCACGGATGTTCCCTTGTGCGCGCGGGAGCGGTTTTCTGGGATCACATCATAGTACGTGCTCCCAAAGTTATCCAACCGCCCTGCAGCCGTCATTTGGCTATGGGCCGGTTGGTAACTGGTTAAGGAGTTCCCTTCACTGGAACTAAGGGGCCAAGGCCAACCCCACACCATAATCCCCCCTACACCAAATGATTTGGGCCAGTGCACAAAGCAAGGTCCATAAACGACAAGGATGAGCGAGTTTGGGGTGAAGGAACTTGACTGGCATGCACAGTCCTGATCTCAACCTGATAGAACACATTTGGGATGAATTAGAGCAGAGAATGCAAGCCGGACTCTCGTCCAACATCAGTGCCTGACCATACAAATGCACTTCTGGAAGAATGGTTAAACATTCCCATAGACACACTCCTAAACCTTGTGGACAGCCTTCCCACAAGAGTTGAAGCTGTTATAGCTGCAAAGGGTGGGCCAACTCAATATTGAACCCTACGGACGAGGACTGTGATGCCATTAAAGTTCATGTGCGTGTAAAGGCAGGCGTCCCAATACTTTTGGTAATATAGTGTATTTCTAAAGGTCATATTGACATGAAATTTTCACCACGTCAGTAACAACCTATGCAATCCATACATACAAACAAACCAAAACAAATAAGTCCAGAAATAAGGTTGTGTAATAAAATGGAATGACACAGGGAAAAAGAAGGCAATCCTGCTCCTTGTCAGTATAAGGGGTATCTCTAAGACCCTGGGCCATGTCCCTTCATATAAATCCCACTCCCATATTACCTCCCTCACTCTCCTGCTTCTCCTAACCTCCATAGATATATCCCCAAACCCTGGGCCTACATTATTTAACTGTGCCCCATGCACCAATCACCCTGCACCCTCTGGTAGCAGCCGCAATCAACACAATTTAGTTCCCATTTCTATTCTTCCTAAGATCAGACTTCCTGTCTCTTGTGCCCTTTGGAACGCCCTCTCTGTCTGCAACAAACTCACCTCTCTCCATGACCTCTTTATTGCCAACTCATTTAACCTACTCGCCATTACCGAAACCTGGCTCCACGAATCCGGCACTGCAACTTCTGCTGCCCTATCCCATGGTGGTCTTCTCTGGACTCACTCCCCCAGATCCAGTGGACGTAAGGGAGGAGGGGTCAGAATCCTTCTAGCCCCACGTAGCACCTTTCAGGTACTACACCCACCTCCCTCTCTGTCACTCTCCTCTTTCGAAGCACACTGCATTCGTATTTTCACTCCAGTTTCTCTAAGGATAGCTGTGATCTACAGGCCCCCTGGACCAGTATCAACCTTTCTTGAAGACCTCTCTGCCTGGCTACCCTACTTTCTTCTGAAATCCCCACAATCATTCTCGGAGACTTCAACATCCCTATTAATACTAACACTCCTGCCACTTCCAAACTACTCAGCCTAACATCCTCCTTTGACCTGAAGCAATGGATACATGCTCCTACTCACTCCGAAGGCAGTACCCTTGACCCTCGTTTTCTATCACCTTTGCACTCCATGCAACCTCTCTAACTATCCATTCCCTCTCTCTGATCACCACCTTATTAATTTCACTCTCTCCCTCTCCACCACCTCCTCTCCCTCCAACTGCCTAAAAGTTACCCACAGAAACCTACGTCATCTCAACCCTTCTCTTCTCTGCTATCGACAACCTCTACGACAAAATCTCACCCCTATCCTGCACCAACCTAGACACTTCTGTCTACAACACCTCACTTCTAGCCTCACTGGACTCAATGGCCCCCCTCACTACACACAGAATCAGGCCCCAACCCCTTCAACCTTGGCAAACAGATGATACTAGAAGCCTAAAAAAAAAAAAACCGTAGTCGTGCTCACGAGCACCAGTGGCGCAAGACTAAGTCTCAGGAAGATTTCAACCAATATAAATCTGCCCTCCAAAAATACAATTCCAACCTCCTCACTGCCAAGCGGACCTACTTTATCACTCTCATTAGCAGCTTATCATGTCATCCCCGTCAACTCTTCTCTGCCTTCAACGCTCTACTTTGTCCTCCACTGCCTCCACCCACCAACTCACTCACTGCCCAGGAGATCGCCAATCACTTCAAACAGAAGATTGATACAACTCTTGCGGAGATCTCTACTGTTCCCATACCCTCCACGCTTCATGTCCACAGGCACAATCATTACTTCCCTCTTTCAACCCCACCACTATAGACGAGGATGCTAAACTACTTGCTAATGTCCACCTTATCACCTGCCCTCTGGATCCTGTTCCCTCACAAATGCTATACTCTCTAACCCACATCTTCAATCTCTCCCTCTCTTTTGGCATCTTCCCCAACTCTCTAAAACATGCACTTGTCAGACCCATACTTAAAAAGCCCTCACTGGACCCATCCAATCTTAACGACCTACGCCTCATCTCCTTGCTCCCCTTCTTATCCAAACTCCTCGAACTTCTGGTCTACAACCGACTGAGCGTCCACCTTGCTGATAATAGCCTTCTTGATCCCCTTCAGTCTGGATTTCGTCCTCAACACTCCACAGAAACTGCTCTCCTAAAACTAACAAACAATCTAACGGCCAAAACCAATCAACACTATTCTGTACTCCTACTCTGCTGCCTTTGATACGGTTGACCACCCCCTCCTCCTCAAAAAAACTCCACGACTTTGGTCTCCATGACTGTACTCTTCGCCAGTTCTCTTCCTACTTATCCCACCACACCTTTAGCGTTTCCTGCAACTCTACTTCCTCTCCTTCTCTTCCTTTCTCAGTTGGGGTCCCCCAAGGTTCTGTTCTTGGACCTCTCCTATTTTCAATCTACACCTCCTCCCTGGGTCAGCTGATAGCATCCCATGGCTTCCAATACCACCTCTACGCTGACGACACCCAAATCTATTTCTCCACACCTCAGCTCACTCCCTGTGTCTCCTCACGTATCACTAATTTACTATCAGATATATCAGTCTGGATGTCACCACTTCCTAAAACTCAATCTATCCAAAACCGAACGTATAATTTTTCCTCCCCCATTATGCCCCTTCCCCTGATCTCTCGGTTAAAATCGATGGCACAACTATAAGCCCATCCCCACATGCCAAGGTTCTAGGTGTAGTCCTGGACTCTGAACTTTCCTTCAAGCACCACGTCCAATCACTGTCCAACTCCTACCTCCGCAACATCTCCAAAATACGCCCCTTTCTAACCAATGACGCAACCCAATTCACTCGCTGGTCATCTCTCGCTTCGACTACTGCAACTCCCTTCTCATTGGTTTACCTCTACATAGTCTAGCACCTCTTAAATCCATCATGAATGCTGCTGCCAGACTCATCCACATTACCAATCGCTCCGTCTCTGCTACCCCTCTGTCAATCCCTCCACTGGCTTCCGGTCAGCCAAATAATTAAATTCAAAATACTGCACAACTACGTACAAAGCCATCCACAATTTAGCCCCCAGCTACATCGCTAGCCTAGTCTCTAAATACCAACCTACTCGTTCTCCTCGTTCCTCTCAAGACCTTCTGCTCTCTAGTTCCCTCATCACCTCCTCCCATGCTCACCTCCAGGACTTTTCCAAAGCCTCTCCAATCCTATGGAATGCCTTACCCCAATCTGTCCGCTTATCTCCTACTCCATTAGCTTTTAGATGATCCCTGAAAACCCTTCTCTTCAGAGAAGCCTAGCCTACCCACACCTAACAACTGTTTTTTAATTTTTTTTCCATCAGCTCACCCCCCAGTTATTACCTTTTGTTTCCACTTGACCCTTCCCTCTAGATTGTAAGCTCTAACGAGCAGCGCCCTCTGATTCCTCCTGTATCGATTTGTATTGTAAGTGTACTGTCTGCCCTCATGTTGTAAAGCGCTGCGCAAACTGTTGGCGCTATATAAATCCTGTTTAATAATAATAAAAATATTAATATTATAAATTAATTTCCCCATAAACCAGCCACGACCAGGTGCTCCTCACAAGATTTCTGACAATAGAAAATCTATGGAAAAAACTAAAGATCAGAGTTTATAGAAGAGGCCCACCGAACCTTCAAGATTTGAAGACTCTTGTGTGGAAGACTGGGCCAAAAACCACACCTGAGCAATGCATGGGACTAGTTTCTCCATACAGGTGGTGTCTTAAAGCTGTCATTACCAACAAAGGATTTTGTACGAAGCATTAAAAACATTTCAGTTAGCGTGTTCAATACTTTTTCTCTGTGTCATTACACATAACCTAATTTCTGGACTTATTTGTTTTGGTTTCTTTGTATGTATGGATTGCATGGGTTGTTACCGACATGTGGTGAAAATTTCATGTCAATAGCACCTTAAGAAATATACTTACCTAGAAAAATGGCGACGTGTTCAATGCTTATTTTACCCGCTGTATATTTGACAAATTGATCAGTCCTGATGTACTCATTTCTTGGGGCCCTAAAATGATAGGACAGTACAAATGACCCCATTTTGGCAAGTAGACAGTCTGAGGTATTTATTAAGAGGCATGGCGAGTTTTTTTGTCAAAATTTTTGTAAAATGAAGAAATTAAAACAAAAATTTGTTTCATTATTATTTATTTTTTATAATCTTTTTTCATGAATTTAGGCCAAAATGTATTCTGCTACATTTCTTTGGTGAAAATAACCAAAATCAGTATATATTATTTAGACTGTAGGAAAGTTATATAGAGTCCACAAACTATGGTATATATCTGGAAATTGATCAATCCTGATGTACCGAAGGCTGATCTCATTTCTTGAGGCCCAAAAATATCAGGACAGTACAGACAGCGCCCAAATGACCTTTTTTGGAAAGTAGACAGTCCAAGGTATTTTGTAAGAGGCATGGCGAGTTTTTTGAAGTTGTCATTTTTTGTCATACGTTCATGAACAGCTTGCATATGGTCCGCGATTGGCTAAGCTAATCACATGGTACAGGAAGCCAGGTACCATGTGAATGCTTTAAGCTAATCAGAACCGTAAGCAAGCTCTTAATACATGCAAAACCATTTATGACAGGTGGTTTACATAGTTATGTGATCGCTATGATGCAATGCCCTTAGCATTACGTGACATCAGGGGATAACGTAGCAGTGACGTAACGGGTAAGGTGTGAGTGGGGGCAGACGTGGCTTGGAAGGGACGCACGCAGAAGTGCATCCCGGAACCACGTGTGTTTTCACTGGAATTTTACAAGTTTTTATGGTGTGAATGGTGTTTTTTTTAGTTATTTACTACACTATGGGAGGCCTTCTTTGATGTTTGCCCCAACATGAGCTTGCCGCATGCTAGGTGGAGGTTTTACAGGAGCTTGACCCCATTTACCACTGGAACCTGGGAGATGAACTTGGAGAGCCCCTGGAGAGCCCCTAGTGGGGAGATGTCGGAGGACCCTGAAATGGAAGTTACCCTAATGAATGAATGAATATATTGATGCAGCCCTCAAAATTTCCATTCGTCTGCTTGCATTTAGCGAGTGGAAATAAACTGAGGGCAACTGGAGCACACCTGCCAGGAAAAAAAGATGGCGGCGGACGCTTCCTGTCCCTTCTCCTCCTGTTAGCGTGGCTGTCCTGTCTCTCGATGCATTCAGTCACAACAGAAGAGTTGGCAGCTGCTGCTCTGTTATTTTGCTCACATCGGGCTCTTTACTGCAGGTGTACTCTTTGTGCGAGTGCCGCTTGGATTGAATTCTGGATCAGGATGGCTGCAACTTCTCTCCGAGTCTCAGGAACATGTGTTAGCTTGGTGGAAATGAGCTGGGACTAGGAAGACCTTCTTTACAAGTAGGATCTCTGTGTATAGGTGAGGGGAAGGGCTGTTTGTGTACAGGGGGGCCAGAGTTGTGTGTGTGTTATGTATGTGTGTGTCAGAGGGGACTAAGTGTGTGTGTGTGTGGGGGGGGGGGGGGGGCTACCTGCGGGACCGTGGGATGGCCAGTGTGTTGGCCCTGGGAAATATTGGCAGTCAGGCCGTAGTGGAGGGGGCTGGGTGGGTGTTGGTCGGGGGTACAGCCCTAAAGCTGTGTAAGACACCCCAAAATTTCTGATGGCTGCCCTGTCCGCCCGACCTCAGTATAAAATTTGTAATTATTAAAATGGGGAAAAAAAACCCCACACACAATACCAGCAATCATATTTCATTGAACTGACTGTGAGATAAGGATAAAATATAGTTTACGAGGTAGGGTTTAGGGGCGGGGCAACTGGTGGTAAGTAACTCTTCAGGCCTGGTTGGCAGCTCAAGACTTGAAATTTTGAGCCGTGTTATTACATCTATTGGGAGGTAAGAGTTCTGTGAACACAGTGGTGGCACAAGCCGTTTTAAGGCTAAAGGCACATTGGGAATTGGCATGGTGTTGGATGATATCCTGTCATTGAAGATGGCATCCTTTTATTTTCACTGATACATTGAAAGGACTAAAGAGACTTTGGGGGTTATTTACTAAAGGCAAAGCCACTTTGCACTACAAGTGCACTTGGAAGTGCAGTCGCTGTAGATCTGAGGGGGACATGCAAGAAAAATAAAAAAAACAGCATTTTTGCTTGTACAGGATTGGATGACAAAATAAGCAGAGCTTCCCCTCAGATCTACAGCGACTGCACTTACAAGTGCACTTGAAGTGCAAAGTGGATTTGCCTTTAGTAAATAAACCCCTTTGTTATATTATATTTTAACACAGGTTGAGAGTTTTTAGCACCTGTGACCGCTTGGTCATTATCTAGTAGTACTGTATTTGGGTATTTCACATTACTTAATATTTTGTTTTCACTTATTTGTATTGTTTAGCAGCTCATACTTCTTACAGATGCACACTTGTTCATGTTGCTGTACTAGATGCAACTGTAGGATCACTGCCTTATCCATTCCATGCAGTTCACACACTACTTTTTAGATTTTCACTTTCATTATTGATATTTATCATTTACACGCAGGTTGTGCAGCGCAGCATCATACCTTCACATCATTACCATCTGTATATTGTGGAAACACAATTAGATGCTAGGAGCAGCCAGACTCATTATTGCTTCACTATTACTAGTTTGGTAGCAGAGGAATCACATTTATTTTACATACAGTTTATACAACATGCCCAGTGGGTGCATACTGCACAGGTTAGTGAAGATAATGGTTCGTTTGGGCCATCTTGGCCCAAAGGAACTATTTAAAAGTGACAGTAAAGCTGAACCCCAGAGCAAAAATTTGATATATCCCAGCTCACCTGTACTTAGATATGGAGGCTGAATTAGTTTTCATTTCTCAGGTTAAGAACATTTTCAGCAAACACAGAAAATACATGTTGATCTTGCTAGAAATGTAATGTTAGATGTAACTGGGGCCGCCTGTGAGTGAACGCTAAAGCGCTGCTTGTGTTGTTTAAGAGGTGCTTTTTGGCCCCTAGCAGGGCGTTTTTAACCCCCGCTAGCAGCCGAAGAAGGGGTGAAAAGCACCCGTGCTGCGGCGCTTCCGTATCGCTTTTCAGGTGCTTCGGAAGTGCTGCCCATTCATTACAATGGGCAAGGGCGTTTTGGGGGCGCTGTATACAGCGCTCCAAAACTGCCCCAAAGATACTGCTAGCAGGACTTTTTCTAACGTCCCACAAGCGCACACCGCCCCAGTGTGAAAGCACTCAGGCTTTCACATTCGGGCGGCATGGGAGGCAGTTTTTAGGCACTTTATGGGGCATACACACGGGCGGACTTTGACAGACTTCCAACTGACTTTTTTTTACTAACGGACTTGCCAGCAGACTATGTCCGCCGGTCTTCCCGATGGAGTTACGACGGACTTGCCCACACACGACCGAACTACGGACAGACTTGCCTACACACGACCGGACTTTCCGTATGTCTGCCGGTCGTTACGACAGACTTTCCAAATGAACAGACTTGCTCACACACAAACAAGTCTGTTCATTTTGAACGTGACTCGGGTAGGACGGGACTAGAAAAGGAAGTCAATCTCGCTGCTTTTATCGACAAGATTGACACCTTGCGGGGCATACCAGGCCCTTAGGTCTGGTATGCATTTTAAGAGGAACCCCCTATGCTGAAAAAACGGCGTGGGGGTCCCCCCAAAATCCATACCAGACCCTTATCCGAGCAAGCAGCCTGGCCGGTCAGGAAAGGGGGTGGGGACGAGCGAGCGCCCACCCCCCCCCCCCTGAACCGTACCAGGCCGCATGCCCTCAACATGGGGGGGGGGGTCAATAAGTGTCAATTTAAAAAAAAAAAAAAAAAAAAAAAAAAAAAAAACCACACACTACACAGGTTTTTAAAGTAATTTATTAGACAGCTCTGGGGGTCTTTTTCCAATTTCGCCGCTCTCTCCGGCCTCTTCTCCCGGTGTCCGGTTCTTCTGCCGCTCTTTTGCTAGCGGTGGCCCGGACTTCATCATCTTCTTCTGATGTTGACACGACACCCTCTCCAGCTGTAATGTGGTGTGAGCGCTCCGCAATGACTTATATAGGCGGTGACCCCGCCCCCTTATAACGTCACAGTCCCAGCATGCCCCGGAGACTGTGACGTCATGAGGGGGCGGGGTCCCAGCCTATATGTCATTGCGGAGCACTCACACAGCATTACAGTGGGAGAGAGCGTCGTGTCAAAATCGCAAGAAGAGGAGTTGGAAGAAGACGACGGAGAAGTCCGGGCCACTGCTAGCAAAAGAGCGGCAGAAGATAGCGGAGGAGCTGGCAGAAGAACCAGACACCGGGAGAAGAGGTCGAACACCGGGAGAAGAGGCCGGAGAGAACGGCGAAGTCGGAAGAAGACCCCCCCAGAGCAGTCTAATAAATTACTTTAAAAACCTGTGTAGTGTGTTTTTTTATTGACACTTTTTCCCTAGGTGAATGGGTAGGGGTATGATATACCCCATACTCATTCACATAGAGTGGGGGGGCTCCTGGATTCCGATAAGCCCCCCCGCCCGCAGACCCCAACAACCAACGGCCAGGGTTGTCGAGAAGAGGCTCTTGTCCTCATCAACATGTGGACAAGGTGGTTTGGGGTGGGGGGGGAGCCCCCTCCCCCAAAGCACCCCACCCCCCATGTTGAGGGCATGCGGCCTGGTACGGTTCGGGGGGGGCTCGCTCGTTCCCAGGCTGCTTATTCGGGGTCTGGTATGGATCTTGGGGGGACCCCACGCCGTTTTTTCGGCGTAGGGGGTTCCCCTTAAAATCCAAACCAGACCCATGGGACATCATCGCCTCCCCCTCGCCTAATAGAAAAATTTGGTTTTCCTATTGCAGCAAGCGCAAGATGTAGCACCCTGCCCTTGCGTCGTATCTGGTCCGTCGGACCAGCATACAGACGAACGGGCTTTCCGTTAGGAACTGAGTTACGACGTAAAGATTTGAAGCAGGTTTCAAATCTAAAGTCCATCGGATTTCCGACCGATACGGTCCGTCGGAAGTCTGATGCAGCCCACGCGTGGTCGGATTGTCCACTGGATTCTGTCCGTCTGACCAGTCCGATCGGAAAGTCCGTCCGTGTGTACACGGCATTACAGGCGCTATTTCTAGCGCTAAAATGCCTGAAAACTGCCTCAGTGTGAAAGGGGTCTTACTGTAAATTTTTTTCTTTTGATACTATTCTCTGTAAATTACACATTTTCCACACCCTTGTGTGATAGAGATGGAGAGGCTCGTAGCCCAAACAATAGGGCAGCCCACGGTTGCAACCATGTCTCTTCCATAGATACACTGGAATAAGTCTAGCCAGAAAAGTAAAAAGAATACTAATGCAGCCACAGATGAAAACTGGTAAGCTGCAACAGATTACATTTTTGGGGGGGTTAGAAACACCTAAAAGCGAGCCTGTGCCCAGAACATGCATGTTAATTTTTTTACATACTCTGACAAACAGCAAAAGCCCTCTAAAACAAGCGTTTGGGCCAGTTGACATCTGTCTGATGCGTTTTTAAATGTAATATCAACAAATTCTAAATAAGGTGCGTGTTTAATACAGGCTTGCGTTAACCTATATCCCCATACCACGATCTCTGAGTACAAGGCTCTTCTTCTCACGCCTTTGATGGGTAGTTTTTGAGACAACTGGTGGGACCTCCGGGGCAGGTGAAGGTGTTTCTTGAGTAGCAGGCGGGATATCTTGAGGCATGTAAACTGTGGCAGCTGACGGTTTTCACATGATCATACCTGTCAAGAAAGAATACTTCAATATTCTCCAAGCAAGATTTAAAAAAATAAAATAATATCCCTTTCTACCATTAAATGCTGACTTTATGGAATTTACATTACAGATCTTTAACATACAGAGTTCAGGTGTCCATTATTCTGATCTTCAAGCTACTTTTTTCAAGGTTTGTATAAGAGGGGGGAACCCACCCAATGCAGGGGAGGGGGGCTGTGCTAGAACATTGACTTGAAGCTGAAAGTTGTTATTTGTATACAGAGTGCCCAGTTCTGGGGGCCAATTGTTGGGCACTCAAAAGGAGACTATGGGCAGAACAACAATCTACTTAATCGGAACATGTGTATCCATTAAAATGATATATAGTAGTGAATGGGTCGTGTAGAGTATCCTCAATATTTTCCCACAGACTTTCCAAATGAAAAAAAAAAAAAATGTACAATGTCCTGAAGTAAGGTCTACAAAAACACAGACCCAAAATTAGTTGGGTGAATGTAACTGGATTTCACTTCACAAGTCAATGACCGGCTCACTTTTCCTTACAAGCTGAAGCTGCAATGTCTTTTTCTGCCTCCCCTTCCCTGCATGCCAATGTCTTAGGTGTGCAAGATCCATACACAGTAAAAAAATAGCATTCCAATAGCAGATACACATCAGGCAATCTCTGAAGAAAAGCCCATGCAAAAAGGAAGTATCAAAAGAAATAAGTAGCTGCAGGATCTTAACAGCACAGCAGGGTACCTTGGTACTGGCAACTACTGAGCCTAGATATCATTTAAATTCTAAAGGATCCATACCTACAGCGAGACCCATAGGCGCACTGTCCCTTCTGATAGAATCGACAAACAGTGGATGGTTTACTCGTGGCTAAATCATGTGAAAATAAACAGCGATTTCCTTCTCGACACACGCCATGTATGAAATATCTGAAAATAAGAGGAAACGTTATATTTTTGCTGTTCAGAACACAAAAAATTAGCACGAAAGTTTGCAGTGTTAAAATGAACACAAACAAAAGCCATGAAAAAAGCATCAGCCCAATGAAGATAAAATAACAAAACCGGCTTTTTCTTCAATACTCACCTTAAATCCTGAGATTTCCCCCAACAGTAATTTTTTGCCACTAAATGTCCTCATTCTGATGGCATGCCTCATTTATCCCACTTCCTGTGAGCCCAGGCTGTCTGGGACCTGCCCTAGCCTGTGAAAGGACTGTACACTGCTCATGTCGCCAACTTTATGACACTGTTCTATATAACACCATATAGGAGGATAGAACATTAAGCCCTCGCTACAGTTAAGAATGAAGCTCACATTACTGAACACTGCCCTATAGCAGTATAAAACACTAATCTTAAAGCGGAGTTCCAGGTTTCCAGTCACTTTAAATACTTTGTTCTGGCCCAAACAACCTATTTCCATGCCCCATACACACAAGGAGACTATCGGACGAATGACCGTCCGTTTTTTATTGCCTGCTGATCTCAGATTGAATCTGATGAGTTTACGAAAGTCACGAAAAATTCCCGCACGACAGAAATAAAATTCGGAAATGATGTCATGTGTTGTAATGCATTTGTATTGCATTTCGAAACGATAGCTGTACTGATTAAACGAAAATCGTACGATCTGGCATCGTACGAAAATTTTTTTCCAGCATGTCCGATAGAATACTATTGTATGAACTGTCATGATTGGCTCTCGAAAGCTCTGTACTAACGATCCGATTATCGTACGATCGATTTGAAAGCGGTATTTTCCGTACGATTTTCTGATCGTGTGTACGGGGCGTAAGTGATTTGACTGCTGGGCGAGCTGTACTATACAGTGTAACAGCAGTAGAGGCGACTTCTCGTTTGCTGCCAGAGCAAAACAAGTTGGTCTGCAAGCTTCTCTGCCATTCAGGAGAAACCTTGTATTTTCCTCTGATTAGTAGAGATGAAGATTGTGACATTATCTGCCCACCTCTCCATCTCAGCCAATCAGAGGAAGCCTTGTATTCATTGATAAAAAATACAAGCTGATGCTACCGCTGTATGATAGGATACAGAGCACACAGGGGTCAAATCACTTAGTAATGGAAATAATTTGCTTGGGCCAGCTTGGTCTGCACAAAACTATTTAAAGTGACAGGAATGCTGGACTTCAGCTAAGTACAGTACACAGACCCTACATTATATTACTGAACACTACTCACTGCCCTATATAACACTAATCTTAAAGTCTTAGTACATTAAACACACCTTATGTGATATTACTGCTCACTGGCCTACAATAGTTTATAACCATGATCATCAAAGAGGAGATTGGAACATTCAATACTTACCCTGCTGCAAAGGTTTCCATTACTGAACACTACTCACTGCTCTTTAGCACAGTTCAATACTGATCCCTATAGTAAAGCATCACCAATTATATGCAGATCACTGTGTGTTTTATCAGTCATATCCAACTCTTGTCAATTTTATGGGCACTTGAAAGCGTTTCTATAGACATTTCTTGGCAAGGTTTTTTTATATTTTTTTATAAAACAAGGTATGTTATCAGGGTTTTTCTCAGTCCCATCCAATTACTC